>NC_141908.1:53850000-54475000 GCF_057802395.1 Ceratotherium simum simum
TAGCTTCTTCAGGTTAGATTTTTTTTTGAGATTTTTTTTCTGCTTCCAAAAGTAGCATATATTCATTTAGAAAACAGTAGACAACACAAAAGTACACAAAGATGAAAATAAAACACGACAGTTGTATTTAACCACTGAAGGAAGCATTCTATAATAATTAAATTTTAGGTGAAAAAGGGTTGGGGTTAATAATACCCAGAGATAATTCTTAACATTTTGATGTATCCCTCCAGTTTATAAATACACACACACACAGACCCCTCTCTATCTATCTATATACACACACAGGTAAAATTGTTTGACCAATAAATATTAACAGAAGGAAATTTATAGTACATATAACTCAACAGTGTTTTAATAAGGTTCTTAAATTCACACTGAGTTATTATAATCATAAAAAAATGATTACAAAGCCATTCATTATAAAGGCAATGAATCCACTCCAAGTTACACTGTAAAAATAAAATCATTTAGCAAACTCAAATTGCCGCTAAAATCCTGAATTTTAATAAGCCCACAGTTTTGGAATTCCTACTCATAATTATTCTTGATTCTATTCTTTAGAGACTCCTCCATGATACAAACTTAGTTGGATGTGTTTAAGATCTGAAAACCATTAGAACTAATTAAGATGAAGCTGGCTTTGTTCTTCAACTTCCTGTAAAAATGCTCAACAGGAAAATTGATGCTTGCAGTAAACCACAGCCATCCTGTTTCTTTAGCACAATCTTTTCACAGCTGCAGTTGTCTGTAGTTTCTATTTTATGACACCAGTCACCGTGCAACATCTCTGCGCACCCCCCCACCCCAGCATGTTGTTTGGCCATTTTAGAAACTTTTAATACCTCTGCAGAAAGTTTGTTTCTATTATTGTTACTCTTCCGCTTCTCTGGTCCAAGCTCAGAGAGTTGCAGGCAGTGAGGCAATCAATACAAGAGGCAAAACAGAAAAGGCTGCTCAACCCAAGAGGAAGCAAAAGGCAGAGAAGAGAAACACGCTTTCCAAATTGTCACACATTTACTTCTTGCTGGAAAGAGCATTTCTCCTGCACTGTCATAAATACCTCTGTCTGTATTTTGCATTCCTCATTCCTGAAAATTAAAACTGAAAAAAATACTAGAATAAGGAATGCCTTAATTAGAATGCTTTTTTGAGAAATTTAAAATGCACTTTATACGCACCTCCCTTCACCATTCATTTGTGATACAGAGGTTTGCATGGATGTGCACATGTGGGCTAAGGTTTTCCTCATGGTTAAACAGGGGGAAAGACAATAACATTTACGGCCCAGGATCTGAACAGACGTTTTTTCCAAAGATATACAAATAGCCAACAGGCATATGAAAAGATGTTCAACATCACTAATTATTAGGGAAATGCAAATCAAAACCACAATGAGATATCACCTCAAACCCGTCAGAATGGCTATTACTAAAAAGATAAGAAATAACAAGTGTTGGAGAAGGATGTGGAGAGGATGTGGAGAAAAGAGACCCTCGGTACACTGCTGGTGGGAATGTAAATTGGTGCAGCCACTATGGAAAAAAGTATGGAGAGTCCTCAAAAAATTAAAAATATGAGCCAGCAATTCCACTTCTGGATATTTATCCAAAGAACATGAAAACACTAATTCGAAAAGATATATGCACTCGTATGTTCATTGCAGCATTATTCACAATAGCCAAGATATGGAAACAACCTATGTACCTATCAATGGATGAATGGATCAAGATGTGGTATATATATCATGGAATACTACTCAGCCATAAAACAGACAAAATCTTGCTATTTGCAACAACATGGATGGACCTTGAGGGTATTATGCTAAGCGAAGTCAGTCAGATGGAGAAAGACAAATACTGTATAATTTCACTCATGTGGAAGTAAACAAACAAACAAACAAACATATAGATACAGAGAATAGATTGGTGGTTACCAAAGGTGAAGGGGGCTTGGGGGAGAGCAAAAAGGGTAAAAGGGCACATGTGTATGGTGACAGATGCCAAATAGACTTTTGGTGGTGAACATGACATAGTCTATACAGAAGTCAAAATATAATGATGTACACTTGAAATTCATATAATGTTATAAACAAATGTGACCTCAATGGAAAAAAAAAAGTAAATAAATGGGCAACGAAGAATCTAAAAAAAGACATTTATTGAGCCCTTACTATATGTTAGTCTCTTTTGCTTATTCTATTTTTTAAAAGTGGCTAATACTTATTAAGCTCTTGCCTCCTTTAACTCTTGAATAACCCTATTGAATAGGTACCATTATCAAAGAGCATTAGAAAACCTGACTATGATTTTAGATAAATCATTTAAACCTCTTTAGACAATAAAAGGAAGAGTTTTGACTAGATGATGATCCAGTTCAGAAGTAACATACCTTTATGAAGTTAACACACAATACTTAAGACCCATAATCCAAGTGAATAGGAAGGGCGTGGTTTCCACACTAATTGACCTCAAATCCATTCCTGGCTTCTCATCCTCCTCTCTCGCCATCCTCTTATTCTTTCTCCTGCCTTTCCACCTATCTTTCTCTCTACCAAGCTGTTCTACTTTTCTTAATTAGAATCTTCCTGCAGCCTTTTCTTCATTTTACCACTCTCTATTTTCTACTTTATACACTAGTTATGCCACTGAATTATTTAAAAGAACTTGTACTTATTGATTAAAATTGTATGTGCCCTCTTAATATTTTACAGCTTTATTTTATATTTCTCCACGGGGAAAAAGGAATATGAGTCACATTGCCTCTTCATATGTGCCCCAGAGAAAAAAAAATTTTTGATACAAAAAAGTTTTCCTTAATCCTGCTCTGTAGGTCTCTGGGTACACGGCCTGAAATTTTAAAATTACAATATTTTATGTAAATATTAATTAATCATATTAAATGTAAATAGTTACAACGCACGCTGCAAAATTTGATTAGCAATAGTAGTTGTGCGCTGCACTGTTAGGACGTTGAATGCAATGATTCTAAAGACAAACTGTCTACTTCCTAAAAGACTCAGCTTAGAAATGGTTTAGTTTGGGGTCTGAACTTCAGTATCATGTCTGTAGCAATAGAAGGGCAACACCTTAGTTCCATGGTACTTTGCTTTGAAGCCGCCAATGACCCTCTTGACTTTAACAGCACTTACTGTTGCTGGCCGAAGCAACAATTCAAAGGCAGTTGTGTGGACAACTGCACCTTATACCAAAATGATATATACTTACTGACATAAACCTCCATCTTAAGTGGGAAAAAAAATTCCTTTGGATCTAAACTTCTCCAATGGTCAGGAAAGTTCTACTGAAAATCTTGCTTACATTTTGGCTCAAAACACAAGTTACGAACTGCCCACAATCACCATAGTGGTGAAACTAGCATTCTGTGCCATAGGAATAGACCACATGGTCTTCTACTGAAAAATTACACTCATCTCAACACACTATGGCCCGTTATAAGCCATTTAGTTCTTCCCTCTAGCTGGTAAAGGAAATACATTTAGTTTGAATATAATTTTTCTTACCGTTAAAGGATACTGTAGGAAGGCATGATCAGGGACACAGGCAGACAGAGAGCAAGCGAGATAGGAGCCCAGAGAGAAAACCGTCTCTGAAAAAGGCATCATCTTCTAACGCAAATGTGGGGTCGTTTTGGGGCAGCCATTTTGGACAAGCTCTGGCCTCTCGTTAAATGTGACATACTGAGTCAGAGGCAGACGTCCTTCTGTGGTTATTCGCTTCCTGTCTGATTAATTTGTTGTTTGTTCCTTCCTCCTTTGCTGCAGAAAAAGAAACTAGATTGGTTTTACTCAAGAAGGAAGCAAAGGAAAAAAAAAATTAAATGTTTCTCCTTCTCACCATGTGTAACATATCTGTTTGGTACAATGACAAGAAGTGATCAGGATCTCCATCTAGTTAACAACCCAACTTTATTCCAGACATCTCCACAAAAGTAATTGTTCACAGAACCTGAGATTCCTTCAGGAAAATTCCATTTGAAAGTATCACTCTCAATATTGACTATACCATTTAGTATTGAGGAAAAGAATCACTCAAGAACTAAAAGTTCTCAACTACACTAATAACTAGGGTAAGTGGTTCTTCCTCATCTACAGAGCATTCAAGTGTGTACGGAGAGTCACCAACGCAGGTGAAGAGAGCTGGTCAGGTGTATGAAGGCAAATGAGTTTTGAATTGTGATTTTGGTGCCCGAGTCAAAATAAATGATATACAGCTCAAGTCATATGAAGATCCAGAGCTTTCTATACCAGAATGTTTTGTTTCTGTCCTCCATACTTAATGGGGAAACAATAACTCTCCCAGAAGATGCCTAACAAAAGCACAGAAGTAATGAGTGCAGAAGGAGGAAAGTCAGATCTCTCATTATTGAAGGAGAGGTGGATGGGCAATGGAACGTATATAGAAAACATCACGTGGGGCCGGCCCCGTGGTGTAGCAGTTAAATGCGCGCTCCGCTGCTGGTGGCCTACGTTCGGATCCCCGGCGTGCACCGACATACCGCTTGTCAGACCATGCTGTGGCGGCATCCCATATTAAGTGGAGGAAGATGGGCAAGGATGTTAAGCTCAGGGCCAGTCTTCCTCAGCAAAAAGAGGAGGATTGGCATGGACGTGAGCTCAGGGCTGATCTTCCTCACACACACACACACACACACACACACACACACACTAAATAAATAAATAAATCTTTAAGAAAATATCACACCAAAACCCTAAGTTATGCATAAACAATCAGAAAATGCTTGTAATTTTTTCTGGATCCATCCAAAACGTTCAGACTTACATTTGCAACACATACTGTGTAATTCTGAGAAAACATTATCAGCTGAAAGAATGAAAAAACAGGCATATTTCAGAAATGAATTTAATTGTAAAATTTGAACATTGAGTTCTGACTCTGTTGGGTTCAGAGGAAAAAGTCATGAAAAGACCACAAGTTGCCTAATATTCCCTTACCTGTAAAATGATAGGACTGGGTAGACCAGTGGTTCTCAATTCAGGAGGCTGTTGGAAATGTGTGGCGACATTTTTAGTCGGGGGTGGGGGACAGTGGGTTGGAATGGTGGGGTGAGGGGCCTGTAAGGTTCATGGGTGGAGCCAGGAATGTGAAATTTCCCATGATGCTTAGGACAGTCTCACCCAAAATACCAGAAGTACTCCTACTGAGGAGTACTGGGATAGTTGATGCCTAAGGTTCTTTCAAACTCCAAATTTTTTGAGATATGCATCTAGCTGCATGAGCAGAGTTTCAAGATGCCAAGCCATGGCAGAATTCCTAGAAACAGAGCATTGAAGGATTAGTGACTGAGAGTCCTCTGCTTTGCCTGGAACCACTTGAAGGCATGACTGTATCCCTCTTGCCTAACTAGGGTCTGCAGTCCAAGGGACACACCGTACATGAATAAATACATGCAGCCGTGGGGCTGGACAGAGGCGGAGGCCTGCAGCTATCATCTCCTTCCTCTTCTACTAACCTCAGGACAACAGGTAACTGATCAATTACCAAGTAAATGCCTGAGTGAATCTTTGGGGAAGTCAAACTACAGTTGGGTCTAAAAAGACAACCCGGGCAATATGGTGATTTCTCGATGTATTTTCAGAATTATTTTGAAGTTCTCTAAGTAAGGCATCCCCAATACACGCACACACACTCAGTACACATACAGTTCATGGCTCCTATCCATTAGGGACAGCTCAAATAGAAGACAGTAGGTCACTTAGAAGGCTGAAGCCCCTGAGATATGCAAGGGAGCAGCTGTCTAGAGTTTGGGTCTATGTCATCTTTAATGAAAACTTGTAAACATAGTCAACTTTGGACACATTTATGAGGTGTCTACTATGCACCATAGGACATAAATCAGATAATGTTCCTCCTCTGCTTAAAACCCTCCAATGGTTTCTCATTTCACTTAAAAAAATCCAAACTCTTTAGCTAGGCCCACAAGGACTCACAATATCTGGCCCCTCCCTAGCCCTCTGACCTTACCTCAAGTAACACTCTCTCTTGCTAATTTATCTTCCAGTCTTTTCTGTTCCTTAAATGCACCAAGCTCATTTGCATTTGGGGCCTTACACTTGTAAGCCCTCTCACCTGGAACACTCATCACCTGGTTCCTTCGCATTCTTCAGCTGTCAGCAAAAATGCCCTCCCTCCGGCCCCATCTCTACTCCTGTTTTCTTTTGTGCATAGCACATGTCACCACTTGACATTCCTTCACTTATTTAATGGTTTATTTACTTGTATGTCTCTCCCACTAGAAGTCAAGCTCCATGAGAGCAGGGACCATCTTTCCTGCTGTCGCCTCAGCATCTAGAACATCGCCTGACACCTGGTAGGTGCTCATTAAATGTTGTTTGTTGAGTGAAAAAGAAAATCAATATCTCCTAAAAATTCTACAACATAACATTCCCTTAAGAGCTTAAGATTGTTTCCTCTGAAACAGTGAATAAGGAATGCCAAGACTAGACTTGAACCTTCTTCTTCAGAAGGCTTAAGTTAAAGAGAACTTGCAGAGGAAGGATGCCACAGATCTGCAGGTAAGCCCTGTCACCCACTAGGGGGGTGGCAGAGTCTTAGGCAGTGCAGATGGCTTATGTCATTGGGCACTAGGGAGAGAAAAATGGGTTAAGAAAGTTGAAAACAAGTAAACAATCCAATCAGAAAGGAAGGGGAGGAAATGAAAAGATGGAGATGGGAGAGATCACATGGGCGGGGAAGAGTTCCCACTGCATTGCTGACCAAAGGGGCCTTGGAAGCTACTCTCGGCAACAGATGACACACAGGTGTCGGACTTGAAAGTATTTTCTGACTTTTGTCTGTGATGAGGTGTTCCTAGATAAGCATCAGCTTCTTAAAATAAGGAATTTTAAGGCTGAATGAGATTGCAAAGATCAAAGTCCACAACACCATTTACAGATGAGGAAATGGTGGTCCAGGGAGGTTAAGCGACCCGCTTATGTCACACAGCAGGCAGCAGCAGAGCTGGTGCCAGAAGTCCATTCTCCTGCTCCATGGTCCAGTGTCATTATGGCCTTAAGCCTCATTTTAGGTTCAGAAGCAGGATTTCACTTAATTCCTTTCTATAAGCATAAGAAGAGGCAGAAAGAAGAGGGGTAGGGAGAAGGTTGTGGTGTGGAGGGGAGAAGTTGAGGGTAGCATCTGTCTTGCTGTTGAGGCTGTTATTATAATCAGAGGCCAAAGATAAGTGGATTAAGAACCTGAAGCAAATAAAGACAATCACAATTCTGGACTTCAAAGAGAATTTTAAATGCCTATTCACTCCCGTTCAATATATAGACCCAGTCTGAGCTTAATGATAGAGTAAAACAATAATCAATAGGCTCTTGGAGCAATCAGGTAAAGAATCCTCCATATTAATCTATATAAATAAAAAACTAAGAGTGGACAAAAGATTATAAAGCAACACCGTGATTCTCACCAGTCTTGAAAATTTCAAGTAGTAAAGAACCCCAGCCAAGACCCTCCTGTGTTGACCTCAAATCAATGGAGACTGAATCAGGGCAATAGCAACATGTCTAGCATATGAGAAGATTTGTTTTTATAGCTCTGGTTTTTCAAGGTGTGTTTCCATGACTACCTGATTAATGTAGCATTTACCCTGCAGTGGAAAGATGTGTCAGAATACTGTATCCCTTCAATTCTAAAGCACCTTATTCAATAGCAAAAGGCCCTCTTATAGCTTTTTAGGGGGAAAAAGAAACAGTACCAGATTAAATGTATGCATTTATTGTAAGAGGAATTCTACCTTCAAAACATTAAAATATGGGAATTATGTGATTTAAAAGAGCAAAACAAAGGAATTTCCCTCTTCCCCATAAAATTGTCAGTACAGTTACAAAGAGGGTTGATCATTTAAAAATAATCTCAGAAACACAGAAAAATTAAAAACAAGTTTTGTACTTTTCTATGCCCTATTAATATAAGTTGGTATAATTTTACTTGGGGAAAAATCGGCAATGTATTTCCTTATGTTTTGGCAGCTCAGCATCCATTCACCCTCCTTATAATGACGTCCTTCAGTTTTTGTTTGGAGAATCATCCCTACTTCACTCTCAGCCCATGAGGCGTTCATTCCCACTCCAGACACAGGAAGAGCATGTGATTCAGGGCTGGCTAATCAGAGTCTGGCATTCATTTGGCCCCAGAGACTTTTTGGCGATGACCTGTGACCTCAGAACCAAGGGAACTTGGCCATAGGTGAGGACTCTTCTGGTGGGATGAGGCAGGAGTTGGATCTGGGGGCTGGAATGGCCGCACTCATCCTTTAGCCACACGGAGTCTGAAACTGAGACCAACAAAGTGCAGAATTGGGGGCGGAGAAAAAGCAGCTACTGACATTGTTGGTTGAATCCATCTGTCCCCGAGGCTGGCCCTATTTCTAGACTTTTAATTTACACCAGCAAATACATTCTCGATTTGGTTTAAGCTAGTGGGCTCAGTTTTTCTATCATCTACAATACAAAGACTCTTAAGTGTTACAGGAATGGGTGCTAGAAGCACGCGTTGAATGAGACTAACACTAAAATGTGCAACTGGCTGATGTGAGGTTGGTTGAAGGCTAGTGCAGGCTCTCCTGGGCTAGGAAGCTGGCAATCCTTGTTGCGTGATGGCAACACCGCTGGTTATGCTGCCACCTACTGAATCCTTGGTCTAAGACGACAAGCCTACTGATGGTGCACCATTAAAGGATGCGGAGAAAAAATGTAGAATGTTGGAGTGTGTTGGCTATTTCTTGCAGCCTTCAGTAAGATCCACAGGAAAGAGATAAACTTAGGCTAAAATGACTGGAAGCACAGAAGGAAAAAATACGGCTTTGTTACCAGAGGCCTTTTTTTTCAACCAAGATGGTTGAGAGTCAAATACTCTGGAGCCTTGGGCTGGAAAACCCAAATTCTCTATGCTATGCCAACATTAGATAGAGTGAGGTCAGTAGGAAGAACCACATCAGCAAATATGTTTGGAACATTCCCCATTGTCCCTCCAAAGACATTCTGTTAAGTTCTCCTGTCTGAGCAAAAGGCCAGTTACCTTCATTGTGATATACTGGGATCCATCTCAGGAGAAGGAGTAAATCATCAGTGGTCCCACCACCTCAGGCCATTGTTTCAAACTGTACCTAATCAGAGACCAAGATAGAGGATGGTTCATTTGCTAGGAGACAGAAGCGCCCAGGCCTGGTTCCACATTCAAAGACTATGACTCAACACAAGCTTGAGTTTTGGTTACTAGTCCATGGAGTTCAGGATTGGAGAAACCAAGTTTTTAAGCGCACTATACTATAGGAAAAAGCCCAAGACTAGTTAAAAACAGTTTATGATTGCTCAAACCCTAAGGCAATGCCTTGATCTCTGAAGCCAGGAGAACAGGAAGTGGGCTGTGGAACAGGTGCAGCCCTGCTCTTAGACATGGCTCTGGAAGACAAGAGATAAGGAAGATCCTCCCAGAGAGCAGAAGCAGGGCAAGCCACTGGCTGATCAAAGTTCTCATTCCACTGCCAGCACAGGCAGAATTTGTCCAGTGGGTTATAAAATATGCTAGAGACTGGTAACCAATGTCTCATTCTCTTCCTTCCCAAATGGAAGTTTAATTGCAAAATTCTGCTACTGTTCTCCCTCTACCATTGTATACTGGGTGTTAAACTTATAAGTTAGCCCCTGGACAAAGACACTACATCCACTGCTGACAGCCAAGACTGTGGAGACTTTGGACTTGGTGCTGGACTTGGACCTAGATTGGCTCTCTCTCTTTGGGAGGAGGGTGAGTGCAATTTATTATGTGGGGGCATTTTTGAAACTGTATTATTGGAAGATATGTGTGTGTGTGGATGTTGGATAGGTAAATAGAGGGCACATTTGCTGCATTTGGGCTGTCCAGCATCCATTCCCCTGAATTACAGTAAGAGCTTCAGATTTAGGGAAAGAGATCCACTGATCGTTTACTCTTTTGCTCTTCTGGCTTCTGCTGGGCTAACTCTACCCTGACTTCAGGAATGGAAAGTGACCAGCCCTGGCCAGTTAGAGCCTTGCGGTTCCCTAGCTGCAGTGACTGGTTCTGAGATGAGCATGTGACTACTTCTGTACCAAGGAAATGCAATGAGACTTTTTCTAAGACGTGTGGGGCTGGGACTGGTAGTATGATAGCCACATTGCAAACATACAGAGGCTGAGAATGAAGCCAGTGAGGTGAAAGAGCAGCGAGGGGAGCCTGAGACTCAAGAGATGCAGCAATCAGATGCAGCGTGTAGATGTATTTGGATCCTGACTCAAAAAAACTAAAAAATATGAGGCAACCGGAAATTTGAATATTGATCGGGTATTTAATAATATTAAAATTATTGCCAAATTTTAGGTGTCATAATGTTATTGAGGGTATATTGTTTTTTTACAAAGACTCTTTCAATTTTTAGAAATACACACCGAAATATCTGTGGATGAAATGATATAATGTCCGGGTTTACTTCCAAGTAATGTGGAAAAGGGGGGAATGTGGGTAGGGGTATAAATGAAACATAATGGGCCTGAGATGATCGTTCTTGAAGCCTGGTGAGTACACGGCAGTTTGTTAAAATGCTCTGACTACTTTTCATATATGTTTGAAATGTTTCCATAAAGTTTTAAAAATAAAATAAAAATGACTTGTGGCTCGATCCCTTTTTCATTAGAGGCTGTTAAAGAGGTTTGCTCACTCTACTATAAACATGCTCAGACCTGGGAGTTACAGAAGTTACCTTCTACTTCTCAAAATGATCTCTTTGGCTTATGGATGAAATGGGACAGAGACTCAGGGCTGCCCTATAATGGTTCAGAATCCAAGTGGTTCCTCCCAGAAAAGCATTAAACTCTCAAAATCTGAGAACCCATTATTGGCAACAAAAAAGCAAAAATCAAAATTCCAACCAACCAACCAAAGAGCAAAAGAAAACAACTCTTCTTCTAGATTAGCACTGTCCAGTAGAAATATAATTTGAGCCATATATTGTTGTCGTTAGTGCTGTCAAGTCGATCTGACTCCTAGTGACCCCATGTACAGCAGAGCAGAACCCTGCCCAGTCTTTTTGCGCCATCCTCGCACCTTTTGGTGCTACATCAGACAATGCTCTGTGCTATTCACAGGGTTTTCATGGCTAATTTTTTCAGAAGTGGGTGGCCAGGTCCTTCTTCCTAGTCTGCCTTAGTTTAGAAGTTCTACTGAAACCTGTCCACCATGGGTGACACTGCTGGTATTTGAAATCCCGGTGGCATAGCTTTCAGCATCACAGCAACACACAGCAGCCACAGTATGACAACCAACGGACGCGTGGTGTGGTTCCCCAACCGAGAAATGAACCTGAGTCACGGCAGTGAGAGCGCCAAATCTTAACCACTAGACCACCAGGGCTGGCTTAAGCCACGTGTGCAGTTCTATATTTTCTACTAGCTACATTAAAAAGAGTTAAAACAGTGAAATTGTAATAATATATTTTATATAACTGATTATTTCAAAAATATTATCATTATAACATGTACTCACAATAAAAAACATTAATTGGGTATTTTGCATTCCTTTTTTTCACACTAAGTCTGCAATAACAGGTGTGTATTTTACCACTGGCGACATTTCAAGTGCTCAAGAGCCACTACCATACTGGACACCACAACACCAGACGGTGAGGGCCTGGTAGGAAGGAGCCCTGTGTCACTCACCCTTTTCCCTGGCAGGATGCCTGGATCACACTTGACAGATAATCAGTGTCAATCCTGGGAAATACTTGGGCTGTCCAGAGCTACCTCTGGGCTATAGCTTCGGGGCTAAGAAGAGTTTATCCTGCTTGGAGCCATCCCTTAAAACAGGGCATTGACTAGGTAGTCTTGAGTTTGTGGCCAAATCGGCTTCTCCTTCCCAGAGTCTTAGTGTTGACAGTCCTCATACAGGACTTGAATCCTCAGCAGAGAGATACTGTATATAATACTTTCAAACTGGGGCCTCTGAAGAGATCATAGACTCAATAGCCTTAGTGGCTTTCCATAGTACACCAAGTAACATCTAAAGTCCTTGCCGAGACTAGCAAGGCCCCCGTGATCCGACACTCCCCTGCTTATCAACCACTTCGTGGACCTCTTCTCCTACACCTCCTCCCCACCCTTTTCTCTTAGGGCTTTTGTGCTGATACTTTTCTCCTGGTTCTGTGGCTTGCCCCCCTCGCTCCATTCGTATCCTGCATCATCTGTGCACATCTGCTGTTCCACTGCAGAGGGAGCTTGTCTTGTTCTCTGCTGTCTCCCCAGCTGCTTAGATCGGTATCTGACGTATTGCAGGGGCTTAAAAAAATATTTGTAAATGGATTTTAAAAGCTTCCCACTCTAAGTTTCGTTCATCCTTCGTTTAACCTGGGGCTGTGATTAGGCTGCCACACACCTGGCTCTAGGCGGGAAGGTGCCAGGGCAGAGCGGAGATGTGCTGGATTTGCTCCTCCAAAAAGACCGGGGAAGGCTCCTGCTTCTCTTCACGTGCAGTGACAGCCATTTAAAAAGACAACATGGAGACCTGCCAACATATTAACAACTCTCTTTCTCAAGCAGGGAGATTTGCCAGCGTCAGGGACATGATAGGGTCTCTTATTTAAGTGAGACAATGGTGAGGTAACTAGCTTGGAAAGAGAAAAGGAGAACCACATCCAGGATGGGAAGGAAGAGACCCCAGACTATCTAGAAAGAACATTCCCATAATGGTTTCACATATTCATATTCAACTAATCTGTATTTTATGCTCCCAAGGACCAGATGCCCAGTACACTAGGTTCTGAGGACACAATGGAGAATGCTGTCTCCCCACACAGACAGCTCGGCAGTTTTACACTCAGCAAACAACAAACGCTGAGGTTGGAACATCATAACATTATTTCTTTGAGGGAAAAACGCTTTTCACACATGGAAAGACCATTCATGTTTCTTTTGAAAGCACTGTCTTGTCTTAGGTAATTTAACTAAAATGCAAAAATTTCCCAGTTGGTCACCAACATCCAATACAAGTGGCCCCCAGGGGAAAACCCATGGGAAATATAGAGAGAAGTTTCTTACAACTCAAGGGGCAAACTGGTGGAAAGCCCCATTTTCACATCCTGCCATTTATATGTGCACACACACAGGGAGAAGCTATTGGCATGTAGACAGCTGTGTGTTCCTTTTGGTTGCTAATCATGAGGTACGTAGCCCAGGATGGGGTCTTTACACTTATTTCTGGGGTGGGGACAATAGCCATACTGTTCTGTATTCAGACTTCTCTCCAGCTATATGGTTACTTGATGTCTCCCACTGAAGATGTGGACATGAAAGCCCTTCACTGGAGAACTCAAGAAACAAGGGTCTACACAGCTCTGCACCTCTGGGACTGACGTCACCAGTGTGAATGCTGCAGGAAGGAATCAGTGACCTGTGACTCCCTCTGGGGCCCCATGACTGCACATAAGCCAGGCCTGAGTGGTGCAGCTGCTACCCGGGAGAGGCAGACCCAACCACTGTGCGTGTGGACAGGAAATGGGGGTATTTGTGGGTGTCACAATAATGGGGGGCCCTCCTGGGATTCAGACCTGGGGACCAGGGATGCTAGATGACCGGCAATGTATTGGACTTTCCCACACAGTAAAGAACTGTCTCATGTGTCCTTCAAAGGTCCTGTTGGACATTGATGTAGGTGAAAAAACTTTACAGTAGTGCCTCCTTAGCCGTGGTTCCACTTTTCGAGGTTTCAGTTACCCGCTCCGAGGTCCAAAAATATTAAATGGAAAACTCCAGAAATAAACAATTCATAAGTTTTAAATTGCACGCTGTTCTCAGAAACGTGATGAAATCTCGCGCCATCCCGCTCCATCCTGCCCAGAACGTGAATCATCCATTTGTCCAGCATATCACACTGTATACGCTACCTGCCCGTTAGTCAATTAGTAGCCGTCTCGGTTATCAGAATGACTGTCCCGTGGTATCGCAGTGCCTGTGTTCAAGCAACCTTTATTTTACTTAATAATGGCCCCAAATCGCAAGAGTAGTGATGCTGGCAATTCGGATACGCCAAAGAGAAGCCATGAAGTGCTTCCTTTAAATGAAAATGTGCAAGCTCTCGACTTAATAAGGAAAGAAAAAAAATTGTATGCTGAGTTTGCTAAGATCTCCAGTAACTTTTACTACAGTATACTGTTATAATTGTTCTATTTTATTATTATTGTTTTTAACCTCTTACTGTGCCTAATTTATAAATTAAACTTTATTAGAGGTATGTATGTATAGGAAAAAACAGTATATATAGGGCTTGGTACTATCTGAGGTTTCCGGCATCCACTGGGAGTCGCTGAAACATATCCTCCGTGGATAAGCGGACACTACTGGATAGTTATCTGAGCCTAGACCTTAACTTCATTTTACATATAAACTCAATTATTGCACTGTTGTGTTAGTCCCTGAATTTTCCAGGAATGTAACTGTCAAATAAATGAAATACTATGTTTTGCTCAGATTTTCACCAAGAGTTGTTCACCCTTCTGGAAAATCATGTGCCCAGACACATTGCCACTTGTGATATTTAAGGCTCTGTCTGACTCTCAACCGAATTAGTCTGCAGTTGCTGCTGCCCCATTCACGATGATTATGGGTATAGATGCAAACCCCTGACCACTTCATTTTGTTTGCTAATGAGCTGTACCTGATCACTTACAAACTGAAGTTTTTTAAATAGTAAATTACTTTCCTTTTATTTCTCTTTTTAATTACAGATAAAAATTACACGGATTTTTTGTGAAATTATGTGTGAGGTCAGATTATTTCACTGATGAAGGTTCACTGAAGCTTGTGAAGGGGGCAATATTGTTATTAAAAGTGGGCACGGGGGCGCACACCGACGCACCACTTCTCCGGCCATGCTGAGGCCGCGTCCCACATACAGCAACTAGAAGGATGTGCACCTATGACACATACAACTATCTCCTGGGGCTTTGGGGGAAAAAATAAATAAATAAAAATAAAAATACAGGCCGGCCCCATGGCTTAGCGGTTAAGTGTGCGTGCTCCGCTGCTGGCGGCCCGGGTTCGGATCCCGGGCGCGCACTGATGCACCGCTTCTCCGGCCATGCTGAGGCTGCGTCCCACATACAGCAACTAGAAGGCTGTGCAACTATGACATACAACTATCTACTGGGGCTTTGGGGAAAAATAAATAAATAAAATATTTAAAAAAATATAAAAAATAAAAAAAATAAAAATAAAAGTGGGCACGGGGTCCAACAAGGCTGAGAGCCACTGCTTCTGGGGCTCGGCAGATGTCTGCAGGTCCCTGAGCTTGGTTCAAAGTCATGAAGGGCAGTTTGATGGCTCTGCTCATCCAGCCTGGAAGGTGGAGAAAGGAGCCTGTGGGGACCACCACAGCTGCTCACCTACAATCCTGGAGGGAATCTCACACTTTGTTTCCAAACAGTCAAAGGCTTCTTCCTCCTGCTCTTAGCAGACCCAGCTTCTCTCGGCGGCTTGGCTGAAACAGTTTGTTCTAGTCGCACGACCCCAGATTCCAATCTGATTTTGCTACTCTAAGAACTTTCCGCCTCCCATTTGGCTACACCGGATTCTTCAAATGACTGACTGGGAAAACAGACTGTTGGAAAAACACTTCCAGGTTGTCTCTAATGGGATGGTTACCCTGTCAGGCCATAGGAAAGACAATGGAAGGTGCTTCCTACTAGACCAAATGCAACAAATTTGGAGTTGTTCCCTCAACTCTAAATATGGGTGCAGGGGCAACAGGATCAGAAAAGGATGCGATCACAAGGTGATCAGCTCCATCATTTTGTGTGTGTTTTGTTTGTTTTTGTTTTTTTGCTCAGTACTGCCTAAATAACTCCTTCCCCTGCTACATGGAAACTGCTTAATTCATTCAGTCTTGGACCATTTCATTGTGTTTCAGAACCATCCCGACAGAATGATCAGTTGATGCCTTACGTAAAAAGCAACTCCAGGACTACATTTAAATATTGATTAATTTGAGAATAACAAACCACAAAGATTTGAGGTATAAAAACCACATGTGGTTTATGTTTTGCAGGACACCCTCAGGAAGACAAATGGACAGAGTTAAAAAAAAAAAAAATCTAAATGGTCTCTCCCTGCCTCACCCCTACTACCATTAAAACCAAACAAACAAAAAACCAAAATAAAACTAAACAACAATTAAACAGAACCCAACCCGAGTGTTATTCTTGGCTTTTGGTTGGCAGCCATATTCTAGCAAGGCAAATAAGTAGCTCTCTGGGTCCCATGCTAGGGTCAAGAATACCCTGTTAGCATAACCTCCACCTTGGCCAGCAGCCCCTCCCACCCCTGACCATGGCTCCTGTCCATCACCACAGCTGCCACCTTCTAGACTGGCTTCTCAAACTCGAGCCCCTGTCATCTCGGCCTTTCCATCCCTTAACCTGTCCCCACACTCAACCTCTCAGTCAATCTTCTCTACCCAAAAAGAAGAACACACAAAGAAGATTACTTTCTAGAAATAAAAATATTTTCTATGATCTTTTTATCCGCTCACCCTGTGTATGTGTCTCTGACTACATGGCTAACAAGTGAGCAGGGACACGGCTAGGGCTCCTGTGCATAGTAGTCATTCAGTGAAGACTTAGTATGGATTATGCACCAGATCAAACAGACAAAACTCTCTACCCTCACGAAGCCTACATTCATATCTGAGTTAATGAGGGGATGGGAGGAAAACAAAGTTATCCCTCATTTTGCGCAGTACAGGTGTTCATTTTGGCCCAGCTCATCTTATCCTACACAGAGTAGCCTCACAAAGATTGCTGCCAGGACAAGAGCTAATTCAGGCCGACTCTAATGTAAATGTACAGTGCTCCAAAGTCCTTGTGGGTAGGCATTTCGAATTGAGAACCATTTCCATACAAACATACTTGAGGGTACTGCAGGGGAGCAGAATTTGCTACCCCAAAATGTATCTCTTTGGCTTGAGGATTATTTTTGGCTGATTATTTTTTAAGAACAAAAGACTCAGGAAGAAACTTTGACCTTCCCTCAAACTGCCTCAAAGAATTTAAGATAGAAGGCTTATGTGAATTCCCCATGAGCATGTATTAAACTTTGTTTGATTTCCTCCTGTTAACCTGCCTTATGTCATTTTAATTACAGACAGAGGAGTTGTTAACCCAAATGATGTTGAATTAGTGGACTTTTTGTTGAGATAAAAGAAGACATTCGGTTGGAGGGAGACACCATATAGTAGAGTGACACTGTTTGGGGTTAACTTCCTTAAGTTTCTCCCACTTTTTAGTATTCTTCCTTCACTTAAAATAATACATTTTTTTCCTTATTAAAAAGTCATACATGGAAAAGTTTAGAAAATATAAATAATATAATTTTTAAATGACCCATTAGTATCAGAGAAAATCAGTTAACATTTTGGATTTCTTTCCAGCCTTTTCTTTTCTCTCTCTATGTATCTCAAAAGGGATCATACTGTATATATATAGTTTTATAGCCTTCTTTTTCACATTTTCCTATATTATTAAATATTCTCCTAACACAACTTTAATGGTTGCATGTTTCATTTTACAGATGTTCTATTACCCATGTAAATATTTTTCATTACGTTAGACATTTAAATTGCATCCAATTTCATTATTACAAATCCTACTATGATTAATATACTTGTATCTAAATGTTTGTGGTCATTTCAGATTATTTCCTTCAGAAAAATTTATTAGAGAACAATTACTGGAATAGAAGATATGAAGTTTTTCTTTTAAAGGTCTTGATACATAGTGTTAAACTGTTTTCTCAAAGTTTTAGCATTCATACTCCCCCTAGCACCCATTTCATTTCTTTTCAACATGTGCTATTTTCACTTTTCAAAATCTTTGCCAATTTGATAGACCAAAAATTGTATGTACGGGCGGTTTAATTTTCATTTCTTTGATTATTAGTGAAGTTGACAATGTTTCATATATTTATTATCTTCTCCATTATTCATATATCTTTCTCCACTAATTGTCTGTTATCTGGATTTTTTTAAATCACAAGGTTTTAGTCTTTTCCTTATTTCTTCCAATTTTGAACCGAAAGATTACCTAAAAGCTCCATGACTTTTCATAGACAAAATAAAATGTTCTCACCACTGGGGGACTAGGTGGATAGCAGTGACCATTTCTGTGTGTTTGTAAAGCAAATTTCGTAACTCAAGGACCACCTCTATTCCCAAAAGATATACAACTTACAAAAAATTCTCTTAGATTGCAGCTATGGCTAATTTTGTGCAGCCTATGAGAATTTTCACCATTCTAAGAAATGTTTCCATCCTCTTTTGGGGGGAGGGAGTAGGATGTCTAGTTCTTCCTGCCTCAAAGGCAGAAGTGGGAATGCCTTGATTTATAGACACACGTGCAGACACGTGTAAACCTCTGAAGCCTGAGTACAGAAACAGCCATTGTGACCCTGAGTCACCTTATTCCATCTTTCACAAGACCAAAGTTCCAGGAACTAAGGAGTAATCTAGGCTCATCTAATGAGTACCCAAGCTTCCCTTATCTTACCATCTTCACTAGCGACTACGCAAATATTATGAAAAAAGTAAAATCTAATTTAGAATTTTTTTTAACGATTGAAAACTTGGCGATAAAAACCTCTTTCTGAGCACAGGTCATTCAGAGTAACTCCAGTTATCTACTTGATGATTCACTTGAGGACCTGGGCTGGAATGACCTCCTCTGGTCTCCTTTCCACCTGTGTCTTCCCAAGTCCAGGGCTAGTCCTCACTTCCTACAGTTCTCTCCTGGACTTAAAAGATGTTCGATATGTCTAAATGAGAAAGGCAGACACTTGGGAGTGAAGTGCCTGGAGAATACTAAACATTCAACAACGTCAGCTATCATTACTATTATTAAGTGAGCTAACCTTCTCCCCACTTAGTGCTACTTGGTAAAGGAGGAAACACAGCAGGTAAAGTTGCTTTTTGTTTACAGAGGGATCATTCAACGCAATGTAAGAATCAAGAATTTACTCTATTTGATATTTGAGAAAACCTGGTAATAGTAATTTCAGTCCCCATTTTACATCATCCTATAACTAGTTTTCAAATATACTTAGGCCTATTTCAAAAAGCTGGCATTGATCCACTCAGTTGGTGCTGGTCCCATTCTCATTCATTAAGCGTCTGCATTTTTGTGCAATTCCAAATATCACTAGACACAACGAACACAAATTCAGAAAAAATTTCCCTCGAACTTTGCAAAAATACAGTTTCTCCTAAAAGTTAAGGAGAAATAGGGATTAGTAAATTGATTTTACGCTCACTGCCTTGTTTTCATTTCCCCTGGAGAGGCTCCTTGTCAATCAGTAGGTTAAGTTTCAGAGGAGGATGGGGAGCCACTTGTCCCCAAATCCTCCACTGCAGAGAGCAGGACCTCTCCTCCGTGCACTAGAAAATGTCCAAAAGCCCTTTGGGGAGTCTCACCCAATTCGGGAATGGAGGACAGAGCTTATTTTCAAGGCTGCTTTATTCTCATGGTTGAGGAGTAAACAGAGAGAACAGTAATGGTCTGTGAATGTTTTCAGAGGTAGCACATAAAGAACTGAGAGAAAACAGGCCCTGAGGCAAGATCTGATTTCTCCAAGCGAGTGAGAAAACAAAACCACGATTCCTATCATTATGCCCAAGTTCAGCCACCACAAGATGATGGCACTCTGACGTGAAAGACGGTAGTGCCAAGAGTCACATAAGGCTTCAGCAAAATTGAATACCACACAGAAAACACTGCGAGTATCCAACTCTCACTGGCAGGGAATTCATGGCAAACCAATAGGAATATCACCAATGTGAAATTTTATTTTCCAAAGTACAAAGGCTTCTGCACACAGAACTTTCTATTCATCCAAGATTTACGCCTATCTAGTGCAAAATACTCCGTGGGGGCATATTTCTAATATGCTTCACCCATGTCTCCTGAATTCTCTTCAACCTCTATCTATACAAATGTGGAGATGAGTTTTTCTTCTCTTGCCCTTTTCTCCCCTCATATCTTGAAAATATAGATGAGAGTTTCTCAAAACTGCTGAGAAATACACAAAGATGAGGTATCTTGAACTCTTTATAGGCATAAGCAACATGTAGAAGTTTAAGCAATGGAGAACAAGAGCAACACATATTCTACTCTGGATTCATCAAAGACGATTATCTGTGACATGCATATCGTCAGTCGTCAAAATGCAGCTTTTAAAAAAGTTTTAAAATTCTAATATGACTTTATTCTAAAATGCTCAAACACAATGTAAAAGTCAGTGTACAATATATTACTCAGGGAAGTAACTGGTATCTGTTACTGCTTTGCTAGAATTTGGGCTTTCACAAAAATAAAATCCACGAAAGGACTGGGTCAACTCAGTGGTGCTTTTCCTTAAGTGCAAGTCCTCTCACCTCCTCCACCACAAAAAAGTAATTACATTTTTAAAAATATAAAATCAGGGGGCCGGCCTTGTGGCATAGTGGTTAAGTTTGTATGCTCCATTTTGGTGGCCCGGGGTTCGCAGGTTTGGATCCCTGGTGTGGACCTACACATCACTTATTAAGCCATGCTGTTGCAGGCATCCCACATATAAAGTAGAGGAAGATAGGCACGGATGTTAGCCCAGGGCCAATCTTTCTCAGCAAAAAGAAGAGGATTGGCAACAGATGTTAGCTCAGAGCTAATCTTCCTCACCAAAAAAAAAAAAAAAAAGCATATATATATAAAATCAGAATTTGATAGAAGTCAAATCAGTTTTTAATTCATAAATCTTGGAATATAAAAATCACTATAAATTCATTATGGTTGGGCCGGCCCCGTGGCTTAGTGGTTAAGTGCGCGTGCTCCGCTACTGGCGGCCCAGGTTCGGATCCCGGGCGCACACCGACGCACCACTTCTCCGGCCATGCTGAGGCCGTACACGTACAGCAACTAGAAGGATGTGCAGCTATGACATACAACTATCTACTGGGGCTTTGGGGGGGAAAAAAAAAAAAGGAGGAGGATTGGCAATAGATGTTAGCTCAGAGCCGGTCTTCCTCAGCAAAAAGAGGAGGATTAGCACGGATGTTAGCTCAGGGCTGATCTTCCTCACAAAAAATAAATAAATAAATAAATAAATTCATTATGGTTATATTTTTTAAATCTCCAGGTCTGTTTTCCTTAGCATAAGTATAAAAGTACTTAAAAGTTTAGAATTTACTCTTGAGATACTATAAAATATTACTATCTTCATAATAAAAGAAATGTATGAATTTATGGAAAAGGGAATAATATTTATAAAACATGTTAGTAAAAGCACTGTATATGTTGGTACATCAACATTTAGAAGTATTCAAAGGTTATTCATTGCTTAAAATATTTAAAGTATAATAAAAGGTAAGTTAAGAATGGCCTTACTCAACCCTGCAGTTTCTAAATGTATCAGGACTAGAGCATCTGGAAGTAAGAAAAATTAAGTAGAAATCCACATTCAAAAGAGTTCCATGGAATTCTCAGAAAGAGAAAGCAGGCAGAGGGTCATCTGAGGACATTATTTTAGCCTAAACTTTAAGTATCATTTAAACGGAGTCGTCAATGCCCAATATTAACAAAATGCAGTTTTCTACTGGTGAGCTCAGATGACAACCCACCCTATCTGCCAAAATTAGTGGATGAGAAATCATTTCATGAAGTCATGCGCAAACATGAAACACACTGGTAAAGCGTTGCTGCCATCCCTCCATCATCACTTTGCTTGGCTAGGCTGGCGGCCAAGAGGAATATCTCCCTCTGCAAAACTGTTTCAAAGTAATGACTTAGAGGAAGTGGTGTGCTGATACCATGAAAAAAAAAACTCTCTCAAACACAAAGTTCAAAAAGCATCTGTATATGGCTCGGAGGAAACAAACAGCTCAGCTAATTTCAACTCAAAATAAACTCAAGAGACCAGTTTACCTTGGCCATGGCTACATAGACATGCCGGAAAACTGAAGGTTGGCAATTATCCAGTGATTTTGTTCTGTGCCAAAGGGGATGAAAGGGCAGGCTTTCCATCCTGGGGTCAGGATGGAATAAGAGACAATAACCCCATCCCACATGGCTTCAGACACAGAATCACTTGTATATAAGAGGATTTCACACCTTTCTCTCTATGAGACAGGTGGGCCCTGGACCGCTGCTGGAATGGCAAGTCTGATGTCCCTTCCTGAAGCCACTAGCAGGTCAGAGCTAATTCTGAGCTTCTAACACATGGTCTCCATTGCTGAGGCCTTTCCATGGGTCTTCCTTCCACAGGGTGTCTTTAAAGAGCTAAGAAGGGAGCAGGACACCTAACATAATTGTTTCTTTTGTCAACCTTGGGCTGAAATACATCTATAATCTTTACAATGACCAATATTGAATTTTCAATTTTTGAGCTTTTAAAAATATCCTTCAAATTAAGTAACACATCAGCAACAAAGATCATGCTATATTTGGTTTTGAAAACCATTTGGAGTTTTCTGTAAAAGCAGCTGCTTTTCTGAGAGAACAGGTGGCGACTGCTACCAGAATTTTTAAAATAAGGTCCTTATTTTTATTTTCAAATAACTTTCATTTGAGAAGATCTTTAGATGTGTCAGCAAAAGTCTTTAAATTGTTTTTTCAATCCTGGTTTTGTATTGCTATTTTGATGTCTTTATTGCTAATAAGCTTAAGGAAACTCAAAAAGCCCTTTGGTTTTGATTATTTGAGGAAATTCATCCCATAGCTGAAGACCTATTTATTTTATTTCATTTCCATTTTTATGAGAGGAAGATGAGAAAGAGTGACTGACCTTTAATATCAGAAACTTGTGTCAATGACCTTTAACTGGGTAGTGAAATTTTTAGTTCAAAACATTTAGGACCCAGATCACATGTGGGAACAATTAAAATGTTTTAAATGATGCTTTCCCTTCTCCTTCAAGTGTTGGCCATAATATTCAAGCTGGGCACAGGAAACAGAGATTTTTGTCTCAGCTCTTAGCTGACTCACAAGGGCAGCTCCAAGCTCTACAGTTTTTGATGCTTGTCTTTCTAGGTGGGACACCAGTCAGTAATCCTCTGCAGCTCATAAAACCCAATATAACCTTTTGGGCTGCTCTGGAAAAAACACATTGAGTAATAAGGCTAGAATGCTTTCTGTCCAACGTTTCCAGTGCTATTCCCTGGCCAGAAGAAATACCAAATCATAGGCATCTGAAAAAGAGATGGCCCAGAAAGAACAACGATCTTACACAGCCTGTGAGCACTGACCCCCTAAAGGTCCATCTACCCATTTCCCACTGTCTGCTTCACGTAGAGCTATGGGCATGAGAGCAAACAGCCATTTCCATGATACTTGACTCAAGTGCTGGGGTGGTCTTAAAGTGGCAATGGTCGACTTCCAGGGAGTGAAATGTTGTTCTGATCACCTTGAGGACATAGGGAGTGATGAAAAGATGCGGGTCCACGGCAGTGACAGTGAAAGAAGGAAGTATGGTTTACGAGAACAGGCACCATGTGACGTTAATGTCCTCCATAAGAGCTTTCCCAGGAGTATCATGCAGCGATGGAAAATAATTAGAAGGCCCATCAGCATCTCTATGTGTAGTTTATACACCATACTATGTTTTCTTGACTGGGTCCATGGCATGGAAAGAACAGAATAAAGATGCCAGAAAGCAGACAGGCTGCACCGTGAACTGATGCAGAGGTGGAAAGGGCATGGCCTAGAAAGGCAGAGATTCAAAATAGGCCTCTGAGGTTTCCTTTCATTTCCACAGTTCTTAGTCACATAATTTCCTTTGTGGATTTTAACAGAGATTAATGGGCCTTAAAGAATGAATTGGTATGCAAGGCAGAAAATGCTATCTTGTCATCTTGTCTCTTCAGCAGGGTTAATTTTTTTTTTTTTTTTTACACTTTCTTTATTCTGTGAGTCCTCTTTTCAGAATAATTAGTCCTTAATAACAAGAGCTACCTTTTTGCCTACGTTCCCCTTGTGAGGTCAACTGCAGCTGGACTCACCCTAGCCATTGCCAACTGGACAAGAGCAGCCCCCCAGCCCACAAGAGGCCAGTCCTCAGGCTGCAGAGCACACTGTGAGCTAGCCAGGCATGAAAA
Source organism: Ceratotherium simum simum (assembly GCF_057802395.1). Lineage (NCBI taxonomy): Eukaryota > Metazoa > Chordata > Mammalia > Perissodactyla > Rhinocerotidae > Ceratotherium > Ceratotherium simum. The sequence goes on from NC_141908.1 coordinate 53,874,168, forward strand.
ACTCTGTTCACACAAGGCAGTCAGGTTCCTCCTTGTCTCTGAAGTATGAACTGGGAATCATGCAGAGGGGCAGTCAGTTGTCGAACCAGAGAAATCCAAAGAGACAGGAAGGAACAGCTGAGCCAGTTAATCGGTGGACATAAGAGATGACCCATCTCCTGGGACTGAGGGCATGTTGTGGCTTGCCTAGATGTACCTAGACTGCATCCTAGTCTTCAATAATTCAAATAGTATTAATACTAAAACTAACAATAATATCTAACATTTATTTACCCTTACTATGTGCTAAGGAGTGTTCTAGGCCCTCTACAAGTATTAATTCATTCAATTTTCACAACTCTATGAGGTAGCTGGTGATCATGATGGCACTGAAGCACAGAGAAGTTAAGTAACTTAACCAAGGCTACACAGCTTACATGTGGCAGAGTCACAACCTGAACTCAAATGGCCTGGCTCCAGAGTCCATGCTTCTAACCAGGCTCTGCTTCCCTGTGGGGCTAGTCCTGGGTTTCCTGTCTCCTTTACTGCCCATTTTTTACAATAAAGCCCTCTATAAGGAAGCCTGACAGAGGGTCTATTTCTTGGCCCCTGTTGTCTCAGAATTAAGCATTTTTTTTTTTTTGTGAGGAAGAGCAGCCCTGAGCTAACATCCATGCTAATCCTCCTCTTTTTGCTGAGGAAGACCGGCTCTGAGCTAACATCTATTGCCAATCCTCCTCCTTTTTTTCCCCAAAGCCCCAGTAGATAGTTGTATGTCATAGCCACACATCCTTCTAGTTGCTGTATGTGGGACGCGGCCTCAGCATGGCCGGAGAAGTGGTGCATCGGTGCGTACCTGGGATCCAAACCCGGGCCGCCAGTAGCAGAGCGCACGCACTCAACCGCTAAGCCACAGGGCCAGCCCCAATTAAGCATTTTTATTGGCTCCACTCATTATGAATCTTAGTAACTTAACTATATATTTATTAATTCAAGAACTATTTAATGCTTACTGTTTGCCAGGAACTGCTATGAGCTTTGGAAGCTATGGAAGAATCAGCCCTGTTCTAGCTCTCAGGAACCTTATACTTAGCAGAGAAAGACTCGGTCTGGAATCACCACCATACTAGAAATGCTTCTGGTGTTTATACGGTAACGTCACACTTCCATGACCTTCTGCATGATACATATTACATCCGATCTTTGTACATATTGTGTCCTATTTTTGCATAATAATGTATTGTATCCTGAGCTCACTGATAAATAATGTCTAAAAAGCACATTTAAAAAATCACCGAAACAAAAACAGACATGGTGAAGATGGCTTTCTTCCTAGGATTTCAAACTTCCTTCCTAAGTTTCAAGGTCTTCCTTCCTAGGATTCTGGGTCAGAGTGAGGCCAAGGGGATGGCAACAAGAAATGCTCATGCTGGCTGGGAACAGCTCTGAAAGAGTATGTCTCTATAAAGAGACACTGCAGAGCATGGTGAGTTCTGGCAAGGCGTTTCAGAAGTAGGAACCATGGCCTCTTCCTCTACAACCATAGCTCACTGTTGGCAATTTGTTCACAGCACAGATCCCCATCGCCACCAGACAGGTATTTACATATGTCTGTAGCCTTCGCAAGATGGCTGCCCCCCGACACCAGGTGTCACCACTTCTCCTCTTTCCACCCCTACAGCACCCAGCGCACTGCTTTGCATTTGACAGGCCTTTAATAAATTTTAAATGATTGTTTTTCCCAAATTATGACAACAGCACAAGTCTATTGTAGAAAATGGTGAACACAAGTAAGTTTAAAGAAGATAAACTACCTATAATCCTACTGGGTAGAAATATACATTGTTAACTTTTTGGAATATTTCCTTCCAGTCTTTATATATATAAAAAGTTTTAAAATTAGGATTATAATGTATGTAGTTTTGAATCCAGTTTTTGTTATCCTTTCATGCCACAAAATATTCTCTGAAAACGTGACTTTTAATGACTGCATAATATTCCACACCAAATTTATTTAACATTCTCCTATTGCTGGTCATTTAGCTATCACTCACTTTGCTTTCATAAACGTGCTAATATCAACATCCTTTTACACAAACTCAGCTAGGTTTATGCTATAGAATAAATTATAGAAACAGAAGCACTGGATCAAAGAGTTTGAACAATTTAAACTCTGTTGATCCACAGTGCAAATGGCCAACTAGGAAGACTTATACTCACTCTGGCATCATAAAGGAATGCCCCATTCACCATACTCCTTCCAATACTGAATATTATAGTTTTAGAAAATCTTTATCTTAATTTGGTTTCTTCAATGGGTCAGAACAGAGCATATATTAAACCCTAGGCTCCTAAGTAAAATTTCAGAAGGGCTACTTACAAACAAGAGCAAAACAAGCCTGTGATCAGCAGTCCCCAACTTCAGGCCCTTGAAGCCTTAAAATGCGTTAGAATTTTAGAAAGGGAAATTAATTTAGAGATAACTGAGTAAACTGTTTCAGTTTATAAATAAGGTAACCAAAGCTCAGAGAGGTTAAGTAACCTGGGTAACGTTTTCGACTTAGAACTAGAATCTAGAGGCTGGCTCAGTGGTGTAGTGGTTAAGTTTGCGCGTTCTGCTTCAGCGGCCCGGGGTTCACCGGTTCAGATCCTGGGCGCGGACCTACTCACGGTTCATCAAGCCATGCTGAGGTGGCATCCCACACAGAAGAGCTACATCTCTACAACTATGAGACACAACTATTTACTGGGGCTTCGGGGAGAAAAAAAAAAAAAGAGGAAGATTGACAAGAGATGTTAGCACAGGGCTAATCTTCCTCAAAAAAAAGAAAGAAAGAAAGAAAGAATCTAACTGTCTTGTCCCGTGAGTCATTACTTCAGAATAGGCTGACAACCTAATGGAAGCAACAAACCATTGTCACCAGAGAGAAAGTATAAAGGAAAAAAATAGCATAAGAATATATTTGAAAAGAAACCACTATTGTTCTAAATTCTGTTTTATCTTCATGACACCAAATCAGAATAAATTGTTTTATAGACAAAAGCAAAAACTCAGATGTAAGTATTACTCTATTCTTAAGATCGTTACTTAAATCTATAACAGAATTTTTTCCCCTGGAACCATTAAAATATTCAGCATTGATCTATTATCCTCTCATCCAGCAACATGTACTAAGAATATACTGTGGCCAGGCACTGTGCTAGGTGCTGGGGTAGCCAGGGGGGAAGGGAACCAAGGTAAGAAACAAGGGCTTCATTCTGGGGGAAGGTGGGCAGGAAGACATGTGACCAAATAATCATAATGCATGTGAATGGGCGGTGACAGGGGTGTACAAGGTGCTGTGGGAGTGGCAGAACAATGGATATGGAAGGATTCACAGAGCAGCTGACACATGAGCTGTGCCTATACTTGAAAGCAGTCTGCTGGGCAGAGGAATGAGAAGAGCACGCCAGGCAGTGAGAAAGCCAGGCTGCTCAGCAGATGTGGCTGAAACATGGTGGCCTGGGGAGATGAACACTGGTGGGAGGTGAGGCTGGAAAGGTATTCTGGGGTCAGGCAGTGTTCAGGAATTTGGACTTTTGCCTGGAGGTGTTGGGGCCCCATGAAAGATGTTTAAGCGGTGGTGCCACGGTCAAACCTGCTTGTTATCAAGCTCACTCTGATGGCAGTTTGGGGAAAGACTGGAGACTCTGATGGCAGGAGACTTATCTGCATTGGTCCACCCCACAGGTTTTGAAGGTCTAAAATAGGCAAGAGGCATGGAAATATAAAACAGGAGATGGATTTGATCAATATTTAACAGGAAGAAATAACAAGACATAGAGATTGATTAGATGTGGGTACCATTAATGAGATGGGGAAGGAAGGAGGAGGTCCAGGTTTTGGAGGGAAGGGATTTGCACACATTGAGCTTGTGATCTGGCAAGATATCAGGTATATCCAGAAAGCAAATGGATATACAAATGTGGAGATCAGGGAATGACAGGCAGAGTCACAGGTCAGCATAATCAGTATAGAGCTAACCCCCATCCCCGGCCCCATGTCCCCCCACACACTTGGCTACTTCATCTTATCTACAGATAGGCCGAGCAGCACTGTCCATTACAAATATAACGCAAGCCATGTATGCAATTTACAATATTCTAGTAGACACATTAAAAAAAGTAACAGGTGAAATTAACTTTAAGAATATGTTTTATTTAACCCAATATATTTAAAATATCATTTCAACATGAATCAATATAAAGATTACTAATGAGATATTTTACATTTTTCTTTTCATACTAAGTCTTCAAATCCTATGTATACTTTACACTTACAGCCCAGCCCACCTCAATTCCGATTAGCCACATTTCAAGTGGCCACGACACTGGACTGTGCGGGACTAGATGGTGACCCACACTAGTGATTAGGCATGAACACGAAATTTTGCTAGGCCTTGGAATTTGTGGAATTTAATTAAGTGGAATTTAATTTTACAGATGAGAGAATAATGAGGAACACTGTTGGGCCCCCAAAATCACTGCCCACCTCACTCTCCTTCTCATGCTCTGGGAGGCAGTGGCAAAGGGGCAGTGTTACATGTTACTGGAAGTTTGGGAGGGGTGAAGGGTAAAGAATACTCCTCTAAACCTTACTTATTAGATTATCAAATACCCTGGAAGCGATCTGATTGAACTTAGATCTTAGGGCCTTGAATTGGTTATCTCTTAATCTATACATGTGTCTGATCTCCCAATAAGTTTCCTAAGGCAGTGATCCCCAAATTTCAAACATTTGCAAACCAACCTCATAATTTTGTGAAAGCTGCATACCACCAAAACTGTTACTTAATATTATTTTTATTTAATTCACCTAACCTTTAAAAAAATCTGAATACGTAATTTAGTGTTGTCCTAAATGACTATATCCATGAAATCATGAATTTCATGTGTTGTTACATATTTTTTCTAGCATACATTATAATAAATAATAATCACTTAAATAAAAAGTGCTTATCCACATGTCTCCTAAAATCATCCAACGAACCACCAGAGGTATGATTATCAAACTTTGAAAACACTATCCTGGGAAAAGGGGAAGGGAAATAACACTATTGGATCCCCTCTTTCTGCCAGAAGTGGGTATGTACTCCTTAACTCATCGAGCCCCCGACCCTCCTATAAGCAGGCTGATATTCACTGCTACCACTCGTTTTTTAGGCTGGTATTTATTCTGACTGGTCAGCACTTTGCCTACCAGTTGTTAGATATTTTAGATATCAGCCCTGCCTATAAGGAAATTATTATCTTCATTTAAATTTTCCAGAGGTTATAGAGCTTCTAAGTTTGAGATTTGAGCTTTTAACTATAAACATCACCAGGCAGAGACAACTATAACACCTAGCATGAGGCTCTCCTAAGAGGTGTTATATTTCTGTTGTTAACTGGTTAGTTTTCAATTATGAATTATCTGAAAAGCCTGATGACTTTAAGAGATAAGAATTGGTAAATTTCAAAGATGGGGATGCATGACATCAAAATGGCTAGACAAATTTGTTATAAATTAATATATGTGCTTTTTATTAATGCGTTAAAGAAGATATAGTGGCCTGTCTAATAACTACTATAATTTCGAAGTCTTATTGAGGGAAAATGATACTTGGAGATATCTGCAATTTTAATATGAATAAATTATCTATTCTTTTTTTATTGAAATACAGCATTGTGTCAGTTTAAGGTGTACAACATGTTAATTTGATACAGTTATATATTGTAAATGATTGCCACTGTAGCAATAATTAGTACCTCTAACATGTTATATAATTACTCTTTCTTTTTAGTGGTTGGAATAATTAAGTTCTAGTCTCTTAGCAAGTTTGATGATTATAATACAATATTGTTGTCTATATTCACCACACTGTGCATTAGATCTCTAGGGCTGATTTACTACTTGTTGTATAAGTTATCTATTCTATGTAACAAATTATGCCAGAACTAAGCAGCTTAAACCAACAAACATATTATATCACAGTTTCTGTGGGTCAGGAATCTAGGCAGTTTAGCTGAGTATCTCTGGCTCAAGGTGTATCACACGACTGCAATCAAGGTGTCAGCTGGGGCTGTGTTCTCATCTGAAGGTTCAACAAGGGGAGGATCTGCTTCCAAGCTCACTTACATGTTGGCAGGACTCAGTTCCTTGCTGGCTATTGGTCAAAGGCTTCCCTCAGTTCCTTGCCACGTGGGTATCTCTATAGGGCAGCTCATAATATGGTGCTTGGCTTCCCTTAGAGTGAGCAAGAGAGTGACAGAAAGCCCTCATGATGGAAACCAGTCTTTTTTTTTTTTCCTTTTGGTGAGGAAGATTAGTCCTGAGCTAACATCTGTGCCCATCTTCCTCTATTTTGTATGTGGGACACCACCACAGCATGGCTTGATGAGCGGTGCATAGGTCTGCGCCCAGGATCCAAACCTGCGAACCCTGGGCCACTGAAGTGGAGAGTGCAAATCCAACCACTACACCACAGGGCTGGCCCTGGAAACCACAGCCTTTTTATAACTAAATCTCAGAAGTGACATCCCACTCTTTCTGCTGCATCTTGTTCATTATAAATGAATCACTAAATCTAGTTCACATTTAAGAGGAGGATTCAAATAAAGGTGTGAATTCCAGGAGGTGGGGATCATTGGGGGCCATCTTAGAAACTGCCTACCACATAATGACACAAAATATCTATGACTTTTATTGATGATGATATCACAAGTGCTAATATTACTGCAGTTCGTTGGCTACATTCATAATTGAAGGAAATGTAAATTTTCAGTTAGAGGTTAGTGAAAATAAAGATGTATTACTTTCCCCAACCAGTTCACAGACTTCAGGTTAAACATGCCTGTTAAAGGACTCAGCGTATCTTGCACCATCTAAAAATCGGTCCGAGGCTTTGTGGATGGGCACAAGGACTCCTCACATACCCATGGAATCCACCACATGTGGGCATTTACTGTGTTTGTGAAAGATTCCATTTTTTTGTTTTGTTTTGTTTTTAAACCATGTGGTACTGCTAGTCCAGCTCAGAAATAAATTGACTTTGAAAAACTGTTCCCACAGCTGCAAAAGGCAAGTGTTTGGCACCAGTAAATCAGGATCAGTGGAGCTCGGCTTATAATGAACCTTTCACCTCCTCTGGGCAGGTGGTCACCAACTGATCTGTGGGAGCAAACAAGCCATGTTTTGAAGCAATAACCACTTTTTTAATGACAGGTAGGATTGGAGTAGAAAGCAAGTAGAAGGGAGAGGTGGTATTCCTGCAAAATTCAATCTTCTTAAACTTGGGGCCCTCTGAAAAAATGAATCAAAATTATGTATCCAGGGGCCCTGCTTGACCTCTGCTTATTACCTTTCCAGTCATAACCACCGAGGGTATTTCCCTTCTAGACAGTAAAGAAGAGACTGGGATGCTATCAACAGGCCCATATCAGAGAACCAGTGATCTTGGGGCACAATTATAGGTTTAAATTTTGCCCTCCTGGACTCCAATTGAAATTTGTCATCACCTGCTCACAGAAATGCCTTCAGTGTTCCATTTTATTGGGGGTGGGACAGGGGTTATATTCAAACTATTTAACAACCAATAAGGCACAGGCAATAACCAATCAGAATGATGTCTCTGATGCTGGAGCAGGGTCCTGGGGTACCCCACACCATGCCAGGCACTAATCCTTAGTTGCTGAATTATGAGAGGGGTCTTAGGGGTCCTAGGGGTACACTCGGGTGACCGAGGTTGGTGATGAGTGACCAACTGGTTTTGAAGCATCTCAATATTTTAGTAACCAGCACGGCCAGACCAGTACAAACAGACTGAATATCAACTGCTGAGGTGGGGGATGTTCCTCCCGAGTCTCCATGGAGGTTACTGGGGTGGGAGCTGACCCCGTCGCCCTTTCAGCACTCTGTCTGGCTTGTACTGTGGGGACAGAGCCCAGCCCTCCTTCCTAAGCTGAGTCAGCACCTTCCAGTCCTGGACCAGTTCCAAGGCTCTCAGAACCCCCCACTCAGGTCTCCTCAGGGCTGGCTGGCTGCAGTCTCCCAGCTCTCAGGCGCCGTCTAGGAGCAGCCTGGAACAGCTGCTGCCAGCTGGCACCAACAGACTTCTATGCAAGAGAAGGTCGGGTGTTTCCCTGTGGGTTTGATGAAGGAGAATGTTCTCAGTCCATAGGTGTCATACCACCCAAGTAGCCTGACCACTGTTTAGGGTAGAGGCCAAACAAGAGACTTTTTGTCATGTACCCTCTCATTTCAAGGATTAGTTTAGCAACTACCTGACATTTCTGAATGGAGCCCCACGTTTTAGGTTTATCATAAAAGAGGTCATTCTGCATTGCCTCTTGGTCTGTATTATTTTACTGAAATGCTCTGGTTGGTTTTACTTTGCTCCATGCTTTTGGGAAGTAGAGTAGGGGACGCTTTGGACACAGATAGTCCTGGGTCTGAATTCTGGCTCTGTGGACTGCAGGCTAGTCACTTCATCCCTCTGAGGCAATGTCTGCCTCTCTAAACGGGGCTCACATAGTGCCTGCCTCATAGGCCAGTCGAGGCTCTGATGAGACAAAGACAGGTTTGATGGATGCTCTTCTTATAAACTGAGCATAAGATTGAGAATAAAACTTTTAGTCTCTGTTTGGGGTAGGAACTGCCAGTGTTATTCCAGTGTACCAATTTAGGTATTTTTTAAATAGATGCTTTTTGTTCACTCAAGCTAACTAAAAAGCACACAAAAAGTGAATTTAGAGGTCATAACACAAGTTTCGCACAGACTTAGATCCAACCCATAAGAACTCATAGTTCTCCCTATTGAGTGAAGATAACATACATCCTTTTCCCCAGGAAAATAGCTAGCACAAATTAATTCATTAATATTTGTATGACTAGCTCACATCTGTTTCACTGAAAATAAATGCAGTTTCAATGATCAAGGTAATACTTTACATAAACATTAAAAGATGAAAACAACCTCATAATATTTTCTTCAATTGCTTTGACATATGTGCAAAGAAAAGCTTGATTTGTTTAGGTATCAAGCATTTGAAAATTAAACCTTGAGTCTGCCCACTTTGCCAAACTTTTTTTTTTCTTAAAATAAGAATTATGGAATCACTGAGGCTTAAGTAGTGAAAGGCAAGGCCTAAAACAAAAATCCTGACCCTTCCGCTCTTATGTACCCAAGTGGACATTCTCTCTCTGATTTCAGTCCCAGACATCAATCAATGAATAAGTCCTTACACAGAGTCCCATTTCCTGTTTTTATAGGAGTTTTAGAAGCTACAGATGCATTCAGGAGTAATATTAAACCATTAAGATCATTAAGAAAGACTAATTTCTTTTAGGATTCTAACTCCTACATTAAGACATGTATATCCCACTTCCTACTCAACATCTCTACACCATGTCTGTCTAACAGACAGACTTCTCAAATGCAACATATCCCAAACTAAACTCCATTTATCTCTCCTCCACCCCCACTTGCTCTACTTACAGCCTTCCCCATCTCAGTTTGATGGCATTTCCATCCTTCCCTTGCTTAAGCCAAAATCCTTGGAGTCTTCCTTGACTCCTCTCTTCTGCTTATTGTCATTCAATCCAACAGTTAATCTTGTTGGCTCTACCTTCAAAATAACCAGACTCTAATTACTTCTCACCACCTCTCGTGCTGCCGCCCTGGTCCAAGGCACCATCATCCCCCAGAGGAGTACTGCAATCACCTCCTAATTGGTCTCTCTCTTCTACTCATGCTCTCCTACAGTTTATGATCAATACAGTAGCCAGAGGGATCCTGTAAATCATAAAGCCAGACCACCGTCTCTCCTTTGCTCAAAGTCTTCCCAAAGCTCCCTCTCCCTCTGAGTGAAAGCCAGAGTTCCTACAGTGGCCCACACGGCCTTCCAAGATCTTGCCTCCTGTTTCTCTCCTCCTCACTTTGCTTTAGTCACACTGGCTCCTTGTCATTACTTGAATATGCCAGGCGTGCTCCTGCCTCGAGGCCCATTGCTTTCCCCTAGGCATATGCAAGGCGAATTCTCTCACCTCTTCCAAGTCTTCACTCAAACGTCACCTTCTCCATGGCAATCACCCTAACCACCCCATTTAACGTCATACACCCACCACTGCACTCTGCTCTTCCTCACCCTGCTGTACTGCTTTTTCCATAGTACTTACTACTTTCTAACCTTTTAATATACTACATAACATCCTATCTTACTAGGTTTATTGTTATTGTCCACATCCCTCAACTAAAATGTAAGATCCACATGGAAGGCACTCACTACATATTTCTGAATTAAGGAAAAATGCAAAAAAACAGGCCAAAAAAAACCCCATAAAACACCCAGTGTCCAAAACGGGCCTTGTAATGTGCAATAGTAGGACCCACATATCATATCTCACTTTCTTCTTTTTATAATGCTTGTGGCATTTTGAAGAAGAGTGACAAAGTAGGACTGACACCGAGGAGAGGCTGTTGTTTGCCCAAGAAAGACCCTTCAGAGTGGCATTGTGGGGGAGGGGTAGATCACCGTACTTCGAGCACAGGGACTTCGTCATAGAGGTCCTGAAACCTCCCCTATCTGGGAGCCAGAGGGATCAGACTCAGGATGACTGACTCACATTACAAATGCACAAGAGGCTGCTGGGCACACCAGAATTTACAAAGGATATAATTTCTTTCCAGTGACCATGTCCACTGTTCAGAATACATCTTTCTGAGATAATGGTACCCAGGAAGCTGATTTCATGTTCAGAAGGTGGTTCAAGGATCTTGGAATCAGGGCTAAGGATGGGTAAGCCCCTGGAGGGCTACTTAATCTAGGCCATAGTGAGCCCTGATCTTCAGCCACATTTCACAATGGACAACCCCTCTCAATCCATATTCATGTCCACAAGATTCAGGGTGTCTCTTCCTGGTCAATCCTGTGCAACCACTGGGCTGTCCTCTCCTTTGCTCCATAAGGACCATCACTGTTCACTGCTCACAAACTTTCTCCAGGTAGGATGGATTAGGTGCCTAGCTATAAGATTATACCTATATTGCTGTGCTGTCTCCCAGGAATTAAGCAGCAGTCACTTAGCTGGAGTTTTGGGAGTTCATAAACTCCTCAGTCTCTTGGTCAATTCCCACTAGCCATGGGTCTGGCCTCTGTAGACTCCAGAGGGGCACCTATATCCACAATCCAAGTCCTTGGGACTCCTCAACATTGCAGCTGGTGACCCATGCTGCAGTCAGGAGCCTTAGTCTATGCCCACTACTCTCACTAATTAGCTATTTTGACCACAGACAAATCACCTAACTTTTCTGGCCCTCAGTTTCCAAATCTGAAAATGAGAGGATTGAACCCTCTAAGGTCCCTTCTATATCTAAAAATCCAAGATTCTATTTTTTATCTACCTCTTTAAGTTTTAAATAATGACAGCAGCATCTGAAAGCCTCTTTCCTTAACTCTTCCCAAGGCCAGATGTTCCTGGCACTGAAATAGGAGAAAAAAATAGTTTTTGAATAACCTAACATTTTTGTCTTTTAGAGCAAATTATCCTCTGGCCTTTTCAATTCCCTTTCCCCTACTGCTACCTCCTTATGAATCCTTAGAAGAAGTTTTTAAAAAGTAAACTATCCACCCTTCATGATTCATCAGGCTCTGATGAATAATCAGAGAATAATACGAACATTATTTTTTTTCCAAATTATTTTTCCTATAGAAAAATTTTCAAACATTTTTTATTCTGGCAACTATGTTCATCAGCCTTGATTTGTCCCTGTTTTGCAGAGAAAGTGATTAAATGCTCTGGGGAAAAGGAACAAAAAGCTGAGAGTCAGGGCTGGAGGAAGAAGCATGCTGTCTGTCCACGCAGGTGAGCTCCGGCCTGAATTTCCACAAGGCGATGGGCACGCAATGGCAGGAGTGAGACTCAGGAACAGAAGGGAGAGGAAAAGCAGAGGGAAGAAGAGAAAGAGCGAAGGCATATGTCGTTCGCTTTCAAAGAGGTTTTAGGCAAAGCCCTGGTGGCAGTTCATCAAGAACGTTCGTTTAGTTAAATGACTTCTGAAACCGGGACTTTCCTAAGAAGTCACACCACAGTGAGAAAGCGGAGTTGGAACACCAACTCCCTTCCTTGAACAGCTCTCGGTGTGCAGCCTTCTGCATAGCAGGCTGGTGAGGTATTGGGCAGCCCCTCTACTGGTTCCACACCCAGTTTTCAAGAGTTGGGATCATTCTATAAGTCTCTAAAGCCTTTAAGGAAGACTAAATATTTCCAGAGCTGACCTGGAAATCAAAGATGATCCAAATTACCATTTAATAAATCAATGATTTACTGAAAGAAAAGCAATTCACTAGAAAATCCTCCAAATGAATCTATATGTATAATATATGCATAACCTCCTAGTCTGAAGTTAGCAGCATATTCCAAATAATCGTAGGTTCCAAGATATCATCTAATGACTTTTAATTGAGGAAACATATACCCTAAAGAATTTTTCCCCTATTAAAATATATACATTGATGTGACTGCAAACATGTATCCTACTATAAAAAAAGACTTTGTTTTTAAGCCACACTAGGATTACAAACAAATACAATGAGTGAACTTAAAATATGACATATTATTAAAATCCAGACACAAAAAAAAAGTAGAAAAGAAGACTAATTTATACCAGAAAGTATCAAAACAGACACTCTGGTAAGTATCTAGCTAGTCAGACAGTCTCATAGCAGTAACTTCTAATTAGTATGGAGAAATTACAATGTTAGTGGTATATGAGTACCTCCTGGTGGAATTGACATAGGATGTCATGCCAGCCAGGAATAGCTGCCTTTTAAATTTGGTTTGTGGCCCCATAACAGGGTTCCCCTTCAAGGGCTCATCTTTTCCCAGTTTATTTTTTTCAAGGAAAAGTTTTCTCTGTCCTTTCATAAACAAACAAATAATTGTCATTTTCTGATGCCTTTTTGGGGGAGTGATGGAGACATTAAGAGGTTTTTTTTTTTTTTGGAAACAGCACTAACTTTCTAACTGATGAAAAAATGGAGGGAAATTGAGATGGAAGAGTGAAAATCAATCAGGCATACAGGCAATCCCTTCTCTGGAAGTGTCAGAGAATATACAGGAGCATTAACAATATTTTATTTTGGAAGACAGCACCTCCAACAAAAGAACCACACAGCACTGTGTCAGGCTATCCATCACATCTTCCCTACCATTTCCTTCCAGAAAAATCTATCATCTAAACAAACATCATAGCCAGGCCTCCAGAATAGTCCCATGTTCTTGCTCTTTTTCTTAGGACAATAGCCCAAGTCCTCTTTGGGTCCTTACTACCCAAAGCAAAATATAACATTTTGTCTGAGGCATTCATGAAGGACAATGATAATGCTCTTGTATTCTGAGGTATCTTCATGTCTGTGGGTTTGGGGGAGGGTGGCATAGGAAGACATAATTACTGGATGATTCTCAGAAAGTATGTTTATTCCTGCATGGAGTCTGGTTTTAGTCAACAGAATCAAGGAGAAAGCTTTTCCCTGAAGTTTATGTAGCCAAAAAAGCATAAATCATGGAAGGAATAAAAAGGATTCTCCAAGCTACCTCTTCTCTTCTCTTTTCCTTCCCTTCACCTTCATCAGCTCTTGAAAACTGAACTGCTTATAAGCCGAAAATGACTGAGATTTTGTATAGCATTTCAGAGTCAAGATAAAAATCATACAGTTGAAAAAAAATCATATTATTGAAACTCATGCTCCTTGCTAAGGATGTACACCACAGCAGGCAACTGGCTTTTAGCAGATGATGTGGACATTAGAACCTGCACATACAATACTTTAAAAATCTTGGGTTCCTTAATATCTAGAATATATAAAGAACTCCTACAACTCAACAGCAAAAAACCAAATAACCTCATTAAAAAATGAGCAAGAGGGGCCGGCCCAGTGGTGTAGTGGTTAAGTTTCCGCACTCCGCCTTGGTGGCCCAGGGTTCGAATCCCAGGTGCGGACCTATGCACCATGCATCAAACCATGTGTGGCAGCGTCCCACATACAAAACAGAGGAAGATGGGCAAAGACGCTGGCTCAGAGCTAATCTTCCTCACCAAAGGAAAAAAAAAGGGCAAGGGACTTGCACAGTCAGTTCTCCAAAGAAGATATACAAATGGCCAACATGCATATAAAAAGATGCTCAACATTACTAATTGTTAGGGAAATGCAAATCAAAACTAAAAGATCTCATCTTACACCCATTAGGATGGCTGCTATGACAAACAACAACAACAGCAGCAAATAACAAGTATTGGCTAGGATGTAGAAAAATTGGAACCCTTGGTCACTGTTGTGAGAATGTAAAATGGTGCAGCTGCTACAGAAAACAGTATGGCAGTTCCTCAAAAAAATTAAAAACAGAATTATCATGTGATCCAGCAATTCCACTTTTGGGAATGTATACAAAAGAATTGAAAGCAGAGTCTCAAAGAGATATTTGTACACCCATGTTCACAGCAGCATTATTTAGAATAGCCAAAGGTGGAAACAACCCAAATGTCATCCACAGATGAATGGACAAAGAAAATGCGGTATATACATATAATGGAATATTATTCAGCCTTAAAAAGGAAGGAAATTCTGATACTTGCTGCAATATGGGTGAACCTTGAGGATATTATGCTAAGTGAAAGAAGATCAGTCACAAGAAGACAAATACTGTAAGATTCCACTTATATGAGGTGCTTAGAATAATCAAACTCATAGAAACAGAAAGTAGAATGTGGTTGCCAGGGGCTGGGGGCAGGGAGAAATGGGGAGTAATTGTTTAATGGCTATAGAGTTTCCGTCTGCAAGATTTAGATTTAGAAAAAGTTTTAGAGATTGGTTGCACAACAATATGAATATATTTAACACTACTGAACTATACGCACTTAATAGTTAAGACGGTAAATTTTATGTGTTTTATCACAATTTTAAAAAACAAACCTATGGCTCCCAATATTTCCCAGTATGACGGTGATGATAACAATAATACCTTACACATGCCCAGGAACTTCTCTCTGAGGAGCCCAGAGAGCTGGCCCTCCAGACTTGCTGATGCCAACTCGACCAAGGATGAATTCGATTTTTTATCTTCCTTTCCCCTAATAGCACGAACGTTTTGTAATCCTCACTATTTCATCCGTCTGAAACCCAGGCCACCCAAACATCTGTGGATGCTGACTCTGAAGTGTTCCTCTGTATTATCTGGGGTTCTGGGGAGAAGAGGCCTGCCTCTGTCAGGGTCCAGGAGAAGAGAGATTTGCGAAGTCAGCTCCCTTCTTCTTTTTTAGAGAATTCAGTAACATACCCATGCAGTCCCTCTCCATGAAATTCACCATTTTCCCTTTAAACAAGAGGTGACCACTTATCTTTTTCCACTTTTGATCTTCAAACTGAACTCAGTGTTCAATTTGGCAGTAATTCCTGTCTAAAACTCACACATGAGATTAATATTCCAGGTACTCTCCACCATTCAACATGATCTACCACCTCCCGCCATCGCGTCCCCCTCTTTTTCAGAACCACTTCCAGGTTTGGGGATCAGAAGCGTTGCCTAACAACGACACTTTATAAACCTTTCTTGCATCTCAAACACAAAGGAACACAGCGAAGGTGCACAGCTAGAGAAAGGGGTGAGAAGTGGTTGGGGAGAGAACAGATGCCCCCAGAAGAAACAGAAACAGCTTTTGGAAGGATGCATTTACAAGAGAGATGGCAGGTCCATCTGGAAAGTATTTAACAAAATAAAAAGCCCTTTTCTACTATGAGTAGCAGATTAGCAGAATACAAAACTCCCGGAACAACAAAGCTCTCTGACCAATTGAAAAAGCAAAACAAAACTGAAAGAAAAGCTCTTTCGAAGGATGTCCAGCCACCAGCGAGTTGTAAGCCTCTCTCTGGTGCTCAGGGGCGCTCCTGGTGCCATTTGCAAGAGACCTTCCCACTGCAGTTCCCCTCTGTGGGTCTCCTCCTGCACTTATTTGTGCAAAGGGCTCACATACCAACGAAGTCCAACCTCCCCTCCACCCCCCACCCCGGATGGAAGCGTGGGCTGCCTGTCAGAGCTAGAGCAGGGTTTCTGAAACCACTTGGGCTGAGATCTCCCACTTAGAATCCTCCCTTATTCTGTCAGCTTCCTCTCCATTTTCTTGCACAACATGGTAGTAAAAAATGAAAAAAAATGCGGCAATCTGAGGACATAACCACCAACGATTATTCTCTTTCATCACTGTTCTGATTAGTTTGCATTACTGGGATATAAACAACACGTGGGTCCTCTAACCTCTCACCCCTTTGTCGTTCTGTTTTTCACTACAGAACTCTGTAGAACACTCTGGGCTGGAACGAAGAGATGAAACAAGAAGCTCGCACTCCTGGGCTCTTCCCTTCCTTGCTCTCCCTGCTTCTATTCCCACATCAGCAGAGCCACAGAGGACACCTAGTGTGTTTTCAAAAATGTCCAGAAGCAGCTCAGCAACCTCCCTGGATAACCTGTTGCAGTGCTTAGTGACAGTCCAGAATGTAGCAACTTCCTCCTCTAACTCAGATTTGAGACGTTGTCCTTTTTCATACAGGTCTGAAAGCAGCAGGTCATTGTGGAAGAGCCTTTTATGGACTTGAAGTTCTTTATTACACTGTCCCCGTTGGCTGTAGGATGAATAATCTTGGGCCCTGTAGCTGTTTCTGGGCTCTAATTTCCAACCCTTGAACTGACTCTCTGGCTCTTCCCTGGCCTCTTCCAATCGCACAGGCTGAAGTGAAGGCACAAATCTGGTGAGGCTCAGCCCTCACGGCTCCTCAGGCCCTGCCTGGCCAGAGCCCCGGCTGTGCTGCTGCTTAAACCCTGGGGCAGGCGGGAGACGTCCCCATCTCACACCCAAGCTGCCCCCACCCCTTCTTCTCTACTCTCCTTTTATGCCAGTAAAAGAAGGAAAGAAAAAAAACACGGAAGGAAGAGGGCAGAAAAAATATAAAAGAAAAGAGAACTTAAGAATTTATAAAGATATGAGAAATCAGTTTAACAGGAAATAAAGCCAAAAGATTCATTTTACCAGACAAAAAGTACATAAGAACAACAAACGTTTGTATACAGCCTTGCCTCATGTTCTCACACATAAAATATCTGTATTTTCTACCGCCCTTTGAACACCCCGCGTATGCCTGCAAACACAGGCCGATTTGTCTCGTTTCAGATTTATGCTAATAGGTAAACATGAGGAGAGGCTTAGCTGAATTTCATGAAATAAGTTATTTAATGAACATCTGAAAGTTTGTTTTTTAAAGCCATAGATGTTCTAAACAGGGAAACCAGAGATTCTGAGAATTTCATTTTCACAATAATGGCCCGAAGTTTGTTCCTCTAACAACGTGTGGTTTCCAGCTATGCCCTGGCTCTTGCATTCAAAGCCAGAGCAATTTCTTCGTATTACAAAAATAGTTAAAGACAGTTCAAGGAAAGAGAACCAGTGAGGTATTTTAGAGTG
Organism: Ceratotherium simum simum; assembly: GCF_057802395.1. Taxonomy (NCBI): domain Eukaryota; kingdom Metazoa; phylum Chordata; class Mammalia; order Perissodactyla; family Rhinocerotidae; genus Ceratotherium; species Ceratotherium simum. The sequence goes on from NC_141908.1 coordinate 53,891,675, forward strand.
GCTATGAAAGATTTTTCAGGGGAAAAAAAGGCACTAACCTGTGTTGTTTTAATCCGCTGAAAACGACCCAGTTCTCAAGTTCCCCTGCTATCTTCTAGCCAGTTTCCTGTAAATGTTGCATGTGACATTATACTTCCTCACTGCACCTTCTTTGACTCGCCTCTCTGAGCGGTCAGAGGCATGTGATAAGATCGTCTCGCTGCTGGCTTCACACTGGGTAACCCTGCCAGGGTTGTCTCCCAGCCTGTTTGAGGCATCCCTAAGGTACAGGTAGAGAGGAGATAACATGGGAGGGAGGCAGGGAGAGTAGTGGCTGGACTCCCGGCACTTTTGACTCCACAGGAGGGAGTGGGGAGGGGAGAGACAGAGACTCTTGAGCCCCAGGGTGGCCCATCTTGGGGATGCAGCTGAGAGGGGGCAGTCCGCCTGAGAGGCAGAAGGCCCTGGTGCGGTGCCCTCAGAACTGCTGAGAAGGGCGGCCATGGCGGTGCGCCCAGGATGTCCCCAGGCTCCTCTCTGGAGGGTGCCACCACAAAGGAGCATGCCCAGGGCTCAGCTCACATTTCTGGATCCTGCAGTGACAACGGCCACTCACTCTGAGTTTCCTAAAACAGTCTCAAGTTCACATCCAGTCTATTTAGTCCCGCCGTCAGACGGTGTGCCCTAATTCTTGGTCCAGCAAACAAAGGCAGGTACTCTGCCTCCAGGGCTAAACAACTGGCAGACAGTTCTCCCCTGCTGGCCTCCTAAATATGCCAGCCTTTTGGCTTCCCCTGAAAAGGGCTGACACTCTCTTCCTGCGGGATGGTGGTGGGCTCCTGACAGCATGTGAGCCCTGGACGTGGGGGGCCCTGCAGCTGGCCTGGTTTTTTGGTATTTTCTTGCTGGTGGAGGCTAGGACTAATTATATGAAACCAATTTTTTTAAAAAAGATTTTTACTAACGCTAATTAGTAATTATTAATAAAATTAAAGGCAAATAAGTTTTCTCAGTCCCATAGGTTTATTTTCTTTCATTCCCTTGTCAAGACAGAAAAACTCATGGACAGTTGCGGGGTAGTATACATGATGATCCTAGAGCATCTTGTAGTGCCAGAAAGTAAGGAAGTGCTCAAAAACAAAAGACAAAAAAATATTGATAGGAGTATGTCAAAGGAGCATAGGAACCAACTGAAAGAGCTCCCAACAGCCAAAGGTGGAACAATTTGAGCAGCAAAATAAAGTAGTGTTGAATTATAACCTAAAGTATAAAAAAAAATCTTTGAGGCCACACTGATATAAATAAATGATTGAATAAATTAATTACAAATCTTCTGCGCAGAAGAATTCTAAATAATTTATATAGATACTCCACCCTCAAGGTTTTCCTTCCAGAGTGTACAGTGTGGAAAGAAGGGGGGGCAACTTTACAGTGGAGAAACCTGACACACACAACATCAGGGGAGCAAGGCCAACATCAACAGTATTAACTTATGTTGACAGTGTATATGCTTGCTATGATGTGATGAGAACGGGACTTTACTTCTGCGGTCTTCCTCCCAATAACCCATAACCCCAGCCTTATCATGAGAAAAACATTAGACAAATCCCAATTGTGGGACATTCTACAAAATACCTGACCACTACTCTTCAAAACCATCAAGGTCATCAAAAACAAGGAAAGCCTTAGAAACTGTTTCAAACAGAGGAGCCTAAGGAGACATGATGACTAAATGTAACATGATGTCCTGGATGGGATCCTGGAACAGAAAAAGGACATCAGGGAAAAACTACGGAAATCTACATAAACTATGGACTTTAGTTAATAATAACGTATCAATATTAGCTTATTAATTGTTACTTATATATCATACTAAATGGGAGATTTTAATAGTGGAGAGGCTGGGTAGAGAATGGGTGGGAACTCCCTACTATCGTCTCGATTTTTCTGTAAATCTCTAACTGTTCTAAAAAATAAAGTCTATTAAAATTTTTTAAATGCCTAAACAGAAAAAAAAATTCATGGACAGGAAGCCAGGTTAGAAATTTTAAGGAAAAATTATAAAGCATTTTGTTAAGACCTTTAAAAATTCCACCCAGAGCATGGCTTAAGCAGAACATATGTAACTGCTTAGTTTGAAAAATGGAGCTGGCAGCTTAACCCAGAATGTGACACTTCTAAATACATTCAAATGGAGTCATTATTATTTATCATCTATGTAGTATTTTGTTTTTCCAAGATGGCAAGGTCTCACCATTATTCCTATTTTAAAGCTAATGCCATGCTTATAGCCATCTTGACTCAAGTGGCTAATCTAACTGTACAGTTCAATCAGAAAGCCAGCCATCAGCTGTCAGAATGGTAAAACAGTTACGCATGTTTTCAAAGCCAGAAATCCAATCATGTGGTGAGACTTCAGAGTTTTACTGTTGTCCAAAGTTCTGACTCTCAGGACTTGTTTCCTTACTCGGTGTTCTCAAACGGAAAACTTCATTGGGGAATTATAGGGTAATATTTTCACGACTTGGAACAGTGAGCTTGTCTATGGTTACCTTTCTGAAAAACAAAAAATCCCTTTAAAAGCATTTTTTAAAAAAGAATTATGCCAGGGTAGCCAAATAGAAACAACTTTGGGGTTTCTGCATTGAGTCAAGCTGTACAAATTGCAGAATACTCCCCTCGGTTCAGGACATCGTTTTACACCCACACACCACTTCCTACATCCACAAATTCCAGTATGTTTGGGCCCTCCAGAAAGCTAGGGGAATTATAAAAGGAAAGACGAAGGCACTGACCACAGGACAAGAAAGCTAGAAATGGCATCCTTGGGCTTCTTGCTTGGTCCTGCCTCAGCTCCTCTCCAGTCTTGCCCACTGTGGGGCACGTCCGGGCACTCTCAATTGAGTGAAAGTCTGCATTTCCTTAATTCCAAGATGCATGTCTGTGTTGGTAGTGTTTTTTTTCCTTCATATTTTGACATTCCTGGAATCAAAGTGTACATTTAATATCATGTCTTTTTTTTCTCCTCCTTATCTGTCAGTACTTTGATGGTAGACCTTACAGTTGATGGTGTCTTGGGAATGGAGGAAGTAGAGCAGTCAATTAGTCCTTGTTTGGGGCCACAGACATCATTTAACTACTTTCATTGATTTTTTTCCCCCACAGAACAAATATTTTGACTAAAGTGGTTTGATGTATAACATTACAGACATTAAAAAAAACCCAAATTTTTACCTACTCCCAGCCACATTCTAACTTTACCTCAAACCACAAATTCTCATCAAGTCCTAAATACGGATAATAGAGGAGGGGTGTTGAATTCTTTCCAATTTTTTCTGGGTTTACTCTCTGACTCCTTTTACTGTGTCACTTTTTTAAGATCTCATGAATCCATCCATCATCATGCCTGAGAAGCCTAATGTTGACACTGAAGGGTTGTGAGAAGGATGTTTCACTCCTGTTGATGAGAAGTAAAAGTCCTTACCGGTCAGAAGCAGATCAGTAAGGACTCCTTGATTCCGCCTTTCCTACTGGGGATGCCAACCGACTGCAGAATGGCTGAACTGGCCATTCCTCTTTCTGTAACCAGGATCTTCTCTCCAGCTCATGAACCACTGCTGCTTTGGGAGCATCATGCTTTACAGATTTTTTTCTTTTAGTGGACAGAGACTTGTTCAACCATTCCCCATGGGCATATTTCACAAATGATCAGAGATGAAATGCCCACTCTTTTCATCCAGGTAGGCAAAACTTGGCTACTCTAAATACTATTTTCTGCCCTACTCTTGTGTAAAATGTACTAAGATACTGACAGTGCCCTAATCATCTCACCAGCATCCAGAAGAGACTGGAAGAGATGCTGCACTGATGTTTGTAGGCAACCATTGACCCAGCCCTTCCCACATGCCAGGCACTGAGCTAAGTGCTTTATATACACACTTTCATTTAATTCTCACTGCAATCCTGTGAGGTAGGTACTGTGATCCCCCCTTTACAGATAAGCTAACCAAATTAGAGAGGCTAAACAACCTGTCCAGGGCCCCTTGATAACCCTGACACCAGATACTCAGAGCCTAAGGCTACTCTTTGTTGTAGGTAGGTTTACCATCTATTTCTCATAAATGGGCACTTTACTGAATACAGTCTTGTTCCCTAATTATTTTGTGCACATGCTTTTTACTTCAACCAAAGCTAAGTGGCAACAGGGCAGGGACAGTGTCTTTTATCCCATTAACTCAGCTTTCCATCCTCATTCCAGCAGCTTTCCCGTTAACCCTGCACTTCCACCTTACTGTCAATCTGATTTTTTTCTAATTTATTAGAAAAATGATGATATTTTTCTAATAAAGGTAAATAATTACCTTCATTATTTCCCTTCCCTATTTTGTGTTTTTTATTTTGTTTTTCATTTGTTAGCTCTTAAATTACAAGCTTATTTTCTTTATTTTCAGTCCTTTTAAATAAAAGCCTTAACATTTTATCTAAGTATATTTTTAGTCCTATCCCACATATTTCGATGCATTGTATTCTCACTGTTAATTTTATAATAGTCTATAGTTTCAGTAGTGATTTCCTTTTTTGACCCAAAAATTATTTAAAATTATCATATTTTAGTTTCCAACTGCTTGGATGGAGGTGGGGGCAGGAGCCATCTTGTGTTAATTTTCAATGCTATGTTATTGTTATATGTGGCCAGTATGTCTACTTTTTGTTTAATTGAAAAGGTTCTTTGTGGTTTAGTATTTCGTCAATTTTTGTAAAAGCTCCATGGTCTTTTTAAAAATTGTGTGTATTTCCTATTTGTTTGATTAGGTCAAAAATGATAATAATGTTATTTAAATCTTCTGTTCCTACTTATTTTTGTCTACTTGATCAAATTCTGAAAACATTTTGTTAAAGTCTCCCACTATGATTATGGAAAACTTTGTGTTTTTAAATTTTTAACTTATTATATTTTTATTTGAATTACTTTTTTTGTATCTCTAACAGATTTTGCTTTATCTAATTCAGTGCTAAGGTGTTTGGTACATAAAGGTTTATTATTACTGAATCTGCTTGTTTGACTTATAATTTATTCTTTTATGCCTTGTTTAATATTGCTTTTTACATTTAATCTTACACTTTTTAATATTAATATTACCATCCCTATTTTTGTTTTGTTACTTAGCATTCACTAACCTATCTCTTTATTTTCTTCCTTCTGTGTAATTTTGGTATATACATGACTCCTGAAGACAGCATATAGCTAGATTATCTTTTTAATCAATCTGAGAGTCACTGATTTTATTAGAGGAATTTAACCTAGTCACATTTATTGTTATATGTTTATCTTATTCCTGCCATTTTATCTTATGTATTCTGTTATATTGTTTTCTTCTTGTTTTTTTCTCTTTTCTTGACTTTTGCTGATTGATCACGCTTTTTATTATTGTAGTACCCTCTATCCTTGGCTATGTGTGTGTGTTTTAATAGCTAATGGTTTAAGTATAGAAATCCTACCTATACTTTTTTCTAAAGATCAAATATATGTGACCTTCCTTGGTGAACATGAGAGAACTGCATAGTAGGACCCTGTTAATTGGTAAGATCAGTCCATTGTTTTGGGAAATTTAATGGTAGGTTCATGTTAATAACAATAATAAATTTTGTGTGTGTTGTGGGGGATGACATTATACAGCCATCAGAAACCCTTCTAAAAGAGTATGCTGCCAGGTCTCCACTCACTTCCCTCCCCCACTTCCTATAAGGAGGACTGGCTATAGCTCTCACAGATCATGTGGGTAAGTGTGGCTAGAGGGGCAGCCATGAACCCAGTGGCTGGGACATAGCCAGGAACATTCTGGGGAATGCATTTGCAAATTTTGGACTCTGAGAAGTGCAGGCACTTTGGAAATCTGTAGAAGTATCTGTAGAAGGGAGGCTGTCGGGCTGGGTTTCCTGCTACTTCACTTCCAGTCACTAGACGTCATCATCTGCTGAGGAATCTATCCTAGAATTAGGTAAGAGATCAACAGTAAGATCACAAGAATGTAAACATATCCTCTGAAGAGTTGAGGAATTCAAATGAGAAAATAATGTTGCTAGACCTGCTCAGAGGCTAGAATTCTGTTTCCTAATGTCTAGTTAAAGCACAGTAATCAACAAGAATCCACACTTTTTTTCCCCCCTAAAAATGAGGTAGTTTCCACTTTTTTAAAGTTTTGATATCAGTGCAAGGGTGATGGGAGAAATTTTGGCCATAAAATACCTAAGCAGGTATCGTTTGTATGTGTGTATGTGTTTGAATGAAGGTCAACATTAAAATTCCATATTTAATTTTTCATGGGGAATCCCAGGGTAATGGGAGGGAGGGAATAGGAATAAAGGTGTAGCAACTGTTTGAAGACCTGTTGGTGACTCTTAATTTACTAGACTGAGATCCTAGTTCAGACCACAAAGAAGTGATAAAACACCATAAAAGAGTGTTTCTGTTTCTAACATAGCATATTTTTAAAAATTAATTTAGCCACATAAACATTTTATGAGTTAAATATCATTTTTAATCATTCTCATAATGCAAAAGGGGAGACTAAGTTTCCAAGAGTTGAAGGGATTTGTTCAAACAAGTAAATAAGTAATAGAACTGGGATTTAAACCCACAGCTTCTGACTACAAGTCCAGTGTCATTTCCAGCATACACCAAAACCATCTCCTTGTTGCTCTGTCTCTGAGAAAAACTTATACCCATGCACACCGCATGCACGCACATTGTGCAGGGAGGAACCATGGTGAGGCACACCCTTGGCAATCAGTGCTTCACAATGTAGGTCAAACAGTCCAGCCAGACCCCAGGGCAATTGTTTCTACACTGACTCTGGGGGATTTTTGAAGCATTATGTCATGCCAAAGGCTTTCCTCATTAGCAATCATGCAAAAAGACACCATGTACCATGTTTCTGAGACCTTGGAGCAGATAAAGGGAAAATGAAAGATCAAGAAAGTTCTCTTGCTGATGCACTGCACTCTGGTACATTTGTTTATGCCATTGTCTTGTAATGTAAGCCAGAATTATCAAGCTCTCCGGCCAGCAGTCTTCAAAGCCAGAGCCCTACCTAGTGGAGTCATTCTTCTTTGGATACTACAGGGCCTGATGCCAATAACCAAACTGGATCTTTCCAATTTCATGCAGTTGAATTCCAAATAACTAGGCCCCTCACTCATCTTTGTTGTTGATCAAAACCTTGAAAGGATATGGCATATTCCCTTGTTAATAAAAAGACCAGCTAGGGACACAGAGAAAGCCTTGCCATTCATCCAGGATGATTTTTTTTTCAGCAAGGAAGACTGGCCCTAAGGTAACATCTGTTGCCAGTCTTCCTTTTTTTTTGCTTGAGGAAGACTGGCCCTGAGCTAACATCTGTGCCAATCTTCCTCCACTTTATATGTGGATCGCCACCACAGCATGGCTTGATGAGTGGTGTAGGTCTGCGCCTGGGATCGAACCTGCAAATCCAGGCTGCTGAGGCGGAGCATGCTGAACTTAACCACTATGCCACCAGGCCGGCCCCTCACCCAGGATGGTTTTTAAGAAGCCTCAAATACAGAACTCCAGAGGTATAGACAGTACTAAGAACCAAGATACTCTCACACATTTGTTGCTCCTTTCTTTTAGGTTGAATAGAGAATAGAAGAATACAAGGCAATGTAAACAACTCAAAAGTGTACCACGGGTCTTGGGAGAGATCGTGAATGGGTATTAAGCAGATTTGTGGCTCTGATTCAGAATCTGTGTTTTCCTCACACACACACATAACGTGGGACCAAGAGAACACCTAATTAATTGCCTATTTCATAATCTTTCTGCTCAGACGCATCCCTCCCCTCCACATTTAAGAGCACATAGAATAGGGCAGAATTGGTAAACAAACTCCTAAAAGGAAGGATTCTGGAATCAAACTACCTGGGTTCAAATCCCAGATCTACTTACTAGTTGCAGTGAATTATTTTATTCTTTTGGGTCCCAGTTTTCTCATCTGTAACATGGGGATAATTTTAAGAGAACTGAATATGATGCTGCATTCAAAGAGCTTAGCCAGTACAGTGCATAAATGGTGGCTACTGTTACTATTAGTAGGTGGAAATTTTATTATCAGGAAATTCTATAACAGAATTTCTCAAAAGAAACTCTCAATCAGAGTCAAGCAATGAGCTTTATTTCTGAAGGTGCTGTGCATGTGGGAAATAAAGGATATTCAGGAATCAGGGGCAGTGGAGCTATAGGTTCTCCAGTCATCCTAGAGAGGCACAGTTCATCCAGGAAGTAGAACAGGAAATCCATATGGGCACTTTGAGCCTAGAGGTGGTGTAGCATTTATGCTTCTAAATTTGGAAGAATTGGATATATTTATGTCTGATCAAAAATAAGGAGGAAAATGGTATGCGAATTTTACCTCCATAATTTTTTTAAAAATGAAGAAAGCTTCATGGCCAGTAAAAAACTACGTGGATGAGAGAGGTTTAGCAGCAGCCATGAGCATAGACAGAGGAACAGAATTTTGGAGAAGCTGTTTATGTAGTGTGAAGTGTAAAACTGTTAAGCCATGCCTTTTAGAAAAAGTTAGATTAAAGAGTTATGCTCTTCTTCAAGGCTTTCTGATTTTTTTTTTTGAATGAGACTCCAAGCAGAAGCTGGGCCATGTGGGGTCTCAGGATTTATTCAGGTTACAATTAGAGTGTGAGTCATATCCAGCTGAGCGACATCAAACCCAATTCAATCACATACTTTCCGCATTATGATTTGGATTTTGAAGCAGCTGCAGACAAGCTGAATTACATGATTCTGTAAAGGAGGTAAACTTGCAAAAGATAAACATCTCTCAAGATTTTATTAATTACTCACAGTCATTCTGAATGGGTAACACTACATTTTGTATATCAGCATCTAGTATTTTCTTTGCCTTCAAGCAACTTCTAGAAATAAAGTTGGTGCTCTGGGAGGTACCTAAAATAAAACAAGGTGCTATTTACCAAATTACTGTTGCATCTCTCTCCACGATATATTTACAGTACTGAAAGCAACATAATACCCGCCAATTAACTTCCAAGGACAAATTTACGTACAAAAATGATGAAACATCTCTACGTCTAACAACATAAGTGTGTTTATTGAAATACGTTTCCTGAACATTTTATATAAACTGTATTTTAACCTTAGGGGCACAGTAGATCATTAATCACACTGACGGAAGTGGAGGCAGAATAGGAGTTAATGGAATATTACAAAGAGCTGATTATGGTTTTTGTTTTTAGTAAATTATACTTCCCTTTTTATTGGAAAATTACCACCATGAACTGTAATATTCATCAAAGCAGGCTGAAATTTTTAGTAACTAGACTCTATAGGTGTGAAGCCTTCTTAAGCAATAAGGAATACGCAGGGGGAAGGTAAGCTGTGACAAGTGGTGTGCTACCAAATGTACAACTAAACGCATAAATTCAGCTTAAAAAAATTCATCTAGTTTGATTAAAGACAAGGATTTAAGTTTACAAAAACAAACAAAGCAAAGCCACACCACCACCACCCTGGGTTGTCATTAATGATAAATCACCTTGTGCTATCCTAATTGTAAAAAAGAAAAAAAAAACATCCAGGAACCCCCCCTCAACCAAACAGTGCAAACTGTGGACTGACACACTTGGGGATTATGTTTCTCATTTGTGCAGTTGCCTAACAGGCCTATTTTACTTACATAAATCCAACTCTTTATGTTTGAAGGAAAGCGACGAGAGAGAGAGAGAGAGAGAGAAAATAATCGAAACAGTGAAAGCCATTTCACCCACCATTCCACAGAATGAGTGCACCCCCAGAGTATCCCGAGATGAGAGACATGAATCTGTGGTTGTCACCAGCACGCCACAATGGGTGTGATTCCAGTCTTTAAAAACACATATTCTTCACATGCCAGGGCCCACAAATGGCAGCCAGTCACCTCATCTGGAGATCAACCAAGGAAACAGTGATCAAGACTAATTGCAAACAGATGCAATTTCTACCTTAGCCACAACCGTAAACCCTAACTTGACCTGAATCTAGCACAGGACCAGATTAAGTCTTTATCTCAACATGGTTCCTCCTGTCCTGACAACGGTACCTCAGAAACCCTGCTGATGCAGTGATTTTAAGTCTCAGTTCTAAACCACCATTACCTCTGGGCAGTCCCTCCCCCATGTTCTCCTTCTGCCAAGTTGATGAAGTAAAGATTTGAGACAGACTTTTTTTTTTTTTTGGAACAGAACCCTTTTATTGTTGTCCAGCACCTGTGACAGTTTCACGTCTCTCTAAAGGAGTCAGGGAGTTCAGAGCATTATTGGACCTTTTAAAGGAAAAGAGGGGTGGGTAGGCACACCCAGAGGTGAGTGAATATCATAACACATGAGAATGTGCTACTAGAACAACCAAGCCCCCACCTGATATGCTCCCCACCACAGTCTGCTTTATCATCCCTTTAAAAAAATCTGGAACAATATGTAGCAAAACAAATAAATTTCTTTCCATCTCTCAATACATCTCTACTGTAAAGATTGACACTTGCGGCAATAAGCACCTCCGACAGAGGTGTTCTGTCTCCTGCGATGCCAATCTTTACCTTGGTTCAGGGGTCAGCTTCTTCCGCCTGGACCTTCCCAGGTAGAGCCACGCCCCTCACTCCATCACACCAGTAGTCTCCCACACCACTCCTTTACAAGTCTATCTCCTCCTGGGAGGGAGAAAGGGGCTTGGCACCTCGCAGGTGTTTACTGAATGAATGAAAGATTACTGCCTCCCAACAACAAAGAACAGAGGAATCCCTCATTCTCAAATCCACAGTCCAGTTCACCAGTTTTATAAATGGTCCACTCTGTGCATGCACAAAGTATAAGAGCTTCAAAATAAAAAATGCTGACTCAGACTCTAAATAAGCCTGTCTAGTAATTTATAGATCTTACGGCCGAAACTGGATATAAAACTCCCTTTGTCCCTCCTTCTACAATCTCTTGTATATTGAGGTGTTTCCTGGACCTTTACTTTCACTGAATTGTAATGCCATCCTGACTGCTCTTCTCAAAAAGGAGGAACTCTCTTTAGCTTTTCAGTTTTCTTTTCAGGATTAAACATAAACAGTACACCTCCTGACAATATTTTTAGCAGAGAGACAGGTATCCAAACAAGATAGAAAGTCTTTGACAAAGAGAAAGCACCCATCTATCTTCAGTCATACCTGTGCTAGGGCCCTTTGTTCTGGCTGCACGTGCCCAGGAACTCTCTTCAGAAGGATGGGCAGTAAGCATTGAACATGCAGGTGCCTGCGTGAGAACTCGTGTGTGATTGCCACACAGCTGGGATGAAGCCAACACCACGGTGAACTTACCTGTACAGATACAGCCTAATTGACTGGCATCGCACGTGCTGTGGATTTGCTACCCCCGACCTAGGAACGTGACTTTGACCCACAGGGAGCTGGCTTTTTTTTTTTTTTTTTTGTGAGGAAGATCAGCCCTGAGCTAACATCTGCCAATCCTCCTCTTTTTGCTGAGGAAGACTGGCCCTGGGCTAACATCCATGCCCATCTTCCTCCACTTTATGTGGGACGCCGCCACAGCATGGCCTGACACGCAGTGTGTCGGTGCGGGCCTGGGTTCCGAACTGGCGAACCCCAGGCCGCCGCAGCGGAGCGCACGCACTTAACTGCTTGCGCCACCGGGCCTGCCCCGGGAGCTGGCTTTTTATGTTGCTAACTGGGCTGAAAAGGCAGCAATTGAAAAGAATAAAGATTTCTCCACACTGCCTCTCAGAAAGGATCTGCCCTGTGATCTGCCACGCCTGATTTTCAAACTTCAAACTGAAATATCTGTTCATAAAAAGACCACTAGACTGATTCCAAATGGAAGTACTAAGACTGTTATTATAGTTCAGCTGATTCTAAAGCACGAGCCACCTCAGGCCCTAATAGCCTAACCTTCCTGTATAAGCTCAGATTGCTTTGTAAATGCTCTTAATAGCACAAACTACTAGCATTATCCATTAACCTAAAATAATTATTACATTAAGTGTTTATGCGTGTCAACAGTGTTATCTGTTTTTTTAAAACCCTGAGTGCTTTTTAATGTGTTGTCTAATTCATCATGATTGAGGAAACCTGTTATTTCTGCTGTAGCGGTGACGACATGGAGTTACTGCTAAATGAAAAACAGTAACATACCCTTCCAAGCAAACTGTAAAATCACAGAAGAGCTTGGTTTGTTGCCCTTCACCTTTGGCCACAGTTCAATAAATATCTGTTAATTGATTAGCTAACTCTCCCATGTTTATCTTTTACGGAAAAAAACTAGCAGTAATATGGCACATTTTGATGGGACCAGGTGGTTTGTACAGTCAAGATCTTATAACCACAATGATGTGTTATATGGTAACTACCCAAGATACAAAGCCAGGCAACCTTGCTGGGTGAGTATTCTAGTTATTTATTGCTGCATAACAAATGACCCCAAAACTTAGCTGCATAAAATAACCATTTCATTATCTTCATGGATTCTGTGGATCAGGAATTCAGAAATGTCAGGATGGAGACAACTCTTCTCTGTTCATATCTGTGGTCCTAGCTGGGATCGTTGATAAACAGGGGGCTAGAATACTGGGGCTGGAGAATCCATGTCCAAGATGGTTTCTTCATTTATGTCTGATGCAAGGCTGGGAAGGCTAAAGGATGGGCTCAACCAAGACTGTAAACCAGAGCACTTACATTTGGCCTTTCCAGCATCTAGTTCGACTTCTTACTTGGTGGCTCAAGTATCCAAAAGCAAGTGTTCCCAATGAACAAGGCAGAAAGAAGTATGGTCTTTTATGACCTAGCCTTGGAAGACACATGGGGCCATTTCTGTTATACTTTCTCAGTCAAAGTAGTCACAACCTCTTCTCCTAACCAGGGTCAAAGGAAAGGGACATAGCTCACCTCTCATTGGGAGAAGTATCAACATATATGCAGTCACGTTTTCAAATACATACTGTGAGTCTTCAGTTGCCCATTGTCTGGTGCACCAACATTTTGAAAACTCAAACTTTTATTGATGAGCATGTGTGTTTACAGAATATCAATCATAAATGGCTACAATTATATTCCTAGATGATTAGCTTCTGAATTGTGAGAGGTCATAGTTCCAAGGCAATATAATGCCTACATGGATGTTAGGTAAATATTAATTTGGAATAACAACAAAGTAAACAACTGGTAGAAAATCTGTTGGCATGTTTGGTCTTTAATTTTATCAAAATTATTCAGTTGGGCAAAAAAAATGATTTTTTCCCTATCTCCATTGCTATTTAGCAATCAGACACTCCAAGTTAAATTAAAACATTTAAGGAGCTAAAAAACTTAGGGGAAAACCATTTAACTTTACAGAACTAACTAGTCAGCTTGAGGTGGCAAACTCAAACTCCTATCAGAGCAGACAGTCAAGCAGTAGAAGCAGACTTGGGGTAAGCCAGCAGAAAAACTGGAAACTGGGGTTAACTGAGCATATGTGCTCTTGCCTTAAGGTATTTGAATTCCATTTTTTAAAAAATGCTGCATTTTCCAGAATTGACTCTTAGAGCACAGCTTATGATCTTTCATTTTGATTAGGTGGTGGTCAATTCCTAGATTTATGATTTTTTGCCCTGGTTCTATTGGTCTATTTTTCACTCTTCTGAGACTGGACAATAAACACTCAATGCATAATTCTGTAGTTAGTAGTAAACATTTAGTGAGCATTTACTATGTTCTAGACACTGAGCTAAGCTACTGACATTTGTATCTTATTTAATGCTCAACTGTCCTCTGGGGTATTACCGAGCCCATTTTACAAACAGGGAAATCAAACTTCTGGGAGGTTAATTAACCTGACAAAGGTGATGAAGCTAGTGAGTGGTAGGGAGCGGGTTCACACCTAGATAGGTCTGACCCTAACCCCTATGCTCTTAGCCACTACATGTTATAATATGGTGCTTTTGATGAATGTGGCTCTCCTAAACCATGGGCCAGTGGCCGGCAAAAAGAGGGCAGGCCTTTGCCGACACTTCTTTGGTTGTAATCCATCCAGCTACTCTTATTCTGGGATAGAAATGGAAGTTTACCCGAGGCAGTGAATATAGAGGGACAGTACCTCTTACCCAAGAATCCCAGAAATTTAAGACTGTATAAGAAACAGAGGTCACTGTACTCCTGTGCCCTGAACAAAGTTTCTCTGGACACCTGAAAAGAGATCTTGAGTCTCAGCCTTCTGGAAGATGGGCAGTGCCTACATCATTGATCACCTGATAGAAAATCATCCACCAGCAAAGCACTACTCAGGTATTTATCAGAGAAGCACAAGATATGGGATCATGGAAATTGGCATTTCTGTGCTCAACAACCTCTCCTGGCAGACCACCACATGATTTTCCCTTTAAAAAAATCTGTTTCGAAAAACTCTGTTTAAAAAATCTTCCTCTATTTCCTTGAAGAGAAAGTTCAAATAGAGTTCTCATACATCAAACATATGACAGAGGCAGTTTTTAATCATTTAAATTATTTATCCTTCATTGTTTAATGCTTTATACCATTCCTCCATGCATAATTTATTATACCATTTACGTTTATTAAAAATTGATCATGAGGACATGCTCTCTCTCCATTCTCTCAGGCTACAGATATTTCTCTGTCAGATCACTTAGCAATAGATAACAATTTTTTAAAAATTCACTTTAATGGTTTGTATGTCCCTTTCTTTTCTTAGGGCTCCTTTTCTTCCACAAAAGGAGGTTACCTTAGTGTATTATCTTAGTGAATTAACTGCCCATTTCCTTTTTTACATAACAACAAAGCTTATCTGAAGGCCCACTGAGGCTTTCAGAAAAAAAGCTTATTTTATTTTTCTAACTTTTAGACTGCAGATGTAAAAAGGAGGCATGAACACATAAGATTCTAGTCTTCCAGGACACAAGTCACAGCCTGTGGAGCCATCTCTTTCTCTTTGCCTTTTCTATTCTGTTCCTTTTTATTCTCCTCAGATGAATCATTTTCCTTGCCTTTATTATGTCATCAGTGACTTCTTAACTTTATTCTAACTGGCTTGGTTTTTTTTCTCTTCTTCTTTTTCCAATTTCTTCCTCAATCCCCTTGCCTTTGCACTTCTCAACCCTGTGACCTGAGTTGCTCTCTGCAGGCCACCAATCCCAAATCCTGTAACTCTCCATCCCCAGTGTCTCCAACCCACTGCTCTCAAAGTGAAAGGTTCAAGAAGGTGACATCCCTGGACACCCCTGCCTCAGACCTGGTGATTCTACTCTTCTCCGTGGAGGGCAGGGGAGAAGCAGAAAGGAACAAAGTGTGTGAGAGAGGTGTGGAAGTTAAGCAGAAGTTAAGAAGCACCTAAGGATCTCACAACATATTAGTCTGAAAAAGGTTCGCAGTGACTAAAACCCACAGGAATCAAACTTAGTATGTTCCAGTTGGCTCTGGTCGGTATCTCCAGCCCACCCCTATGGGATCCAACCCTGTCACTCTTCCAGGGTTCTCTACTGGAGTGGATGAGACCATCATAGGCTGCCCAAGCCAACCTGAGGGTCACCCTCGCCTCTTCCCTCTCAGTCACTCCCATAATCAATCAATCAATTGCCAAGACTTGCAGATTCTACCTTCTAGTATCTCTGGACTCCAGCCCCTGAGGCTCCACACCTTTGGCCATCCACCACTCCCCCTTGCCTGGCCCCGGAATAGTTTCCTCAGGATCTCCAGGACCAGGTCCCTCCATTCGCAGCCCACTGTAGCTGTGATCTCTCTGAAAGGCAGATCTGCTTAAAATCCTCTTCCTCTCACGACTGAGATCAAGTCTAATCTTCTTAACGTGGCTTACCCAGCCCTCAATATGTGGTGAGGCTCCTGCTTAGCTCTCAGCCCTTTTATTTTGCAAACTCTAGGTGTGACTCCTCCTCTCCTCCCCACCAAACGCACCTATGCAGCTCTACTCTCTACTCTCCACTCACTAGCCACACAGAACATCTTTGTGTGTTCCATGTTTTCTCTTGTCTTGGCCTGGGAGCATGCTGTTCTTTTGCCAGCAACCCTCTTCACCCATCACCATAAGATGACTTCACCATCCTTCCACAAAGTCCAGGCACGCTCCCAGAGCACCTAACATTCCTCCCACCCCAGCGTTCACCACTCTGTATGGTGATTTTCTGGTTCCTGATTTCCTGTCCTCCCCACAGACTATAAATTCCATAAGGGGAGGGACCATGCTTTGCTTGTTCACCACTGTATGCTCACTGCCTGGCACATGACATGTACTTGATAAGTATCATATGAGTGAAGAATGTGTGGTAGTCTATTCCATTGGTGGCCCTCCTGTTATTCACACCTTGTATAGTCCCCTCCTCTTGACTGGGCTGTACATGTGACTTGCTTTAACCAAAAGAAAGCTGCGGAAATGACACCCTACTAGTTCTGAGCCTGAGCCTGAAGAAGGCCTGGCAGCTTCTGCTTTTGTAATCCTAACCACCATGTAAAAAGTCCAGTGACCCTGCTGAAGAGACCATATGGAAGGACCACTTGGAGAGTGAGAGGTCCTGACACTACATGGAGGAAAAGAGAAGCCCAGCAATCCCTCCTTCCCAGCTAAGTCCTGCCCCAGCTAACCTGCCATCTGAACGCAGCCCCAGTTCGACAGCAGAACAGTAGAAGAGCTGCCCAGCTGATCCCAGCCCAGACTGCAGACTTGTAAGCAATTAAATGATTGTTGTTTTAAGCCACTAAGTTTTGGGGTGGTTTGTTACATAGCAACATGTAACTGTAATAAACTAAATATATAAATGAAAGGGAATAAGGAGTTATTTCACAGAATAAATTCCATGGAAAGACAAGTCAATGTTTCTAACAGGCAGATCCAAAACAGCAACAGAATTAAAAGGATATGCAGGGGGCCGGCCCCGTGGCTTGGCAGTTGAGTGCGTACGCTCAACTACTGGCGGCCCAGGTTCAGATCCTGGGCGCGCACCGACACACCGCTTGTCCAGCCAGGCTGAGGCCACGTCCCACATACAGCAACTAGAAAGATGTGCAACTATGACATACAACTACCTACTGGGGCTTTGGGGAGAAAAAGGAGGAGGATTGACAATAGATGTTAGCTCAGAGTCGGTCTTCCTCAGCAAAAAGAGGAGGATTAGCATGGATGTTAGCTCAGGGCTGATCTTCCTCACAAAAAAAAAAAAAAAAAAGGATATGGAGGAACTCAGACTACCAGCCTCCATTTACAATACATCACAATTTTCCTGTGCCATTTTCTTTGGTTTTAAGACATTTTCCAATAAAAAGATTTTCCAACTTTAAAAAAAAAAAAGGGGGGGATTCCTGGTCTAACATTAAAGTTAAGGAGTCCAACCAAGGATGCGATGTGAATATTAACACATGAACGAAAACTAGCCCCTGGCCAAGGCATCTTGCTGTTCCATTTCCTCTCACTCACCAGCTGTGGACGTGGGCACGGGGCTGCTGTGTTCATGGGGGACTGGAACGCTGAGGGGCTCCTGGCTTAGTTATCCTGGGCATCAAATGTTAGTTCAGTGTAAAAAAATCACCCAGAGAACAGAATGGCCAATTTTGACTAGTAGACTAAAATGACTGGCAGAAATAAACAGCTACCTATCCTGTTAGCCCAAACAACCAATCAATTACACACACACACACACACACACACTATAATAATGCTCCATGGAGAGAGAAGACGCACACTGTTTCATAATCCAGGATATGGCTAGATTATTTTACAAAACCCACATACATCTGCAGAATGAAGGAAAGATTGCTGAATTTACAGGGGCTTGGTGAAACTTTGGATTGCTACTTCTAATAATTTCTGCTCTTTCAGAAAGAGAAAGGATCATTATATAAGAACTATGGCCTAAGCAAAGCATCTGTCTTTTGTAAAAATGAAAAAACAGAATGCCAAGAATATTTTCTAACAGTTTATATTGGACTAATGCTTTGAATTTTCTGAATGATCTCTTGTAGGTAAGATTATCAATATCTTTTTTGGAACATATCATGTCTTTTAAAACTATCTTCAATTAATAAATCTTACATGATGGAAATTAAAGTAAAGAAGTGAATTTAGGAAAAATCTGGCGGCGTGAATGTTACATGTTTAGAAAGAGAAGGATCAGTTCCCAGTGTTTGCAAAGCTCCAGACACCAGGCGAGAGAAACAGAACCTTAAGCATAAACGTCAATGTCCTGTCAGTTGGTGAAACTGAGCATGAACCTCTTTTAGACACTGCTGAGAGAGAGCAAACTCTAGACTTACAAAATGGGAAATATTTCCCATTCTTTTTTTTCTTCCCTTGATAAGGGTGTTCTTTGAATAGATGTCACTCAGCTGCTCCCAAGGACCAAGTAATCCAAGAAAATGGGAAACTTGTTCTCTAACTTTTCCTCCTCTGTGGAGTAACTTCTGGCGGAGGTATTCCATTGTGCTTTGACTGCGGGGAGAGGACAGGATACACGGGCAGTGAAAATGAGCTGAGCACCCCAATTTTACCTTCTAGGGAAGAGAAAAGGCTGGCATAAGAGCAATAGGTTTTTGCAAGAGAAGGAACCGGGAGATTATCTTGGTGAAGCCAATCATCTCAGACATAAGGACATGAAGGGGCACTGTGCTCCACAGTAGGGATGGGAGCTCATTCTCTTCATGTGCCAGGCACCAGGCTGGCCTTTTCACATGATTTTATTCAGCAGGTATTTAATAAGTGTTTATTGGGTGAGTGGATGAAAGATGAAGGCAGGCAAGTAATATCCAGAAAGGATTCATGATTCTGTTAATGGTACAGGTGGGACTGGGATTCAGCGGAGCAAGGTGGGAAAACAGGGTAGAGGGGGTCATAACTGAGCCTCAGGGGTTAGAGGAGAGAAGGGCAAAGGACAGAGACGATGCTCCCAGCCAAGACTGTGTTCATGCAACTCACACAGCCCCATGATGGTTTGACCAAGTGACTTAGACTCACAGTGAAATTTATTAAATGCAACCAGTTCATGTAGAACAAAATTGTGCAGAATCCCATAAGCATCCTATATCCTTGAAATGGGCAAAACAGTGTGAGGCATCTTGGAAAAGCGCAGGGTTGTTCACACCACATTCTGAGGGGGGCTGGAGGTTCCACGGAGCCCCTCACAGAGCACCATATAAGACAGGTACACCCCACTTCACCCAGAAAAGCTTTGCTTCTGCTTGAAAAAATGAGTTCTCTGCTTAAAAAACACAAAGTGAAAACTACTGCTGCAGCACAAGACCATTGGAGAAGGATCCTGCAGACATGAATCCGAGTCGCAGTCCCACCATTAACTAGCTGTGTGTCCTCACACAAGTCATTTCATCTCTGTGAGCCTCTGTTTCAATATCTGGAAAACGAAGATAATACACACGTTACACGACCATTTTGACGATCTGTGTTAAATTATGTGACAACACTTAGAAATGATTTCACAGATACAGGTTTTAGGAAACATAAAAGGTAAATTTTTTTTAAAAAGAAATTTCTCAGTAGGTCAACGGGTACTTTCAAGGAAGGGCATTTTCTATTTCCTGTGTTTGTAGAGATACAATCCATGGCTATCTCAGAGGAAAAGCATTATTTAAAGAAGATCCTTAGTGCTCAGTACAATTTCACTGAAACCCCAAAGCAGGCTAGATAACGGGGTCCTTCTGACACTCTAAATGCTAGTAGAAGAGCAGCTAAAATGATGGAAAATGAGTTAAAAACTCCAAGTTTCACGTTTGTGGCTTCAAAGTGAGGATGTAGACCATCGCTTGTGTCGGGAAGGCTGACAGAGGATCAGAGTTTTAGAACTGGAAGGGACTTCCAGATGATCAACCTCTATTCTGCAGATGAGAAAACTGAGAACTTGGCCTGAGAAGTGATTCATCCAAGATTACATTAGCAATTGTGGGACACGACCTTACAGCCAGCACTTCCATACTGCAAGAAGTTTAACTCATGGAAGACACCTAAAACCTAATTTCCCATCGATAATGTAACTGTGTATAATTAGCTCAACTTTCCCATAATACACTTGAACACAGTCATCAGAAGGCATTCCAAGCAGTGGCATTTCTACCGTGGCCTGGGGGTAGGGTGAACCACATCCTGGCTTGCCCAGGACAGTCCCCATTTATGCCTGTTGTCCCAGCATAATTATTAATAGTGCTCCGTTGCTTCTCACAAGTGTCTGGATTTGGATGGAAAATTATAAAGCACTCTTTGTGCTTTTCTGGGAGGAAGAGAGAGACCCAGGGTAGAACTGCTCCCTGAGAGTTTGGCATGGTGGTTTGGAACCAAGAGAAATGTGATAACTGTCTTCAAATATTTACAGGTCTGTCCTATGTTAATAAAATTAGACTATTCTGTTGCTGCAAGGATTAGAACATGGACTACCACGTGGCAACCACAGGGGTGGAATTCTTCGTCAGTATAAAGAAGCGTACTCTAAATGGTCTCTGGAGCCAGTGTGCCTGGGTTCAAATTCTGCTTCTGCCATTTACTAGCTGTGTGACCTCAAGCAGGTCGCCTAACCTTTTTGTGCTTCAGTTTCTTCATCCGTCAAATAAGAATAATAAAAAAGAGAGCCAGGTACGTGGAAAGTGCTCCATAAACATTTGCTCCTACTATCATTACTGACTGTTATTTGGCAGCTAGTGGATGTTCCCAGAGTGGAGGTTCTCACATTTGGACTAGAAACAGATCGTTGGGTTCATCCTGGAGAGCATAGTCAGCACTGGCTTAGCTGATATTGGAGACGCCATCCCGACTCGGTGAACCTAACAGGTCTGCTCACTGCTTGAGGCAGAGTGTGTCTGCAGGGAGCATCCAGTGTTCCTGATAACGGCTGCACCCCGGGGTGAGCAATCTGGAAAAGGAGTTCATTCGGTACTGTCAGGGGTGGGAAGGAATGGCCATTCCCACTGCATGTGGCAGTAGAGTGTAGTGATTTAGAGCGCGAGGGTATCAGACTCTCCGCTCTGAATCCTGGCTCAACCACCTTCTAGCTGTGGACTCTGGACAAGTTACTTAACCTCTCTGTGCCTCTGTTTCTTCTACTGTAAAATGGGGATAACAACAGCGCCAATCTCACAGAGGAGTGAGTGTGATATGTATAAAGCCAGGCACAGAGCAAGTGCCTGATAAATATTGTTTCTGTGATGATGGCACCGATCACTGAAGCTTACAGCTGGAGAGAACCTTCACGCAGGTGGGAACTGAAGGCAGGAGGGGCGAGGAGCCTGTCCAGTCTCACAGCCTGGGAAGCACCTGGCTCTCTTCTCTGCCTTGCACTGCAGTCCAGCTCGGGGCAGACTGACCCATCCTTTGAATGCCCGGGCATGGCTGATCAGTCGGTGCTGGGGCTGTGGAAGTGACAAAGCTGAACTCGGGCAGCCAGAATGTGAGGCCAGGGTGTGGCAGGCAGAGCTGAGGGCAACCTGACCGAACAGCGGGTGTGAGCTAGGGCATGAGGCCACAAGCTCAGAGCTGGGCAGGGATGGGATGGAAACAAGAGTGATTTGTTAAAACATACATCAGATGATATCACTCCACTGGCTAAAACCCTATTAATTTAGACTAAAGTCCTTACAGACCTGGCCTTGGCCTACACCTCTGACTTCATCCTTCACCCCTCCCCTCTCCCTCTTTCTTTTCCTGGGACTTGTCCAGCTTGTTCTCACCTCAGGGCCTTTGCATTTGATGTTCCCTTTGCCTGACATATGCTTCTCCCCAGATATTCACGTCTGGCTCTTTGTCATTCCTATCTCAATTCCCATAGGTTTTCCTTGAGAGCTGTCTTTCAGGTAGCATCCCCATCATTCTTCATCCCATCATCCTGTCAGCTTTTTTTGTAGCCCTTATTACTATCTTAATTTATCTAAGTAATTATTTGTTTGCTTGTTTACTCTCTGTTTCTCCCTGTAGAATGTAAACTCCACAGAGACAGGGACCTTGCCTTAAGCAAGCCTCCATAGTGAGCACTTAATACACATTTGGTGAGTGAACAGATGAAGCGAAAACAGGGTGCAGAGGAGTGAGAAGGTTCGAGGGTGACTGCCCTGCAGAGGTGGGTTCAACTCTATGGGTCAGTGGGAGCCTGGTGTCTGGGTGGGGGCGGCTGTGGCTGCATTAGAGCCCAGAGGCAGGATATGACGCCTCTGGAAGGAGAGGAAGTAGAGTCCCTCGAGGGAAAGAACAGATGAAGTGAATGGTCTTCATCTTCTCAGCAGAGCATGGAGCTGCAGCCCCCCTGGCTGGCGCTGAGCCCCGAACCCGGCTGAGGTTAACATCTACCCATCTGTGGCAGGCAGAGGCCTGCGTTCAGTGACTCCTCCCCTGGACTGGCGTTTCAGACTGTTGGCACCTAGCGAACAGGCGGCAGGTGGGCTGAAGTATCTTTGACTAGCGTTGAAACAATCTAGCACAAAGTCCTACAGAGACGGGGCTTCAAATAAACATTCCTGCTTATGGTTCTACAGAGTGGCAAAGTTTAGCTGCTTTAAAACAGGTAGGAAACCCATAGGGGGAAATCTGTGCACGGAATTACAAGCATATTCATAGCCAAGCAGAACTAATCTGAGCCTCCTGAAATAGGGCGACCAGACATGTGAGGTTCCGATAAGTGTTTCTATCTTCATGCCATGTTTGATTTCTAGCCCTCCACGACAGCAACCCCAGATGAAGCAAACCAGAGCCATAAACACGCTCTCTCTGAAAGGAATAAGAGGGCTGCTTAGACCAGAAGGCTCTGCACTGGAGACCCAGCAACAAAATAAACAAAGAATGTGGTCCCTGCTAAGAGTCTTTCGGCATTTATCAGCCTACTGTCTTGATTTTGAGAGATTTTTCCAGAATGTATTTGGGAGGAAAACCCTGGATCTTTCTGAGAACACTGATGCCACAGCTTTAACAAGTGTTGGTAAAACGTTTATAGATCCCTAATTACTCAGACTTCATTTCTAGGAAGAATCTCTCTGCTTTACAAATTAATTTTTAAATTTTAACATCGGTAGGAGAAGAGGCAGTAGAGAAATTAGAGACAGACTGGAAGGGGAACAAAAAGCATTTCTCTATAAGCACGTCCTTTTTGGTAATCTCCTTTCCCAAGAGTTAAGGTCAGGAGTGAAGAGAGAGAGGGAGGAAATAAGGTCCTTAGGACCTTTTATGGGACCGGGGCCACAGATGAGCCTTTATGAATAAGGTCGTGGCTCTACAAAAAGTCACTCTCCTGACCTGAATTTAGGAGTAAACGCCCCACTGCCTCCAGTTTACACGAATTACTGCTCAACCGCCTCCATAACCCAGGAGGAGTTCAGAAGAGGAACATCAGTCAAGGGTTCCCTTGGCACAGAAGGAACTAATAAAACATTTTCCCCTTCAAAGCTCTCGGCTAATGTTTCCCAATTCAACTTTACAAAGAACCCTGAAGGCAGGCATTAATAGTCCTCATTTTAACAGACCAGAGAGAAAGATTACAATAAATGTGGGAACGAAACTCAGGAATTCACGCTCCTCCCCAGCTCCCAGCCTTAAAGCTTCCCAGGGAGAAAGGCAAAGTGGACTTTGGCCTCAGGGGAGAAGCAGTGGGTTTTGTTTTTATCAAGATTTTACCTGTGAAATACCCCAAACCCACCGGTATACCGCTGACATAGCCTGGAAAGGCAAACTGCATGGACAATTCCAGATATGAAAGTACACGAAGGTAAGAAAACACATGTAGTTTTTTGTCTTTTTCCATTTTCCACCACTGAGCTCCTCTGTTTTGGTTGAGCTCAGCAGCACAAGTGCCTTGGATAATCTAAAAATTGCTTCCATATGTGGGCACAGGAAAGAATGTACTCATTGGCTGCCTGAGAAGGAAGCTCTGGGCAGCCTCTCTTTCCTGCCAGAAAACGTTTCTCAGGCTGAAGACAGCCACGGGGTGTTTGAGCAGAAGGAGATCAAAGGGAGCATCTCCATCCCCCCAACTTACAGATGAGGAAACTGAGGCCCAAGGCCACACAGACAGTAACAGAGCTAGAGCTAGAACGTGGGGCTCCCTGCCTTTCTGGGTTTGAACGCTCTTTTGCATTTAGATTTCGTCTTATCCAAGAGTGTTGTTTATCTTAAATAGGTGTAAATAACTAAGCAATTTATTAAACACAGAGTTGGCTAGGTGGGCCTGCCATCCTGTGAAGCCCTTCACACATCCAAAGTCCCAATGCCCACGTCCATGCCCCAGAGCCAATGGGATACCTGTTCTCTGTGGCTAGATCCCAGGAGATCTTCTGAAGAGTGTAAATTATCCTCATTTCTCAGTCGTCCCTAGTTATTTTCTCTGGGGTTGGGCCATGTAAAACTTGAATGCACGTCTAAAATGGAGAGCAATCATCTCGAGGTTAAATTCGTCTACTTTCAGTGGTGTCTTCTTAGTACAAGCTCTTCAAGTGACGTGACCTTCTCATTTGGAAGGAAACCATCCTACTCGAGTATTTTTCTCAAGTCACTATTGTCTTTCTCTTCCCTCTCTGCAAACCCTGCTTCCCTGCCTACTTCCCCCTCCCCCGCCCTCCTCCCCAGAATTGCTTGAAAGAAGGACCTTTAGCTAATTCAGTGCAGCAGCAGGATGGCAAGTTGGAGTCTGGGCCCACAGGCCTAGGTGCTGAAGGCCAGCACTTGGGGCCAGACACTTATAAGAAACCCAGCTCAGAGGGTGCAGAAGAGCTCCTTCCACTCGCTGCACCGGGACGCACGCCAGGGTCTGCACAGCCCCTAGAGCACTTCTCAGCCTCAGTGCCTCATTAGTGCTGAGTTGGTCCAGAATTTGAACCAAAGACTCCATTTAGGGTCCAACAGATAGTGGTCTGCAAGCACCCTCCTCCCTACAAAAATCCACCATAGAGAAACTTGGTGATTTAAGCCTGAATCACATCATCTTGAACCGCCTGACCTGAATGGGTAAATTCGGCGCAGTTTCAAATGCGCAGGGGTGAAAAGTCAGACTCCACTCTCTTGTGTCCCCTGCGCACCAGGATCGGCTCACCCTGCGCCACTTCGACTTCTCATCTCCAAGCGAAGAGCCAAGGCCCACTCACAAGTCAAACCCACAAACTTTTTAAGGCCTACTCTGCAGAGGACCTGAAACCAAGACGGGGTTTAGCAGTTCTGCTCTATGACCCGAACTTTTTGCAGTCCTTCTTATCTTGAAGTGCCCTTCACATAATGTTTTATTAATACTACCATAGATAATCAGGATTATTACTAGTCTGGTTGCAAGTGTTAATTAGACAACATGGTCTTTCAACAAACTTGTATTGAATACTTACTATATATGAGACCCAGAACGAGGGATATAATACTGAACATGTACCTAATAGCTGGCTCCTCCTTTCAGGGAACTCAGAATGAGGGGCCTCAGGTTCCCTGTGTCATTCTGCTTATGCTTCCATTTCACTACAAAGTGTATCAGAGGGTAATTATTACCCACTCTTTCGACTATGAGCACCCTTGCACTCTGAGCAGAGTCTGCGTCTTATTTGTGCCAGGACAATGCATCACAGACACGCGAATGTTTTCTGTATGAGCAGAATTAAAACTCAGCCTCCTATGCCCTCCCTCAACCATTGCCTCTTCTCCCTTCGTTCGTCCTCCATCACCATCACCACTTCATCAACTTTTAGCAGTTGGAAGAGTGAGGAAAACCTCTTCTAGAACCACGAAACCTGTGTTGCTGGATCTCCTCCTGCAGAAATCTGCCAGGGCTACAATGAGACTGGTTTCAATATGCCTGTCACATTTCTGTTTAAATCAGCGTTTTTCAAACTGCAAGTGGATGCCCATTCTCTGGTAGTAAAATCAATTTAGTGGGTTGCAACCAGGTTTTTTTTTTTTCATAGAATGGAACAGAAAATGTATTGCATGTGGTAAGAATGGGAATTGTTTTATAAAACTTTTGTCTCTATTATCTATCTATCTATACCGGGTCTCAATAAAAAATGTATATCTCACTGTGGATCATGGTCAAAAAAGATTTCAAAACACTGGTTTAGACAATGCTCCTTTATATGGTGCATCCACTGTTCACAGAGAGATTCTTTTTCAAATATTGCCCAGATGCCATCTCTCCTTCATATCTGTCGTTTAAGTGTAGGAACAGGGTTCTACTCGGAGCATGCTTCTTTTTGTTGTTTTTTAAGCTCTAAACCACTTGTCCCCTCTTGAATTTAAATTTTCTCTCTTACAAATATTTTGACTCTGGGAAGAGTGGAAGGGACCTACCATGCTGTTTCCCAGCCCCCAGAATCTACACAGTTCAAGGGTCCTTGCCTGTGGCCTCTGTATTAAGACTGGGTTTATTCATGCAGTTCTTCTGCCTTAGGCCCTTCTGATGAACCTCATGGGGGAAAAAAGGAGGAACTCATTGGGTTGACTTACGCAAAAGGGTTAGTTCCTGCCCTCTAGTTCCTCCAAACAAGCAGGCCATTACTGGTTTCATGAGAGTTCACTAGTTTACACTGGAGGAGGGACAGTAAGTTCAGGAGAAGGTGAGGCCCATTTGCACCAGTGCTCGCCCACAGCAGGCCCCTCCGTACTCCTTGATCACTCAGGGGGAGAGCCAGAAGCCACTTCTACACCATCTAGGCTTAAGGAGGGGGAGGAGTGGCCTGCATGTGCCCGAAGGGCCTGGCATCACAGGATGCTGGCTGACACTGGCACAGAACACTCAAAGGCAGGATGTGTCACCCAAATTGTCATTCTAATCAAGCACAAGGCAGGAAGACCACAGACATGGGAATCAGAAACTTCTAAATTTGAACCCTAGCTCTGCCTCTGGTTTCTTGCTTAATTCTAGAATGGTTCAGGTCACATCAGAAAAACAAAGAGATCCTGCTGCCCTCTGACCAAAAACAATGACCTATGGATTTGAGGTTTGAGAGGCCCCAAGGGGCTGGTAAGCAGCACACCTCGCTGAAAACCTTCCCAGGTCAGATGGGGCTTAAGAATGGAATTGGCTTTGTGTTATCTTTTGCTTTCCCAAGAGCTTTTTAAATTTTGTCCTTCCCTGGGCTTGAAAAGACGACCAGATAAACCGCCAGCAGAGAAACCACCATGGAGGCTGCCAGTGCAGTGAGGCCTGAGGGAGGGAAGGAATAAAGCAGCCCCCACCCCTTGGCGGTCCACAAAGGAGGGTGCTGTTGGGGACTACTGGTCAAGGTCTCTGCAGGAGAACACCCCTCGAGTTTCTTCTCTGGCCGCCAATGCTCTCCTGTGGGTGGGATCACACAAGACCAGGCCAATGATACTTTACAGCCCGCTCTGGGTCCATTCTGAGGCAGTATAGCCCGGAAGCAGGGAACACAGCTCTGGATGCCCTCCCAGCCCTAGGTTTCTGTCTGATAAAGAGCTGACTTCCTCTCCATTCTTGCCTGTGGGGATCCCCAGGTCACTGCTCTGCAGGTACCAAAGTTACCTGTCGTTGTCCTTTTCAGCAGAAATGTCTGTTGGACTCCTGTGGTTCTGACCCCAGACATGGTCAGTCCTGCTCAGATTGCTGGTGATATAGAGCTCCCTGGGGAAGCCTTCGCAGGCTGCCTGAGCCTCTCCCAGGAAGGGCTTAACCTTCTCCATCCCAGCAGTTGAGCAAGAGCCCTGCAGCTCGCAGGCCTCTCTGACCCCAAGGCCAATACGGCTAGAGCTCAGCTGAAGTCTGGCTGCCTGACAATTACTCTCAGCAGCAAGATTTTAAAATACATTTTTCTTTATGGAGAGGAAGTGACCATTTCCCTCTTCTTCCCCCTTCACTGAACTCTGCTATAAACTGAGCCAGTTTGATGCCCTTACCTCCAAAACAACTGACTTGAGCCAGTGGTACTGGGGACAGACATCTGCTCCCATAGCCAAGACTATCTAGAAGGCAGAGGCTCAGCACGGCACCTCCCCGGGAGCAGCTGCCACTCGAACACTGCCTTGCCTCTTCTTCACCCAGGCTTACTGGGTTACTGTTCTGTACCTGAAGCGGGTTTTCAGCTGCCTCTCGCGCATCTTTAAGGCAACACTAACCTTGGTCCTGCCAGTAAAGAAATAGACCATTCTATGTTTCACCTGTAATTTAATGGTAAAATCATTTATGGAATATTTTATGCAATCGCAGGAAAGAGAATTTGACTGGAACTCAATAGACCTGGGTTCTTGTCTCAGCTCTGCTACTGACTAGCCATCGGCCTTGGGAAAGTCACCTAACTTCTCTGGGGTTCTGTTTCTTCACCAGCACAAAGGGAGGTTGCACAAAATGATCTTCATCTTCACTTTGCTTCTCAGTTCTAACATTCCAGAATTTTACAAAACGTTCTACATTTTATAGTTGAATATTATACTTTTTTCCCATCTGCTGAATATAACTTATGTCATTCATTGATTGTTGAGAACATAATATGGCCCTAGTCAATGACGCCAGTCTTAGGCAGCATTTGTGACACTCTAGGAAGATTTTCTTCCTCATTAGAGACCGCTGAAGTCTTAGCGGGTCATTTAGAATGTATGTCTGTGATGGGTGTCAGGTGTTAAAGTGGATGATCCAGAGCAAAGTTAATGCTGGACCTGAAACACCACACAAAGAGAAGGCCCTTGTGCTGACGGATCAGCAGTTGGTCTCCACTGTTTCTGGCTATCCTTTTTGCAGTGTGTTGATGACCTGAACCCAGAAGCATGCAGGAAAATAGGAACAGAAAACCCAGGTTACTTCCCCAGAACACTGTATCGGGTGGTCAGCCATCTGCTTGAAGAAAGCTGGGGCCAGCTAAGTCCTCTAGAACTGAATGTCCCTTACTGAAGAGGCAGGGGGACATGCTGGTTCAGACTGGGCTCTGAAGCTACACAGCCTAGACTGAATCTTGACTCAGCCAAATTAGCTGTGTGAACTTGGGCCAGTTGATTAACCTCAAATTCCTCATCTGTAAAGTGAAGATAACAGTGCTGCCTCATAGGGTTGTTATATGGATTCAATGAGTTAATTTAGAGCACTTAGAACATCACCTGGCACACAGTAAGCAAGGTCTATGTTAGATGCAATTATCATTATTACTTGTCCAAAAATGATTACTGGAAATTTGAAGAGGAATACTTCATTCCTGACTTCTGTGAGTTAGCATGAGAAGAGCAAGCATCCTCTTATTTGTTTCCTAATGAGTTCTTTCTAAAGGCAGACCACAGCTTAGCTCAACTCACCAAGTTTCCCTGTACTTGCATAGCTCCCACCCAGCAACCTCATTAGCACAGGTGCTTCTTACCCCTGCAGAGGACGTTTAGGATCCCAGTCCCTTCACTCCCTGCCTCCCATCCCACTGCTGGGGTCTCTCCCTGCAGCCGAGAATCACCAGATACTTTTCCCTGCTGTCACTGCTGACTTCTGCACTCTCTCCACCACCAGGAACCTCCTCCCTTGTCCTCTCCCTCTCCATGTTGCTGGGGCCAGAGCTGAAGGGGAGTATAAGGGAAGTTTCTACTAGGGCTCCATCCTCTCTTGGGCATCTGGGTTGGAACTCAGAAAGCATTTTCTCCTAGTCACAACGTTATCTACAAATGGTAGTTGGGCCTAAGGTTCAGCTTCCCAGGCAAAGTCGGTCTACCCTCTCTGTAAGGCAGAAAGTCCATAGGGGCACCATTTACCAGTGTGTTGGTCCAGGATCTTTCCATGCACAACTGAGGCCCTGTAATGTTAGCACCAATCTCAAGAAGCAAGAGCAGGACACAGTTTCTTGGATGCCATCCAAGATGGTTTGCCTCTGAGCCAAAAGAGCAATGTGTTGTTCCTCAGACCAGGAGTAAGAAATACAAATAAGAGACTCAACCAGCAACAGTCACAACCACCAACCAATAGTCATGGCAGAACTCCTAAGGTGAAGCCCCACGTGGGTACTTTTATCCACTCCAAGGAGTCACTACCATCATAGTGAACATCCTCCAAAGCACATAATTATAGTCACCTGCATATGGTGTTTTGTCTGAGACTGTACAAAGAGCACATTAGCGAGCAATGACTTCTGCCTACTGAAAAGCTGCAAAGGCCGATGCACATAAAACTACAGGAATACATGGACTTGCCCAATGAAGTTTAGAACTGGTGCTTCCTGGTTATACCTGAAGTGCTCCTTAAAAATGGGTAAGCCAACGATGTTATGTGTGTACGTGTGTCTGTTTGTGCATGCACACATGTATCTGTGTGTGGTAGATGGTAAGGACAGTGGTTTCAGGGTTGTGACCCTGTGTGCACCAATACAGAATAAGGGTGAATGTTACAGATGTGTGTATGCATATAGTGAAGTAGTGTGATTTTCACTGGATGTAAATAAAACAAGATCTGCCAGGCATACCTGGACAGCATCCGGCTCAAATCCCATTCCCGCAAGTAACATTACAAAGAAAATCTCAAGGTAATAGCTAACGTTCTTTCTTCAACAAATACCCAGAGAGATTCAAGTATAAATTAAGAACTCAAGTTGGCTGAAATATCATTTGATCTCTATATACTATACATAACACACAGACACTATTTCAGCTACAAGAGAAATGTGACGGACATATATCTCTCTCCTTTATATATCAAACACTTAGTCAAAAACAGGCAAAGTAAAATTTCAGACTCATCAGATCTCTGACTGCTAAGTTAAAATGCTAACAATTGCATTGTGGAGACAGTGCCTTATTTGGAGAAGTTAAGTCTGTCGGGTCACAGGCATTGCAGACATCTTAGCCTCAATCTTCTCCCCATGTCTACAGATTTCTCTGCGCTATGTTTGCACAGCGTTTTATTGTCCAAGGTCATATGACTACTAGGCACAAAGCTGAGATGAGAATACAGGTGTTGAACTCCTGGTCTACTGCTCTTTTCACTTCACCACTACACCTTCAGCAGAGGATTCAACGCACAAGGAATGAAGTCAATGAGCTAGTTGATATCAGGTCTTAATCTGAAAGTGACTTAATTTTCAAGAGTCTATACTGTCTCCGAGGAGTGATGGATATCCAAAACCAGGGGCAGAATGAAAGTGAAGGTAGCGCAGAGGGAACATATGCCCTCAGGCATCAGCACATTGGGGCCCCAAGAGGATGTGAGTGTTTGCAAATTCCAGTACCCAAACTATGGGATATAGCAAGAGAAAAGGTGGCAATTCCCTCTGGGCACCATTTTCCCTCCCTATGCCACTCACTACCTAAAACCTAGTGCCGCTCCCTACCAAGGTTAGCTCCACATCAAGCCAGCCAGGCACTCAGAACACAATTCAGCCATAGGACTCTGGCTCGTTGGGGCCATGGGATTCCTGGCCATGAGGATGACCTGTGCTTTTAGGTGAAGAGTTCTAAGTCCCTCAGGACTGGGCCACACATGGAGATTCAGGGCCTAGAGATTTTCCTGTTCTCATCAGACCTCCTGTATACTGTACTGAAGTCCCTGTTAAGACTTAACTCTGTTAAGAATGAACAGGGCTGCATTCTGTGACCTCACTCAGCTCCCGTGGACCTTTGGGGTTCTGCACAAGGACACACCATTCTGAGGAATTCCTCTGGCTTCGTTACGTCAGGATTTCAGCCTCAGTCTCGCTTGGGAACTTATGTCTTCTCCCTGATTTAGCACTGCTCCCTCTAGACAGACATGTCAGTTTGCCTGTCTAGTCTGCGGCATTTTCCCAGCATGAGGCCCTTGGCTTGCTTCAGCCCTCGCAGTTTGGCAGAATGTACAAACCTATCTTTCAGGGGATACTGATCTGGACAGTTCAGCCTCATTCAGGAGACCCAGCCCTTAGAGGGTACAACACTGATGTGTTCTTTTTTAAACAAGACGTCCCTCCATGAAGCTTCTTAGCCTTTAAAACACTAACATTAAAAAGAGAGTAACACTTTATTATGGCAGATATCAAGGACTCACAGCATTTCTTCATTTTCAGTTCCAACATCTACTGCCTAGACACAATCTTTTTGCCATCTGTGTCAGGTTAGTTACAAAGCACAGTTATTATTCTGGGCTACATAATGTTGGCCCCACCTACTCGAATACGAGAAATTTTGCTGATTGATTTAGTTATTCTGTTCATATAAACGAATCCAGTTGTACAGCTGTTTCTGATTAGCCAACATACTGCTGGAGTTATACATAAATAATTTTATAATGAACTCAGCAGCTACAAGGACAGGAGAAGTGGAATCTAGTCTCACCTCCCAGAAAAATAAGCAGGGGCAAGACGGGCAGGGCTTTCAACGACGCTCCAGGTTTAAATTCCTATCTGCTGTGATTCACTTTTTCCTCTTGATGTAATTCAGCATAAATTACAACTAAAGCTCTCAAAGAACCTTTGTCTTCAGACTTCTGGATCCAAGAGAGAAACTCAGCTTTGTAAGCTTAAAACTCCTTTAAAATTTCCCATCTTTGTATTTTATAAGTTTCTGTTTTCCCATGAAAACATTTCTATTTCCTGAGACAATTGCTTAAAAAATATACTTTTAGAAGGAAAAAATTGGAATTGAAAGGTCTATTATAAATAGAAATCAAGTGTTCTGTTGCATTTCAATACAGAACAATTAAGCTCAGCGAGCTTAGGCTCAAGTTTTCCTTCTCCAGTTTTAGAAGACAAATCATAAGCACGTGAGTAAATTAAGGAAAAGACAAGGCATGAATAATTCAAATGAATGGAATTTAAAGGAAAAAAAACGGTAAAGATAGTGACAAGTGCTCCCTAAAGAAATCATTTGAAAGAAAACAGGAAAAAGAGATTAGAAGGTTTATACTTCTAAAATGAACTATGCCGGCAAGGATGTAGGAAAACAGATATTTTCAAATAGTGTTAGTGGGGCTATGAATTATTAAAACTTTTGGAAAAGTAATACCACTTTGGGGACTCTGATAGACAGAAATAAAAGCTTCTGTATGTTAGCATGTTCACACTCACACATGGCTGTTCAGAGAACTGCTGTAGTATCACAAAACTTGAAACAATCTCAATGGTTAAATTATGGAATATTAAGCAGTCATGATATGAACGAGTTTTTTAATTTGGAAAGAATGGCTATGATGTTTTGTTATGTTAAAAAAATCTTGTGGATATCAAAAATCTGCACTCCCCATGTTTACTATAGCGTTATTCACAATAGCCAAGGTATGGAAACATTCTAAGCGTCCATCAACAGATGAATGGATAAAGAAGATGTGGTATTATACACAATGGAATATTATTCAGCCAACAGAAAGAAGGAAATCCTGCCATTTGCAACAACATGGATGGTCCTTGAGGGCATTATGCTAAGTGAAATAAGTCAGACAGAAAAAGACAAATACTGTATGATCTCACTTACATGTGGAATCTAAAAAAATCAAACTCGTAGAAACAAAGAGTAGAGTGGTGGTTACCAGGGCTGGAGGGTGGGGGAACTTGGGACATGTTGGTCAAAGGGTCCAAACTTGCAGTAAGAAGACGAATAAGTTCTAGAGATCTAATGCACAGCATTGTGATTATAGTTCACAATACTGTATTATATACTTGAAAGTTGCTACGACACTAGATCTTAAATGTTCTCACCACAAAAAAGAAATGATAATTATGTGACATGATGGAGGTGTTAGCTAACACTATGGTGGTAGTCATATTGCAACATACAAGTGTATCAAGTCAACATGTACACCTAAAACTTACACAATGTTATATGTCAACTGTTACCTCAATAAAAAAATTTTGTAGCCTAATGTGTATAATGTTTCTATTTTTAATAGAAAAAAACTATATATGTGCATATATATTTGTATATAGTTACATAAGCAAAAAGAAAGTTGAGAAAGGGTGCATCCTGAACTGATAATATTGATTACCTCCAGGGGTTAGAATTTGAGAGAGAGAGAAAAATTAACTTTTTCTTTATATACTCCTTTCTTTTTTGTCTTATTTATATCAAGTACATAATACTTTTGTAATCCGAACAAAGTAAAAACAACAACTTAATTTTAAAAAAGTGATAGAGTCACATTTTCAGCAAAAACAAGGGAGCAAAGACTAAATTACAAAGACTGAGCACCTGGCCTGGTGGTTAACAAAAACCTCAGCTCGAGGAGACATGTTTCATCATAGCAAAGCAGAGATAATATATACAAAAATTCTGTACAGAAAGGAATTTTATGGTTAAAATAATACCCTAATACCCCCTGCACAGCCCTTTAACCAATTGAGAATTTTTTTCTCTTTTACTTCTCCCAGTTCCTCATAAAAAAAGAGGAGATTAAGGCGGGAAGGATTATGATGTTTAATTAATGAAGTTCTAGCTCCAACAACTTGTAAAGTACCACTCAAAGTAAGCCTCAATTTTAACAATGATCTGATTTTTGAATTTGTCTCAAACAAAATGTAACGCTTTTTTTTTTTTAACAGTGCTAAAATTCTAGGGAAAAGAACAGTGTGGAATTTTACTGACAAAACCCGAGATTACTTAAACTCACGCTCTGGGTTATTTCTTAAACCATGCATGGCAATCAGATTCTGGCTCTAATGGATAAGAATAGGCACTGCTTGAAGAAAATTGCTTTACTACTTTCTAGAAAGGTTTTAAAAGGCCTTCAACTACTTTGCCTTTTTCTAGGCCCTCAAAAATCAAATCAGAAATTTCAGTACCATCTGAAAACTGGTCTTAGTGTCTCTCAGCCTGCCTTCTGGGACCTGAGAAAGATAACTGGCTTAGTCTTCTTTTATTCTCCCTCCCACCGGCCTTCTCTCTCAACCCATCACTGTGGTCCTTCCTGGAAGTCCCTCCCCCAGCACATACATATGCTTCTTACGGGATATGGGCCTGTTCAAGAACAGACCATTTTTTTCTTCTTATATCTCAGGCTGATCTGACTGTCTCCATTACTAAAATATCCATCCCCATAACACACGACTATTGTGGTCAAGACACTGATCTCGCTGTTTACATTTTTAGAAAAAAATAGCTCGGGTACACATTTTCTCAAGATGTTCTCCAAGGTCTGAAGGTTCTCTACTTTCAAAATCTATTCTGCTTGTGGGGAGAAAGTCTCAGGGGTTCCTGAAATATTATTTGATAACATGTTCAATACTTCAATACTGCATCCCTCTAAGATGTGAGCAGATTTTTCTCTTGGTCCCTCCCAGGCCTAAACTCTTCAGCCAACAGATATAATCTCCTGCATACGTCTATGCAAAAAAGCTTGGGAGGTTTCAGAAATGGGCTGGGGAAACACAGAAGTGGTTGAAAAGCAAGAAATTCAACCAACTGCCCATTTGGTCTGTGGATGCCAACTAAGTGACTACATTTATTCTGTCACTGAATTGGTTGGTTGTT
Organism: Ceratotherium simum simum; assembly: GCF_057802395.1. Taxonomy (NCBI): domain Eukaryota; kingdom Metazoa; phylum Chordata; class Mammalia; order Perissodactyla; family Rhinocerotidae; genus Ceratotherium; species Ceratotherium simum. The sequence goes on from NC_141908.1 coordinate 53,927,033, forward strand.
TGACTTGACTCAATGGATTGACTGTATGGGCACTGTTAGCAAGTGCTAACAGGTGAGCTGATGGTCATTGACCTGGCAGTGTAAATTCTACTGGGTGCCTGTGGACAACCAATACCATGCCAGTCATATATATATATGACTGTAGGAATATGTATATATGTCCCTATAGCAGAATGTTATGCAGCTGTTAAAAAGAATATAGTAGCAGTATGTCCAAGAAATACTGAAAAAGTAAAGCAAGCCAAATGCAAACAATATCCTTATAACACAATCTTAGATACGTGAGTAGACAGGGTGGGGTAGAGGAGGGAGAATAGGAGGAATGTAACCAACTGTATTTAGCTGTTATAATGAGGTAAGGTGTACACATTACATATGTTTAAAGTAATCAAGTATTGCTTATGAGAGAATATATATATATTTAAATAATATAAACATATACAGATATATATTTAAACAGAGCATGTATTTCCTATATAAGAATAACAGAAAACATATTAAAACATACTTTTATTTTAAGTTGTAAATGACTCTACTAGCCCAGGAAACTATTTGGCTCTGAATTTGCCATTTTTTTCACCATTTCCTTTCTCCCGTAGACACACACTTCTTACCTGAGAGAACTATTTATCCCCCAAATACAACAGAATCTGCGGCAGTTTCGGGGAAGGCTACCGTCCTTTGATTCTTCATAAACTTCTTTCTCAGGTTGTGCATCGCCTCTCAGCCCAAAGAGAAAGATGCAAAATCCATAGGTGGGAGAGTCCCAACCCTCACTCATGTGGAAGTGAACCAGATACAGGTATTAGACCAGGAATTGTCACTTCTTAGATTCTACAATAATACTTCCCACCTTTCCCACAAGAACTCATAATCTCATTCCTTAATTATTAGGATCATTGTTATTGTTCTATTTGGAAGAAACAAAAATAAACAGCATTTAAAGCTAATTGTGTATATGAATGAAAAAGAATGTCATATTACACATATCGATCAAGGTGAAGGACCACTCTTAGGATGGAATTTGTTTCCTAGCATCTTTAGAAACCAGAAACTCTGTACAACATCAAGATCCACTTTGCCTTTGTCAAACATTCACTCATCTCAAATCTTAAATCAGAGTCGCAGAAATAAACCTCCATTCAACAAACATTAATTGAGAACCTACTATATGAGAACCTATTATTTTTGAGGGAATATAAAAATGATTTCTTTTAAAAAGTTATTGCCTTGAGTTTACAATAAAATGAGGGAGAAGAGACACATACAAGAGACTCCAATAGAGGACAGAGTGGATTTGGAGCCACAGGTGAGGCCCAAACAAACAGCTCCAGGAAGTTACTAAGAAGCAGGAGGAATCAGCTCGTGGAGAAGAGAGCATTTTGGCTCTTCTTAACGAGCATGTTTTTACAATGTGAACCATGTTTATCGAAGCTACTAAACTAATGAAATTTGTAGGTGATTGTGTCTCCTGTTTACTTTAGCTATATTCTCCCTGTATTGAGTATTAGCAAAGTCTATTATTTTTCTTCTCAACAAGTATCTGTGGCCAATTTGAAGAATCTACAGGATTCAACATCAAGTGACAAGAAGGGGCAGCGTGGAGAGAAGAAATGTCGATGCAAAGGCATACAGACGGGAAGGGAAAAGAATAGTTTAGTTGGAGCCCACTACATAAAAAGAAGTGTAATACACGGCTGAAGGTGAGTTAAGGGTTAAAAGTGCAGCGTTTGAAATCAGACTGCCCCAGGTTTGCATACTAGCTCTATCTCTATTCCTAGCTGTGTGACCTTGGACAAATTACCTAACTTCTCTTAGCCTCAGGTTCTACATATCTGAGTAGAACCTACCTCACAGGGTTGTGTGACTATTAAACGATTCAATGAAATGACACATAGTAAGTAGTCACATTAAAGGAAGAAAGGAAGGGAAAGAGGGAGAGAGAGTGGAAGGAAGGAAGGAAGACAGGAAGAAAGGAAGGAGAGATTTTTAAAAGCTTGGGTCAGATCATAGAAAGCTTTGAAGAATTTGATTCACTTAATATAACTAAGAGATAAAAGGAAATTAAAAAGAAGAAATTGAGTTATACTGGAAAGATGGCTCATTAGAAGAGAAAAAATATATCCATGGTAAGCAACGCTACAATGTATGCTTGTATAACATCACAGCAACATGTTTTTACAATATGAACCATGTTCACTGAGGCTTCTAAACTAATGAAAATTGTAGGTAATTTTGTCACCTGTTTATTTTAGCTATGTTCTTTTATTAAGTATTGGCTAAGTCAATTATTATTGACTTCTCACAAGTATTTATGACTAATCTGAAGACTGTAATAATGATCATGCTCCCCAGGAATCAAAGTTTCCTGACCCCTGACCACAAGAGAACACAAAAGCAATGGCAACCCTACCCTGTGGGCTTAGGTGCTACAGCTCGGCCTGGGGCAGTCTAATCCACTGGTCACCCCTACATCTGTATGACTGCCACACATGTTACCCTGGCATTTCGTGGTGCCAAAGGGCCAGGAAGGTAGCCCATCTTTGCTTTCCTGACCTTTATCTGCCCTGAAAACCTCAGCAGAGTAGGCTTGACTGGCTAAGCAGATACCACAGGCTGGTAGTCCCCCAATACTGAGATTCTTCTGTGAGATTCCTCCTTCTCAGTTGTTAACAGAATATGTACCAGGTGAATAATACCAGGTGACTGGTGTGAAACACACAATAAACTACAGACAGCTTAGGGATTATTATATGTTAATTTATATAAAAAGCAGTTCCTGTGTTTAGGCTTTTTTTGTATTTTCATACGGAAAGAGGAACAGCAATAGGACAAATGAACACTGATAACGATAATAGCCCAAAAATACCAAGCAGCAGCACCGCCCCGGATAATCTGCTAAGTGGTCCACGTCCATGACTGCATCCGCCCCTCATAACAACTCTGTAGAAAGAAGTGGTTACTCTCATTTTAAAGGTGAAGATACGGAAGTCGCAGAACTTGTCCAAGACAGAGCTGGGTGTAGAAGTAAGATCTGTCCGACTTCCTGGCCGAGGCTTTAACCGGTACAGGATTTTGCACGTGGTAGCACGTCAGCATCACCTGGGGGCTTTCAAAAAGTAGATTCCTGGGCCTCACCCCAGAATCAAGCCTTTATAAACTTCTAGTCACACCCCCGGCTAAGGACCAGCGCACTTCAATACTAGTTAAAGCATGTTAAGCAGAATAGCATTACTAAGCTAACTGAAGGTTTTCTGGAGGCTTTGGTGAGCCTAGAGTTTTTATTACTCCAAAGTATACAAAAGGCAGTTAGTTATTTTGACCTGACTGTAATCCCTACGTGGTGAGGAACAATTAGCAAATGTTGGGCTGGGCAATACAACGAGGCCGAGGGAGGAAGCACTCATTTGTCGCAGGGAGGCGGAACCTGAACTGTTCCTCAGTTGGAGCTGTGAGGGTGGAAAGCAATATGAATGTGTTTATTAATCTTCCTGTGCCTGACACACAGTAGACACTTAACAAATATTTGTCAAATGGACAAACTAATCAAGGACTGACTCCCTCCAGCTGGAAGTAATTTCACTCCCCTCTAAATTCCCTTTATTTGATCTGTACCTTTTTTACCTTATTTACCACATTCTGCCTTGCATTCTTGCTGTTTGAAACCATGTCTCATCTCTACCAGAAGGTAAGCGTTCAGGGGCAAACTCCATCTCCTTCTGAGCTAGGTGTCCCCTTCTACTCCTAGCACAGGGCACAGCATCGACCCCATCAGGGAACTTCAATGTCAAATGAGTATCTGGCTTGATTCCAACTGTGACCTGACTCACATATGTGGGTCCTAGCCATTCACAGGTGTAAGCCCACCAAACCTTCCAGCACCATGGCAGAACCGTGGATTGCTAGGACATAGAGGCAGAGCATCCTCTGTATGGAAATCACTAGCAACTTGGGAGACCTCATTGGAGGGCAGGCTTCAGGAAGACCATGGCTCTGAGATACCGAATCCCAAATAGCAGATACTTAAAAATGAAGGGGGTACAGCAACAAATAAAAGGCACTTTTGTTTAGTTTTGTTCTCCTGGTGGGCATTGTAGAAACCATGTATGTTCCTAAAATGACAACCATAGTTAGGAGCACCCTGAAATACCAAAGACAGTGACACAGACCCAATGACGAACACTTCCCACAAAAGGGGGCTCATTCCTGGCCAGAGCACCAAGACACTGTAGCTCTTATCGCTCTTGTGTCTTTGTGCAACCACTGCCTGGTGTCTGGGTGTCCCTCTAATGCCTCGTGCCATCACGTGAGGCTTTTTGCTGTTTCACACTCCATTATCCCACTTGACAGGCCAAAGGGCACCAGTAAGTGGCTGAACAGACAGTAGACACTTAATTGGTCAAATGAATAAACAAATGAAAAAAGGCCTGAATCTCTCCAGCTGGAAGTAATCCCATTGTCTCTAAATGTCCCAGAATTTGATCTTACCTTGCTTACAAATCCATTTGCTTTACATCACACAAACCTAAAAGAGTTTATGTGCTTCTCAGGAAGCCAAAGTTATGGCAGAAGTTGGGTAGGTCCCAAGGAAGAAGATGATGTTATTAAAATGCTTTAGTAATACCTGCAGAGTTTAATTTGCACACTTCCATTCAACAGGTAATAGAGTCCTACAGGTGGCTGGGGATTTGGTCCCTGAGAAACTCAACCTTGTGGGAAGGATAGGCAGGTAAAGACAGCAAGAGCAGAAGGTAGTATTTTGAGCACTGTAAAGAGTGACTGAGATGCAAACTGCTGATGGCCTATTTGGGGTTCTCTCATCTCAAGAAGTCCAAAGGCGATTTACAAACTGAAATAGAAAATGTCCTGGAGTTATTTTATCCGCAATAGAAAAAGGCATTTTTGAGGAGGAAAAACATGCCAACGACTCAGGATGAAGCTACAGTATTGTTATGAATTGCCTTGAGAAACTGGCAAAAGAAAACCCACCCAGGGCGGGCCTGTATCCAGGGGCTCCGCTGCTGCACCGCCTCCAGTCTGGGGTTACACGCGGCCAGCGATTGGAGGTGGGGTCCGGGGACTATCCAGGGGACAACAGTGACACGCAATTTTCAGAAAAAGGGACCAAGTCCACCCAGTCACTACTGACAACTCGAGAGTCTTCCTGGAGAACTAAGATAAGGCCAGCAGCCCCTGGCCCAGGAAGGGATATTCCTCCGAGATTAAGCAGGACCAGAGATTTAGCCAGGCCCGGTTCTTCACACAGACACACCCTTTGTTAATCTCAGAGAGGTCAAAGTCTAAGCACCAGTTGAAGATTTGGGTCGCCCCGACTGGGTCAGGGGGTTTCTCTAACATTTGCAACTTTTTTTAACTGTACTTTTTTAAAAAGGAAAAATACGTTAATTGAAAAAGGTTGGGGGAGTGAGACGAAGTGAAGCTGTCCGGAAAGTTCGGGAGAGGCCCGGGAGAGACGCTGACGGGGACTGAAAGTGCCTCTAAGGTCAACGCAAACCTAAGGCGCGCGTCTACACCCAACCCGAGCACCCGGCCGGAGGCTAGTTTGGGAGCCGGGCTGCGGGATGGGCACGATGCCCTCAGCGAAGAAGGCGAGGCGGTTCCAGCGCACGAACTGGCCCGGGGATGCCCGAGAGTCCATCCGCCCGAGCTGGGGGTGTAGCTGCGCCCCCAGAGCATCCCCGCGAAGCCCCGGCCGCGGGGAACTGCGGCGGGAGCGGGTCCCGGGCCCCTCGGGCGGCCCCGGGGCCGGCGGAGCCCAGGAAGGCGCCCAGCCCGGGGGGCGCCCGCGTCCGGAGCCCCACCGCCCGCGGCCCCCTCCTCCCTGAGCAACGGCCGGACCCGCAGGACGCGCGGGCCGCGGCGCCCCGAGCTGCGCCCCTCCCGAGGCCGCGCGCCCCGACGTCCCGGGCCGCCCCGCCCGCGTCTCCCGCCCCGCGCCCACCCGGTGCCAAGGGCGCTTCTGAGCCCCGGCGTCGAGCCCGGCCCCTCCCTGGCGTCCCGGGCGGCCGCGGGGGTCCTCAGGGGCGCTGCCCTGAGACCCCGGAACCGGGTGGCGCCCGAGGCGGCGGCGGCAGCGCGTCCCTTACCGCGCAGCGGCTCCGGGCGGCTCCAGGGCCCCGCGGCGCGCAGGGCATTTTTGGGGGAACTTCTCCCTGGTCCGTAGGGCTGAGCCGGCCGGGCAGGAACAGCGCTCAGCGCCGGGAGGCTGCGACCATCCGGGAACTTCGCTGAGATGTAAACCCTCCCCCTCGGCTCCCCGTCCCCCCCCTGCGGCCCCGCCACATGTGGACGCGCCGCGAGGCCGCCGCCGGCTCCTCCGGGCGCCGCGCCCGCCCTGCCTGTCCCGAGGCTCTGCGCCCCACAGCCCCGGGCGCCCCCGAGGAGGCGGCGGGAGTGGGGTGGGCAGGAGGCTGGGGCTCGTGTGTTCCTCCGTCCCCTTCCCCAGCACAGTGAGGGGACGCGGCCGTGGGGTCCAGGACAAGCTTTGCAGAGGAGCGGGAACTGGAAGGGGGTCCAAGCAAGGGCCCTTTCCCCCAAAGACTGCGTCCTCTCCAGCTTCCCGCCGCTGGGGCTCCCCTCCCGCACCCCCAGGGAAAGCTTTTTCCCTATCACCTTCACCTCTGTTCGCAAAAGAGAAGGTCCGGCTTTGAGACACCTCGAATTCAAATTCATTTTAAAAATGAATTTTAAAATGGAGTGAAACCCACAGATCCCCAAGGTCCACACGCATCTGTCTCCCCGCCCCCTGTGTGGGGACAACAGTGCTGCTCTCCCCGTGGAAAGCTGCCAGTTCTCCCCACCAATGGGTTGGATTCTTTCAGTAGTTTTGCTGCTGGCGGGGATGGCTCTACCATCAGCCACCCACATCCTCAAATACGGTAGGATCACAGCAAACGTTTGGAGAAAGCTGAGCCTCTCCTCCATTGCGAGAGCTGTCACCACGCCCTGGTCAGCCCTGAAAGCCGCCACCTCCAGGCCCCAAAGAAAAGTTAACGCTAAGACGACACAGATATTAGAATGTGTGCGTTTGAAAAGAACAACAACTTTTGATCAATATAATAACCATTTAATCGTATTGTTAAAAGACCAAGGCTGTGTATCCCTTCGAATAAAAACAGAAAAAGTGGGACTACATGCGCTTCAGAACTGATGTCCTAGGCTGAGGAGGTTGTTCATCCTTGACTTTAGGCTGTCTCTGTTCCTACGCTATTCCCAGGTGCACACTTATATCTTGACATGCTCTTAACAGACACAATAACCCTTCTGGGAAAGAGATTTGGTAACATGGGTAAACTCTTCCCATTGACAAACTTTTGTCCCGAAACATACCCATCTGTTTAAGATTCATTATATATTTGCCTTTCTTTTAAACGATTTCTATGGTAATATGCACATGTTATGTTTTATATAAAATGAAGACAAGTGAGTTCATATATCAGTATATTATTCTAGACTTGAAAACAAATCAGGGCCGGCCCGTGGCTTAGCGGTTGGGTGCTCGTGCTCCGCTGCTGGCGGCCTGGGTTCGGATCCCGGGCGCGCTCCAACGCACCGCTTCTCCGGCCATACTGAGGCCACGTCCCACACACAGCAACTAGAGGGATGTGCAGCTATGACATACAACTATCTACTGGGGCTTTGGGGAAAAAGAAATAAATAAATAAAATTATTTAAAAAAAAAAAACAAATCAATAGCACTTATCACAGTGTGGCATGGAAGTGAAGCCCAGGAGTTGTCTGATTTTCTTACCTGCTCTCTAAGCCTCAATTTTTGCTTCCATCAAATAGGGATAACAATAGTTTTTATCTGCTAGCTTGTTGTAAGGAGTAAATGTGATAATCCCTCTAAAGGTGAGTAGAGTAGTGGCACACAACTAGAACAGGAATCTCACTTATCTTTGATATCCCCAAGTCCAGCAGAGCTCCTGGCACCTTGTAAGGAATTGATTAAATAGTTGTTGGGATAAGAACTCTCTTGAGTTTATGTCTTTCAAGAATCTATGTAAATTTTAGCATTAGTGTACACAAAAGAAAATCAACAAGGTAAAATGCATGCCCCCTCCCCTTATTTCATCATTGGAAGCCAGAACTAAGTGGCGTTCGGAATTGTCCGCTGTTTTAAATCACCAGTAAGGCCAGTGATCAGTTGCCCAGAATGCGCCTGGCTCTCTCTTCTCAGATCCAACACTTCTCTCAATAAGGTCAACGTCTGAATAGTATTTTATCACTGGTAATTTTCTTGTTTCCCTAAGTGGGCTATGGTTATGTAAGATGTTAACATTTGAAGAAGCTGCGTGAAGCAAATATGGAAACATTTATTACTATTTTCACAACTGAATTGTAAATTTGAAATAATTTCAAGCTGAAAAAGTTTTTTTAATTAAAAAAAAAGATCAAAGCCTAAAATTCTACAACAGATACCTTCTTCCCTTGGGTGATGCCAAATCATAGCTTAAAATGAAGATACTGAAGTTAGGAGCGGGCAGAGGTATTATGCTAAACCTTTGCAGTCATGTACACTTTTGTATAAATGAGTTAATAAGAAAAAATGGCTTCTTGAGTGCTGCTTGAAGACAAAGCTAGGCTGGAAATGTTATAATGATCTTGGGATAGGGGAAGGGAGGGAGACAGAAGGACATTGAGACTGGGAAAATTAAGACAAATTTACCAGAGCACAATATTATTAAGTACATGTTTGCTTATCATTTCCATGGCTACCATTTTGGGACATACCTTGACCTCTAAACTAGCCCTGTAGTGCCTTAGAAGTTCTGCTCTTATAACAATTACTTTGGGGCCGACCCCATGTTGTAGCGGTTAAGTTCCCGTGCTCGGCTTCAGTGGCCTGGGGTTCGCTGGTTTGGATCCTGGGCACGGACCTACTCACCACTCATCAAGCCATGCTGAGGCGGTGTCCCACGTAGAAGAGCTATAACTCTACAACTATGTACTGGAGCTTTGGGGAGAAAAAAAGAAAAAGAGGAAGATTGGCAATAGATGTTAGTGCAGGGTCAATCTTCCTCAAAAAAAACACAATTATTTGTTTATTGTAATTGCTTGTTTAATGCCTGTCTTTCCTCTGTAGACAGTAACCCCAATTTGGGGGGAGGGGCATGTGAAGGGAACTGCCTGCCTGGTTCACCGCAGTATTCACAGTACCTGGCACATTCTTAGTCCTCATTACCATTTGATGAATGAATGCCAAGCACTAGGCTTTTACATATAGTATCTCATTTAATTATCACAGCAACTTGGTGAGTTAGATATTTGTCCCCATTTTACAGATGAGGAAACTGACTTGGAGAGCTTGGGTAACCCACCCAAGATCACTCAGCTTGTGAAGTTCAGAATCCAGATTATTTTGACACTAACATCCTTGCTCTATTATGCATACTGTCTCTTAACTTGACTTCCTGTGTTCGTTCCATCTCTGAGCTTCTGCTGGTGTGAATGACCTGAATTGACTAGCATCCAGATTCCTTTGTGCAAAATAGCAAAACAAGAAAATATTCTATTTATATTTGTAGAGAATTATTGGGGTTCAGGTAGATCTGGTTAAAGGCTCCATACTAGCTTGAATGATTTTGGTTCTCTCTTCTGAATTAATGCAGGGAGGAAGTGGAATGCTATGTGGGATAAGAACACCATGACAGCCAGGGCATGGTGCAGGGAATCAGGGTCTGCTGGAGGGAAGGAGTCTGGCTGGTGCTTGGCACCCAATGGGTGGTCAGTACATATTTAGTGGATTGACCAGTCTCTAGAACTGAGAAGACCGACCCCTTGAAAGCTGAATATTTTACTTATTTGGGCCACAACTTACTCCAAAACTTAAAACAGTAAGAGTTGGATATGATGAAACTTAAATCTTAGTCTGGGATGGCAAATTTATTATGTATTTTCAATCTTTATCATTTTCTTTCCTTACTAAAAATATGTTCTAATTCTAAACCATTCAAGTGTTCCAGAGCATAAATGTAGAAAGTATCTCCCACAATCCCATTCTCCAGAGATAACCACTGTAATGGTAGGATGTATATTCTTCTCCATGTTTTTTTTCTATGTATCCTTATTTTTTTTAAATCAACAAATATTTATGGAAAGCCTGGGGAATGGGATCATACTATACATCATCTGTAATTTACCTTTCTATTTCTACTAAGTAATCTATTGCATTAGTTTCCTGTTGCTACATAACAAACTACCAAAAATTTAGCAGCTTAAAACAGCATCCATTTATTATTTCACAGTTCTGTAGGTCAGAAGTCTGAATATGGCATGACTGGGTTCTCTGTTCAAGGCATCACAGGCTGAAATCAAGGTTTCAGCCAAGCTGAGTTCTCCTCTGGAGGCTTTGGAGAAAAATCCACTTCCAAGCTCATTCAGGTCAGTGGCAGAATTAAGTTCCTTATGATAGTAGGACTAGGGTACCCATTCCCTTGCTCTCAGTCAGCTGGGGGGCTGTTCTCAGCTCCCAGAGGCCACCTGCATTCATGTCACATGGCCTCCTCTATCTTCAAAGCCAGCAATGGAGAATCTCCCTCACACTGAATCTCTCTCACACTTCCATTGTCTTTTACCAGGAAAAACCTAGTCCCTTTTAAGGGCTCAGCTGATTACATGAGCTCCATTGAGGAAATTTCCCTATCTTAAACTCGACTGATTTGGGATCTTAATTACATCTGCAAAATCCCTTTACATCAGCATCTATATTAGTGCTTGCTTGAACAACAGGGAGAAAGTGTGTGTACACCAGGGAGTGGAAATTTTGGGGGCCAGCTTAGAATCCTACCTACCATAGACATCAAGGTTTATCTTTCCATTTCCCTAAATATAAATCTACATCATTCTATTTAATAGGTACATAGTCTTTCATGATGTATTATATATCGTATATTATATGTATGATGTATTATAATTCAACCAAATCCTCTATTAGAGAACATTTATGTTACTTCCAGTTATTTGCCTTTTAAAAATGCACAATAAACATTCATGCTCTCAAATGCCCATGCACCTATGTACTTCTGTAAGTTAGTATCCTAGAAGCAGAATTGCAGGGTGGAAGGGTTTGCCCCTTTTGATAGATACTGCCAAATTGCTCTCCAAAATGTGAGTACCAATTTATACTTCCTGTGACAGTATACAAGAATAGAAATAGCTAATTCTCATGAACAGTCAAATTCCCTTCACAGACTGTTTCATGAGGAGGCCATAAGTGTAATGGTTAAGTGCATGGGCTCTCAGTCCAGTTGTCTGGCTACCAGTCTTGGCTCTTTGATTTCCTAATTGCATGGCCTGGGGCAGGTGGCTAAGCCTTAGTTTCTGTATCTCTAAAATGAAGGTGATAACAATGGCACCTCTTTGTATTAGTTATCAGTTGCTGTGTAACAAATTACCCCAAAACTTAGTGACTTAAAACAACACACATTTATCATCTCATAATTTCTATGGGTTGGGAAGCTGGGTGTAGGTTAGCTGGGTGTTTTCGGCTCCAGGTCTCTCACAAGGCTGCAGTCAGGGTGCCAGCCAGGGCTGCAGTCATCCCAAAGTTTGACTGGGGGAGGATTCACTTTTGAATTCACTCGTGTGGCTGGCTTCGGGTCCTCACTGGCTGTTGGCTGGAGACATCAGTTTGTTACCATGTGGGTGTCTCCACAGGGCAGCCCACAATGTGGCAACTGTTTTCCCTCAGAGTGAGTGAGCAAGAGGCAGCACCCAAGATGGAAGCCACTGTCTTTTTGTAACCTAATCCTGAAAGTTACATCCCATCGCTCTGCCATATTCTAGTCATTAGAAGCAAGTTGCTAAATGCAACCCGCACTTAGGATGAGGGTGTTCCACAGGGTGTGAATATCAGCAGGCAGGGTCATTGGAGTCATCTTGGAGGCTGCCTACCACACTCCTCATGAAGGTGTTGTGGGGGTAAAGTGAGTTAATGCATGTAAAATAATGCACATGGTGTCTGACTCTTAGTAAGCACTCAAGAAAAGTTAATTATTATTTTTATTGCTATCATCATCATCATCATCATCACTCAGACCCATTTTCTTAGTTGACACCGTATCACATCAAGAACCAAAGAATGGCATTTACACCAAAGCTGCTGTTTGGACAGTATAACAGGCAGTTCCCATCAGGAAGCCGAAATCTTCTTAAATGAAGTAATATAGGAAAGCTTGTTACAGTCATGTGTCATTTAACGACGGGGATACATTCTGAGAAATGCGTCGTTAGGCGATTTCGTCATGCAAACATCATAGAGTGTACTTACAGAGACCTAGAGGGTATAGCCTACTATACACCTAGGCTGTATGGTACTAATCTTATGGGACCACCATCGCATGTATGGTTTGGTGTTGATTAAAATGTCATTAGGCGGTGTGTGACTGTAGAGGAATTGTTTACAAAGATGTTTAGGAAAAGGAACAAGGGATGGTGCCACGCTCCAGGGCTGGAACAGCAAGGAACTACTATTACCTGTAGACCTGAAGGGGATGGAATGTTAACCGGAACCGGGGTAGCTTCAGCTGTAGCGGGGACTGCTGGCAGGAGTTGTGACCTTCAGAAGAAGGATGGTGCCAAGCCATGGTGACCCAGCGGAATAAATACCCTGACTTTACTCTTCTCCTACCAGTATCACCCATCACCTGAGCCCAGCCAGGAGCCAGAGGACAAGGAAACCCACCGTATGCCCGTAGAGGTCAGCCCCCCAGGACTGCAGGGGCAAATGGAAAATATGCAGCGTGGGCAGCCACAGCTGTTCACTAACCGGATGTTTCCTGGAGACATGACACCGTGGTCCCTTCACATGAAAGAGGAACTGAAAGGCGGTTAATCCTGAGTTTCCAGGATAGGGGTCAGGGAGTGGGGGTGGTGGGGAGCACAATTCCAAAGGAGTTTGATCCAGTGGTTGGTTTATGGTGTCCCTAGAGGAGCTTCCATCTGGGCCAGTGAGGAAGGGACAGGGATTTAAACTCACAGCTGGCAGGCAGGTCCAAAGTGTCTCAGGAAGCTCATATGGGCTGTAGGTTTTATTTATTCAGGGAACGGACTTAATGACATGAAAGATATTTATTCTGATCACTCTGACTGATGGTTAAACCTTGCTTCATTGGTCAGGTGCCAGCGCAGGTACCTGTGAAGACCTTAGGGGCTGCCAAAGGCACAAGGTTTTCCAAACATTGTTTTCCTCCCATAACAAGGATCCAGGAGCCTCACTTCTGTGAGACAAGGCAGTGCAGCTGGAGAAGTGGAACCTTAATACCATAACCAGGAAATGAGGTGAACCCAAAGACTCAGGGTGGACCTTCCCTTTCCCAGTGTCGACATTCAGGGGGAGGCCCTATGGAGTCTGGGCGTTTTTGAACAGTTGTTCCCACGCTTCACACCTGCTGAAGTGGAGGACACTGGAAGGGGGCAGGGAAGCCTGAATTTATTTATTTATTGTAGCAAGTTGATATTTATTTTTAAAAATGCTTTTATGGGGGCCGGCCGGTTGGCACAAGCGGTTAAGTGCGCACGCTCTGCTGCAGTGGCCCGGGGTTCGCCGGTTCGGATCCTGGCACACACAGACGCACCACTTGCTTGTCAAGCCATGCTGTGGTGGCGTCCCATATAAAGTAGAGGAAGATGGGCATGGATGTTAGCCCAGGGCCCGTCTTCCTCAGCCAAAAAAAGAGGAAGATTGGCAGATGTTAGCTCAGGACCGATCTTCCTCACCAAAAAAAAAAAAAAATGCTTTTATGAAGATGCTGTTAAAATATAATTGATCTGGAAGACAACCCTTTACAAGATGACAAGGGCACTTGCTAAAATATCCCAAGAGTATTTTGAAGAATGATAATGTCTCATGGACCCAGGAGAGTGATGAACTCAACCGTCTGCAATAAGGTTTTAAAAATTACAAAAGTTAAATACATATAAAATGTCAAAATAGCGATAATAAAATTAATAAACAGTAGAATCTGCAAGATGAGAGCAACTATGAAAATCTGTAATTTGTAAAGACTTTATTATCTGTGTTAAAGTACTTAAAGATGTTACTTAAAATTTTTTAAAACTTCAAATGCCTTTTTTCCCAAAAGGCAAGTGTTTTAAATTTGCTCTTCTTTTCTGTGATGATAAATGGCTGTTAGCAGTGTGTTACTTATTCAATAGTTTAGAAAAGAATAAGTTTTTTAAATCTATCTCTTTAATGTAAAGTGACATTTTAATGATAAGGGAGAAACAGCTTTTGAGAAGAAATTTATACTATGGAAAGAGTATGTTTGAAAACAGGTGTTTAGAAATGTTTCCAACATCCTGTGATTTTGTTTTTACAAAAAGCAAACAAGGTTACTCTCTATAAAAAACCTTTATATCTGTATACTTTAAAAACTTGGAGAAAAATTTTGGATCTTTTAAAAAAATCTTCCAATCAAAGTATTTTAGAAGAGAGAAGGGTGTCCGAACACTTTGTTAAAATTATAAAATACACCAGCTTCTTTTTTGTGTGTGTGTGTGAGGAAGATTAGCCCTGAGCTAACATCCTGATGCCAATCCTCTTCTTTTTGCTGAGGAAGACTGGCCCTGAGCTAACATCTGTGCCTATCTTCCTCCACTTTATATGGGACACCGCCACAGCATGGCCTGACAAGCAGTGCATCAGTGCGCGCCCAGGATCCGAACCCCAGGCCGCCGCAGCGGAGCGCGTGCACTTAACCTCTACACCACAGGGCCGGTCCCTAAAATGCACCAGCTTATAATAAACTTGCAAGAATAAATGACTGACTTCAGGGAAGAGAGAAATTTACCAGCCAAATTTCAATAAAGACCTTTACATAACTGATGAGTGGGATTGAAAAAAATTATTGTGACGTCCTAAGGGCGCCCAGTGCTGCCCTCCCGTGTCTGGAGCCTCTAGCCTTTGTGAGGCCTCTTCTTTCACTATGCCAGCCATATGGTTCAAAAGCAAGGAGTGAACTTAGAATCGGACCTTCAAATCCAATTTTACCACAAAGGGTTAAACCAAGGTTTTAAAAATAATGAAGCAGTAAAAAGATAGGGGCTCTCAGGGGTTGGGGAGAAGGAGGGAGGGAGGTACAGGTAGAACACAGGGAGTTTATAGGGCAATGAAATTATTCTGTATGACACTGTAATGGCGGATACATGTCATTATACATTTATCAAAGCCCGTAGAATGTACAACACAGAGAGTGAACCCTAATGTAAACTATGGACCTTAGTTAATAATAATGTATCGATATTGGCTCATCAATTATAACACATGTACCACACTAATGTGAGATGTTATTAATAGGGGAAACTGCAGACGGAGGGTGTTGAGAGGGTATATGGGAACCCTTTGTACTTTCTGCTCAATTTTCCTGTAAACCTAAAACTGCACCCCAAATAAAGTCTATTAATTAAAAAAAAATTTTTTTTAATGAAGCATATTCCATTATAGTCCTCTTAGAAAGAATATTTTCATTGCATTTTTTAAGTGAGAGCAAAAATTTTTTGAACATCAATAAATAAAACACTTCAAAATATCGTTTAACTCATTTGCTTTAATTTATATTTTTGTATGTTTAATAATGTACATAATGGATTATTGCAGTAATACATGATTATAATCTATCAGTAAGTCAATATCAATCTGTTGGGGAGGTGCATCCTCGAACATTTTTATTGATACTATGCAGATTCAAAACATTTGTTGCTCTCTGGACTAATGATTTCCCATGGAGAAAATCAACTTCATTTAGTTCAGTGAATCCTGGCGGTGGCTTGATAAGCACCCCTGGAAGGTGGTGCTGGAGGATGAATTACCCAAGCTGCCTTCCTGGGGGTAGAGGCAGCATTGGCCAGGGGCTCGAAGTGGAGGGACTCCAGCAGAGCAGCAGTTGTCGATTACGGGCCGAGAGACTTGGTTTATGTGGTGAACGTAAAACAACTGGAATATTCGTGACCAGACCAAGCGACAGGCAGGCCAGGGAGGCAGGGGTGGAGCGCTGGACGAGCCAGGTATTCCGGCAGGAGTGGGAGACGAGACCAACTTAAACAGGGGGCTCTTAATAAACGAGGTAAGTAATGGTGGGCATGGGGAGGCCCAGCAAAGCTTTAAAATGGATAGATTTCGTCAGCCAGGTCAGTTCTGGCTGCACAATGGGGTCTGTAGATACCCATAACCCTCAGCTTTGCATCAGGGTCACTAGGGTGATATACCCTCACAGGCTGGACCTGAGAGGATGGACTCAGAGGGGCTGGAGGGGCTGGTGGGGCTTTTAGGGCCGGTGAGGCTTGTGGGGTCAGTGGGGCTGGCCTGGGAGGAGGGCAGCAGCTCCCGCTTTCTCACTCATCACAGAGTCAAATTAGGAACTGAAAGGGCCACTTCCTGGCCTATAGAGAGAGTGCTCCCAGGCGCCCACCAATTAGAGGAAACCCCAAATGCAGCCTCTCCCTAATCCCTGAAACCCCAGGATCCTCTGAGATGGCGTCCCGTCAGGTAGAGCAGTGGTTTCTTTTGTCTTCCGGCAGCAGAACTCTTTCCTTACACAATGACACGCAGAGCACCAACAGGTGAGGCAGAAGGAGGCAGAGGTCGCTGGTGGAAGGCCAGTGAGGGCTGCAGGCTGGGAGCTCAGACGTCTGTCCATGCTTGGCCTTCCCCAGTGGCCCCTGAGGCGAGATTTGAGAACCACTGTCTGGAGGGGCAGGTCCAAGCCCCTAGATGTAGCATTTCGGGACTCCCTTGACATTACCCCCATTGTATTCTTCCGTCTCGTCCTTGGCCACTCCTTGCTTCACATTTTATGCCCCAAAGTATAAAACTGCCTCTGCACATCTGAGCTGCTTCATGCCTCTGTGCTTTTGCTCATGCTGTTCCTTCTGCTTGGAATGCCTTTCCCTCTGGCTGCCTCTGACCCGTCTTGAGAAGTCACCTGTGATAGCATCTCCTCTGATAAGTCCTCTCAGCTCCCATAGTGCCCTTGACCCCTGCCTACATCTGGGAAGTTGCCTCTCCCTACAGAAATTCTTCCTATATCTGTTACCCCCACTAAGCTGTAAACTCCCCGAGGGCAGGAGTCTTTTGAATCTGAGTTCCCCGTTCCAATTCCCAGCCCCTGACTTAACTGATGTTATTGTTTACACATTAGTTAAATTATCAGTCATCAGTTTAGAATGCAAAGGATACTTTCTGGAAAGCGAGTGTGAGAAAAGAAGAGAGGAGGGCACAATAAAGAAGGGAGACGCACCATACCTGAGTGGAGGGGGGAGAGAAGATGAGAAATGAGGGGCCGAGACAGGGGAACAACTACTCTGTGGGGTTTTGCCTAGAGTCCCTGAAAGTTCACCTCAGGTCTGGGGCTTGACGTACCTGGCACCACTGCCGCTGCTGGTGTGAGTAATAAGTAAATGGGAAGATGCACTCTGGCCTGCGAGACAGGGGCCTTCCCGGGAGCTCTGGAGGCTTCTGATCGCTTCCCTGAGACGCTGCGGGCCTGCAGCGGTTCTAACCAGCATAATGGACTTTGAAAGGGAGACAGCTAAGATAGGAGAGTTAGTGCAAGTCCCTGGGGGATGATGATGGATTGGTTAAGGACTCCAGATCTGTCTCAGGGAAGAAATCTCTTACTGGAATTGTCTGCTCATGGTTAGGGAGGGGGAGACGGAAAAGGCGTTGGATTTTGTATTATGAGAACCAGATGGATTCCAGGCCTTGCTTTGAAACGTTGAACCATCTCTCCACCTGGGTATTCTCCACATACACAATGAGCTGGCAAGGCTCTGTCTTCCCCTTCTTCACAGGCACGTTGCAAGAACAAATGGGACCAGCTCTGCCGCTTGCTGGCTCTGCGACCTTGTCAAGTTCTTTAAACTCTGTACCCATCAGTTTCCTCATGTGTAAAATGGGGACACTAATTGTTTCCTACTTCGTTTGATCAATGGGATAATCTGTGGAAAGCTCTTAACACGCGGCCTGATACAGAGTAAGCACTCAGTAAAAATGAGCTAAAATGATTACTGCTAACACACTGAGCCTCTTGGAAAAGCTTAATTGTGGATAAAAAGGCAGCTGAACTACCAAGAGGCAAGATAGCATAAACCCTTACTGTCAGCCACATCTGCATCACGTGGGAACTTGTCAGCAATGCGGAGGGTGGGCCCAACCCCAGACCTGCTGAGTCTGAACTAGCAGGTTCACAGGATCCCCAGGTGACTGGCATGCACGGTCGAGTTCGGGAAGCACTGACATAGAAGCACTGATAGGGCCGGCCCCGTGGCTTAGCGGTTAAGTGCGCATGCTCTGCTTCTGGGGGCCCGGGGTTCGGATCCTGGACGCGCACCGACGCACCGCTTCTCCGGCCGTGCTGAGGCCGCGTCCCACATACAGCAACTAGAAGGATGTGCAGCTATGACATACAACTATCTACTGGGGCTTTGGGGGGGGGAAATAAATAACTAAATAAAATAAAAATAAATAAATAAATAAAACCCTGTCAGACTTCTAAAAAAAAAATAAAAAAGAGAAGCACTGATATATCTACCACGTAATCCATTGTGTCACTTTGGGGAAGTTCCTGAACTTCCCTGTGCTGCTTTTGTCCTCTATAAAACCCCATCTCATAGGGGCGCGGCGGTGGTGAAATGACTTAATATATGCCGAGTGCCTAAGGTGGCGCCTGCACAGGGTAAGTGCCCTTCGGCGTGTGCTCTCTTTGCTCTCCAGCCCCAAGCTTGGGCCACTGCGGCCCCTCACGGAGCCTTGCACCTGGGGCCGTGGTTCAGGCTCACATCCCAGTTCCCTCACCTTGGAGCAAGTTCTGCCTGTGTGACCTGGAGAGTTATCTAGTTATTCCAAGTCTCAGTTTTCTGTCCATTAAAATTGGAGCAATAGCTGGGGCCGGCCTGGTGGCGTAGTGGTTAAGTTCCACATGCCACTTCGGTTCACAGGTTTGGATCCCAGCACGGACCTATGCACTGCTCATCAAGCCATGCTGTGGCGGGCGTCCCACATATAAAATAGAGGAAGATGGGCACAGATATTAGCTCAGGACCAAGCTTCCTCAGCAAAAAAAAGAAAAAAAAATTGGAGCAATAGCTGTGCCTAGCTCTTGGGGACGCTGAAGCGTCGAGTGAGATGTGCAGCAACAGGCCAGGCCAAGGTTAGTGCTCAGCTGTATCAATGGGCATATATTGATAAAAGTCCACACTGTGGGCTCAATTGGGTCCCTGTCCCAGAGGAGCTCAATGTCTCTTGCTATCCAACCAACAGGTACAGGAATTCCCTGGACTGGAACTCAGGTACCAGGGAGACAGGACCCAAACTCTTATAGGCAAAGGAGGGAGAGAAGGCAGGCTGGGCCAGGTGAGTAAACCGGCCTGACCCCTCCCCAGGTGACTCACTGATACCCAACTAGACCCTAAGGCCCATGAGGGTAAGGCCTCTTCTGTCTAGTTCCATCAAGTTTATGGAGGGTCTAGTCTTTTGCCTGTCACAAATGAGTGCATATTCCAGGTGCACTGTGTGAATAAAGGATGAAAGAATACCGTAGTTATAAACATGACGACCAAAGGGGAAACCCTTCCCTATCCTGTCTGTCCTGGGCCTGCTCACTTGCGCTGTTAGGGTTGAAGGACAGACAACTACGTTATCCTCACCTCATTGTTGCCTCTAACATCCTATTCTCATAGTTTCTCTTGGTGACTCTGGTGTCACCACAAGAAGCATGTCCTTTTTTTTTTTTTTTGGTGAGGAAGATCAGCTCTGAGCTAACATCTGTTGCCCATCTTCCTCTATTTCGTATGTGGGATGCCGTCACAGCATGGCCGATGAGTGGTGCATGTGTCCACACCTGGGATTCAAAGCTGCAAACCCCGGGCCGCTGAAGCAGAGCACAAAAACCTAACCACTATGCCACCGGGCCGCCCCCAAGAAGCATGTCCTTTTAAGGTATAACAGTCTCCCAGACCCTAGCTCGGTTCTCTCTGTGAGGTTAGCGCAGAACCTTTCATCTATTTCAGCTGAATTTGGGGGGTGGACTCCCATGCTTAGAGAAGAATCTTGTGCATTGAAAGTGGGCACAGTTTTGATTCCAAATCCGGAAGGAACCATGACTAGTGGAGGGGGTGAGCCCCTGTGGAAGTTGGGGACTTCTGCTTGCACCAGCTCCACAGCTCCCTCCAGAGAGGGAGTGTCCCTGCCGGGAACGGCTTTGAGTCGGGCAGACCTGTGCCGGAATCGTGGCTCTGCTACTTCCTTGCTTCCTGTACGACGTTAGGCTAATTATTTCTCCTGAAAATCGGTTGCCTTGTCTGCAAAATGAGGATAATAAAACTTCCTTGCATAGGGTTGTCACAGGAATTAAAATTAAAATGCAATGTGCGGGACCGGCCCCGTGGCTTGGCGGTTAAGTGCGCATGCTCCGCTGCTGGCAGCCCGGGTTCGGATCCGGGGCGCGCACCAACGCACCGCTTCTCCAGCCATGCTGAGGCCGCGTCCCACATACAGCAGCTAGAAGGATGTGCAGCTATGACATACAACTATCTACTGGGGCTTTGGGGGGAAAATAAATAAATAAAAAATCTTTAAAAAAAAATGCAATGTGCGTTATAAGTATACAAAGTGGGACACTTGAGAGCTGAAGGGAGGCGCTGTTAGTAATGACACCAGGACCACCAGCATGACCAGGCGGTCCCTGACAAAGTGGCACATATGGTCTCCCTAATTGAAGGGCACACGCTAGGTGCTTGGTGAGTGGCAGTGTCATTCTTATTGTTACATCTGCTTAAAGTAGGATTGCCAGATTTAGCAAAGAAAGAGTGAAGATTACATGGAACATACTTATACTCAAAAATTATTTGCTGTTTATCTGAAATTCAAATTTAACTGGATATACTGTACTTTATCTTGTTAAGAGCATTGGGTCACAGGAAGTTAAGTTATAAAGGTAAAACTCTGTTACAATTAATGCCATGAGAGGGATTGCCTCCTGGAAACAAACTAGTGCGTTGGGTTTTTTCCCCAATAGTCACGGGGGTTATTTTGGAGCCAGCCTTAGGAGGAGAAGGGGAAGAGGAACTGGATGAGGGTTAGGGATGGCAGAAGGGGATGGAGTCTGGCAAAACTGGAGGGAAAGATGGCTAAGAGTTCTGCTGAGGAATGAGTGAAGACACCCTTAGACCCTTTCAGGGCCCGGAGGTTTACTTAAGGGATCAGGGATGGATGAGCCTTTTCGGGGGAAAGATGAAGAGGAGATTGGAAAGCTAGGGGTCCAGGTGGTGCGTTGCATTTTCCATGCCGTGAAGGTGGGAGGATGTTTACTGGTAACTGATACAGTTTTGGGTGTTGTCTGTCTCAAACCTGACCTTCTCAGCATATTAAGTTACTCGCCCAGAACGTTCAGAGAAGAAAAAGACCTAGCAGGAAAAATTCCCTCACTCTGGTTTTGGCATCAGCTGGTTTCCACTCTAGCTCCTGTTCCACAGGGCATGGTCTCTTGATCATTCTCACATACTACAAGGCAAACCCAAGTGAGGGAATTATCAAATGAAGGGAAACGCTTGAAGCCAATAGAGAAAAAGATGGAGGACGATGGGTGTCAGGCGTGTGCGCACATGACCACCCTCCACTTTCTCCAATTTCTTGATCCAGAATCACAGTTAAATGTATCCAACAGAAAAAAACTTCTTTATTCTGAGATTATGATCTTCCTACTTTTTGGTGTTCAAGTGTAATTTTTTTCATAAAACAAAGGCCATAACAAATGATGATTTAAAATACTGTTTATAGTTAGCAAACTAAGATATTGGCAACCTCATGTCAGTCCCTGAAAAAAAAATGTTTTAAATATTTTCCTCTTACATGAAATCCTAATGTCTAGGAACCACTGATTTAGAACCTTGGTCACCCTAGGTGGTCCTGCCAGAGCAGGCGTTCGTGTTCAGGACCCTGACATGGTGCCTACAGGGAACACCTCTGCGATGTAGCATCCTTTCATGACAGCCAGGAAGGAGCAAACTCTTGCTGACACCATGGATTCTAAGATAAAATAAATCTTACCTTCCAGTGGTGTCTTTACTATACCACAGAAATTGATGAGAAAGAGTCAACATGCATTTTGGCAGCAACAGAACAGTGGCTACCTGCTCCAGTTTTGAGAGTTATGTGTGCAAAGCGGCTGAAATACAGTTCTCCATTAGAACCTGTTTTTAATTAGCTGTGGAGCTCTGTTGCTTTCTGATTTGATTGAATTAAATTAAATCGAACAAATATGCATTTGAATACTAATTGGACAATGCAGAATGAGGGAACGTGGGGAAACTAAGAGAGGATCAGACGTGGCTGCTGCCTTCAAAAAGGTTACAATCCAGTAGGATGATAAGACAGGAGAATGACTGACTGTGATAAAGGGAAGACGGGAGAGGCATGAGATGACTCAGTCTCAGGGGTTGGGGGAGAAGGAGGGCAGTTCAGAGGTTACAGTTGACAGGGGACCAGGAGAAGCATCATGAGACAGGTGGCTTCTAGATGGACCAGTCCATGTGAGCAATTTGAGGGCAGCAACTATGTCATTACCCTACTATGCCTAGTAACTAGCACCCAGTAAATGCTCAATAAACGTTTGAAGAATTAAATATTAATGGCAGTGGAAGTGCTAGTTAAAACAAAGAAATACTAAGCAGTATGCTTTTGTTAGACTTAAAGCATTTGGGGAAAGCTCTTAGTTTAAGCAAGTTTTATGTGTATTAAGGGATGCTTTCTCACATTTTAATTCAGTGGCTGCAGTATTTATTTTTCAGCACAAGAGGGAGCTGCTGCCTAGTTTAACGAAAATAGTATTTCTCTAGGTTTGCCCATTTCTTCTCAAATTACAGTACAGTATATTGTGCCATTTAACCACTCTCCCAAAAAATAGCCCACCAACCAAAAAATCCTATCACCATACAATAAAATTATTATTGGTGATACATTATTTTCTAAAAGGAATTTCTCCTAAATTACATGATTAGTAGGAAAAGAAAGCTAACATTTAAAATGTCTTATAAACAGACATCCTAGACCAGGCTGGAGGGTTCTTCAGAGACCTAAATAAACCCAAGGTTTCCCAGTAATGGAAGCTCTGCTTATAAAAATGCCTTGGGGCCTCATACGTGTGCAACAAATCTGAGATAATAGCCATTTCTAAGTGCCCGAGGTTTCATGAGGGTCAAAGTCTAGCAGAGATGTTGGCTGAGTCCAGGCCTTCAGACCTAGGACACGCAATTTCTTTTGTGAAGAACTGCAAAGAACACACTATGAAGTATCCAAAATTTAGGTGTGTCTTGAGTAAGAACACCTGATCTTTATAGTAATCAGAGCTTAGGGGAAAAATTAACAAGTACGTGATTTTAAAGGATTCGTTGTTTTACTAAAGGTTTCTCTACAGAATTTTTCCCATAGCAAGCTCCCTAGTGCCGTACATTTAAAAAAAAACTTAATTGCCAAAATCGAATCTATGCACTATTTTACAGAGACATCATTTCTATCAAAGTGTGTACTGTTATCATCTAAAAACAGCCCCCCTATAAATGACAGTGTATAGGTAATTTAAATGTGGGAGGCAGTATTATTAAGGTAAACAGAGATCAATGTATGTGTAGCTACCTGTTGAGAATGAAATGAAGAAAAGAACTGTTGTCCAATTCACGACCAAATTCAACCTATGTTAACAAATCTGAATTTCATCTTAAAGAAAGAAAACAAAACTATTTCATAATTTATGATTCTTTTGGGAACAATACGTCCAGCTTTCTGCCATCACCAACAGCCAGACTCTCCCATGTCTGGATGCCTGTGTCTGTGGGTCACCTTCTACCTGTACTGTTGTTCATACTATTAATTTCTGGAGGGCAAGAACCAGGCCTTCTTGATTTTTGTGTCACCTACAGAGCCAGGGCCAGCAGTGGACAATTCATTTGTGTTTAGAAAAAAGTCACAGCCAAGGGTGGCTGATAAATAAATAAAGGAGGAAGAAATGGGCTCTTAATGCTGAAGGGTTGTGATTTTTGCTTGTTTCTGGTTAGTTGGTTGTTAAATCTTAATGCTCTGGTCAAGAGGTAGCAGGAGCGATGAGGAGCATGGATCAGGCATCTTGGGTTCACATCCCAGCTCTGCCTCTTCTAGCTGTGTGGTCTTGGGCAAGACTCCTGACCTCTCCATGTCTCAGTTTCTCTGTCAGTTACCTGGGCTCATGATGATGCTGATGAGGAAACTTAGCACTAGGGTTTATTATTTACGAAGTACTCAGAAACAGTGTCTGACACGTAGTAAACACTATTAGTGATTATAAAGTAGAATAATTATATTTAGTGAGTTGTAGTCAAAGTGTACTTTGATTCATTAAAAGCCAAATAAAGCTTTAAAAAAAATGTAATGGAGAGGGGGTGATGAAAATGTTCCAGAATTATATAGTGGTGATGGTTGCATGGCCTTGTGAATATACTAAAAACCACTGAATTGTACACTTTCAAATGGTGAATTTTATGTGAATTACATCTCAGTAAAAAATATAATGGGGAAAAATTCAATTCAACAAATATTGGTGGACACATAATAGGTACTCAACCCTCTCCTGGGTTTGGTGGAAGATATAAAACAGTTTAGGACATAATCTTTACCCTGGAGGATACTATTTAAGGAGCACCCGCAGAGTGTTGGCCACTTTTCCCAGCACCCTGGAGAAGATGCTACCATCCACACTTTTTTTTTTTCCTTTTGAGGAAGATTAGCCCTGAGTTAACGTCTGTTGCCAATCTTCCTCCTTTTTTTCCTTTTTTCTCCCCAAAGCCCCAGTAGATAGTTATATGTCATAGTTGTACCTGCCTTCTAGTTGCTTTGTGTGGGATGCTGCCTCAGCATGGCTTGATGAGCGGTGCGTAGGTCCGCACCCAGGATCCGAACCCAGTGTCGCCAAAGCGGAGCGCTCAAATTTACCTTCTCCTCCACCAGGCCAGCCCCACCACCCACACTTTTTATTCTGAGACTCGGAAGGGTTAAGTGACTTGCCCAAGGTCCATAGGAACTGTGGGTAGCAGGAACCCAACCACCTTCTTCCAATAGAGACAGTCTTGTTGTGGACAGAATATTTACATCCATAAAGCAATTAGTAAAGCAGACTTCCCAGGCCCAATATATGTGATAAGGAAAATCAAAAAGAGTGTAAGCCATGAGCAGCCTGCGGCGGGGAAGCTTTTCTGGAGGCAACAGCCTTTGAGAGTGGCCTTTACAGATGGGTAAGGTTCTAGGGATGCAGGTCAATGCAGTGGGAGTAGATGTCTTTAGAGATGTGTAAGAAGCACTCACAGACCTGCTTTTCCTAGAATTATGCATAGTCTTAGGTTGAAAAACCTTATGGTGATCCTATTAACAGACAGACATATATGAAATTCAGCTTCAACACAGCTGAAGCCATAGGCATTTGTTTTGACCAACTATACCAAGGTAGGATGTGAATTAGAGACTGAGGGGAATCGAAAAACAAATAGGTTGCTTGACCATCTAGTCACTTATCTTTTAATTTATTCAACAAATTTTTTGAGCACCTGCCTGACTAATACCTGAGAACATAAACACAAATAGAATACAATCTTGGTCCTTTGGGAAGATTCCATGCTGGGAGTCAAACAAGACAGGGTCACAAGAAAACACTATGAAGTGGTTAAGTGGTGTACAGCAAAGGGCTATGGAAAGGAGAATAGGAACAGGCTTAAAAACACTATGTGAAATTGATGTTCAAAAAATAAAGATTGTTCAAGACGTTTATTTTTCTGGCTAGAAAAATACTCTTACAAGGTACCTTAGCAGGGCCTTCACCAGCTGATAGAGGGGGAAGAAAGATTAGGGGAGGAGGTGCCCCAGGGCTGGGAAGGACAGGGAGACCCCTCCTCACTCTGCTTACCACCCCCCTCATTGTAGGCTCCCTGGGTGGTGGGTGGGCCGCTTGCCTAAAAGTGGGTTTAAATTTGAAGTAGGATAATTTCCCTGCTCTACCATTCCAAGCTGGCTTACTGTGGGAAAATATGTTGGGGCTTGGTTCCAGGAGGGAGCTAGACTCCTTAAGGATGTCTGTGGAGAGAGAGGTGATTAATCCCTCCAAGAGAAAACTAGTTTCTCTATCAGTGCTCCGTGCTCACCCAATCCTCACCCAGAGACCGTTTTCAAGGATAAGAAAAGAGCAGTCTGTGATTTTAAAAAAAACAGCAACACTTTTTATAGTGGTAAAATATATGTAAAATAAAATTTATCATTTAACCATCTTTAAGTACTATACAAGTCAGCAGCATTAATTACATTCACAAGGTTGTGCAACCATCACCATTCTCCATTTCCAGAACTTTTTCATCATCCTAAACTGAAACTTGTAGCTGTTAAGCAATAACTCCCCCCTCCCCCCAGCCCCTGGTAACCACTATTCTACTTTCTGTCTCTATGAATTCGACTACTCTAGCTATTTCATATAAGTGGAATCATACAATATTGTCCTTTTGCATCTGGTTTATTTTAGTTAGCATAATGTTTTGAAGGTTCATCCATGTTGTAGCATGTATCAGAATTTCATTCCTTTTAAGGCTGAATAATCTTCCATTGTATGTATATACCACATTTTGTTTATCCCGTCATCCATTGATGGACATTTGGGTTGTTTCCACCTTTTGACCACTGTGAATAATGCTACTATGAACCTTGGCAGACAAGTATCTGTTCAAGTCCTTGCTTTAAATTCCTTTGGGTATATACCTTGAAGTCGAATTGCTGGATCATACAGTAATTCTGTTTAGCTTTTTGGGGAACCACCAAACTGTTTTCCATAGCAGCTGTACCATTTTATATTCTCGATAGCAATGCACAAAGGGTTCAATTTCTTCATATCCTTACCAACAGCGACTGCAGAAGAGTGTGGAAAGCGTCCTGAACTGGAGTTGAAAAAAGTTAAATACCATTTCCAGCTTTTTCTTTTTACTCCCCTCTCTTCCCAGTTCTCCCCCCCCCCTTTTTTTTTTTTTGTGCTGAGGAAGATTCGCCCTGAGCTAACATCTGCTGCCAATCTTACTCTATCTTGTTTGTGGGACGCCGCCACAGCACGGCCACTGATAGACAACTGGTGTAGGTCTGCGCCCAGGAACTGAACCTGGGCCACTGAAGCAGAGCACACTGAACTTAACCACTAGGCCACCAGGCTGGCCCTCTGCTTTTTAATAAAATTTTTATGTTGGAATAATTTTAGATTTACAGAAAAGTTGCAAAGATAGTTAGTTGTCTTAGTCTGTTCAGGCTTCTATAACAAAATACCACAGACTGGGTCGCTTATAAACAACCAAAATTTATTTCTCCCAGTTTTGGAGGCTGGAAGTGCAAGATCAGGGTGCCAGCATGGTTGGGTTCTAGAAGTAGGGTCTTTGCAGATGTAACTAAGTTAAGGATTTTGTGATGAGATCATCCTGGATTTAGAGTGGGCCCTAAATCCAATGACAGGTGCCCTTATAAGGGAGGAGACATGGAGAAGACCACGTGTGGAGAGAAGCAGAGACTGGAGTTATGCTGCCACAAGCCAAGGAACACCAAGGGTTGCCGGCAGCCACTGGAATCTAGGAGTCATGGAACTGATTCTGGCTCAGAGCCCCAGAGGAAACAGACCTGTCAACACCTTGATTGTGGATTTCAGGCCTTGCCTCAGTCAGCCCCGGCTGCCATAACAAGATGCCACAGACTGGGTGGCCTAAACAACAGAAATCTATTTTCTCACAGTTCTGGAGGCTGGAAGTCTGAGATCAGGGTGCCAGCATGGTCCGAGTTTGGTGAGAGCCCTGTTCCTGGCTTGCAGACTGCCACTTTCTCTCTGTGTCCTCGTGTGGTGAGAGAGAGCGCAAACTCGCTGACGTCTCTCCTTAAAAGGGCACTAATCGCATTACGAGGACCCCACTCTCATGACTTCATCTAAACCTAACCTCCCAAAAGCCTCATCTTCAAATACCATTACACTGGGGGGGGGGGCGGGTTAGGGCTTCAACATATGAATTTTGGGGGGACACAATTCAGTCCTTGGCAGGTCTCCAGAACTGCGAGAGAATAAATCCCCGTTGTTTTAAGCCACCTGGTTTGTGGCAGTCTGTTACGGAGCCTTCGGAAACGGGGACAGTGTTCTTCCTCACTTCTCTGGGCCCCCTTCCTCACTGAGACCACCAATTCAAAGGAAGACTTAGGGGCCGTAGCAGGGGCAGGTGCCGTGGAGGACTGGCACAGGCCGGGGCTGTGGTGGGCGCCCCTCGTCTTCGGCTACGTCACTGAGGGCGGGGACTAGCGCCAGCCCTTCCTGGATTTCCTCCTAGGTTTTGCGGCTGCACTGACTTCCTGGACCTGCAGAATGAGCTGGGCCAAACAGCCCCGCACTGATAGCCATCCCAGGGAGGCATCCACAGTGCAGAAGGTGGGTGCCCCGTTCGCGCACAGCAGCGGGCTGCGCCACACCGCACTGCACCTGGCCTGCCGCGCGCACAGCTCTAGTCCCTGCCTGGTGCCCCGAGGATCCCCCAAGACCTACCTGACTCAGGGCCCGACCACAAACCCAGCGCCGACTACCTCTATTGCCCTATATCGGAACCGGCTTAAAGAAGGAAGAAGAAAATGAGGAAGACTGAAAGCTGCACCTGGAGGCTGAAAATTACAAGGGCCACCCTCCGCTCCACGTGGCCCTCACCCTCGAAGATGCAGAGATGGTCTGGCCGCTCCGGGAGGCCTGAACTGACCTCAACAAACCGGAGCCCACGTGAGGCTGGAGAAACCCTGCACTTGGCAGTGGAGGCCCAGCAGCCGATGTGCTGGAGCTTCTCCCGAGGGCGGGCTCGGGCCCTGCTGCCCCCATGTACATGGCTCCAGCCCCCTGGGCAGCACCACGATCTGGCCGAACCCCATCCTCGCCCGCGTCCTCTGCGCACACAGAGTCCTGAGCGAGCACAAGGATGACAAGCCTGGCTCCTGCAGCAGCAGTGGCGACAGTGACGGCAGAGACGAGGGCGTGAGTCAGGAAAGACCGGGCCGCCCAGCTGGGGGGTCCGGGTAAATCGGCAGGCGGGAAAGGGGAGAAGAGATTTAGGCAGAGCATTGGGACCAACCTTGGGCTGAGGCAATTGGAGAACTCAGGCAGCAGTGCAAGTGACCTCGGCAGCAGTCAGGGCAGGGGTGGGGGAAGAACTTGGGCAGGGGTGGTTGAGAAATTAAGGCAATGGGAAAGGTAGAAGTCAGGCAGAGGTGGAGAAAAGTCCATGTGGTAGTGACGGGTAAACATAGGCAGTGGTGGGTGGCAGGGGGGGAGTGATTTTGGGGAGGAAGAGTTGGAGAACTCAGGCTGCCAGAAGATGACCTGTGGCAGCAGTGATTAGAACATGGGCAGGTGTGGGGAAAGGCCTTAGGCGGGGAGAGGAGAGGTTTACTTGGAGAACCCAGGCAGCAGAGACACTGCCTTGGGCAGGGGACCACGTTGAATGCAGGGGTTGAGGAATTTGGGGAAAGGCAGAGAGAAAGGGTGGAGGAGAGAGCTCAAGTGGCTATGGGTGCTGAAGAACTGGAGCAGAGCTGGAACTCAACAGTAGTGGTGGGAGAAATGACCTTGAAAATGGCCCAGGGAACTGAACTCGGAGCAGGGGAAGCAAGGCTTCAAAGCAAGACCCAATTCTTGGCGGGTGCAGGCGGGGGGTGGGGGAGGGTGGTGGAAGAACTTGGGCTGCTGGGGAGGTGGCAGCCGCCTGAGAGCCTCTGCCTGGCCCCCTCTCCCCCAGGAAGAATATGATGACATCGTGGTCCACCGTGGCCAGAGCCAACACCAGCTACCTCCCACCTCAGCCTCAAAATCTCCCCCTGATGACCTCATCTGATTTGTTTAATTGTTAATATAATTTCCAATTTAAAAAAATCCCAGTTCTGACAACCATAGGGAAAAAAAAGGAAAAAGTAGAGATTTGAGCTCTGAATAATTTGTTTCCATTTTCAGTCTTTAATGCCAGCCCCATCAATACTTGTCTGTCTGTATTCCAGTTCCAGGAAGCTCCTTATTGCCCAAGAAGTCATCTGCTGTCCAGACACTGTCATCAATAAAGCTACACGGGGCCGGCCAGGGCCGGGCCCTCAGCAAACACCTCTAGGTGGGGAGACAGATCCCAGCACCCTCTGCCTCCTGTCCCGTTTCATCCGTGGCCTTCTGGAGACCAGGCCTCAACTAAGGGAAGAGATTCCAAAGATGAAAATCTTTGACTTGGTAACAGATTGATGAAACACATATTTAGGGGCTAGTAGAGCCACACACTGCAACATTGTCGTATCCACTCAGGGCCAACTCTGCTGGCTTCCAGACCTGGGAGTGAGTGGGGAACATGGAAGGCCTTGATTCTGGGGGGAGAGATGGGTTATTTAACGTAATGGAAATACCACAAGAGTGGACATTAGGAGACCTGGTTTGTCACTAACTAGCCTGTGACCTGATGGGGGGGTCACTTCTCTGAGCCTTAGTTTGCTTATCCTTAAAATGAGGAGAATGGAATGATTTTTAAGTTCCTTCTCTGAATCAATAGTCAGTCCTGGGAGACTATGATGGATTAGGCAAGCAGTAGATTCTTTTTTTTTTTCCCTCCTAATTGTGGTAAAATGTATATTACATGAAACTTACCATTTTTACCATTATTTTCATTCTTTATTTTATTTTTAATTGTGGTAAAATAGACATAACATAAAATTTACCATCTTAATGATTTTTAAGTGTACATTTTAGTGGCATTAAGTACATTCACAATGTTGTGCAACTATTACCACTATCCATTTCCAGAACTTTTCTATCACCCCAAACTGAAACTCTACCTGTTAAGCAATAACTCACCCCTCCCCCTAAACCCTGGTAACCACTATTCTACTTTCTGTCTCTATGAATGTGCCTATTCTTGATACCTCAAAAAAGTGAATTCATACAATTTTTGTCCTTTTGCATCTGGCTTAGTTCACTTAGCCTGTTTTCAAGGCTGATCCACATTGTAGCATATATCAGCATATTTCATTGTAGCATATTTCATTCCTCTTTAAGCTGAATAATATTCCATTGTATGTATATACCACATTTTGCTTTTCCATTGATGGACACTTGGCTTGTTTCCCCCTTTTGCCTATTGTGCATAGTGCTGCAGTGCACATCGTCATACAAGGATCTGCTCAAGTCTCTGCTTTCAGTTCTTTTGGGCACATACTTAGGAGTGGAATTGCTGGATCAGAGGACAAGTCTATGTTTAGTTTTTTGAGGAACCTCCAAACTGTTTTCCCTTTAGTTTACTCTAAAATGAGGGCACTCAGTCCTGCCACTGGTGTGTGATGGGGAATCCCATGGAGAAGTGGATTGAAACCACCTGGGTTCAGACAGGCTGCCCAGCAGTGCAATTCACAGCTCTCCCCAGTACTGATGTGGGTCAAATGTGTTCTGGTGATCCCAGGGCCATTACTGAGCCCAGGGCTGCACATTTTCTAGTTCTGGGGTGAACTACATAGTGGCTGGAAGGCTGCTATGAAGAAAAATAATTTTCTCTCCTATTCACTTGTTCAGAATTTTAGAAATGGTGATGATATATGCACACATATCTGATTTCATTTATAGAACTAGAACCCCAAACATGATTGGGATAAGGACTAGGGAAAAAAAGGCAGGAAGTTAATTGAGAAGGCAGAAAGATGGGTGACACCAAGACTGAAGCTCTCAAAACACTGACCAGAGTTACAGAAGGGCCTAGGTTGAGAACCAGGGGTGGCCGGCAGAGCAAGTGAGCAATGAAGTGACCCAGCCCGGAGCTGTTTTGGACTCTCAAAGTCTGGGTTCAAATCTCAGTTCTTCTACTTACTAGTTTGGGCAATGAACTTAACCTCCCTCAAGTCAGTTTTCTCATTTGTAAAAGAGGGACATTAAGAGAGTTACAAGGGTGAAATAAAACCATACATGTGAGACGATTCCCACAGTGCCTGGCCCCCACACTCCATACAGGTTAGGACCTGTTTTCCCTCAAACCCTGAGCATCAAACTCAGGTGCTGTGTTAGACTGGGAAACCCTTCCCTCACGTCCCAGTTCTAGAAATCCACTTTAAAACATGGGTTTTTGATGCAGTTTGTATTTTAGTGGCCATTCTGGAACTTAGTTGCTGCCTTTGTACTGATTCCTTTCTCTCTGAATGAAATGCTTTATCTTTTTGGGACTGGTAGATGGGGCTTTCCTAGTAGGTACAAAACTGGCTTTTAAGCAAAGGATACATTTTTTGCTTAAAAAAATGAAACAAAACAAATCAACAGGAAATCTCAGTTATTCTGGGCAAAACTCTTCCAGGCACCATTGGAAATGAACACTTCTTGTAGCAGTTCTGTTTCATTTACTGAAACAGCCTCGCTCTCCAGGCAGAGCAGGACTGAAGGGAGAAGCAATGTGAAGACACCTGGAGGCCACAACCTTATGTCAATGCCAAGCAATATCATTAATCATAAACACAGAAAATGAAATGTTTGATAAGTGAGCTTGTATCCCACTAGGCAAATCTTCCTGTCTTTCTTGCCTTTCTCTGCTCTGCCCGGTGCGGGGGCAGAAGTGGGCTGGGCTCAGCTTTCTGCTCACCCTTGCTGATTTAATTCAATGAGCCGACCTGCGAACACAGCCAGGGTTCCGATGATACAGACGAGCATGAAGACTCCAAGGAGAATGTGGTCCATCACCATTGCAACATACTTCCATTCCTCGGCCGCCTGGGAGAGAGGAAAAGGTTAGAATTTCCTTAAGGTGGCCATTAAACTCACAATGTTCACACTGTGCTTCTTCTATGGCCTATTCAGGTTGTAGATCTTGAAGCCCCCAACACCCCTTGGCTGGCATTATGATCTTTATTTTTAGTGTGTGAGGAAGATTAGCCCTGAGCTAACATCCGATGCCAATCCTCCTCTTTTTGCTGAGGAAGGTTGGCCCTGGGCTAACATCCGTGCCCATCTTCCTCTACTTTATATGGGACACCACCACAGCATGGCTTGACAAGCGATGCATTGTGCGCGCCTGGGATCGGAACCTGCGAACCTGGCCCCTGCATGCGCACGCTGGCACCCGCCCCACCCACCTGCACTTAACCGCCATGCCACCAGGCTGGCCCCTGATCTTCATTTTTTGAATAGATTGTTCACAATGAGATGACTTACTAAGGTGGCCCAGAGGAGGTCAACAGGGGATCTTGGGTCAGTAGCTGCCTCTTAAGCACCAACCTACCCATCAAGCCAAACCCATCGGTCTGCACTCGAGCATCTGATCATTTAAACCCAGAGGTGCGGATTTCAAGCCACAAAGCTTACGTTATTGGACTCCTGGTCAGACTTCATGGTCTCCGCGATGTATTTGACGCCCTCGATGGCACTTTTCACCTCGGGGTGTTTGATCAGGGGAGAGTGGAAGCCCATGGGTGGAGGCCCCGGCTTCCCAGAAATGTCAGAAATATCGATGTCTTCTGTAAAAATCTTTCTGTCTTGTTTTTCTCTGGATGGTCTTTTCATTGTGGAGAAGAACATGATATTTGGGATAGTATCGATAAAAACCTAACACAAAAAAGATGTCTATGTATCAGAATTATTGTCAGCAGGGCAAGCATCAGACTCTAACTTTGTATTAGCAATGTGACCTTAGGCAAGTCACTCAGCTTCTCTGGGCCTCAGTCTCTTTGTCATTAAAACAAGGGACTATACTAGATTTTCTCAAAGATTCCTTTATACATGTCTTTTGGCCTGTGGAATTATTATTGTGATGATTCTGTAATGTGAGCAGTTCGCCACTGGAGAGAGCCTGTGCGCAGCTATCAGACTCATAAGAACCCAATGACTCTTACAGGCACCGCTATAGGCACCAGCTGCTTTCAAGGCCGTGTGTTCTCATGATCATATGGTTAAAGAAAGGGCCCCTCAGCTAAAAAATATACAAGGTTCTGGCCCCACACAACAGCTAGACTGTTTTCCTCCATTTCTTGTTCCTGAAGAAATACAACATAGGTGTTGCCAGGAGTCACTTAACAGTCTTTACAGAAACAGGGACTGTTTCTCCTCCAAAAAGAATATATTGCAAGCAGTAGTTTGTCAATTCGTGAAAAATATTTTGCATTCTTCACAAAAGACCCTGGAAGTTAGTGTCTCTGTGAAATTTTATCAAAAAACTGACATATTTGAAATGTTAACACATTCTAAATTTCAATAATGTAAATATTCAAGACCAAGTTCCTCACCAAAACTCACTTTCTGACAATCTCTCATCAAGCCCCCCCTTCAACTCTAGCCCTTGTTCTATTCCCAGCACACGATTCCACCAGCAAAAACTAAAGCAGCCTGTTCACAAATTGGAAGGCATACAAACAGAAATTTCAAGAATTTCACAGCATTTGTATAAAAAGACAGTGATTTATTCATCTTCTCTAATCAAAGAGATTATTTAAGATTGAATTTAGAGTGGGCTTTGTTAATTCTGTTTTTCTTCTCTCTCTAGGGAGGCTACATGAGTTATTCATCCCTGGGAAGGGGCCAAAGAAGGTTCCTTCCAAAAATCCCCTCCAGCCCAGAAAGGACTTGCAGTTCCTAAGTAGTCACAAGTGTTAGCCAGAGTTCTGCTGGCCACGTGGAAGGTAGATGTCCTCGAGATAATGGCTGCCCTGTGCAAAGTTTGCAGGGGCCTCGCTCACTCACCTTCCGCACCCACTCGGGCATGACGTGGGTGCTGGGGGAGCGGTGGTGCGTGTTGATGACGATGACGGTGATGATGATGGAAGTGATGACAAACACCATGGTGAACAGCATGTATTTCCCAATCAAGGGCACGGCACTGGAGGTGGAAGGGATCAGCTCCACAATGACCAGAAGGAACACAGTTAAGGACAGCAGGACAGAGATGCTCAAAGTCATCTTCTCTCCTGGACAAAATGAAGAAGAAACACAACAACCCACCAGTTATGGGCTGAATTGTTGCTCCCCCCAAATTTATACGCTGATGTCCTAAGTCTCAGCACCTCAGTGATTGTATTTGGAGATAAGGCCTTTAAAGAGGTAGTTATATAAAAATGAGGTCTTAGGGTGGGCCCTCACCCCATATGGCTGGTGTCCTTATAAGAAGAGGAGATTAGGACACAGATACACACAGAGAGGAAAGACCGTGTGGAGACACAGGGAGAAGATTGACATCTGCAAGCCAAGGAGAGAGGCACAAGAGGAAACCAACCCTGCCGATACCTTGTTGTTGGACTTCCAGCCTGCAGAACTGTGAGACAGTTATTCCTGTCGTTTAAACCACTCAGTCTGTGGTACTTTGTTATGGCAGCCCTTGCAAACGAATACACCACCAAAACCCAAGGGTGAGTGGAATGTGACCAGAATGTTCTCAAAGCATCATTCTGGGGAAATTTTTTTGGCAGAATTTCCTAGGAGACCTTGGCACCTTAACTTGGCTGACGATGACATGTGGCAGGCATTTCCATTAGAGGCTGCCAAGCAGGAAATGGCTACTTCATCTCGTGCCTCAGAATTCCGTTTCTTGGTGGAACCCAGTTACACCAAGCTAAGTGGCGAGGTAGACCCTGGGCAGCAGTTTTTCTGTCTGCTGAAAAGTGTCATAAACCTCACAAAACTGAACTGCAGCCTGGCCTGCTTGTTACCCAGCAGATGGATGGGCAGCCCAGAGGTACACGTATAATCTTCTCATTATGGGATCAAGCTGCAAGACCCAAACTGAGAAAAGGACAAAATCAACGATTTCACATCACTGACTTTCTCACTTTCATCTAAGAAGATGATTTGTTTTTCCTTGTTTTGTTTTGTTTTTCATATTAAAGGATTTCCCCACCCCTACCTCTTTTCTCTAGGCCCTGTAATTTCATGGAGAACATTCCCTGTTGGAGTCTTGGTTGGCGAGCATGGCAACCAGGAAGGTCAGGAGCTGAATGGCTCTGTGATGTCTCTATGGGCACTGACCACCTGAGATGCAGTAGAGCCTTTGGAGGGGACTTCCCTTGGGCCCATCTAGCTGTTTGTGTTCTCAGAAACCCTTGTGTTGCCCTGCTTTCTAGTATGGAGCTTTTCCCATACTGGACCCTTCCAGATACTAGGAGCGTATACAGGATACCAAGCAGATGTAGACAAGAAATTGTCAATTTTACCTGGTGGGTCAGAAAGTCTTCAAACATGAAAAAGAAGACAATTACAAATATGAAATAGTGATCAAGTTATATCAAATTTCTTGATTAATAATAATAATAGCTAACATTTATCAAGCAGTCTTACTGTTCTAAATGCTTTTCAAGTGTAAATCATTTAGTATTTATAGCAACTCTGCTTAGTATCCATATTGCCCTGACTAGTGTTTTCTCTCTTCCCTTTAAGAAGCTTCATTTGAGGGCCGGCCCCGTGGCTTAGCGGTTGAGTGCACGCGCTCCGCTGCTGGCGGCCTGGGTTCAGATCCCAGGTGCGCACCGACACACCGCTTCTCCAGCCATGCTGAGGCCGCGTCCCACATACAGCAACTAGAAGGATGTGCAGCTATCACATACGACTATCTACTAGGGCTTTGGGGGAAAAAATAAATTAAATAAATAAAATTAAAAAAAAAATAAGAAGCCTCACTTGACTAGAAAGTTGAAAAAATATTTGTTGTGATCATTTGTTTAAATATGAGTACAATCACTAGAACATATATTCTGTGGGGTGAATTCTCTCATTCTCTATTGTATCCCTGCCACATAACAGTTGTTCAACAAATATATGTTGAATGAGTGAATGCATAACTTTTTTTTCTTATTGGAAAACTCAATTTAGACTTTTGTGGATTTTTTTTTAGCATTTTGATAAAATTGTTACTATCTCTCTTTTTTCCCTCCATGTCTGGCATAAATTGTTTATGAGTGGTGACTTGCTGGCAGCCATATCATTTTCCCCTTTTCTGTACCATTTTCCCCTTTTCTGTAGATTGTTGGTGTTTGGTGGAATTATGTCACAGATGTGATTACTCAGTAGGAGGTAAGTAAGTTGTCCAGGCTGATATGTGAGAAAGAATTGCCACTTGGGAAGTATGGTCTTGTGTATAAAGATGCTGCCATCTGGAAAACAGATATGCAAAAGCTATTTTCCAGTGGCAGGCAGTGAGCACAAGAGGCAAGGCCTGGATTAGTCAGTATAAAGCAAGTGACTTCACTGGGGAAGTGGCACGGGGAATGTCTGTGATCCATGCCTTACCCAGCGTGTTTCTGGGCACACAGTAGGTATTCCCCAAATAGGTATTGGTGGTTATCCAATTTAACTAGACTGAGCTATGTATGTGCATCTTCAGGGTCATGCTCAACTCTCTCTGTAGTCTGCTCCAGCTGTGAGCTCCACCCACAGTGACTTTCACCACTGCCCCAGACCACTCAGTAAATGCATCCTCCCAGCGATGATGATTTGGGTCTGTCTGCCTGTATTGTTAATCAGCCCGTGATTATTTTTGGCTTCCCTCAAAATAGCAGCATGAGATCTGTCAGCGTCAGCAGCAGCAGCCATGGCAACCGCACCCACCTGAGTCTGTGGGCAGGTAGAACACCAGGCCGGTTAAGAAGGAGAAGAGCAGGCAGGGAATGATGACGTTGACGATGAAGTAGAGGGGCAGGCGCTGCATGACGAAGTGGTAGGTGATGTCCAGGTAGGGGGTGGAGGGGCAGCAGGCGTAGAACACCCAGTGCTTCCAGCCCCGGGACTCCTTGATCACCCACTCCCCGCTCTCCATGAAGTTGCTCAAGTCTGGCTGGTCGCTCTCCTGAGAAGATGGAATGAAACTTTGAAATCCCAGCAACGTCGCCATGAGGAGGGACAGGATTTCATAATTGGCTGTGACAAGGCAACTCTTTCCAGTGCTGTCTGTCACATACCCAGGAGGGACCCTGGGTAACTTCCACTTTGGGGTCTTAGGTTCCTTTCCTATGAAATAAGGGGGTTTGGACTATTGGGATTCTCCATATTGACTGTGCATTCTAGTCACCTGGGAGCTTTAACACATATTGGTGCCCTGGCCCCACCACACACTGATTAAATCAGAATTATTGGGACTGAGCCTGGGTATAGGGAATTCATTTAAGCTCGCAGGTGGTTCTCATGTGCAGGGCATTGGAAACCTTCCCAGTCAATTGGGAACATCAAATGAAATGATTCCCAAAGTTCTACCTGGTGCTGAGAGCCTATGATCATCAAGGGGCAGAGTTGGAGACCTGAGTCACACCTTTCCTGAGTCCAACCTCATCACAGAAGGTCACCACCTACCGGGTTGATCACCACCACAGAGCCATCATAGGTCCAGGTGCCCAGCTTCATGCTGCAGTTCTGTTCGTCAAAGGGAAAGTGGGTGACAATGATCTCACAGTAGCTTTTGAAGATGGCTGGAGGTGTCCACGTGATATGGCCGGTGTAGTCCAGGAGCACTTTGGTGAACTTGACAATGGCAAAGTCACCGTCTGCACTACAATTGGGATAAAAGAGGAACATGGCTCCAAGTGATGGATGAGCCTTCAGTTCTGCTTGGGGATGTGAACAGGAGCCAGCTGTTAATTATTCAGGTGCTAATTACAGAAGCTTTCTTTCGGGCAGTGTCGCTTTTACCTATGGCAGTTTCCCAAATTTGTCTGATAATAAGAATTGTTATTGTTTAAAATTGCTAATTTTAAACACTGGGGTAATTCTTTAAAATATAGATTCCTGAGAACCATCTAAGTGTTGAATCAGAACATTTGGGGAAGAACTTGGGAATCTATAGTTTTAAAGGAATAACAGGTAACCCTGATCCACTGCATCCCAGCTTGGTTTCCTCCCAGTCCTCAGTAGTGTTTGTAATGTTAATCTCCACTATCCCTTTTCTGATGTACTTTGAAAATGAACTGGGAAAAAGCCAGAAATTTTAAATAAAGACACCACCAAGGGCTCATTACTGAGACAAGCAGGTTAAGGAAGAGGTCTATTACCTTTTTAGGAACTATTTAGAAGTCCATGGGGTGGGGCCACAATCTCAGATGCCTCCAGGGCCAGGCAGTCTAGAAGGAGTGTGGGGTGAGACTGTGGTGAAGGGAGAGCCCCTCTCTCCTCTAAGGAACGTGCCAGTCGGCTCTGCCTGTGGCGTCCACGTGGAGCAAAGGCCCAATGTTCCCAGATATTTGGATTTTTCCTAACAAGCTGGAAATTTAGATTTTTTAACCCAAAATTTCCAGATTTTTTTTTTTTTTTGAGGAAGATTAGCCCTGAGCTAACATCCGATGCCAATCCTCCTCTTTTTGCTGACGAAGATTGGCCCTGGGCTAACATCTGTGCCCATCTTCCTCTACTTTATACGAGATGCCGCCACAGCATGGCTTGACAAGTGGTGTGTCAGTGCGCGCCCGGGATCGGAACCTGCGAACCCTGGGCCGCCTAAGCTGAGTGCACGCACTTAACCG
The DNA here is from genome assembly GCF_057802395.1 of Ceratotherium simum simum. Classification (NCBI taxonomy): domain Eukaryota; kingdom Metazoa; phylum Chordata; class Mammalia; order Perissodactyla; family Rhinocerotidae; genus Ceratotherium; species Ceratotherium simum. Next base: position 53,966,547 of record NC_141908.1, read on the forward strand.
CTGCACCACCGGGCCTGCCCCCTCCAGATTTCTGAGGGTTGGATTTTTCTAGAGAGGCTACAAATCCAGATTTAATGTGATATTTCCTGATTTTCAAATGTTGGCAGTAATTTCTCGTTAAAATAATGCTAGATATTAAGAAATAATGAGCCACTTCTGCAGGCCTTATTAAGTGGGCAGTCTGCTTGTCCCACAAACAGCCTGTGTCCCAGGGCCTTGGCCAAGAGCAGGGCATTAGAAGAGGTGTCGAACAGGTGGGTGGGGTCTGCCTCAGTGGGCTTTCAGGGACATATGGCACTTACTGGTGCCTCACTTCATAAATCGAGAAATTTTTTTTCCCATTGATTTTTCTTTGGGATGGAGATGGGGCTCTATCCAGAAATCTACTCAGTTTTGGACCTTCTCGAAAGAACCACAAAGAGCAGAGGGCCGTAGGATCATCTAAGTCTCTCCCTATGAGCTAGTAAAACAGGGTTCTCTCCCCAGCAGGGTGTTCCTGAGTGAGCTTGTTAAAAGGCCAGAGGATTTTAATTGCTTCCCTCAGATTCTGTCTGAGAGAGAAAACTAACACAAGACACTGCCCGATCAGCATATTTGCCCAAAAAGGTTACACAAATGATTAGATAATTTGGCTCAAGCTGGAGTCCCAGGTATAATTGGAAAATATGTAGTAGAAAATCAAAGTTGGGGAGAGTCAGCCTTAAAGGGTATCATTTCTATGCACTAGCCCTCGCTGCCTTCCCTGCTAAGTCTTCTAGAACACACAGCCTGCTGGTCCCAGACCCATGCTGAATGTCAGACCGCAAATCCTCTAGGCCGCCATCGAATGCTGCTGCCTGGGAAAGATGCTCTTTGAAATGAACATTCCCTGACAAATGAAGGGCATATGATAATGAATGTGTCATTAAACCGGAATGTCTTGAATCACATTATAATTTCACAACGTGCAGTCTGTCACGGAGCCCAGTGGATGGGCTACACAGGCACCCGGGCCATCAGCAGTACTCCATGACTTGGGATGCCGTGAAGATGTGATGAATAACAATCCCGGTTCAGACCTATTGGTAGGAAGGACATTTAATTCCAAAGAACTCAATTATATGAAGTTTGGGTTCCCTGGATGGTTGCCATACACCCTTCAGGAGCTCTCAGGGATTAAGTGTCCCCCACCCCACAGCCCTGTTTCAATTTGGCTCTGATAATTGTTTCTATTCATAACATGAGACACCATATGGCACCCCTAGCGTGTCAACTTGGCTCTTGGTTGTTAAGGGTTATTTAATGTGAACAGTGGTAAGAAGCATACTGAGAGTGGCAGCCCTGCCATGAGGGCACTCGCCTCCACCTGCCCCAGGAATTTACCCCCCTCCCCGTCCTGTCTGTTTTGCTTACTTGTTATAGAGAACCAAGTCTGGGCGCCAGATCTTTTCTGAGGGAATGTGAATTTTTTTCACGCCGCCATAGTCTTCTGGATTCCATTTTAGGTTGTAATCCACCCATTGCTAAAAACGAAGACATTTCGCCAATTAAAAAGCTAAAAACATTTTTTAAAAAATCTAGGGTTATCAAGAGCTCTGATGGGTATGGTAATTCAGATGTTGACAGAAGTTGTGCCCCAAAAAGAAAGGTTTGATTCAGAATTCAGCTTTCACTGTAGTAAACAATAACAGCAAACACTTACATAGCACTGACTACATGCAGGCACTGTTCTGAGCACTTCACCTATATTTATCATGTAGTTCTCATAACAATCCTATGAGGTAAGAGTGATTATTGACCCCATTTTACAGATGAGAAGACAAAGGTACTCCCAAGTCATGCCACTGGGTGGCGGCAGATCTATCATGCCACACTGCCCACCCCAGGAAAGGAGAATGACCCCATGGTGAACAATTTCCTCAAACAGGCAACATCATTTTTTTAAAGTATTATATTTTTACCTACATTATAAAAGTAATATATGTCCAATGCAGCAAATTTGGATAACACAATGTTACGGATTAAATTATGTCTTCCCAGAATTCATATGTTGAAGTCATAACCCCCAGTACCTCAGAATACAACGTTATTTGGAGATAGGGTCTTTACAGAGGTAATTAAGTTAAAATGAGGCCATTAATGTAGGCCCTAATCCAATATGACTAGTGTCCTTATAAGAAGGGGACATTTCAGGAAGAAAGCCATGTGAACATGAAGATGGCCAACTGTAAGCAAAGGAGAGGCCTGGAGAAGATTCCTCTTCACAGCCCTCAGAAGGAACCAATGCTGCCAACACCTTGATTTTGAACTTTTGGCCTCAAGATCCGTGAGACAGTAAATTCCTGTTGTTTAAGCTGCCCAGTTTGTGACTTTGTTATGGCAGCCCTAGCAAACTAATGAACACAGAAAACACACAAAGTAAAGAAGAAACACCAGAACATATCCATAATCCCACTACCCCAAAATATCTACCTTTAACATTTTGATACATATCCTTGTTACCAAAATTGATTTCCTCTGGGCCCAGGTTAAATTTCAGGGTAAATAAAAATAACATAAATGCAATTATCTAGCTGAATTACCTGTTTCAGTCGAACATTGGTTGTCACGATCTGATTTACTTCATCCTGAAAAAAGATAAGGCCTCATCTTTAGGGGATAGAGAGGGGAGCAGACGGGAGGATGCTCCAGGGTGAGGGGTGTGGGTGCTGTGGGGAGCCCGGAGTGCTCTTGCCTCACCACGTTGATGAGCTGTATCAGCTGCAGGCCCACGGTGACCTCCACGGCCTGGTGGTGGTCTTCCACTGGCCGTACGACGCTGTTATAATTTTCAAATAGCTTTGCCACCAGACGGGTCTCATTTTCGGAACATAGGACGAGGCCAGCTGAGACAGCAAAAGACACACACGCTATCAGATTCTGCTCCCCACCCTCCACACACAGTAACATGAGTAATTGAGGCGTGACCAGCTAATGGAAGGCACGCAGACCCCCTGTGGAAGGGCTCCCAAGGGAAGCTCTTATTGCCTTAAGTTCCCTCCCAAGCGCAGCTGCTGGTGTGGTCCCTTCCCAGTGGGGTGTGCCAGATTATCATGACACTTGTGCTTTGGACAGATGACATTCCTTAATACAGCCTCTGGCTGAATCAAGTGAGCTAGGAACATGCATACACAAGAAGACAGATCCACACAAAAGCCAGTCTCAGTATTTCAGAGTCTGGGCATGGTATAATGAACTCTTGGGTTGGTTGGCCTGAGATCTCATGATGCTATAAACAGCCAAAAATTGATGCTGGTTCACACCCACTAGGATGGCCATAATTAACAAAATTGAAAATGACAAATATTGGTGAGGTTGTAGAGAAACTGAAACACACATATGTTGCTGGTGAGAATGTAAAATGGTGCAGCTGCTGTGAAAAACAGTTTGGCAGTTCCTCACACAAGTTACACGCAGAGTTACTATATGACCTGGCAATTCCACTTCTGGGTATATCCCCAAAAGAATTGTTCAAAAACTTATACATGAATGTTCATACCAGCACTATATACAATAGCTAAAAGATGGAAATAACCCAAATGTCCATCAACAGATAAATGGATGAACAAATTGTGGCATATCCATGTAGTAGAATATTATAGGGCCATGAAAAGGAATGGGGTATTGATACATGCTACAACATGGATGAACCTTGAAAACATTATGCCAAGTGAAAAAAGTCAGACACAAAAGGGCATATATTGCATGATTCCATTTATATAAAATGTCCAGAATAGGTAAATCCATAAAGACAGAAAGCAGATTAGCGATTACCAGGGACTGAGGGGACAGGGGAATGGGGAATGATTATTAATGGGTACAGGGTTTCCTTTTGGGGTGATGAAAAAATTCTGGAATTAGATAGTGGTGATGCTTGCGTAACATAGTGAATGTACTTAATGCCACTGACTTATACAGTTTAAAACGGTAATTTTATGTAATATGTATTTTACCGTGGTAAATTTTATGTAATGTGTATTTTACCATAATTTTAAAAAATATCGCTGCTGGTGGGTACATGTCCCAGTTAAGTTGTTAAGATAGAGTAAAAACTGTGTGCTTTGCTGACCTGGATTTGGGGCTCCTATTTGGAGCACAAGTGATTCCAAGGAATCTTGACTGCATTTTCCTTCAGGATGGAGAGCAATTCAGCTAATACTCCCGAAGCCCACAGCCCTTTTAGTCCAATGTTATGTGGTCCTCACCAGCCTCCGGTGAGGCAGGCAGGCAGCAGACATTCTCACCTGAGATTCTGAGAGGTTGGATGACTTGTCCAAGGTCATGCAGCTAGGGCGAAGCTCCAGTTAGAGTCCTGTCATTCTGCATTGTGCTCCTGCCCTAACTCTTAATATTATGAGTGTGTTGTGGGCTGTCCTGGAAACTGCACAACTGCATGTACCATTATTCCTATGAGAAAATGTGTTCCAAATTCCAACAAGTGCCTTACGAAGGATCTTTGTAACTCAAGCCTTACGTGGATTGGGGACTGCCTGTTCAGGGCTGGGAGAGGAAGTAGACACACGATCCATTTGCCGTGATTCATGTAACCAGATCTCCCCTTTCCGCAGGTTATTGCTGAAACCCTCACACCTTTTCCCTGTGCCAAGACAACTTTAAAAATGGAATGCGTGATGTGCTTTCCCATTTTCCCCAGTAGTATTAACCTATCACCTCTAAGATGGGTTATTATTTTTCTTTATTATTTTTCTCCTTGGATCCTAAGTTTGAAAGAGTTTGTCAAGAAAATAATTATTAAGTAAAAATTACTTTTTCTATTTTTATTAATCAGTAAAAATAATAACTAACATATTCAACTTGTTATGTGCCAGACACTCTTCTATGTGCTTTGTATATACTAACTCTTTCAATCCTCACAATTGGGTGTTTTAGGGACTGCTATTGTCCTCACTGTACAGATGAGGAAATTGAGGCACAGAGAGGTTAAGTAACTTGCCCAGATTTCATACATGGTGGAGCCACCATTCAAGCCCAGAGCCCACGCTCTCAATCACTATTTCTCATCCAGGACTTTGGATCAGCTTGAAAGAACCAATGTTATGCAATGAGTTGATACATTTTCATCCCTCAAAAGTGTGTTTTAATTAGTCCATAGAGCTTTATTAAAGGCCCTGTGTTTGTATTATCTTTGTGAATCCTTATAACAATCCTCTGAGGTAGGCCTTTGCTCTACTTTACAAATGAAAGAGCCGAGGTTGGGACAGCTGAGCAATGTACTCATGGTTCCCAGCCGGTTAGGGCGGGATTGCAAACAGAAGCAGTCTGACAGCAGGGCCTGGGCGCTTTACCACCTCGCTAAGGTAAATGTCTCCTTTCCGTTCAGATTTTGAAGCTTTCAGTGAAGCTTTTCAGTGGAGAATAAATATCTCCATTATGACTTTCCTGGACTCAATGCAGGGAACCCCTGACCTCGCCTACCTCTTCATTTCTAGTTTCCCAAATTTTCTGAACCCAAAAGGGTCCAAGAGCGTCCAAGGTGCCCAACCAGGCAGAGCATTCACATGGCATCTCCCCGAAACCACCTGCATTTGAGGACTGTGGAGCGTGTTTTCCCAGTTTCCCAGTTGCCCATTGAGCCCCTGGGACACGACAATCCTTTTGTCTGCGTGCCTTGACTATCCCAGGCTCCACCCAGCCCATGGTGGGACAGGGGCCTGATATGGGTCACTGAGTGCCTTGGCCACTGAGTTTGAAGCTATTGCTTTGGCATTGCCCTGGGCTGCTTATTTTTAAGTGACTGTTTATTCCAGTTTGACAGGAAGAACATACTAGAAAGCAACGGATAGAGCAGATGGTCAGCATTATGTAGCAGGAAAACTATGCAGGCCAATCCTGTGGTCCACCAGGGAGACGTGGAGGCCTGGGGAGGACATGGCCAGCATTCCAGTTACATTCATTTCCTCCTCTCCCACCCTCGCCAATAACGAGCGGCCTTGTTCCTTCCGTAATTACTTTCTAAGGAATTTCCGAAGAGGTCTCCATTACTTAGATTGGCTTCACTGGTATTCTTTTCTTTTCTCCTGCCTAAAGCTGGGTAGAATGATAGAAACCTTACAGGTCTTGAAGTCAGAACTCTATGATTCTGTTCCCGTTTCCAATATGATCTGGAGAGTTGGACCAATTCTTCATGGATTCAGTAAATACTTTCTTTAAAAGGCAGGATGTAAATTAACAAACATACAGACGAACAAATAAATAATGTCAAAGTCTCCCTGTTCAGCAAAATCATCTTGGTAATCTTTAGTCAGATGGTGGTAACATTAATTCATTCATCAAACATTTGTTGAGCATTTACTGTGTGCAAAGCACTGTTTTAAGAGCTATGAGATGTTCAAAGGTGAATTTGACAGGAATCCTGTCTTCCTACCCTCATGGAGATTGACATTTGTCATTTACATAAATAACTACGAACAATTTGGAAAGTAATATGCCATAAGAAAGGTGGTAATGAAGTGCTTGGGAGTCTGGAGATGGAGGAGAGGAAGAGGTTGTAATGGAAAGTGCTATATAAACAGAGCAGAAATCATTATGTGTTAAGCTAAGACAGGAAAAAGTGTCCCTGATTTGAATGAGAATTTTGCCCACCAGGGACTGATTCTAAGTAGGGGAACTCAGCCACAATTTCAAAGTGTTCTTTTTGTGCCATACTGGTTCAGTCTGTATTTTTATGTGGGAAACAGCCTGCTGGGTTGGGCAAAAGGAATTCTGTACTGTCACTGGTCACCTCGGGTAATTCTTCTCTCAACCCGGTGCTGTGTCTCTTGCTACTTTTGGCAATTTCAGGCTGTTTTCTGACTGTGCACCCAAGAAACGGAGTCTCCAACTGGTCACATTCCAAAATTTATAAATTAAGTGACATTGAGCAGGTCAGTTCAGGTTTTCAGCTCAGTTTTCCTATAATAAAAAATGGAAGATGTTGGACTACCTCGTCTAGCTCTAAATTTCTATGAACCACCCATGTGAATTGATACCAGCAAACTTTAGGTTTGATCTAAATACATATCATATAATTTTTAAAATAACTAAACACGCATTTTTGGAGGTCTTTGGTGTCCTAAGAGATCTCTTAAAGATTTTTATTCATAAGCATATCACTTAAGAATTTTCAAGGAGTGTAATGTTTGCAAACACACACACCACCACCATCACCACCACCATCACCACCACCACCATCACGAGGCCAGCTCTGGTTGGATCAAGTCCGAATCCCACAGGATATAATTTATCCGAGTTCAGGCTATTTCCCTCAACTCTGCTATTGAAATACATTAATAATAAAGCTCTTTACCTCTTTTGCCCAGAAGGCCTGTGTCTGTCAGAGCAATATTAGAGAAGGGAAATCACAGAATACCAGCCGCCTTGTTTCTCAGTTGGGATGACATCACCAGTCAACTTTTACATGAAGCAATCGGCAGATATCTCCCATTTCCCTCTACCGGAAGTGTGGGATTCAGGATAGCGTTTCAGCTGCTGTGTTGTGACACATTCCAGAGTTGAATGCAGGTCAAGGGCTGTGCAAGGTTTTATGGTTTCAATTCAAACCCAAAGCTACATATAGTAATATCCTTTTTAAAAAAAGCACCCAGGAATGCATTCACATGGACTTTTTTTTTTTTTTATAACTTTAGGAGTTTAAAAATTACAAAATATTTCATCTTTTATGGAGAGAGTTTAGTTACAATTATGAATAGGTTTCTCTCCCCAGCACACGTAGCTGTCAATCAATCCTCTTCATTATCAGAATTCTCCTAGAGCAATAGAAGGACTTGTTAACCATATTGTTTTCACTTATAAGATGCCACTCTAAGTCCCCGCAGTTGTTCAAATGTGAAAGCAGCTCCAGGATGGTAGAAGTGGTCCTGAATCTGATCGTAGAGGGGAGTCGGATGCCAGGCACTGATGCAGGGAGGGACTTGCATGTCTACTTTGCAGCTTTTGACCAGGCAGCTCCTATTCTAATTGGATAACATAAACTAAAAATCTTTATCCACAAACCCAATCAAGCCAGCAGTGGTGAGAAACTGACAGAGCAGCCTCGGGCTGGTGAAGCCCTGCCATTCTGTGTTCCCATCAAGGAAGTAAGACTCTAGTTTGGGAGCTTCTAGTGCTTCAGCCTCAGAGGAGAGCCCCCCAACCCTGGCACGTACCTGAACAGAGGCCGAGGAGCAGGAGGAGCAGCCGGGGCTCCATGGGCTGTGGGCGCTGGCGTGGACTGGTGGCAGACTGGTGGCCTGTGCTGCTCGCTGGTATTCTGGCTGGACGCTTGGCTGCTAGAGGATTTGGAAAGTGAGTCGGCTCAGCGGAGCTATTGTTTTACACCACCTGTTTGCAGCAGTGACAGCTGGGCGGCCCAGAGCCCTGGAGCCCAGGGAGTTGCCGAGGGCCTTACGTTATTACAGGGTGCCTTACTTTATACAATTGCTATACCCTCGACAAGTTGAGCGTGAACTGCATTGTGTTTTAATGCAACATGAGAATAAAAAAACTTACAGTACAGAAAGACCGATTTTGAATGGTGAGCAACCCGCTCCCTTTTGTGTACACCGGAACCTCATCTACTTGGATTGATTTGATTAGGGTCACTTGGTCTGAGTAGATAGTCAGCTGGGTGTGTAAGACACCGATCATCCTAAATCACAAAAGTCCACACTCTACACACAGGAAAATTCATTTGCTGTGAGGGTCGAGATTGCCTGGGGCTTTTGTGACAGAATGAATTTGAGAAGAGTGTGGCTAGTGCTAAATCTGCTGCGGGAGCATTCCATGTTTGATTGGATTTGGTTTTTAACAAAGAAGGCTTCTTCCATAAAACCGGTTATACTGTACCCCGGGGTGGCTGTTCCAACCCCTGTCTCTGTGTCAGGCAACACCAGCCCACCGTGAGGCATTAGCCAGAGCAAACTGCCCACCTCCCACATCCTGTTATTCAAGAGAAGAGTAATTAACGGAAAAGTGGTCCACTGCACAAGCAGTTGTTCTAGGTTCCTACTTCCTTCCTTCCATTCCTCTGCCTCCTCTCACTCAGAGAAGCAAAGAGCAGCGTGGTTCAGCTTTTCAATTCCTTTGTTTAAAAAAAAAAAAAATCCTAAAATCCAGCAGTTAGTAATTGCTCAGTCTGAGAATTATTTTACCAAAATGGGGAAGGAAGCAGTTATTTAAAGACACCCTGCCTGCTCCTTCCTTGCTTCTTTCCCAAATTGAATCAGTTGAGGAAGGATCTCAAGCCTATGTACAGCATCCTGACAAATCCACCGTTCCAGGGAGTCCAAACAGATAATTAGAGAAAGGGCTTGGAGGGTAGAGGAGAGAATCGCACATTTGCGTTATTTATATTTTTTCTGTTATATTTGTGGGAGACCAGCTAACTGTCCACTAAAAAACTGGTTCTTTCCCTTCACATAGCATAGCACTGTGGCTCCCTAACCAGGAAATACATCCCTGCACCCTACCTCTTCCATCTAGATGGAGACATGTGACTGAGTTCTAGAAAATGAAACGTGAGGAGAAATTCTATGAGACTGACAAACCTCCCACCAGAGCGTATCCATGCTCTTCTAGTCTTCCTACTGGCTGGAATGGGCATGACCCCCAGGGCAACCTTGGAAACCACATGTTGAGGGGGCTTTGCTTTTGACATCCTGGAACCTGAATGACTTCATGGAGGAGGGCAGCCTGTTGACCTGGTCACCACCCAGCTCTATTTCATGAGTGAGGACAGAACTTCTATTGTGTTAAGCCATTGAAATTCTTGGGTTTATTTGTACAGCAGCTAGTATTATCATTATTAATATAAAATTTAGTCCCTTGCATTGGGGTCCTGTGGTTAAAAATAAATCCTAAAATATGTAGCACTACAGAGGAAGGCAAGAAAACTGGTATTGGAGACTGAAAATATAAAGACCCATGTTATATAATAACAAACTGTTTAATAACACTGTTGTCTTTAATTACTTAGTGAGTACAGAGTGTGTACTGAGCCTGTGGCTCTAGAAGAGGTTGGAAAACCCAAAGTTAGTACATGTCGGTTCTTATTGGCTTTGCTTAGTGAGTCAGTAGAAGGAAGAGTCAACTTCAGGCAAGAATTGGCTGGTTCGAGAGCAGAAATGAAAGGGAATAGAATGAGCCCAGAAATCTGGAGCCTTCTGCTTTGAACCCCAAAGAGTAAACGATAACACCGAAAAAAGTCTTTAAGCAACAAAAACCCATTAAGACTTCTCACTAAAGAGAGAGTTTCACCACTGAAGCAAAGATCAGTTTAAGGGTGCTTTCTTCACACTCAAGTCTATTTTTTTCCAGATGGCTTCAAGATGGCTGCCATTAAGTTGAAGGAGAGAGGCATAGGGGTTAGAATGCCAGACAGAAATCAAGCTTGAGAATCATGCCCAGTAAAGAACCCTATGTGTGCATACTGGCACGTGGAAATGACTGCAAACAAATATTTCAGAAGCTTACTAAGTATTTGAGGGAATGAACCCAGACTACAAAAACTTTGGTTGTTCAAGTCTTAAAACAGTCCTTGGGTGCCCAAACATGCACCGGCAGAAAGCAGGCTATGACATCTGCACAGTCTCCCAAAGAGGGCACTCTCCCCGTTGACCACTTCAGGCGTGGCCATGGAGGTGAGTGGACAAGCAAGACCCTCCCAGGGGGCATAGCCAGGAGACACAGAGAGCAATGGACAAGGGAGCTCCTCCCAGAGGGTCTAGTCAAGGGAATCATAGCAGACCCTCTCAGTGCCCACCCATGTCCTCTTGGTTTTCACTTCTGCTGAAGAACTCTGCTTACTGCCAACACCAGCCACCCTCTGCTTGAGGGATTTTTTTTTTTTTTTTTTTCTGGCTATAGGAACACATGGGACAGGCTGGAAGTGCAAGAGAGTTAATGTCCCCAGAAACAGCCTTCAGCCACTGTCAGAGGGTAAATACCCCAGCATCCTTGTCCCTTGGATGGCTAACTCTGAGGATACTCTGAGCTGTGTCTCAGAGTTCATCCATGGGATTGAGCCCCATTGCCCCTGGTGGAAAAGGCTTGACAACCCTTCCTCCTTATTGGCTTTCTTCTCTTCTCTGTCTCACTTTCTCCACTCTGTCACCTCTCAGTTAAACTCCTTACAGGGTCTGCTTTTGGGGGAATTCAAATCAAGACAGAATTTCTCCCACTATCTGGACAGGGGATCTTCACAATGTTGTAAATGGGTGCCTCTTCCACGTTTCTACCATTTTACCAATTGTCCTCTATAGATGAACAGTTAAAACTCTAGACTAAAAAAAAAATTATTAAAACGGCTATGTTCTTTAGGAGTAAACCTATTTTTTTTCATTAAAAAGTTTATTATTCAAGAAATTCAAATTTATTATAGAAAAAGTGAAAAACAGATGAATGAAAAGAAAAATCTTTACCCATTATCCTTCTACCTAGAAATATCCATGGTTAATGGGTTATTTTATATCTGTTCAGACCCTTTCCATGCATTTATTTATTTTCACTATCCCAAATCCCTGCTTTATGTTACTTGAAGTCAAAAGATTTCCTTTAATTTTTAGGTTTTCATGGATTAACCACTGCTAGCAAAATGCTACTTTTAGGAGAAGATTAATCTTTTTCTTTTCAGTTTTATTGAGGTGTAATTGACAAATAAAATTATAAGATATTTAAAGTCTACAATGTGATGACTTGATATATACATACATTGTGAAAGGATTCTGCCCATGCATTCATTTATTAAAGCACTTTTTTCAGTGGGCATTGCTATGTGCGAAGCACAGTTCTAGGCATTTGGACTACATCAGTAGACAAAACAGATGAAGATTTCTGTTCCTCAGGAAAAATGCATTCTAGTTGGAGAAAATGGATAATAAAAAATATATATAGTTAATAAGTAAATTGTTTAGTATCTTAACAGAAAATGCAATGGAAAAAAGAGACAGTAGAGCAGAGTGAGGGGGTCAGGAGAGCTGGAGAGGAGATTGCAATTGTAAACGTGGTAGGTAGGGTAGGCTTCGTTGAGGATGAGGCATTTGACAAAGACTTGTCGGAGGTGCAGGTATCTGTGGGATGAGCATTCCTGTCAGAGTGAAGGGCACTAGAAGTCCCTAAGGGGCATGGGCCTGGTGTGCTCGCGACGCAGCAAGGAAGCCAACCAGGCTGGAGTGCAGTGAGTAGTGGAAAGATGGTTAGAGGATGAGGTCAAAATAGCGGGAGGAAGAGGGGATACAGCACACCTTGTAGACTTGTACTCTGTGTGAGGGGAGCCTCTGCAGGGTTTTGAGCAGAGGAGTGACATATCTGACATATATTGTAAAAGGATAACTCTAGCCTTCTGACAAGAGGGCTGTAGGGAGGCAAGTTAGGAGCAACTGCAGTAATCCAGGCAGTAGATTGTGGTGGATTGGACCAGAGTGGTTGCAGTGAGGCTGATGAGAAGTAGTTGGATTTGAGAAATATATTTTGGTACTAGGGCTAATAGGATTTCCTGAAGGATTGGATCTGGATGCAAGAAAAAGAGAAGATGACGATTAAAGATGGTTCTGCAAGGATTTAGGTGCCAACAAGCGAATTAAGGAAGGCTTGGATGGAGCAAGTTAAATGGCGGGGAAAGCATGAGTCTTGTGAGGGACGTGATGAGTTTGAGATGTCTATTAGAAATCTGAGTAGGCAGTTGGGTTTATGAGTCAGGAGTTTAGGGGAAGGGCCTAGGCTAGGGTAGACGGTGCTCAAAGCCATGACTGGATAAGGGCAAAGGAAAGAGTATAGGCAGAGAAGAGAACTAACATTAAAAAGTTGGGAAGAAGGGGAGGATGCAGCAAAGACTGAGAGGGAGGAAGCAATGAGGCAGGAGGAGACCCAAGAGAGGATGGAGTTCTAGAAGCCAGGCGAAGAACTCGTACAAGGAAGAGGGAGTGGCCCACTGTGTTAAACAGTGCTGATGCAGCTGGTGAGATGAGGACAGAAATGACTAGGGGGTTTAGCAATGTGGAGGCCACTGGTGACCTTGACATGTACAAAACCTGACTGGTGTAGGTTTAAGAGGGGAGGAATTAGAGAGGCTTTACGGCAAAGGGTAACAAAAGAATCAGGTGGTAGCTGAAGTAGAGTCAGTAGAGGTTTTTTGTTTTGTGCCTTTTTTTTTTTTGGATGGGAAAAATAACAGCATATGTGCCTTTTTTTTTTTTGGATGGGAAAAATAACAGCATATTTGCATGATGATCATAATGATCCAACAGTAACAATAATAAAAAATTATATAGTAGGAAGCTGGAAGAAAACATTCATAAAATGTTTTCAAAAACAGGATTTACTTGCGGCCGGCCCGGTGGCTTGGCGGTGAAGTGCGCGCGCTCCGCTGCTGGTGGCCCAGGTTGGGATCCCGGGCACGCACTGACACACTGCTTCTCCGGCCATGCTGAGACTGTGTCCCACATACAGCAACTAGAAGGATGTGCAGCTATGACATACAACTATCTACTGGGGCTTTGGGGGAAAAAATAAATAAATAAATAAAATTAAAAAAAAAAAGGATTTACTATACATACTTTTCTATAACTTGCAAAATATATTATAAATATGTTCCTAGTCAAAAATGCGGCTCTCCATTTTCATTTTTAATGGTGCAGAATATTCTATTTTTTGAATGCACCATAATTTGTTTAACCAACCCCTTGTCCTTGGACATTTGGATGGTTTCCTTTTTTATTTTTATTTTTTTGCTTTTATAAAAATCATGCAGTGGATATCCTTATACATATAAATTAGCCCAATTTTCTGATTGTTGCCTTTGGTTAAGCTCCTAAAAGTGGAAGTCCTCGGTCAAAGAATGAAAACATTCTAAATAATTTTAATGCATATCAAATAGCCCAAATGTCCATTTTAGAATCCATCAAAGTCATTTAGACCTGCCCTTATCACAGTTTTATTTTTCTTTTTCTCCCCGAAGCCCCAGTACATAGTTGTGTATCATAGTTGCAGAGTTGTAGCTCTTCTATGTGGGACGCCGCCTCAGCAGGGCTTGATGAACAGTGAGTAGGTCCACGCCCAGGATCTGAACCGGAGAACCCCAGGCCACCGAAGCAGAAGTTGCAAACTTAACCGCTGTGCCACCAGGCAGGGCCCAGTTTTATTTTTCTATTACGCCTATCACAGTTGCATACTGTTTCATTTATTTGTGTGATTATCTGATTAATGTCTGTCTCTTCCACTCGAATGCAGACCAGTGAGTGCAGAGACAAAGCCTGTATTTGCTCACTGCTGTGTCCACAGGTTTTGCCCCAGAGCCTGTCGCATGGGCATTCAGTCAACAAATGTTCATGAGGCTGGGCCAGCTCCATTTCAGTGGCCCGGGGTTCGCATGTTCAGATCCTGGGGGTGCACCGACACACCGCTTGTCAAGCCATGCTGTGGCAGCATCCCATATAAAGTGGAGGAAGATGGGCATGGATGTTAGCTCAGGGCCAATCTTCCTCAGCAAAAAAAAAGAGGAGGATTGGGATCAGATGTTAGCTCAGGGTTGATCTTCCTCACACACACAAAAAAATGTTCATGAGGGAATGAATGAATGTAAAGCTTAATTCAATGGATAGGGTAAAAGATCACACTGGACAATGTCATTTGGGGATAGAATGAGGTGTGACTATCATCACCCCCAGCGCCTTGCAAGGTACCTGGTTTAGCACTACCAAAGTGTTTGTAATTGACTAATTAAATAATGCATGAATGAAGGGTATCACTTTTATAAAAGTCCCTCTTCTTGTGTGGCTTAATGACTGGAATAATTGTGGATTCTCCCAAGTCACTTCTTTGGAGAAGACACTCAGTCTGCGTCTAGATTTTGGTGCGGCTCCCGAAGCCTGGCTTCCCCTTAGCCAAACCCTCCCGTTTCCAGCGCCGAGCACCTCCATTCAGTGGCCAGCAGGTGGCAACAGTCGGTTATTAAAGCGACAGCGGAGCCGCGAGGCCCTGTCTGGATAAGGCAGCTCTCCGGGCTGCGCTGTCCCCAGGGCCCTTAGAGGCACTGTCCACCCGAAAACACCCTGCAGGCCAGCCCAGTGGGCTCCTTCCTGGGAGGCAGGCTGCTCAGGTGCATTCTCACGGACCCCTGGAGCAGTGTCTCCTCTCAGAAGAGTCAAGAAAGAGGGGTCAGCTCTCAGCCCCTGAGAGAATCTGACTCTATTTTCCATTTTACAGCATTTACCGTTCTGAGGAACTCCACACCAGACAGCTCAAGAGCCAAATGAAATTCATTTGAGAATCTGGTCTTCCTCAGGCCCTGAGATTTTGTCCAGTTATACCAACCGACCTGCCTCTGTTGTTGTCTCAGACTGTTTGAAATGGTCATTTTCTTTTGATTTTCTTTTTTTCAGCCAAGCTCAGTACCTTGCAGTCTAGGCTGATAGTTTTGTAGGAATCATTGGATGACATAAATGCTTCTTATGACATACCAAACAGGTCGCTGCCCGCTCGCCATGGCTCCGCCCCATCTTGGTGCTGTTTTTTCAGGGGCAGGGAGGGCTTTGCCCCCATCCAGCTTTACTCTCTCCATGTCCCCTTGAGACTAATGATAGGGAGGGAATCACCGTTGGCTGAGATCCGCTGTCCATCATTTCACTCTCACAGGAACCCAGGAGGGTGGGTGTTCTGTTCATGTGTCCAAGCCCACTTAGGCCATAAGTGGCAGAGCTTACCAGGACAGGAATCGGATATTCCTGATTCCAGATATGGTGCTCTGTTCCCTATACTCATTGTCCACACTGTGCTCCAAGAAGCCCCTTAGAGGTGGTCACAAAAGAGGGGGAGGAAGAGAGAAGGTGGAAGGTGGACATGTGGCCTAAAGGGTGCTGCTTCTTGCCTCCCACCCTTGCTCCATCTAGAACAACTAGAATATATATATATATCTCCTCCTTCTAAAAGGAAAGCTTAAGTGAAAGATTTTTATATATACATAAAGTACAAGGAGGAAAAAAGTCAGAATTCTCTCACAGGATATGTTGTCTCTGGGGTACATTGTGACACAGCTGACTCACAGCAGAAGTGTGAATTGTGACTATAAGACAAAGCCAAGTTAGCGAGAACCGAGGAGAGGCCTTGGCCCCCTCATCTCCAGGGTCTAACCACTTGATTAATTCAGGAAATGCTTTGACAGCAAAATTCTTCTGCAACTGTCTTCTCATATTCTCTGGGACAGACATAAATTAAGAAAAATGAATTTGATGCAAAATCAAATGTGTCCTACTCCTACCCTCTGCCTGTAACAGAAAGTACGTCTGGAAATTTTCTTTGTCACACGGAGTCTAGGTGATGGCAATCTGAAGGAAAACTAAAGAAGCCTGGGAGGCCAAGTTGAATGACACACGAAGAACTGAGGCAGAGAACGAGGGAGCGGGGAGAGAACAGCCTCAGGTTGGGTCTCTGGAGGGGTTAGGGGAAACAGGAGGACAGAGACCTGGTCAGGGAACTGCAAACCGAGAGAGAAGCCCAAACGGTATTTTTAAGGAGCTTTGTTAGATATTTAAAGCACACTCCTACTTTGACATTTTCCCCAGAGACAGAAAAGATGTGAATTGTTTTCAGTAATATTTTCCTGCAGGACTGGACCAGTGCCAAGACTGGACCAAGTAGGATCCTGGCTTTACATCGGTTACATAAGCAAACTTCAGTCTTCCCTGTGATCTGAAATAGTCCAAACCATGAATGTTTTTCAACTTCCATTCTGTCAGCTGTTTGGGTTTCTATTCTGAGAGGTGCTAACTGTTAAACATTGTTATTCACTTGTGTTCTCTAAATAACTTTTAATTAGTTTTAATGTGGACCAAGAATGTTCTACTGTTGACACAGTGACAGGAATTATCAAATATAAAATTAATAAAGAACTCACTTCTGAAAAAACCTTGCACTGATATTACAGTATTTTATAATATCTGTCTCATGCATTTTTCCACAATGGAATTTTTTTCTTTTCTTTCAGTGGACTTAATTGCATTGGTGCAAGAAATGCAATCAAACCAGTAACTGTAGGTAGCCTTTGAAACCTCGTTTCTAGCTGGATGGTTACTACATTCATTACACTCATTCATTCATTTTCACTACAGTGAAAAATGATGAGCAATAAACCTTTCACCTTAAAAACTGCCAAAGATAAAAGTTTTTCAGGGATTTCAGAATATCATAAAGCAGACAATTAAAAAAAAAAAAATGTTGGGGCCGGCCCGGTGGCGCAAGCGGTTAAGTGCGCACGTTCTGCTGCGGCGGCCCGGGGTTCGCCGGTTCGGATCCCGGGTGCGCACCGACGCACTGCTTGTTAAGCCATGCTGTGGTGGGGTCCCATATAAAGTGGAGGAAGATGGGCACGGATGCTAGCCCAGGGCCAGTCTTCCTCAGCAAAAAAGAGGAGGATCGGCATTGGATGTTAGCTCAGGGCTGGTCCTCCTCACAAAAAAAAAAAAAAAAAAAATGTTGGAGTTTTTCAACGGAATCTCCCCTCTCCCTCCCCCTTCCTTTAAGACAATGGTGTTAGTTGTCCCCAACTGTTAGTGCATGATTCTAACAAAGACTCGAACATCCCTTTGGCTAAAAAGTAGCCAAATATCAAAGAGCTAGTAATCTTGGGGTCAGCCCTTGTTCTTTTCCAAAGCAAGGAAAGCCTTCTGAATCCTTTTGGGTAAAAATCTGGCAAAGATCAAAGAGATTTCAGTAAGGGTTTCTGATACATCAATGAAACATCCTATGAGGATTCTGCACATGAGACTGATCCAAGCATGCTCTAGTTTAATCCCCAAACCTATAAAATCATAAATACAGGAGCCAGTTTCTTTAGTGAAAGCCTGCAATACACAGGATAAACCTGCCAAGTGCACTGATCAACTGTGACCTTGCCTACAGTCTCATTTTCATCATTTTCTTAAGTACTATGTAATTTGGTCTTGGGACCACTTAGCTAATTACAGTTTAGGAGGATGGCCTTGTATGTTACTGCACAACTGACAGAAGTATTTAGTATTCTGCAGTTCAATGGAAAAGAGTACAGATGTACTTGAATATTTATGGAATTTTACCTTTTCTTTTTGTTATAGAGGCCTTACAACAAATTAGAACATGTGTGTCAACTTCATAATCAACTCCATTTTAAAGATTGGTTAGCCAAGACTGACATTTATTCAAGCACTATTTCATCTGTCATACTCATTTTAAGTACATTGGCCTATTATATGGCCATGATCAGCACTATTTAAATTGCCAACATCCATACATCCCTTCTGTGTACCCTGACTCAATGCATCAGTGGCACTAGCTTAGTTTTGTCACAACTCTGGGCACATTGGCTGTCCCCAGGCGTGTCTGGAGCTCCTGGAGCTTCAATTTTACTCGAAGACTTGGAAGAAAAAAAATTAATCAATTTAACCATTTATTTAAGGTGCTGCCAATTCTTTATTTAATTTGCTGTAAAGCAAACAAAATTATGCATTAGCTATGTTATGACTAAAAACCAAATGTTGACTAATACTTACAGTGATAGAATAACAACTTGTGAACCAAGAAGTGTGTCTGTTTAGCTGTCAGAGTTCCCGTCAGAAACCAACTGGTGACGCTGAGAAAAAAATATGATGACATTCATCCGGGGAAAGCGATGGGACATAGCCCCACCTGGCCTCCAGGTGAGGCAGCCCAAAGCCTGCTCCCATCGCCTGTCAAGTCCTCTGCTGTTGGACAGGAACTCGAAGGACTATTGGGAGAAAAGGAAACCTCAGCCCTAAGGGAATGGGACCCATTTGTTAGATGAGATCCTGAGAAACCTGGACAATCTGAGCGTGGGCAGAGCCCTTAAGGAAGTTCCCTCTCACTTCAGCTAAGCCTGCGCTGGGCAGGAGCTCCCTGTAGCACAAGGACATACTGCAAGAACCGTCCCCATGACCCTCCCACACCTGGCCATCGCACCTCCCAGCTCCTGGTCCTGAGTCTCCACCTTGGATGGGGATGACCCTATAGCACCCCGCTAGTGTACTCCCTGCCCCTCACCAGTCTGCCCACTGTAGGCAACACAACCTTGCTCAGGTGCAGTCCTAGCCCTGAGAGAGAGTTCCTGCCCTTGACCTGGTCCAGGCTTTCAGTTCCTGTCTTTATGTGGTCCAGTCCCAAAACTATAGCCTAGATTCAACCAAAGAAGAGTATAAAGCCTGATTTTCCTGTGAAAATAAATACAAATGCAAAACTCACGTGAATGTCTACGATACAAGACCTCGAAGAAGACAGAGGCTGTTTGTGGCCCTTTTGATCAGTTCCTGGGCCCCTGGGGATGTATTCATCCCCCTCTGCCATTAGAGCGCCCCCAGCAGACATGTTTGAGAAGCACAGCTCTGGGGGACATCACTGCAGGGTAAAGGATACAGGCTACATGTGAAGTCCTACCCCAAAACTGGAGACACTGTTCTTCAGAGGGCACGTGTCCCGCTGGAATCGGGGGAAATTCCATACAGTTCCAGATCTCCGGCCTCCTAACTGAATGTTATGCAATGCCTTGATCCCCTCCTCCCAATCCTTGCAAAATGTCAAAGGAATAAAACCAGTTTTCTTTCTTAATGGGCTCACAAAACAGTGGTGCCAATTTTGTGCAGGCCGGTCCTTTTCCCTATTTTTCTGTAAAATTGTTTTAAAAGAAGGATTTGAAGTTGTTTTGGTGAAATTCAACTTTATGTGGCTTGTTTTTCATTTCAAGAAAGACAAAGGCAGCTTTGGCTGGTGCTGGGGAACCTGAGCTCAGAGCGTGAGGGAGGATCCGGCGGCCTCTCCAGCTTCCTTGTGATGACTCGTACAACAGCACACGCAGCCTTGGCTCCCTCCTCTGTCCTCGCCCCTTAGAGACACAGGAGCCCAGGCAGGCCTGAGAAGCCTTTCTGAGCATGAGACTCACTGGACTGACGGGTCCGAGGATGACCCAGGGCCTCCTTGTCCTGGAAAAACAACTGCTGTCCCATTACCTGGCCTTCTCCTTCTTTCTCCTGCCCTGAGGGCTTTCAGGACACATTTTGGTGGG
Source organism: Ceratotherium simum simum (assembly GCF_057802395.1). Classification (NCBI taxonomy): domain Eukaryota; kingdom Metazoa; phylum Chordata; class Mammalia; order Perissodactyla; family Rhinocerotidae; genus Ceratotherium; species Ceratotherium simum. The sequence goes on from NC_141908.1 coordinate 53,986,603, forward strand.
AAGATACATTTGGGTGGGAAGAAATGCACCACAAGGAGTCACTAATTTGAGATCTGATTGTGATAGTCTTTGGTTCCAGCCAGGCCAGTTCCGGGCCTGATTCAGCTAACTCTCAATTACGGCGAAGGGTCTGACCCTTCTCAGAGAGCCCCTCAAGCTCGGCCTCTCAAAAATGTACAAAGACTGATCTTCGGCTTGTGTTTCCTAGAGAAGAATAATTGGCAAATTTGGAGGATTATACTTCTGTGCTCTTTTCTATTCTGAAGGCTAATTAGCATGTTGGTTACAGAGGATCTCGTGCATTTATTAGAACTCTTACCTTCAGAATGTGTTTCCAGGGTCTGGCTCTGTGACAAACATCCTCACCTCCCAGTTGCACAGGGTTTGTATATTCCTTTTTCCCCAAACAGACCCCTCTCGTACCACAAGGATGAAGACTGATATCTTGCAGATGGAATTCATCCCTGAGATGGAGACAGAGCGTCTGCCTCCTCCCAGATGGCTTAGGAAGGGCAAGGAAAGAGTCAGAGGAATGAAGCTAAGAAAGTGAGAGCAAGGGAATGGGGTTGGGTTAATTTCAAGGAAGAACTGGGAAGCAGGTTTTGGAAATGAGAGGTCGTTGTCAGAGACCCAAGGGACACATATCAGGGAGCTTCCTGGGAATGTGGCTTAAATCCTTACATGGGACCTGGTATCAGGGAGAAAGATCCATGCCTTCAGGGATGAGAGGCTGAAGGACAAACCTGGCTGTCCGTGATAGGGTGAAGATGCAGGATGGGGATGAGGAGCTAGAGAGAGAAAGCAAACTGGAATTAAGGAGAAAATTCAGACAAGCCAGGCAGCACTGGGCTCTACAAGGACCTGTAACCAACCTGTATTTACTGTGTCCTGAATTTTCTCACACTTCAATAAGGTAACTCTTCCCCCTGGATTCGAATGGGATACATGCGTTCCCTTCCCTCTCTCCCTGCCACTCCCAGAGAGATGATACAGGACACATGTTTGGGGGCATAAATTCTGATACATTTGATTTTTTAAAAAATCACTTTCATCACTCCAGAGTCATGCTTGGTGTGTTCATGGTCTGCCTTTATGTTCTCTGAATTTGCCTTTTCAAAGTCAGGCTCCTCTCCAAAAATCCACTCTGGCAGGAGATCAAGGGAGGACCCGATGCTCTCTGGTTAATGATAAAGTTCTGCCGTGGAGCTTTCCCAGCATTACCCAGAAAGAACCCAGAATTAGCAATCTGGCTCTGACAACCACAGCATATGTCCCCACACAGGCTGTGCACCTTGTCTGAGCAACTTCCCTGTCCCCGGCCTGCAGAAGGACTCACCTGGCCTGGCATGGGCAGATGGTGCCTGGTACAACATGCCCCCAGGCTCCTCTCTATTGTCACCCGCAGGCTGCTCAGCACAGCTCACTTGGAGCCCTCCCTGCATCCCCAGAGCCACGGCCCTGGCCCTTACCCCAGTGACGGTGCTGCGGTTTGCTTATTTTGACATATTCATCCCCAACATGTCAAGATGAAAGGCAGGAAATATGCAGTTCCAGTTCCCATAGCAGGAGTGGTTGGACCAAATTGTATCACATTTACAGGCTGGTCATGGGATCCTGGAGGCAAACACAGGGCAGGCCGACCTCAGGCCCGGGCTGGCCTGGCACGGCTCAGGCTGGCTACTGCCCGCCTGCATGGAACCTCTCGCCACGCACTGACCGCAGCCTTGCTCACTCCCGCCACCGCCTGTGACTGAAGCCACCTCCTCAGAAGGTCACTCCCACTGGGGCTCCCCACCACCCAGAGGGTCCTGCCCCAGAGAGAGCCCACTTCCTCCCCAGCCACTCCCAGGCCCTGGTGGCCTGTTTCTGAGGAATTAATGTGGAGCTTTCCCTGCCTTTCCATTTTCCTGTGAACAGGAAGTGCCTCTAGGTCCTTGGGGCAGAGGTTTGGAAACCCCCAGTATTCTAAAAAAGTGACAGAAATTGACCCATCAAGACCCAAAGCAAAAAAAAAAAAAAAAAAAGCCAAGGCCTTACTGTTTTCACTGAGTGACCGCCAGCCCTTCCTGTAACCACCCCAGTCAGCTAGATGATTCTTCTATAAAAACACCATCTTTTCCATAAGACATAAGTAAGCATCGCTTCCACCCACGCTCAGGATGTTAAAACATTTGAAGAATGATTTGTTCTGGACCAGAAAAAAACCTTGCAGGAAGAATTCCATTTCTCTTCCTCCAGGTGTGTGCCATGTGGCTGGGTTATGGGGGCGGTGGGGACCGTGAGTGTCCATTTCCCGGCTTCAGCGCAGTTACACCAAGCCCTCCGTCATTAGGCTGCAGGAAAGCATTTGCGCATTTCATTTCCTTGGGGATGATTTTTTAAAGTGGCTCTAACGCACCTGATCACATTCAGATGTGTTCCATGGGAAGCAGGCAATTTGAAAGTGCAGTAAAGCCAGTTTGCACAGTGCCCAGATAGAGCTGAACTTCTTGTTCAACAGAAGCCACTAAAGACAGGTACTCAGGGACGATAATGTCCTTTTGTGCCTTTGTCTGGGGCAGCTCATTAAGGTAGAGCCACCTCAGCATTGACAGGATGACCCCTTCCTGTGTGTTCCAGGAGAACATAATTGACTACAAAACCTTTTTTCCATGTCACCACTGCCAGCTACAAACCCAATTAGTAACAGAGTTAACTCAGATGAATCCTGGGAACATGGGAATAGCACGTTCTACAGCTGATCAGACCCATGGAACAATGACACATCTGGATGTCGTCAGGAAGGTGGGATCCTGGGGACCCCAGGGGGTGGACTCTCGCAGAGCCCACACGTTCTATCTACTTCAGCGTCCCCTTTGTGGACGAATTACATGGCCTTCGAAGATTAACAATCAGAGACCAGCTTCTGTCTGCTCAAGGCCTCTGAGTCTGGAGCATCGCAGTTTTATTCTGAGGCCAGAGATAGTCAAAAGGAGTCATCCAGGTCTTAATTCAAGTACAGCCCCTTGGTCCTCTCCACCACTCCCTCCCCACAAAATCTGGATGGACTTAAGAATCCCTTTGTTTCTTGTTATCTGACCCTACTCACAAGCACTAAGGAATCATACGTTCTGACTCTCCTGAAAGCAGAAGCATACAACTAATTTCAAGGCACAAAGGTATGCTCTGGCCCACCCCTACCTCGGTTTAAATAATTAACGCTGCCAGGCAGGTGCAAAAAGCTTGTGCAGAGAGAGAAAAATACCCACGCAAAGGGCAAGCACAAAAGGAAATACTTGCCCAGGTTTTGAATTGTTATTACAATGAGGCTATGGTGATTCTTAATCACTGCAATGTGGACTGTAATGCTGGAAGAGGCACGCTGGGCTCTGGGCACCTTGCTTTTAGTAATGAAAGTTACAAGGTTAGGAATAACCTTGAGACTGGTCCAGGGGGCTTCTCAGGAGGTCACGCTTTACCCTGATTGGTGGCCTTGTTGTTTCAGGTGTCCTCAACTGCCCATGTGACCATGTTATTCCACAATCTACTCATTGATTGGTGAGAAAAGCCACTTGGGGCAAGCAAGCTCTGAGGGCAGGATGGCAGGGCTGCTGCCAGGCTTGGAAGATTATGTCCTTTTCATTTGACGTATGGTGTGCTCAAGTGTCTAGTGGAATTGGTCTACTCTGGCCTCGGGCAGGCAGAGAGCATTTGGAAAGAAGTAGGATGGAAGTCTCTAGAATCACAGCCCAGAGGCTTGGGGAATCAGCCAGAGCTCTCACCCGTAAGCAACAGAAGTCAACTCTGGCTGATTTAAGCAGAAAAGGAGGGTGTCAAATGGCAGTGGGATGGCTCAGGGCGGGCTGGAGAGCGAGCTTGGGAAGCATGAGGGTTCTGCCACAGCCAGGCCCACGGGCAAGATCACACCAGAATCCAGCCCTGCAGGGACTCTGCAACCCCCGCTGGGGACCACCAGACATTGCAGCCCCCCCGGGTACCACTGGGGCTGGACCTGGCTGCTGTGGCTGGAACAGCTGCCTTCGGGCCCTGCAGGCACAGGACCCCACCCCTCGGCCACAGTGCTCCTTCATGGTTCCTGCCTCACCTTAGCTCTGGCTCCTCACTCAAGTCCAGGGGTGCCCCTAAGTAGCCAAGTGCCCCACTGCAACATGACAAACATCCATATGACTGAGTTCTGTTCCAGAAGGGAAACTACTGATTGCTCTTATATCGTCAATGGGCTTTACTGAAGCTGAAAGGAGATGACATCCTACCCCTTGGAGGTTTTCCTCTCCTGGCCCTACACCCAACCACCTTTGGTCCAAGCCTGATATTCTACTTGGTGGATATCCTGGCCCTTCTCTTCTCTTTTTCTCTCAAGCTGGTACCATTTTTATATTTCTCCTTAGAGCCTCTGGTGGGAGAGAGGAGGGTATGAAGCAAAATCAAATGTGCCATTGCTCTGGAGAGAGTTTAGAGGGGAAGAGTGGAACCCGTGGTCAAGGCAAAGGTGAGAACTGGTTAGAAAATGCTAAACACCTGTCAAAATTCTCAGTCCCAACATGGGAAACAAAGCTTTAGCTGGGGTCTGAAGCTCCCCCGGAAGTAGGATGGTGCAGGGTGGAGCAGCAGAAGCCAGGCAGAGTTCCCTCCCCCAACCAGGTAGGAAGAAAATGGAGTGGGCTGGAGAACACTGGAAGATTTTGAGAGATTATAACAAGACTTCTCTGTGTATCTTCCCCCTAGCTTCTGCAGTCAGTCTGCAGTTGGGATAAATTCAGCACAAGAGAAAAAGGCAGCATTTCCTCCCCCTCTCTCCTCCCTTTTTAGGTGAGAGGAGGAGGTGGCATGGGGGATAGAGAAAGATCTGGCAAGCTCACCAGCTGGTGCTGTGGCTGGGCTGAACAGAGCAGGCTTGCTCTGCACCCCCACAGAGAGGGGCCGAGACAGGAATGGAGAGGTGCCCTCTCGCTTTTCTCCCTTCCCCAACTCCTTGGAAATCAGGTTGGGCTCAGGCATGGAGGGTGTAGGTAGCCCCCTCCAGAGTACGATCCAAGGGTGCCCACAGTCAGCATGCCCCAAGCAGAGCCCCATCAACCAGTCCCGGGGCACGCAGCTTCGGGTGGGGGCCACATTTTTGGAGTACAGCATTGCTTTCAGAAAGACCCAGTTGAAATGCACTCCTGTTGCCTGGGAACAGTAATGTATGAACAGCTCAATCCCCTGCACAGAGCTGGCCATTGGGTTACTGAAGGATGAGCTATGGGGCAGATCTAAGGATGGGAGTTGCAGAGATTTTAATGAAGGGGAGTGGGGAGGGCATGCGGTGGTGGGTGCTCTGGGTTTAGGGATCACATGAGGCTCTTAGACAACAAGGGGGTACCAGGAAGACTGGAATGAGAGAGGAGTGAGGGATTGGGGGCTGGAGCAATGAACACATGGCCTCATGACCACTTAAACGCAGCCCCACCTCTCTGTAGCATGGGAAGAAGCTAGAAGGCTTTGCATCCAGCTTTCCAAAGCCCTATTAAAGCCTCTCACAAGAGCCTCGGTCCAGACAACCGGCCCAGATGCCTCCTGGGCTGTGTGTTGGCCATGGTGGTGGTGCTGGGAGCACGGAGGCCAGGTCACTTCATAGGGAGAAGTAACTCCCCCAGCTGGCTCTAGGGACAGACTGAAGCAGAATTTTATTGTTTCTATTTTCTAAATGGTTTGTTTTAAAATTTGGTTCAAGACTTTGTAGCTATGGAGACGTGATACTTGGTCTCAACTTTTGGCTCATCTTGTGCTTTTTGGGAACCATACAAGGGGCTGCCACATCTGATCTGGGTGGACAGTCACCCAGCTTTGCTTCTGAGACCATCACTCTGAGCTGCAGTGTCTACTCTGAGGGCACTAATGTAGTTTATTGCCCTGATGATAAAATTCTAGTTACAGTGGTAATTACTATTAAAAAATTGTTGCCATTGATCTTTTCTGTGGATTGAGCTATGCAGATCTATATCCTGCTTTTCACCACAAATAAACGTTGGGTTTGCCTTTGTCTCCTGTGCATATTTCTGTTTGTGGCCAAGCTGAGAATCAAAACACTGCCACCTACCATGTGACAAATGAGGACTGGCCCCCTGGTCCTTTTGGGTCCTTGGGGAGAAGTGTGAGATTTGGTTATTATTGATGATGCGAGAGAGTCCTTTGCCTAGGCCCAGGCTAGGACCCAGAGGCCAGCACTGCCGGGGAGCCCTTGGCCACTGGGCAGTAAGAAAAACTAAAAGGGAGCCATGGGAGGTGGGTGAGAGTAGTGCATTGCTGTGCTATTTTGATAAAGGCTTTACAAATAAATGAATATTACATTGTATGTATATACACACATATGCAGATAGATTAATAGCAATCTTCTGGTGGTGGAATGCAGATGAATTTTTTTTTCTTTATGCTCAGTGATTTCCAGGTTTCTGCACTGAGAATATCTTACTCTTGTAATTAGAGGAAGAAACCAATAAATATTAATTTATAAAGAGAAGGAATAAATTTTATTTTCAAATAACATGCACAGGAGGATTTTTTCTAGAATTATACGTATGACTTGTGTCCATCTACCCATCTACCCACCCATCGACCCACCCATCCACCCCTTCATCCATCCATCCTTCCATCCTTTCATTTGTATATTTGCACAAAATATATCTGGAATGATGTTGACCAAATGGTTGTGATAGTTATTTCTGGGTGGTGAGATTTCAAATGCCCTTGTTCATGTTCTTCTTTGTACTTACCTCCGTTGCTTGAAATCTGTGGTAACGAGGTGCATTTTTTTGAGTAGCACAGCATCTCTGCTCTATTTTCTGGGTGAGCTGCAGTCACAGAGCCCAAGTGAGTGCTCCCAGCTGGCAAGGCCAAGCAAGACTCTGACCTCACGCCCCTGCTCCCCTGGTCACGCTGAGGCTGCCTGCTGAAGCCCAGGTCAGGGCAGGTGTGCAGCTCAGTGGGGAGCAGAGAGGGAGTTTGCAGGCAACACCTGGGCTCTGTTTAAACCACAGCTAGCGGCATTCTGAGCCTTTGATGTACGTCTTATGACTGGCTGGCCAGGTCTGTAACTGGCTGGGGCTCTGTGGTTCACAGCCCCAAGGTGACAGCGACTGGCCCATAAGATTCTTGTTCTTACACCATACTTCTCCTACCCCTGCCACCCCAAAACTGGGATGCGGCTCCTGTGGAAGGATCTCCAAGGGTCCCTGGGTTTGCAGGTTGCTAATGTCAAGGATGTGTCTGTTGAACATTTTTAGCTCCAGTAGAATAGATAGGCAGGCCCTCCTTGTATGTGGATTTGCAGAGCATTTTCCAAGTGTTGGAGAGCTGAGGAGCAGCAGGCATTTTCTCACTTGGGGTGAGAGTGAGAATGACACAACCGCTTAGAAAAACAGGTTGATATTCATTATCTAGTAGAGGTGAAGATGTATAGGCACTGTGACCTAGAAATCCCACCCCTGGGCAAACACTCTGCTTCTGGAGATGTATGAGGATAATCACAGGAGTGTTTTTCCTAATAGGCCCAAACTGGAAACAACCCACTGTCCATCAACCTTTATAGCATATATGCCCTCAATAAATGGAGCTATGCTTGCACAATGGAACGTTATATGTCTGTAAAGATGAACTAACCATAGCTAGGGGCAATGACATGGATGTAACTCACAACCATAGAGTCGAATGAATGAAGCAAATCCAAAAAGAATATGGACAGCACCATTTCATTCATGCCAAGTTCAAAAGCAAGCAAAATTAAATCATATTTTTTAGGGACGCGCACTAAAGTGGTAAAAATATGAAAAAAAAATCAGGAAAAAATGATTATAAAATTTGGAATAGAGTTACCCCAGGGGGAAGGGAAGGAGTCAGAATCGGCCAGGGTTTCCCAGAGTAGTGGGGGCTCCTGGGTACCTGGCAGTGTTCTCCTTCTTAATTTAGGTGGTGGTGACAAGGATGTTTGCTTTATAATTATTCATTGAACTGGTCAATTATATTTCATGTGCTGCTTTGAATATGTTATATTTCACAACAAAACTATTAAAAAGAAAAAAACCCCAAAATGTAGCAGAGGGATTGTCCAGCCTCCATGTCTACAATTTCCTCTTCCGTTACCCATAGGCTTCCTTTATTTCAGGGACCTCAAGCGGCATCTTTGTCTAAGTCTCTGACCAGGGTCATAAATCAGTATGCTCTGATTTACTAAGTTCTACTATGAGCTTAGCCTTGTATCAGATACTGCTGGGGGTCGGGGTAGGGAATGTGCTGCCCCCAAAAACACAAAACGTTAGAAATACCAGTAAAAACACTAGGCCAGGCTATAGAGACTTCCAGGGCCGGGGAAGTTCTTAGGAGAAGGAGCTCTGTGAAGGCTGTGTGGTGCAGATCAGCTTCTGCTAGTCCTGAGGATGGGTTGGGTGGAGACAGAAGTGGGTGTGGGGAGCTGGAGAGGCTGTTGTGATGTAGGAAGGGATATTGTAAAAGGTGGCAGGAACTCACAAAGTGTCAGGGGAGGCTGAAGAGGCCTGCCTGACCAGATGCCCAGGTCCCCACGGGTGAGTAGTGGAAACCAAGTGTTGTTGGATCGATGGAGTGGCTCAGGAGGGTTTGGAAAACCAGGAAGACGAGTCTCCCCATCCCCTTCTTGTTGCTAGTCTAGGTCTATCAATCAATCAATAGATCGTCAGTCTGCTGCCTCCAGACACATCATAGTCTAAACAGTATAGAAGAGAACTGAACTAAGAAGACATGCAAGGGCCGGCCCTGTGGTGTAGCGGTTAAGTGAGCGCGCTCTGCTGCTGGCGGCCCAAGTTCGGATCTAGGGCGCGCACCGGCACACCGCTTGTCTGGCCGTGATGTGGTGGCGTCCCATATAAAGTGGAGGAAGACGGGCAGGGATGTTAGCTCAGGGCCGGTCTTCCTCAGCAAAAAGAGGAGGATTGGCATGGATGTTAGCTCAGGGCTGACAATAAATAAGTAAATAAATAAAAAAGAAGCCATGCAGAAACCCTCGGAGAAAAATAGGTGAGCGAATACGAGAGAATTAAAAGATAAATATAATGATGCTCATCGCCAAACTCCATTAGAAAACAATCCTCATCTGTCCCAGGAAACACACTGATCAAAAGTCCACAGAGGCTCACTGTGGAAAACAGCATGACAGTTCCTCAAAACACTAAACACAGAATTACCATATGGCCCAGCAATTCCACTTCTGGGTATATAGCTAAAAGAATTGAAAATAGGGACTCAAACAGATATTTGTACACCCATGTTTATAGCAGTATTATTCACAATAGCCAAAAGGTAGAAACAACCCAAGTGCCCATCAGCAGATGAATGGATAAACAAAATGTGGTATATACATACAATGGGTATTATTCAGCCCTAAAAAGGAATGAAGTATTGATCCATGCTACAACATGCATGAGCCTTGATCACATTATGTTAAGTGAAACAAGGCAGACACAAAAGGAGAAATATTGCATGATTCCACTTATATGAGGTACCTAGCATAGGCAAATTCATAGGGACAGAAATTAGAATAGTGGTTACCAAGGATGGAGGGGTGGAGGGAACGGGGAGTCATTGTTTAATGGGTATGGAGTTTCTGCTTGGTGTGATAAAAAAAGTTCTGGAAATAGAGAGTGGTGATGTACTTGTGAATGTACTTAATGCCACTGAATTGTACACTTAAAAACGGTTAAAATGATAAATTTTGTTATGTATATTTTACCACACACCAGGAAAAGTCCACAGGGGCTATTGTGTCCCCCCAAAGTTCATATGTTGAAATCCTAACCCCCAATGTAACAGTCTTAGGAGGTGGGGCCTGAGGAAGGTAATTAGGTCCCACGGATGGAGCTTTCCTGAATGGAATTAGTGCTCCTACAAGATGAGACAAAAGAATTTGCTTCCTCTCTCTGCCATGTGAGGATATAAGACGGCCATCTGTAAACCAGGGAGCAGGCCCTCACCAGACACCAGATTTGCTGGCACCTTGATCTTCAACTTCCAGCCTCCAGAACTGTGAGAAATAAATGTTTGTTGTTTAAATCCCCCAGTGTATGGTAATTTGTTTTGGCAGTCCAAACTGACTAAGACAGGCTCAAAAAATTGTTCCTTCATGTTGAGCTAGAGGAGAGAGATAGGGCTGTGGAGTCATTTACTGAATAACAGGAAAGACAGAAAACAAGGTAAAATTTCTTTGTTGAAGATTGAAGGAGGAGAAGAAAATGCTGTCCTTGGCCTATCTCTGGAGCCCCTCCTACTCTTGGGCCCCATGTGACATTGGAGATGCCCCAAATGACCCGGGTAGACTTTGCTGTTTCTTGAAAAGTAGCCTCGCTCTCTCCTTCCTACGCTCATGCCTAAACAGAGGCTGAACCCCAGATACCCTCCAAGGAGCTGTCCCCTGGGAAATTACCTTTTATAATTCTTCTTTTACCGTATGAGCCCACCTTGGATGTTATTTGAAAATGAAAATGAATTTAAAAACTAAAGATGCTGCAATATGTTTACATATACACGATGGAAAATTTGCTTCTCAAACAGCTTGAGCAAAAAACCTCACATCCCCATGGCAACCAGATTCCACCGTGACCACACATCTCTGCGAGGTCACTCACCCATTTGTAAGCCTCAGCTCTTCAGCCCCTCCCGGTAAACACATGGGGCCCAGATGATACCACCCCCGAGGCTGCTCCACGGCTCTGGGATTGCTGGCTGAGGGCTCTGTTCTGGTCTCTAATGGACATGCCTGGAGACCCATCTAACCTGCAGCAGGGGATCAGCTCCTCCTGGAAGTCACTGAGAGGCAGGGGACTCTGGGGCAAGTGGAAATGCAAGACCCCTGCAGCCTACTCAGGGATTCAGAGTGCTGGGAGAAGTGGATGGGATTCACAACAGTTCTGTGCTGCTGGCCAGAAAATCAGCCCCTCGGTCATCACAAGAACTGCGAGTCCTGCATTCAGTAGAAATGCAAATAATTAGATCCTTAATGCTTCATTCCCTTGAACAGATATCATGGCCCCTTCATAGAGTTTCACGTCACCTTCCCTTTGATCTTTCAGAACAAGAACTTCTTTCAAATGAATGTTCTCAGTACCACTTCCTTTTTTACTTTTTTTTAATATGGTTTATTTTTATTTTTTTTTGTGAGGAAGATCAGCCCTGAGCTAACATCCGATGCCAATTCTCCTCTTTTTTGCTGAGGAAGATTGGCCCTGGGCTAACACCTGTGCCCATCTTGCTCTACTTTATATGGGACTCCGCCACAGCATGGCTGGAGAAGTGGTGTGTCGGTGCGAACCTGCGATCCGAACCCGCGAACCCCGGGCTGCCAAAGTGGAGCGCACGCACTTAACCACTTGCGTCACCGAGCTGGCCCTCAGTACCACTTTCATAAAGCACTTTTAAACGGCCGATCTATGATGAAGCCACCTTCCCCTTCCCTATGGGAGTGGCCGGAGGCCCGTCTTCCCCTGCAGTCCCTCTCCCCTGCTGACACAAGGAAAGTTTTGCAGGGGGTTGTGGGTAGAAAAGAAAGCATGCAATTTCCATGTTGCAGGGCCTCCAGCCCCTGGCTGGCCAGCATTCTCTTCATCTCTCCTGCAATGCAGTTTCTATAATCAGCAAGTTTTGTTTTTAAATTCCAGGCCTGAAGTCTTTTTTCCCACAACACTGTAGAAAGCTGAGGGCACTCGAGGAACTGACTTGGGATGTTCGCCCTCTGCATTATATCTGATTGGGCCAGGCTTTCGGTACAATAAAAACACGCATGAGAGACAGCACCTACCCATGTTGCTGGCGGCTCACAGGGCTTTTTTTCCTTGACCACTTTTCCTTGCCTTTGAGCAGTTACAAAGGGAGATGGGGACGGGGTGGGGGGAGTGCTTCCTAACAGGCTGAGTTTCTCTGCATCTTAGGCTAAAGCTGGACTGGGCCAGTCCTCTGCTGGGCCACCCCCAAGGCATCTCAACTCCCCACTACAGAGGGATGCAGGGCCATTTGGCATTTATTCCTCATGAGAAATTGCCAGCTCCCCCTCAGAATGAACTTCCACCAAACTCTTTGCTTCCTCCCATCATAAAGTTGGAAAAAGAAGAAAGAACACTGGTTCACGGGGTGTAGGCAAGGAAAAACAACTTTGGCAGAACCCACATTCAGCTCAGTAGACCTGGAGGGGTATGGATTTTACAGGATGAAAACCTTTGTCTTCCCTCTGCAGACCGACAGCTACACAATCTGAGAAGCGAGCAGCAAGCCAAAGATGGCATGGGGGGGAGAGAGAAAGAGGGAGAGTGAGAGGGGGGGGGGGGAAGAAAGGGGGAGAGGGAGGGGGAGAGGGGGAGAAGCATTGTCCCCAGGACCCAGACCTGAGGTCCTAGCTTAGGCATTTTTAGGTTTTAGGCTATTTAAGCATTTTAGGTTATTTTTTTCTTTTCCTTTTTTTCCTTTCTTTTTTAAGTGAGATGATGAAGCCGCTTCTCTTTGGCAGCTCTGTTTTATCTTGCTACAGCCAGCCAGAGCTATAAGGGTTCAGGCCTGTCTTCACAGATGTTTCCTCTTAATCACTGTAATTAATATTAATAGTGATTAATTTTTAATGAGGACATCAAGGAACACACTGGCAAAAGGCTCATTGGTAATTTGAATGACCTTGATTTTGTGAGGTCAGTCATCCTCTTTGCTTGGCCACCTGTTTCACAAACAATGCATTGGATCCCGGAATTCTCTGATAATTTATTAATTTCTTCTCTCAGATCTGGGACAAAACCAGGGTGTTCCCAGAGTGGAAACTCCAGGGAAGTTAGCCACCCTGACTGCCCTGACTGATGTCTCCTCCCTCCTCCGAGAAGGCTGGGAAGGCACTAGATGGGGATTGCCTCCCATCTTTCAGCAGCACCACCAGGAATGGGAATTGTTATCCAGTGAGCATTCACTGAGGCTCATTCTGTGCAAAGCACGGTGCTCCGCAGTATGCACCTGGCCAAGTGGCTTTGGGAGTCCAGGGCCAGAGGGCGTCCTGGCTCCTCCTGCTCTGACAAAATGGATGGATGCCTTGTTTGGGGAGCCTCAGTGAACGGCCCTCTGTAGTCAGACTGGTGGTTTCCAATAAACCCTCCCTCATTAATCATGTAGAAACCACTAATAATGTGGAAACTCCCCTCCACAGGGCTGCCAGCCCAGCACAGGGGCTCTGATGGCGGGCTGAGGACACGCCAGTGTAGGGAAGTCTGGGCCCCTTCCCACTCACCATTAGCTTCAGGATGTCAGGGTTATACTTTATATGCCCAGCAGTCCTTAATTTCTCATGAATCATTCATGACTGTACCAAAATCAGTGTTTTAAAAGCTGGTGGTAAGGGGAAAAATGTTCCTAGAGAAGTTAGTAAGTTTGCAGAAAAACAAGGCTTCCCATCCACAAGTTGCCAGTTTGCTTAATCTTTTAAAGTTGTTTTTTTTAAATGCAGAACTTTCCAGGAGTTTTATTATGCTAACATGGTTGCAATCTCCATTAAGGTGGAATTGGTCTACAGTATTTTCCAAGCTTATTTGACTACAGAGCCCTTTGTTCTTGAAATAACTCCCCAATAATGCATTCAGCTCCCCAATGTGTTATCAGACCACCTCCTAATAAAGCAAAACTAAGTTGATGAGAACTCAAGGCAGTAAGGGCAAGCGCCACAGCAGCTAGTCAGTGTCTCAGAACGGGATCCTCTGGGGAGGATTTTGTAGGGTTTTAAGGGTCTAGGCTCAAGTGGTTAAAAGAGGCGTCTTTCAAGGCAATGGAATACGGTGGTTTAAGACTGGTGAATATAGCAAGGGTCTTGTACGGAGTCTTGACAGGTACGTTATTGTTTGACAAGCAAGCTGTTTGCCCAGGTGAGCAGTCTGTTGTCTCAGGTAAATTGATCTGTAGGACTTTCCCGAAGCTAACAGTCTTATCTTCCTTGAACAAAGGTTTCTTGGAACTAACAGCTGAGTCATGTTGACACGAGGGGTCTCAGCCCTTAGGACTCTGGCTGTGTTAGATTGATGCAAGTTGCCGTAGTTCTCAGCACAGTTCATACTTCTTATGTTGTGTGGAATGCTAGTCTCATCAAATACAGTCTGGGAAATACAGGATCCTTCTTGAAGTGATTTAGCATGGTTCATGTTAGAACTCACCTTTTTCTGACTTAACATCTGATTTAGTTTAAGCTATGCAATTTAGAATAAAATTTGAGTAAGAAAAGAAAGTATTGAGGACAGAGTCAGACTTAGATCAGAAACCAGGAGGTGAGACTCTGAAGGGAAACAGGTAGCCAACTGTATTGAGTGTATCTTCCTATTTTCTGTATTCTTGATGCTCTGCCATTTGAGGCCTTGATTCTGGAGAAACAGCCTCTCCCAGGGCTAGCTAATTCCTAGAGATAGCAAAAGACTCCCCTGCAAGTGTACCTTAGATATACAAACAAATCCATTCATAGCCCACGTGCCCAACTCTCTCCTTTATCAAACTCGCACACATCAAGCCAGTACTCCCCCTGCCCAAAGTCACCTCAGGGTCACATACCAGGCAACTAGGGACCACGTCTATAGTCCAGAGCCCCCTGAAATCATTGCAACTATCCAATCCTACTGACTCAGGGAACCTACCCTGCCTCACCTGTTCTTTCCTCAGAGAATTTCAATAAAGGCTCTGGGCCATGCTTTGCCTTCTCTTCTTCTGCCTCCTGACTGACTGGTCTGTCACCATGTGGCCCTGCACCGGCGCTGTGCCTCCTGCTTCTAGGGATCTGTGACCATAACCTTCCTCCTTTGTGACAATCATCTCCATGTCTGCATGTTTTACCATACTTGAGGAAAACAAATCTAGGGTACGTTTTAACACACCAACGGGGTGTTAACCAGGGATGTATTTGAATCACTTAGAGAACTGTCTGCCCAGATCTTGTCCACAGTGTTCGATTGGCCTGCAGTAGGCCCTCAGGTGATTCTAATGTACAGCCAGGGCTGAGAAGCACTAAGACAGTGGTTCCCAAACTGTGATCCTGGGACCAGCAGCATCAGCATCACCTGGGAGCCTGATAGAAATGCAAATTTTGGGGCCCCAACCCAGACCTCCTAATTCAGAAATTGGAGGTGGTGCCTTTATCAAGTTCTCCAGGTGATTCTGAAAGATGCTAAAGTTTAAAAACCATTGCACTGGGCTAAAGCAGGGTAGAGTCAGAGAAGCAGGCCACTAATGGGCTGAGGGACTGGAGCCCTTACATTTATGGCTATATTTAAGGCCATCTCCTGGTGCTGATCAACAGCTTCTTCTGTTCCTAGAATATTGGTGCATCCCATAAATTTTGGTATGTTATCTTTCCATTTTCATTTGTCTCAAGTTATTTTTTGATTTCTTCTTTGATCCATTGGTTGTTCAGTAACATGTTGTTTGATCTCCACGTATTTGTGAATTCTTCAGTTTTCTTCTTATAATTGATTTCCAGTTTCATACCATTGTGGTCAGAAAAGATACTTGATATGATTTCAATCTTCTTAAATTTATTAAGACTTGTTTTGTGGCCTAACATATGATCTATCTTGGAGAATGTTGCATATGCACTTGAGAAGAATGTGTATTCTGTTGCTTTTGGGTGGAATGTTCTGTATATGTCTGGTCTAATGCGTCATTTAGAGCCAATGTTTCCTTATTGATTTTTCTGTCTGGATGATCCATCCATTGGTGAAAGTGGGGTATTAAAGTCCCCTACTATTATTGTGTTGCTGTCTATTTCTCCCTTTAGGTCTGTTAATATTTGCTTTATATATTTAGGTGCTCCTATGTTGGATGCATAAATATTTACAAATGTTATATCCTCTTGCTGAATTGACCCCCTTATCGTTATGTAATGCCCTTGTCTCTTATTATAGTCTTTGTCTTAAAGTCTATTTTGTCTGATATAAGCATAGCTACCCCAGCTTTCTTTTGGTTTCTGTTCGCGTGGAACATCTTTTTCCATCCCTTCACTTTCAGTCTGTGCGTGTCCTTATGTCTGAAGTGAGTCTCTTGTAGGCAGAATAGAGATGGGTCTTGCTTTTTTATCTATTTAGCCACCCTATATGTTTTGATTGGAGAGTTTAGCCCATTTACATTTAAAGTAATTATTGATAGGTGTGTACTTATTTCCATTTTGTTAATTGTTTTCTGGCTGTTTTGTAGTTCCTCTGTTCTTCTCCTCTTGTTCTCTTCCTTTGTGGTTTGATGATTTTCTGTAGTGGTATGCTTAGATTCCTTTCTCTTTAGTGTGTATACTATAGGTTTTTGCTTTGTGGTTGCCATGAGGCTTACATAAAACAACTTATAACAATCTATTTAACAGTCTTAGATGATAAGTTTGAAAGCATTCTAAAGCTCAACATTTTTACTCCTCCTCCACTCTATGTTTTGATGTCACAATGTTCCTAGGATCTTGGGACAGAGTGCTGGCACTCATGTAGTTGAAATTAACCTTTGTATGCCCATATCATCTCCTTCCTCACATAGTTTGCATATTGTTTTTAAAAAATGAATTATTCCTCACTATTATGAATTTTCTTTGGTAAGAATAAAAACTGTCTTAGGAAAATGTTCCCTCATACGGATAACCATCCAAGTATCAGGCTAGGCCTTGATTTTCTGCATGGACAAACCCTGGCTTGTTCCCAAGCTGTACCAGTACACACATCAGAGGGAACTCACTGGTCTAAGATCAAGACAATGAAAACCAGAAGATTTTTATGTTTTCAGAACATCCCAAATATACAAGATTTTACCACCTCTAGAAGGTCCTTTTTGCTAATTTCCTTCAGTGAGTCATTTTAATCTCTAAACATTACCTTCTCTGTTTTTGTGTTACCATAGTGACATGGGCAGTTAAGTAGTTATGTTTCAGAACTAGGAAAACAACCCTAAGATTTCTAGCTTCACATGCTGTTGTTATCTGCTACAATACAATTGTGACTGTATCTAAACAGCACACTTCCAAGTGTTCACCAGGGCTCCAAATTCTAGGTCAGTAACATGGCGCTTGTACTTCTTGTGTTGTTTTGTGCTATTCAGTGGAATAAGCAATAAAGAAAAACATTTACGTTGTGAAATATGTTACCACTGAAAGACTGTATTAAAATATAATCTCTTCAGTGGAGAACAATAAAACTTATAAATCAGGGTTTTCCTTAAATTACACAGTGATAAATGAATCATAATTTTTAGCTTAGCTCTCTCTTGATTTTTGGTCTCAATATGTGAAATATCAATTGATGTGAGATCCCCATGTGACATGTAGGACTAGCGAAATAATTTTACTTTAAAAATTATTTAAGTATTTGCTGAGAGGCCCTAATGACTTTAATAAGGTAGGAGAATATGTTGAAACCAACAAATGTTTGAATCTATAATAAAAATATTAATATAAATTTATTAATAAAATTGCTAATTGATGTGTTAGTTATAACCTAATTCCTTGACTATACAAAACTAAGGGAAAGCAACTTCAGTTTTTTTTCCTTCATTACTACTTGGGAAATGTGAAGATAGTCAGTCTGTTTTAGATAAATGGTGAGACTCGGAGCTGTCAGGTTGAGACCATCTCTTGTTCCAGAAAGACCACCAATTGCGTATGGAATTGGCCAAAATGAGCTAAGTGCACCTGGCTGCAATGGACTGACAGCACCATCGCCTAGCCTCACGTGACGCAGGGAGATTAGAGGCTAGTGAATCCACGGCAGACGATGACGTGATGGGGCTCTTTCACGTTCTGTGGTCCCATTCCAGAAAACACACACTCACCCACAGGGACAGGCAGCTAAGTAGTTATGCTTTTGATGCTTCCAAATAAGCTCACACTGGGTCCGTGTGAAGTCATTTTCATGTCATATATCCTTTTCTTACTGGTCAAATGAATGCTTATGCTCAACTTAAAAGTATCAAATGGAGGGCCGGCCCCGTGGCTTAGCAGTTAAGTGCGCGCGCTCTGCTACTGGCGGCCCGGGTTTGGATCCCAGGTGCGCACAAATGCACCGCTTGTCTGGCCATGCTGAGGCGGTGTCCCACACACAGCAACTAGAAAGGGTGCGCAACTATGACATACAACTATCTACTGGAGCTTTGGGGAAAAAAAAAGGAGGAGGATTGGCAATAGATGTTAGCTCAGGGCTGTTCTTCCTCACACACACAAAAAAAGTATCAAATGGGATTATAAGAGTGTGGCTTGTGAGCTCACATTTCTCCAAAGAAAGGCAAACACACCCACCGCTGTCTTGTTTTAGCTTCCTGTTGATGTCTAGTGCTGAGGCCCATAGGAAATAAGATGCTCAATGAGAAAGAGAACAAAATCCAAGTTTGGCTAGGCCAAACTGACCCAGTCAGTTCCTTGAGAACTGGAACTGATCTTGTTCCCAGGTCTAGCACAGTGCCTGGCCCAGGGGGAGCAGGCAGGAAATGGGTGCGGCATGAGGAGTGCAGATATACCAGGGCACGCAGGTCTGGGCTTCATTTGGAGAGAGAATGCAAGTGAGAACTAGATCTCTAAATATTAGAGAAGCCGACAGATCCCTGACAATGCTATATTCCTCTTAGCCTTCTCCTGCATTCCATCAGAATGCATGCCAGTCAAGGGTCAGACCTGTCCATATGTCCAGTGGAAGTATGATGTGTGATAATGATGTATGCAAAGATCACTATTACTTCAGCTCAGAAAAGGAAATGCCTTTTACTTGACACTAATAGACAAATGTGAATGCCATACAGTTGTTATACGCAAATCATTATATGGACACTTAAAGAGTTCCTTAATTAAGAAGTAATCGTCCCACTGACTAAAATATACAGTTGGGAGAAGAGTTTTGGGTATCCTGCTTTTCCAATGTGCGTTAAAAGAAAAACAAAAAAAAACCCTTTTTGCTCGATAAGTGGGCTTACCAATAATACCTAATCAGCTTTAGGGCTATAAACTCTAAAATATTTTGTTAAAAATGAATAGCATTGGAACCCTGAACCTAATTTATTCAGAGGCCTTCACATTTGAGCTCATCAAGTAACTGGAAACATTCTGATAAACATCCATTCTTCCATTTAGAGACATTTTTTGTGTGTGTGAGGAATATTGGCCCTGAGCTAACACCTGTTGCCAATCTTCTTTTTGCTTGTAGAATACAGTCTCTGAGCTAACATCCATGCCAGCCAATTTTCCTCTACTTTGTATGAGGGACGCCACCACAGCATGGTTTTGATGAGTGGTGTGCAGGTCTGCACTGGGATCCAAACCTGTGAACCCTGGGCTGCTGAAGTGGTGCATGCGAACTTAACCACTAGGCCACCAGGCTGGCCCCTAGAGACACATTTTTAATTCAATTCAGCAAAGAACTACTTCCTCTGATCAGCTGGTATAACTAACTGGCATTAAAAACTAACAAACAAAAAGATATAGAGATGGGAAAATCTTTGATTTCTCAATAATCTCTTTAAAACTATAAATAGAAAATTGAGAAGAAATGGACTTTACATTCAGGGCAGGAGTATCTGTAGTGCTGCTAAATCTGTGGGGGATCATGGAGAGGTTTATTGGTCCTTCCTCCCACTCCTGACTGTGGTGGAAATAAACAGAAACCACTGCCTCCTCACTAAAGGTCATGGTTTAAGAAATCTCCCATTAGTCATAGAAAGATGTGTGTGAAAGACTCTGGTTAATTATTGCGTAAGGACCTCCCTAAGGTACTGGGGATTGTTTCTTCATTTCAAGGAGTGTCACCCAACACCCCAAGAGTGCTCCCAGATGATGCAGCTGTTACATGTCTCTGCACATCCTGGAGGGATGAACCGCATACCCACCTGTTGAAAACCACACCAAGTGCACTTGTTCACAGACCTGGTCAATGGTAACCTTGTCTGAAGACATCCTCAGAACTTTATCTGAACATCTGCTTAATATTTAATCATATTAGGCATTGCTTCTGCTCCAGAAATACCTCTAATTCTAATAAATGCTTACTCTAAAGTCAACCATATCTATTCCTTTTAGGAAAAAAATAGGGTGATTACGTTCTAATAAAGTATGTTTCTTTTATAAGTGAATTTCTCCTTTAAAAGGACTGTACAAAATGAACTGCAGCCATGAGCACACAGCAGTTTGGTAGGTTTACCTAACCCAGGGACAGCTCCATGTGATCCGATTTCTCTGACAAATGTATTTCATGAGTCAAAAGCATTCCCTTAGTGCATAGTGCCTTTTTTTTTTTCTTTGTGAGGAAGATTAGCCCTGAGCTAACATCTGCCAATCCTCCTCTTTTTGCTGAGGAAGACTGGCCCTGGGCTAATATCCGTGCCCATCTTCCTCCACTTTATATGGGATGCTGCCACAGCATGGCTTGCCAAGCGGTGCCTTGGTGCACGCCCAGGATCCGAACCAGCGAACCCCGGGCCGCCGCAGCGGAGCGCACACACTTAACCGCTTGCGCCACCAGGCTGGCCCCGTGCAGTGCCTTTTAGTGGCCTCCATTTCAAAGAAATTTTCTGTTATATAAAACAAATTTCTGTATTTTATTAATAAATGTATCCGATATTGCTTAGTGCAATGACATTCTTCACAGGAGACTGTGGTTGAGAGGATGGCTGTGATGGACTATCTCCAGAATAACCATACTTTTCTGAATATAAACATTAATAAAACATACTACCAATTTCCTATTATAGCCTAGGGGCAAAAATATAGAAAAACTCTATTTCTGTCAGTTTCCATTATCTTTGAGTTAGTCTTGAAAGTATTAAGGATTGAAATGGCAAAAATGGAAACGTGTCTTCTATTTTTTTGTTACTTTTTAAAGTAGGATAGAACTGCAGTTCTGGACTGACGCTCATCTGACAAGGAAACAGACTCTGGAGTGTCATTTGCTCCAAGTCACACAGGGTCTAGTGACAGTATCAGGCCCATTCCCTAGTTTTCCTGGCATATCCCTGCATGCAAACCACCCTTCCCCAGTTGTCAGGCTGCTATCTGGGATTCAGCTTGGGCAGCGCTGTCAGCTCAACTGAATGACAACGTCATGCATTTCTGACAAACCAAATGCTTAGAAAAGTACTCTTTTCACTCAGCCTTTTTTCTTCTTCTGATGGCTCTAGAAGGAACTCCTGTCTGCCCTTGCTCCCAAAAAGTCGAGAAAATATTCTAGATTTCTGCCAGAGTATGCAAGAAGACAAATAAATCCAATGAATGGGTTTTCTATTTCTAAGTAGTTTTAAATTGTCTTTTTTAGGAGCTCAACACAAAACTCTCAATAGTAAACAAGAGGTGAGAGGAAAAACTCAGTTATTAAGTAAATGGCCAAACACATTTTTCCAAATACTCTCAATCACGGGAAGAAAGTAAACTCTCAATATTTTTGATTTCTAAAAGTCAAATTTAATTAATTAATAAATGCATGCCAGATCAAAACACAAAATTACAACTGAAAACCAATAATAATTTAACAGAAAATGCTCTGCGTTGTACTTTTTTATTGGTATGGATAATTTACTAAAGTAACAAATCTGGAAACACATTTTGCTTGCTGGAAAGAAAGTACTGTGTTAGAGAGGAACTAAGGGAAACCAGAGATAAAGCATTTGAGAAAAGTAGGCATATGTTATAGTCTATGGCAATGCAGCAGCCAGAGGGGCTGGTCTATCCCTTTGTGTGCATGTTTATATAAGCATCAGAAACCAATGACATAGGACCCAAAAGTGAAGTCACGACAGATTTACTCTGCGAAACATGCTGAATTACAACCACAGACTACCCAGGACGAAGAGGCGGTGCACGCTGGTTGTCTCCTTTGCATGGGGTTCTCTTGCCAAACAGGGCTGATCATGCAATAGCTTGAGTTTCTCTTAACATGATGAACACCCAGGATTACTAGAACTGGAAAGCGTGTTCACTGTTTTACAAGGACAGCTGAGCGGTGCTACAAAAACAACGGGAAGTTCCTTCATTTTAATCTGGTTATACGCCCAAACCTCTAACCGAGAAATAATTCAGCTATAAGAACCAATTAAATTACTATAAAACATTCCTTCATCTGTAAAACATCTCTTTTTTCCCCCTCAAACTAAAACTTTAAAATAAAATGTCTTCATTTTTGATAAGCAGCTCTACCACCAGTCTCTGATATCGTATATCATTCAGCGCGGCCATCGCGTCAAGTTCGGGCGATCTCATGAGGGTTGGGCCAAAAACAATTCCCAGGTTCTCTGCGTTCATAAGATTCTCCTTCTCGTGGAGGGTCACTCTGGAAAACACAATGAAAGGAGTATGACTTCCTGTAAGCCACGGGGTTTTTCACTGTGCTTTGGCACTAAAACAAAAACAAGATTCACAACAAAGCCTTGTGCCCACTTATCAACTCTTCCGCTAGGCTATTTCTCTGTACTTCTCCTTAACTTCAAAGTACTGACTTTCCTTAAAGTAAATTACGTTAATAAATATTTTAAACTTCTGGTGATCGCTGAAGATTAAGCCTGAGTTAATGTGCCGGACTGTGTGGATTCAGTTCTATTTGTGGATTCTCTTGCCACACCCTAGGGCTGCAGGGGTATGTCTGCAAATAGAGAAGAGACTGGTTGTCTTGATTGTTCCATCAGCTCTCCCTCCACTTTGGCTACCTTGTTCTCCGTAGAGTATTTCTGCCAGCTGAATAGCTGATTGTCTACAGCGAGAGTGGTAGCGATATTAACAGGAAATGGCTCAGGGTCAGCAACCTTGCAGGGGAGTGTAAGTGTCTGTATTACTCTTACCGCCTCAGCAAAGGCACAGAGACTATCACTTGAGAGTTATTCCCTGTTTTAACATGGAGTACTTAACTGCATCCAAATATGAAGCAAACGTGAATTTATTTACAAGTGAAGCTGTAAGCAAATTAAACAAAAGTTTTAACTCATGGTGCTTTTGAAGAGGGAAAACACATACTTGTTAAAGCATCATGAGTTAAATATTCATTTCTGGGTAACTCACGCCTAGAGGCAGACAAAGTAGATGTCAAGTTCTGTTGTCTTTTTTGTGTCTGATTGGTCTTATATTTTGAAATCCTAAAACCACTAAAACTTGGTCATAAAATTTTAAAAACTTTGCTTTAACTGGTAGAGATGAAGGGTGACCAAGCAGGGAAATAAAGCTACATCACTACCATTCACTTTAAAACATTACACCAGAACTATCTGAAATATTTGATTTTTCATTCTTCCCTTTTCCTCTTACTTTATTCCACTGTTTTTTACAGCACTTCTCAGTGTTGGCAACAGTCATTCAATAACTGAAATCCCATCACCGAGTCTGAAGCGCTCATTCTGGAGCAGGAAGTGAGAAAAGCGAGCCTGAGCCCTCACGTTCGGGTTGCTCTGCTCTTGATTACGCTAATGCTAGCATCTTCATAGCTACAGCCCTTTCCACAAAAATTCATGCACGTCCTTGGCAGAAACGTAGGCATTTCTAGCCTATTCGCAAACATAGCCTGGAACTACAAATGCACTGATGTCAGAGTCAAGTCTGCATTCCGTATTGCAGTGCAGAATATTTTTAGCATTCCTTCTCAACTTGTGCAATTTCACACAAGCAGACAATCTAGCTATGCATTTCTTTATTCATTCACTAGATCATCTGTCCTTTCCTTCTCCTTTTGTCTCATTTGATTCTTAAAGTTTGGGTGCAGTACGAGCATAAGCTTCCCAGTCCGTAACTTGCCTCTTCAGATGCGCCATGAGATACCGCAGGGTTTCGCAGTGGGCGGGCGGCAGGAGTTTCAGTGCTTCATGAAGGGTTTCTAACTGCTCATCCGGATCCATAATTTCTAAAGCAGCAAGTTGAATACCAAGGAGAAAAACTTTAACAGACAACTGGTAGAAATGGTTCATTTAATTCTTTCTTGGGGTGATCTTCCAAAACTAGTAAGAAATGCTTTTTCACAGATCCTTGCCCCACAGCTTTGGAAAATATTTTTAAAGTTCAAGTCTCAGATTTCCCAACGCTTAGTTTCAGCGTGGCAATACCATTTACTTGGACTTTTGGGGGGAACACTGGTTTTTTCACTTGAGTGTGTTGGAGTCTGGGTACCATGGAAATTGGATATACAGGATGTTAACTATAAAAAATTCAGACATATGTAGACACAGATAAAAACTCAAATGAGGTCATCTTAAAACATTACAGACATATTTAAGGGATGTTGCATTGTTCAAAATATTTCGAAAATCCCCTTTCAGTGATGGTCTACAAGCTAAGCCACCCCACTGCCCTCTGCAACTCCTGCCAAAGTCTTATCAATTGATATTCACGCTTTTTAAACCAAGATAAATATCATCCAATATTTACTGCCTTTATTCATTAGACTTAGTTTTAAACTACTTTGCACTATATAAAAAAGTCAAATCTACCCTCAAAGCACAAAAATATTCTACTACTTAGGATAATCAGAAGAATGCAATGCAGACTTTTTACCACAAGATTGATTAACGTGAAACCACACTATTCTGGAAATTGAAAAAAGAGTAACAGTTTCCTTTTGACTTCCACAATTAGTCTTTGTAGGAAGAACCTTGAGATAGTGTGAAATTAAGGACAGCACTGGTGGGCTAGCAAACAAACAGAATTCTCTCTCACAGAGAGTGTACTTTCTATTGGAGAGTGACTCACCATAAACAATGGATACGATATCCTATAGTTTATACTATATTAGAATGAGGCAAGTGCTATGGAAAAAACAGCAGGATAAATTTTAAATGACGTGGTCAGGATAGACCTCAATGAGAAAGAAGGTCTTGAGTACAGAGTTTGAGGGAGTTGGGGGAATGAACCACATGGAAATCTAGGGGAAGATGGTTCCAGGCAGAGGGACAGCCATGCAAAGATCCAGTGGGGAGAGTATGCCTGTAATGTCTGAGGAAAAGCGAGAAGCCAAACGTGGCTGCAGTAGAGTGAGCAAAGAGGGGAGTGGTAAAAGGTGAGGTCAGAAAGCTAACTGGGCACCCTTTCATGTCAGGTGCTGTAGGCTATTCTAAGGGCTTAGCATTTACTGAGAGAAATGCGAAGGTTCTGAACAAGGGAGGGTCACGATCTGACATACATTTTTCACAGTCTCTCTCCTCTGGCTCCCACGTGGGAAACAGACTGTAGAAGGGCAAGAGTAAAGCAGAAAGACCATCCTAGCAATTATTACAAAAATCCAGATGACGAATGACACTAGCCTAGACCAGGTGGTGGCATGAAGGTGATAAGAAGTTACTGGATGTTGGGTATATTTTGAGACCACAGTATTTCCTGATGAGGGATGTAAGAGAAGGAAAAAAATAAAAAATGAGCCAAGTTTTGGGCTGAGGCAGCTGGGAGGATGCAGCCTCCATGCACTGAGATGGGAAAGATTATGGATGGAGGGGGTTTGGTGGGGAAGATCCAGGGTCTGTCTGAGATGTCTTTCAGACATCCAAATGAACACGCCGACTGTGGATTAATCTTGTGTTCAGGGAGAAGTCCAGACTGGAGATACAAATTTGGGAACATAGGACAAAATTCATTTGCATATACTGATATTAAATTGACAGAGATTACTCTCTGGAATTAATTTCTTTTTTTTGTCCAGTTAGAGGGGTATTACCCATGATCAATTTTCAGAGAACACAAATCTTTAGCCCTAAGAAGACCACAGCATAATTTAAGAGGGAGACAGGCAAAATGGAACATATTCAGAGATGAATGACCATCATTAGTTGTTTCAAATATATGAAAGGCTTGCATGTAGAAGAGGGTGATATAGGACCACTGCCAATGGGAGGGAGTTAAAAGCAGGCTGATTTCTGGTGTGCACAAGTAGGACTTTACAACGATTACATCTGTCCACCAGTGGACTGGCTGCCTAGAAAAGCAGCGATCTTGCAGTTACTGGCTATTTAAAAAAGAATGTATTGTAGAAGGAAGTCTAGTTTACATGACCCCTTAGAGTATCTAAAAACTCTAAGATCCTATGGTTCTCAATATAAAATGTTTGCTCATTCAACAAATATTTATTGAGCACCTATTATGTAAGCAAGGGACTATCACAGGCACTGTGGGAAAATAAACATGAGCAAGAGAACTCCTGCCTTTAGGGGAGTTACAATCTAGTAGGGAAGACAAGACATGAGTACATGAAGGAAAGAGGCTGGAAAAGAGGTCCCAGTGACGCGTAATGGAAATCCAGAGGAGAGAGTGAGATGGAACATGGATGAGAGGAAAAGAGAAGAGGAAGAGAGGGCATTTGAGGAGGGTCTGGAAGGATTTGGAAACGTGGACTCGTGGGGGCAGGAAATAAGCACCCTGAACCTGTATCAAGATCTAGTTAAAAGCTCTTTTTTTGAACTACATATTCTTAATTCTTTATAAAAGAGAAACCCAAATACAAGAAGAATAAAACTTAGCCACACAAAAGGGTGAATCAGTGGCAGAATTGAGGGAAAAACTCAGCAAGTCCTCATTCCCAGGCTTCTCTTCAGGAAATTTTAAGTGATTTGGGACAAAGAAGCCTGGGTTTTATTTCTGAGTTTATCTGACTCACTCAAGGTTACACACTGACTGAGTTATGTAGCTTCTCTAAGACCTTCTGGGAACAGAGCTCTGAGACTCCTTGGCCAGTGGAAGATGTCCACATTCAGTCCTACCAGGAGTTCATCTTGGCAGTGCTGTTTGCACCATGGTCAGGAAGTACCCGTGACTGCTGGGTTACTGAGCAGGCCTGTGAGAAGCCCTCGTGTTCTAGGCCTTTCTATTGTAAGGCAGCAATTTCTTAACTGGTGGGGAGAGGGGGTGATGAAGAAGGGCCCGGTAGACCAAGACTTCCAGATGGGTCATAAAGGAGTTTCCAGGGCATTGCACAGATCTTCAAGCCCTTAGATAGAATGCCCTGGCCTCTTCCACCCTTGCATCCGCTTTTCATTTCCCGTAGCCACCACTCCCAGCTTTCAACTTGCAGGTTCTCCAAGGGAGGTTGCAACAGAGCTCAAACAGCTTTTGCGAGAGAAAGCTTTACTACGAACTCTGATTTTTTTGTTGCAAAGGATGCTAATATATGCCAGGGCCACCTGAGACCTAAGAACATGACCCGAGTTTTTTTAGGGGCTGAGAGAAAAAGTTCAAGAGCACCTGCCTCAGGAAGGGTCAGCAGACTCTGTCTTTCATTTGGAAGGGGCTCCTGCCCTCCCGTGTTCCTCCTCTGTGTATGTCTTTCGTCCCTTGTTCCATCACGGGAGCCAGGCAGTGTGCAGAGTGGAGAGAGCAAGGGCTCTGATGGTAGACAGATGTGGGTCTGAATGCCAGTGCCACCTCCTCTAGCGATGGGACCCTGGACAATTTCCTCATACCCTATAACATCTCATTGTTTCTAAAACGACATCATGGATGTCAAGCATGATTGACATGATTCCTGGCACCAAGTATATGCTCTATAAATCTCAGCCTCCCTCATCTTCCTTATCTGCCTACACAGATAAGCGCATGGCTTAAGCAGAGACTGGCTTTATCTATGTGTCTAAAGAATGAAACAGACTCTACTGCTGGAAAAGACACGTACAAGGACACAACGTTCCACAATTATATCACTATCAAACATATACAGTAAACGTTTCTGTTGTGTATAAGTATTATGCCAGGATTTCTGGTATTACATATCACACGGTTGAAATTATAAGGAGAGGGAATTTCTACCTTGATTTAGGAAAGTGTATTTTTTTCGACGTGCTTTCAAGAGCTCTCTGAGGGTGAGATAAGGGAGACTGCTGATTTCAGACAAGAGGGCTGTTTCAGACACAAACCCCAGAGCAGTGACAAATGGTTTGGAAGAATAATAAAGAGGGGAGGTCCTCCTCAGTAACTAGGGTGAGTGTGGGGAAGCGGGAGGTAATTTGGGAATGTGGGGCAAAAGGCCTTGAAATCCAATATGAAGAACTTGGATTTTCTTCTAAGTCAAGAAGGTGGTTGTGCAGAGCCCAAGACTAGGGTATGAATCATGGCTCTGTCCTCTGCTATGTGGATACCCTTGGGTTAGGCACAGAAGCCAAGCTTCAGTTTTACTCCCAAGCAATGCGGGGATAGGAACACCGTGCAGTTGGGCCCCCAGTGCTGTCCCACCAGGATCAGAGCAAACCAGGGACTGAGCAGCCCTTCACCATGTCAGTGTGTGTCATGTGCTTTCCAGGTTCATGGCAATCTGACTTATCTCTCTGAGGAGGAAACATCTGCCCCAGAAACAAGAACCTCTAAGCTCCCCCAGATAATTTTCATAATCGGCACTGAATCCATCCCCAAATGAGAGAACTGAAATTCCTACGGAAGAGATCTAGAGTCTTCTACGCTTCTAACACAAAACTTTGCAGAAAGCAGTGTAATTCTCAGGAGTGTTCGTTACATGAGCGCTTGAGCTGACCCGTAAGAAATCAGGACTCCGTAGAACTAACCACAAAAATTCTCAACAAAAGCTCTGAAGGGGAAACTAAAAATCAGAACAAAGAAAGTCTGTACTTCATGAAATTTCAAAGTCGAAAAGCAAATCATTGTTACTAAGGAAGTGATGTTATTATTTAAAGATCAAGACAACATGTGGTTTTTAAGAGAGAATAGCAAATGACAGAAATAGCTTATTTTTTCTAAAAAATGGTAATGCCAGCACTTAAAATCTGTTAAGAATTCCCTTCTTTAAAAAGGAAGTGTGAATTACAGGTAAGATTTTTACACTATAAATAAAATTTGGCAAATAAGCCTTTACTTTTTCTCATTTTCATCTCAGCTAGAACTTAAAAAATAACTTCTTGCTCCTTAAAGTATGATCTACGGACAAGTGCCAGTTTGCAAACTCTTTGTTAATGGTCTGTCACAGGATAAGTATAGAAATTGAGGGTAAGAATTTAGAAACTTTTACAGCAATCTGACAAATTTTTATGCTTGTTGAAAATCTAATAACAAAATAGTTGGTCTTGTTTTTTCAATTCTATTTTTCTAGTTATTCACTTTTATTTTATTTTACAAAAGGATTGGTCCACATCTAGGGAGCACTGGCATTAACTTTCCTTTGGAAAATGAGGTTTAGCACATTCCAACGAAGCTTCTGAGGGTAAAAGTCATAAATAACCTACGTTACAAAAGAGTTCAAAATTCTTGCAAGTATATTAACCATGGAGAGAGGCGAGGGGGAAATATTTCATAAAATGCATTCGAGATACTCAGCAGGAAAAAGAGGAGAACTGATCACCACGACGAGGCCGTTTGTCGGGCTACTGCGAAAGCCCATCACACTTACTGGCGGATTCAATAAACTTCGGGTAGGCGTCGTAGGTGATGAGCGGAATGGGTAAATCCCTGAAGTACAGTTTCAGCGCGCCAGTGATAATGTTGATGTCTTCATACATGTTCACAGAAATATCTGCTTTCTCACCATCTTTGAAGGAGGTTAAAAGAAACAAAAGTAGTATCTGGATTCACAGCACTCTTTTAATAAATGACATATTTTTGTACACAGTTTTTAAAGATTAGCAATGCTTCCAGTTTTAACATCAAATTCAGTGTGCTAAATGATCTATATAAATGATCAATTTTCTGTGAAAAGCAAAATCTGTTTTTTTGAATTTTCTGTTCTGAAGTTACTCATTGTTCCATGTTTAATTACGGAGGGGAAAGTAGGAGAGGATTGAGGTCAACAGAAATATGCTTAAATTTCATGGCTACTTGAGAATTCCTAGGGGAATAATGTGGGATTGCTTTCTTCCTTTTTAAAGTAAACATAGAGAATGTGAAAAATAACACCAGAGGCACTGGCAGCTCACGAAAGGCCCCCAGCACCAAGCCTGGGGTTTTCGTGCTTTTGTAGCCCCCAAGCTCCCACATGGAACGTTTGGATCCTGCCTGAGTCCTGGGGGTCAAGGAGGTAGCGGGAAGTAAAAAAGCATAACAAAACAAAACTTTCGAGAATTGAAATAACAACAAGCGATTATAAAATACAGGAATATTTTAGGGGTGCTGGGCCCTAAGACTTTCAAGCAAAGCTGGCCTTCGTTCAGAGTGGCCCCTTCTGCACTCCCCTGCACTAAGTATTTTACTTCACTAAAATACCTGAATTTTCATCTACTAAAGACTTAATTTAGTAGATCTGAGCTAGATCTTATACTAGATTTCTTTTATTCCATTTGGCTTATGAAAGATTGCTATGGAGTAAAAAGCAGCCTCTTCCCTACACAGCTATTAGAATGGCTAAAATCCACAATATTGACAACAACAAAGGCTGGCGAGGATGTGGAGCAACAGGAACTTTCGTTCATTGCTGTGGGAATGCAAACGGAGCAGCCACTGTGGAAGACAGGCAGTTTCTTCCTCAGCTAAACTACTCTTACCATACAATTCAGCAACCGTGCTCCTAGCTATTTACTCAAGGAGCTGAAAACTCATGTCCACACAAAAACCTGCACACAAATGTTTATAGCAGCTTTATTCATAATTGCCAAAAAACGGGAAGCAACCAAGATGTCCTCCAATAAGTGAAGAGATAAACTGAGGTACATCCAGACTGTGGAATATTATTCAGCTATAAAAAGAAATGAGCTAGCGAGCCATGCAAAGACATGGAGGAATTTTAAATACATATTGCTAAGTAAAAGAAGCCGGTCTGAAAAGGCTATATACTCTCTGATTCCAACTATATGACATTCTGGGAAAGGCAAAACTATAGTCAGTAAAAAGATCAGTGGTTGCCGGGGGTTCAGAGGGTTAAAGGGAAGGATGAATTGGTAGAGCACAAGGGATATTTATGGTAGTGAAACTACTCTGTATGATACTGTAATGGTAGATACATGACATTATGCATTTGTCAAAATCCAGAGAACTGTACAACATAAAAAGTGAACCTTAATGTAAACTATTGACTTTAGTTGTATCAATATTGGTTCACAAATTTTAACAAATGTACTATACTAATACAAGATGTTAATGGGGGAGCTGTGGGCAGGGGCAAGAGGGGAGGGGTTATATGAAGAATCTGTACTTTCTGCTCTGTTTTTCTGTAAACCTAAAACTGCTCTAAATAAAGTCTATTTTTTTTAAAGCAGCCTCTTTTAAAATGCAAATACCTTGGCCTATCAGACACATACATTCAAGTGTGCATTAGGTCATCAGTGTCCATCTTTCACACTTAGGTTGAAATCATATGCAGTGGCAGTGCAAATTGGGATAGAGCACTTTCTGGAAAGAAAAGGCAATGCAGATTGCTTCACTGGGGGACCTTAGGGAAGCATGTAGGTGCTGGGGGCCTAAGGACCTGGAGAAGGGGTCCAGGTTTATTTTAAAAAGAGCACAAAGGAAGGTAGAAAAGAGACAAAGGCAAATATCACTTCTATTGAAATTTTTACTCAGGAAAAAAGAAAGCATAAGTTTCCTTCTCTTCTGTTACACGGTTCCTGTTTCCAATATCTTTTAGTTATTTTCCTATGAGAATACAGATTTCAAAAATCGTGTCTCATCAGAGGCTACAGTTCAATTTTTGGTTTGTAAAATAAAGTCACAATTCTTATAGTTCAGCTATATGATGGGTTAAACAGAATTTGGAGGCTGGTCTGAGTATCTTCTACCAGTCAGATAATTCTTTCTATGGCAAAACCCTGTGTTCATTCTATCTCAGTCTACTCTCCTCTCACTTATTACTCTCTAAGTCACAGCACCTTTCAGTGCCTTGACAAGGTCAGCCTCAGGGCCTTTGTACGTCCTCTTCTGTTGCCAGGGCCTTACATATCCTGTTTCTTTGCTACTCAACCAAAATACATCCTTTATACAAAAATGCATAAATATTTCTTCTTTGAGAAAATCTCTTCTAATCTCCAGCATCTACCCTTAATGACTAGGTTAAGTTGCCCAGTTATTAATATTTTCTTTTTGTGGCATTTATTAAAATAAAATCAATAACCACTGTGTGATTATTTTTTAATGCGAGTCCTCCATGAGTGCAAGGACCAAGTGTACATAGTACACGATACTGCGATAGCTAAGGTAAAGAACATGATGCCTGGCACATAGTGGCCATTTAATAAATATTTTTGAGTTAATGAATCAATGGAAAACAGATTTTAAAAAGCTAGGAGCCTAAAAGATTAACACTCTGGGACTTAGTATGTATATTATTATTAAACTTTTAAAGCCTGCTTTTCATAAGAATCTATGTATTCTCTTCCATCTGTTTTAAAATAATACAAACAGATTCTGGAATTTGATACACAGATATTACATTCTAAGTAGGGCTATAACACAGCAGCACAGTCTATAACATCTTTTGTTCCCTCACTGGCTCATAACTTTCAGCTCTTGACTCTTCAATCAGATTGGTGTTTTCAGGGCAAAAAAAGGTTGTCTCATATTTTTAATGAGATGAAATTGTCCTTTATTTGCTTTCTGGGCCCCATGGAAACATTCAGTTTCTTTGTCAGTGTTGAATTATTTTTGTGAATCATGACCAGTGGCTGAGTATGACATGCTCAGTTGCTCCCTTCCAGAGAAAAAGAGATGCCTCTGAACATTCAGTCAGGCATTGACTCAGGGCTGTTCTGGATGCTTATCTGGACTTAACACACCATTACTTCACCTCAGCTTCTTTGATCTTATCAATACTTTGGCTGGCCCAGAGGTCCTCACATCAGGTGGTAGTAATATTTAATTTATTTTTGTCTTCTGCCTCTCTTGGCTGTAGGAGGTTTGTGACGGGAGAGGGGTGTAATGGAACTAGAAATATATATTGCAAAGGAAAGAGGCTCTTTAAAACATCACAACTCTTACTCTGTTTTACTTTCTGTATTCAAGCTCACAACTCTTTGGTAGAGAGTTTCTCTTTGGTACCACCTTATTCCAGCACTTAAAGCAAAGACAAACTGGAGAACCATGATAACAAATCTTAATTTAAATATTGGTTAAAAGAAAATAATCCCCACTGAGCCCTTCTTTGGCTGAGCCCTTCCTCCCACAGTGGGGTGGGTCCTGTGCCAGAAAGTCCTCAGCTTCTCGCAGCTTCTTGTCCACCACACACGAACCAGGACTTAGGTCTCAGCTCAGTCAAAGATGGTGCCAAGGATGCCCGGGAAGCTTGGAGGACAGGCAGAGAGAGGTGGGCCAACTCAAACCCGGGAAGTCTGAGATCTGTAATGACTTAGATTCCTTTCCCGCCCCCCAAGCCCTGCCTTTTTCTCTATGGTTTTCAGTAAATTTAATTGCTCTGGATTATTTTGGTGAACATGGACCAGGCTTGGATACTCAAATATTGGTAATACAGTTAAATTTTATGCTTCTTTCTCACCATTAAATTTAAGTTTAATACTTACAACTAAAATAAAAAAAAATAAATAGTAAATTATAAGCTAAGTCTTTTTATTTGATATAATAATCATCAACGATTTAGAAAAATAATGCAAAGAATAACATAAATTGCGCCTTTTCGGCAAAGCGTATTATTGTCCTGAGTTAACACGCTGAGGAACACACCTCTGTCGAAAGCCATCTTGACATCTTCAATTAGGTCACTAAATCCTGACACCCGGTACAGTCCTTCAGAATTAAGACCTGTAAAATAAAGCAAGGGAGCTAAGTAGTTTCTTTGAAATTGTGCCTTTTTTTCACATTTTAACTTCTTCCTATACTTCAGGCTGGGGGAGGAATGTGTCAGCAAGAAGGGTGAAACGTACATGTTTAGAAACCTCTTCACACTTTTCTTCTAAAATAAAGCCATCTCACTCACAGTTCTTTAACTCTGACCTGCTGTCGCCTGAATATTTATAATCCGGCTCATCATTTTGTCTAATTAGATCAAATATGTTAAGTCTTAAGGGAAATAATTCATCACCCCAATTACACCATAAATTCTTCTACATAACAGAAGACTAAGATAAACTGTATTACTAGGCCTGCAGCAGTTTTTCTCAAGTTGGAAAGAAGGATTAGGGTGCAGCTCCGGTTTTTGGTCTAGGTTAGTTCTAATAAACCATTTACACCTTTGCTTCTCGGACCTAAGAAAAATATAAAAACTGAAAAATGAATTGGTACCTACATGTCAACTTTTACAGACTGGAAGCATCACCATAAATATCTTTTAAAGCAGATTTCCTATAACTTGTTAAATGTACCTTGAAATCAAGCTGTTTAATTATTTGTTAAATTAATTCATTTCAGACTTTCAGATCATTTGACATCTGAAATCATTCTCCCTAAACTTCCAGAAGAAGATAACTGGGTTGTGCAGTGAGGCATCAAGACAGGCGTTAGGACTCGCATTCTCGGTGAATTACGACTGCTCTGGAGCACACCGGAAGCGCTCACCTCTAGATTCAATCTCCCTGATGCACATGTCCACCACCATGGGCCGCTTAGTGATGTGGGCTTTCACAAGCGTTGTAAGGTCACAACTGTACACCTTCTTGACATGTTTCAAGTCTGGCTTACAGTCATTTGGGACCATCTTGGAACACTGCTTATGAACATTCAAACCACAATCTAAAAAAATAAAGAAAGGAAAAATTCATTATTATTTTCAGAGTTTTGAGCATTCTGGAGTGGTTATTTTGGCAAGACACTCCAGTTTGAATTAGGTTTAAAAGGAGACTAGCTTCCAGCAGTTCCCGCAGAGTCAGGAAACATTCTTCCCATCTTTTCTCTTGGAAAGTTTTGGTTATAAGCCAGAAGACCAGAATTCTAGCTTATGCTTTATCATTTACTTGCCGTATGATCTCAGGAGAAGACGAACAAACCAAACCTAACCAAATTAATAAGTGTTTAATTAAACGTCTACAAAACATAATACTATACCAACTAGCCAATTAAAAATTTATCCATTTCTTTAAAGTTACATTAAAATTTTACTTAATGTGGGATATAACTGCATTTTAATACATTTGATATGAGGTGAAATTGGAATTCTGAAAGTAAGAGTATCCTGGGGCCCAATTAAAATGGTGCTGCTCATATTTATAACTATTCATAATCTTTTCTGTCTCTATGTATATATGAGATAATGAATATATAATTCATCTAGAGCTAAAAATAGCTATAGTTATTATTTGTTACTATTACTAGCTTACTAATGCCAAGCATTATTCCAAGTGCTTTACATTTACTATTTCATTTACGCTCACAATACTCCATGAAATAGGTACTATTAATCTTCTCACTTTATAAACCCGATGAAACCAAGCACATAAAGTGTTAAGTAATTTACCCAAGGCCATGCATTTAGTATGTATTGGACCTGGGATTCAAGCCTATGGATGATTTTAGAGTCCACGATTTTAACACTTATACCATATTCCTGTACTAAAGTTATTCCTTTGCTTTGTAATTTTACTGGGTTATAACTTCTAAGATACCAGAATCCAAACATTTTCTAGTTAATATTTTGAGACATTTTATTTTCAACAAAAACACAATGGAATTTTAGAAGGGATAGAGAGGGATATAAATATTTTGCTAAATTAGACTGAAGAGTGATACACCATAGCTGAATAATTTAACTAAAATAAATGTCACCTTTATGTTTTTTAAAACATAACCCATTTGTTTTTAAGTTCATGGAAACTTGATGCTGACTTATAAATCCAATCCCAGTGGGTTATATGCAGTTTATAGCCAGGTCTTAATGAAACTAATTTGAAAATCATACAATGCTATGACCACTGTCTGTGGTCCTTGGGCAAGCTTTAGTTTTGCTTGCTGTTTTGGCAGAAAGGGGAGCATAGCATTTACACCTCACAGAATTGTTATGAGAATCAATGAGCCAATGCATTCAAGCTGCTTTGCATATTATAAAATGTTAGGCAAATACTGGTGATCATCATCATTATTATGACTTTTGGTAAAGCTGCAATCTGGTTATATATATGGTAGTAGTAACAATTAACAGAGACAAGGACAATTAGCCAAAACTTATAAATGGAATCATTCATTAAACATGTAGACACTGCCACTTTGAAATAAGAACTTAAGGCCTTTGGTGACTCTACAGGAGGAATTCACATGTGCTGAGCACCTCCCATGTGCAAAGACAGGCTAGGTGTAGAGGGAAGCTGAGTCTTTGCATGTGTGTAAGTGAACAGCACTGGAGATGGCATGGCCAGTGCTAATAGTGCCCAAACACCATCAGCACTAAAGAAGAACAGCTTCTTCTTTGAATACATAAAGGCTTCCAGAGCAAAGAGCTCAACCTACATTATCTGAAAAAATGACCCAACACCATTCTGTATAGTTAAAAAACGTCCAAATGACTATATAACCCAAACTCCAAATCCCTCTTTATATCTATATTAGATAATACATAAGATTTCTGATTCAATCATAAGGCAAATCAATGGGAAAATGTCCACTTAAAAGACCTCATTTCCCCTAAACATTTTAACGTTTTGGATAAATTCTATAATTTAGAGTTACATCTAGAATCTACTAGCTGTGTGATTTTGAGTAAGTTACTTAAACTTTCTGTGCCTCAGTTATATAAAATGGGAATAATAGTACTTATCTATTATTATTAGATTTATTATTAGGTTCTATTATCTATTATTAGGTTCATGAGGATTTAATGTTAATGTATATGAAATGCTTACATGTAGTAAATTATAAGTGTTTACCATGACTCCATTGTTGTTACTATTTAGAAAAATGAAACAACATTTTGAGAGGCCTTTCCTATGTAGTGCCCCAGGGTTCATTATCTGGCATTGTCATAATCAGCATAAGGTCAGAAGCTAAGTTGAACTCCCAGCCAATTCTTGGTTTGTCAGATGTGAATACTAGGTCCTGAAAAGGACCTGGATGACTAGGGTTATAGAGCTTCTGCATCTACGGTGTTCTTAACACATCTCATTTACATAATAGCATCACCAAGTAAGTAATGCATCATTCTTCTCTGACTGCTTTCACCAAATTTGGGGACTTTTTAGCCATTAATTTTTTAGCTATCTTTTTCAACCTCTCTTTATCCTCTTCTGAGATTCCACCAACACAAATGTTAAATCTTTTGTTATTGTCCCACAGGTCTGAGGCTTTTTCACTTTTTAAAATCTATTTTCTCTCTCTGGTTTGAGTTAGAAAACTTCTATTGATCTATCTTCAAGTTCACTGATTCCTTCCTCTATCATCTCCATTCCATTACTGAACCCATCCAGTGAGTTTATTTGTTAATAAATTTTTCAGTTAGAAAAATTTCCATTTAGTTTTTTTTTTAATATCTTTCTTTTCATTTGTTTCAAGAGCATTTATAACTGCATGTTGGGGCATTTTTATGACAGTTGCTTTCCTTGTCTGAAAATTCCAACATCTGTGTCTTCTTAATATTGATATCTGCTGATTGTCTTTTTTCCCTTGAGTTGAGATTTTCCTGGTTCTTGGTACGAAGTGTAATTTTGAACTGTATCCTGGATATTTTGAGTGTTACAAGACTCTGGTTCCTATTAAAATCTTCGATTTTATTATTTATAGTTTATTTATAAAAATTGAAGTATAATTGACATACAACATCCTATTAGTTTCAGGTGTACATCATAGTGATTCAATATTTATATGCATTATGAAACGATCATTGTGATAAGTCTAGTTACCATCTGTCACCATACAAAGTTACTACAATATTATTGACTATATTCCCTATACTGCACTTTATATCCCCATGATTTATTAATTTTATAACTGGAAGCTTGCTCCTTTTAATTCCCTTCACTTATCTCTCCTGCCTCCCCAACCTGTCCCTGCTCTGGTAACCATCAGTTTGTTTCCTGTATCTATGAGTCTGTTTCTGTTTGTTTTGTTTGTTCATTTGTTTTGTTTTTTAGATTCCACATATAAGTGAAGTCATACAGTATTTGTCTTTCTCTGACTTATCTCACTTAGCCTAATACCCTCTAGGTCCCTCCATGTTGTCAAAAATGGCAAGATTTCATTCTTCTTTAAGACTGAATAATATTCCATTATATATACCTATCTCACTTAGCCTAATACCCTCTAGGTCCCTCCATGTTGTCAAAAATGGCAAGATTTCATTCTTCTTTAAGACTGAATAATATTCCATTATATATACCATATCTTTTTTATCCATTCATCCATTGATGGACACAGGCTGCTTCCATATCTTAGCTATTGTAAATAATGCTGCAATCAACACAGGGGTGCATATATCTCTTCAAATTAGTGTTTTCATTTTCTTAGGATAAATCCCCAGAGGTGGAATTGCTGGATTGTATGGTAGTTCTATTTTAAACGTTTTAAGGAACTTCCATACTGTTTTCCATAGTGGCTGCACCAATTTACATTCCCACCAACAGTGTATGAGGGTTCCTTTTCTCCACATCCTTGTCAACACTTGTTATTTTTTTTTGTCTTTTTGATACTAGCCATTCTGACAGGTGTGAGGTGGTATCTCATTGTGGTTTTGATTTGCATTTCCCTGATGATTAGTGATGCTGAGCATCTTTTCATGTGTCTGTTGGCCATCTGTATGTTTTTGGAAAAATGTCTATCCAAGCCCTCTGCTCATTTTTTAATCTGGTTGTTTGTTTTTTGGATATTAAGTTGTGTAAGTACTTTATATATTTTGGATATTAACTCCTTACTGGGTGTACGGTTTGCAAATATCTTCTCCCATTCAGTAGGCTGCCTTTTTGTTCTGTTGATGGTTTCTTTTGCTGTGAAATGGCTTTTTAATTTGATGTAACCCTATTTGTTTACTTTTGCTTTTGTTGCCCTTGCCTGAGCAGACTGGTCCAAAAAAATATTGCTAACACCCATGTCAAAGAGCTGACTGCCTATGTTTTTACTCTAGGAGTTTTACGGTTTCAGGTCTTATATTCAAGTCTTTAATCCATTTTGAATTTCTTATTTTATTTGGTATCAGGTAGTGGTCCAGTTTCATGAACTCTTCAATTCTAGCAGGTAGTTAACCTGTTTAGATGTAGAATGCACATCCTGGCTCACTTTTGTAGGCTGTGGTTCAAATGTCAACCTAGGGCCGGCTCCGTGGCTTAGCGGTTAAGTGTGCGCGCTCTGATGCTGGCGGCCTGGGTTCGGATCCCGGGCACGCCCCAAGGCACCACTTCTCCGTCCAACGCGAGGCCGAGTCCCACGTACAGCAACTAGAAGGATGTGAACCTATGACATACAACTATCTACTGGGGCTTTGGGGGGAAAAAAAAATGAATAAATAAAATCTTTTAAAAAATGTCAACCTAGTTTACAAAGCCTTTGTAATGCTACTGCAATGCTATTTTGCCTACCCTACTTGTGTGTTACCCAAAGGCAGGTGTCTACCCTACATCCCGGGGAGGGAGAGGGCCACCTCTTAGTTACTGCAGGGTGGGGATGGAAGGCAGGGTCTGCTCACAGACCTGGCTCAGGAGGAGTCCTGTACTGCATGGAACTGCAAGGTGGGCACAGAAGATAGAGTCCTGATCACAGTCTCAGCTGCCTCATTACCGCAGGTCAGGGATGAAGACAGGGCTCTGCCCACAGACTTGGGCTGAGAGGGGGCTGCTTCTGCGATACCGTGGTGATGAAAGTTAGGGTCCTACCCACAGGCAGAACCAAAGAGGGGTGTCCTTTTCTTATTGCAAGATGGTGATGGAAGATAGGGCTCTATTCATAGACTCACAGGAGAGAGGTGCACCCTTGTTAATGCAGGGTGGGGGTGGAAAACAGGGTTCCACCCACAGACTGCTGCTGCAGCATCCATTGCGGAGGGGCAGCAAGGTGGTTTTTTTCATGGTGTTCACATGGAGAATGGTAGGTATGGCTAAAAGATTTCTGTCCGGCTGGGCTGCCCCTTTCCCAATGCTTTGGCTAGGAAGAGAAGGCTTTTCTCAGGATTATTTTTGGTCTGTGCCTGTTGGCATTTATAGGTTGTGGGCTTCTCTAGCGCCCGGGGTGGATACAAAGTAGATTAAAAAAACCCCACAAAACCCAAAACACCATCAGACAACTTGCTGATGTTCCTTGAGTCCTGAGTTCCCTAGTTAGCCTTCCTTCCTTTCTCCAACTTTCAGAATCTTCTGATAGTGGATGTACATATTTTGTCCAGGGTTTTTTGTTATAACTATTGGGAGAAATAAAACAAAACACATTTATTCATCTAGCACTGGAAAAACTCTTACATAGTATTTTAAAAGTATAAAAGTCAGCAAAGCTTCATAATCTAATAATAATGTTGATGTGCCTCATACTTTGGGTACACAGAGGTCAAGATCCAGTTGGAAAGGGATGTTGGTAACAACCTATCCCAATGTTTTCACTTCACAGACACAGACAATGAGGCTCAGAGAGGCTAAATGACTTGTTTGAGTTACTCAGATAGAAAGTTGTAGGAATGAGATGTAAACCTTGCCTTCCTGACTCCCAGCCTGTGCTCTTCCCACTGAGTACACCCGATACTCTTGAGTTACTGTTTTGAGTGTTGAAGATGAATTTGCTGTTTTCAACATCTTATTCAACACTGCGTATTCTATCCATTATTACTTATATATACTTGAGTTTAAAAGATATTGCTATGTTTCCCTCAAATGAGTCTGCTATAGATATCTATATATGATTGATCTGGCAGAACTTTCAAATAGCAGTGATAAAACCTACCCATTATATTCTTGTTTTGTCTTATTCTTTCCCTATGTATACACTCTACATGGAAATCCAGCACAAAGCAAAACAGTAAAGTTTTGATGCATCCACATAATATCAAAACATCTGAATGGCACTAACGGCCTGATATTCACATTAACATTTCCCTTTGAACGTTGGGAGTCATCTCCTGTTTTTAACATCGGCAGGCTCCTATGTTTGTTTGTGACTCAGTAAAAACTGGATAAAGTGATAACTGAGCTCAGATTTAGGTAGTGAAGGAAGAGGGAATTTTTTTTTTTTTTTTGGTGAGAAA
Source organism: Ceratotherium simum simum (assembly GCF_057802395.1). Classification (NCBI taxonomy): domain Eukaryota; kingdom Metazoa; phylum Chordata; class Mammalia; order Perissodactyla; family Rhinocerotidae; genus Ceratotherium; species Ceratotherium simum. The sequence goes on from NC_141908.1 coordinate 54,027,528, forward strand.
GACTGGCCTCAGCTAACATCTGTGCCCACCTTCCTCCATTTTGTACGTGGGATGCCGCCACAGCATGGCTTGATGATCAGTGCATCGGTCTGCGCCGAGGATTTGAACGTACGAAGCCTGGGCCACCGAAGCGGAGCACACAAACTTAACCACTATGCCACCAGGCCAGCCCCCAGGAAGAGGGAAATGTTTTTTAAACTAACATTCTTTCTTCCATTTGAATAAGATGAAACTATGGGATAATATATTATGCTCAATTGTAGAAATAAATTTCAAAGGCCAAATTTTTGGCAGGGTTGCATATAATGTCCTTCAGAAGACCAAAGGATAGGGCAAAGTCATTAAAATAAAGCATCTTTATACTCGTAAGTTTACAGGGCAATATACTAGCCCTGAGCTTGCTCTGAAAATTGCTGCTTCAGGGACTAGCAGTATATCAATATTTCAGTTTCCCATTAAGACTTTATTTGGTTTTCATACTTATTTATTAAAGTCATATAACTCCTATATAGTTCCATTTCTCCCAGAGAAGCTCTACACTATAAATGAAAAAAAAAAAAAAGGGTCCATAAAAGATCATTTCATTTGTTGCATCCATTGGTTTGGTAGGTTATTTTTATGTTACTATTAAACCACATTTCCCCCTCCCAATTCCTCAAGTTAAGCAGCATAGAATAAATATATGAAAGGAGGAATGAAAAATTCAAATCACATTTTACTCTTTTATTAACAAAATATTTCTATTGCTTAGACTACTAACTTTAGGCTATGCTCAGATTTTCTGGAGCTTCATTTCTCTAAAAAACATATATGCTTTATATCTAGAAAGCACAGAAACCTATGGGAATAGCCCATTTCTAACATGCATCAGAAGTTATTACTTTCACAAGTAAAATTAAAAAGAATACCTTGTTCTTTGGGATATTTATGAAAATATTGCTTTCAATTAAAAGAGGCTACATGAAAGTGTCAAGCGTAACCAATTTCTCACCGGCTTACAAGGACAAACGTAACTTTGTAGGTATAATCAAAGCAGTAATTAAAATAAAAGACATTACTTCCACTTCCTTTCTTCAATCCAAAAGTGTTAAGTACGTGTATACTTGAAGCAATAAATACATTTTATTAAACTGCTGCTGTTTCCTTTAGGGGGCTGGCAGCAACGATAACGATACACTAGAAAAATGAAGTCACTTGAATAAATAACCAATGCTAAGGTGACATGTTTGATTTACAACAATTATTATCCAGCTTAATTTCTTAGAATATTCTAGTAAGGCTAAAATGAAAATAATTCAGGAATGCTGGTGGAATAACAGTCTTTTGGATGGGAGGAATGTTTGGTAATCTCAATGATTATACAATAGTAAGAGATTACTTTAACCTATAAGCTTACATTTCATAAAGAAAGGAAAAATTCTTTGGGAAGCTATTCCCTGAATGACAACGATCCTTTGAACTTCACTTTTAAAGGCTACCCACGCGGGTCATGAATATTTTAGTTGGAGGATCACCACTCCCAAGTTGCAGTTAGATATTCCCTTGCAACATCATCTCACTCACTTTATTTATTTTTTTTGTGAGGAGATTAGCCCTGAGCTAACATCTGCCCATCCTCCTCTTTTTTTGCTGAGGAAGACTGGCCCCGGGCTAACATCCATGCCCTTCTTCCTCCACTTTATATGGGACGCCGCCACAGCGTGGCTTGACAAGCAGTGCATTGGTGTGTGCCCGGGATCCGAACTGGCGAACCCCGGGCCGTCGCAGCGGAGCGTACGCACTTAACCGCTTGCGCCACCAGGCCGGCCCCCATCTTATTCACTTTAAAGAAGGCTAGAGTAAGGGAGACATTGGCAGATGAGCCGACTATGGAACCTTGTGTTGTGGGGTTTTGAAGAGATCGCGTCTGTAATGACTGGCATTCTCATGATGGTCCCTGCTGCTCCCTCCGTTGTCCTCGCTGGCTGTGGAGTGCTTAGCAGCAAGCCTAGAACTTTAGGTCCTGAAGGGACAGCTTGCCTGTTATTAGCTGGATTCAGTCTGATTGCTACAGCAACTCTGCCAGCCTGGCAATCGGAACACCACCCAAAACTTTACATAATGTTTAAAAAAAAAAAAAAAAGAGGGGGTGGTGGGATACAAAATTGCTGCTTTTGGCAAACACTCCTTTAACAATTCCTGACAAGCTTTCTTCTGCCTTGGTGGGTTTTGAAAAAAGAAATCAGAACAAAGCAAGCTGTCTTAGCAACCAGAGGCTGATAAACATGTCTCTTTTCTGACAGCCAGTAAGCCTGCCATTTTTCCTTGGAAGTAATACCTTCAATGTTTAGTGGCTAGTGTATTAGTTTCCTATTGCTGCTGTAACAAATTACCACAAACGTGGCTTAAAACAACAACAGTTTAACATCTTACAGTTCTGGAGGTCAGAGTCCAGGTTTCAGTTTCACTGGGCTGAAATCAAGGTGTTGGCAGGCCTGTGTTCCTTCTGGAGGCTCTAGGGGAGAATCTGTTTCTTTCCCTGCCTTTTCCAGCTTCTAGAGGTTGCCTGCACTCCTGGGCTCATGGCCCCCTTCCTCCATCTTCAAAGCCAGCAGCATAGCATCGTCTCTCTTTTATGACCTCTGCTTCTGTCCTTACATTTTTTCTCTGACTGGCTCTCCTGCCTCCTTCTGATAAGGACTCTTGTGATTGTGATTACACTGGGCCCACTCTAACAATCCAGGGTGATCTCCCCATCTCAAAATCCTTAACTGAATCACAGAGTCCCTTTTGCCATGAAAGGTAACATATTCACAGATTCCGGTGATTAAGAAGTGGACATCTTCGGGGAGCCGTTGTTCAGGCTTCCACAGTTAGTTCTCTCTCTCTTGAAATTCTTAATTCTTTGCATGCTGTTTTAGATATAGGGGATGGCTCGAGGGTCAGGATCTAAGAATCCCACTGTCAATCCAAATGTAATTAGCTGTCATAGAAAATAGAATTCAAATCCCAACCTTCCACATTTTAAAAAGTGGGTTGACTTGCTCTTATATTACACACTAATATGGTTCAAATCACATAGAATATAGTGCTTTTAAGGACAAGATATAAAATGAAAAATCCCCTCAAGGCTTTTCTTTCAATTCCTGCCCTTTACTCACAACAGGTGGGGGGCTATTAATGCGGGTGGCTGTGGGATGAGGTGAATCATTTTCTTTCTCCTTTTCCTTCATATTATTACTATCATAAATGTTCTAAAACATTTCTTTCAAACACTATTTGGGATTGTAGCATACTGCCAAAGATTATTCACACACGTTGTACCCAGTCCTCTGCTAATAGCTGACTCAGAATTCTTATGTAGATGGCCTTCACTCTTTCAAAACATGAATGATACACATCATTATTCTAGTAAAAGAAAAGCTTTTAGGTTAGTGACAGTCATAAAGTGTCTAAGAAACTGGTAGAGAGTCTCAGCTGGTCAAGGCTGCGTCAGAAAGGCAAAGCAGGCTAGCTGAGACGCCCAGTCCTTGAGCAGCTGATCTGTGCTTTGGGAGAATTCTATTTGCCTTTGAAAAACCAAAACAACGTAGACGGTCTTAACAACACCACTTTACCAACACTTGATGTTCTGTTGTGTTCCCCTCCAGTTCAGAGGCTCAACCACAGCCTTCCTAAGGACAGTTCCTCATCCTGACTCTGGGTCACTATCCAGAATAATTACCTTATTTTCATTTACTCTCTGGGCAGAGACTAGCAAATGGGGCTGTTATCCCTGTAGGATGACAGAGGGGTCAGACTGGATCTGAGCTGAGGCTCTCCTTGATGGACACCTCTGCACAGTTCAAAGTGGACACATGGGGGAATTTTCATCGCTCCCTGTGGCAGGGAGGTCCTTGACTGGATCCAGCTAGTGATGTATGCCTGGAACCTTATTAAAGCCTTATTGATGCTAACGGGATGATAACTGAAAAAACGGTGACTTGGAACATGCACATGCAATGCATACTGCACCTTGCTGTTCAAAGAAAATGCAATTTAGAAATGAGAAAAATCAGACCTCAGAAGTTTCTGCGCATAATGGACAATAAAAATATTCCATTAAAAATCATGCCACAAGGGGCTGGCCAAGTGGCACAGTAGGTAAGTTCACACACTCTGCTTCGGTGGCCTGGGGTTCTTGGGTTTGGATCCCGGGCGCGGACCTACACACCGCTTATCAACCCATTCTGTGGCAGGTGTCCCACATATAAAGTAGAGGAGGATGGGCATGGATGTTAGTCCAGGGCCAATCTTCCTCAGTAAAGAGAGGAGGACTGGCGACAGAAGTTAGCTCAGGGCTAGTCTTCCTCACCAGAAAAAAGAAAAAAAAAATCACGCCACGAACGTAATGTGGATTTTTTTTTTAAAGATTGTTATTTATTTATTTTTGAGTGTGTGAGGAAGATTAGCCCTGGGCTAACATCTGATGCCAATCCTCCTCTTTTTTCTGAGGAAGACTGGCCCTGGGCTAACATCCATGCCTATCTTCCTCCACTTTATATGGGACACTGCCACAGCATGGCTTGACGAGCGGTGCATCTGTGCGCGCCTGGGATCTGAACCCGCGAACCCTGGGCCACCAAAGCCGAGCGCGCAAACTTAACCACTGCGCCACTGGGCAGGCCCAAGAAATGTGGATTTTTACGGTGACAAATTTGATAGAATTACTACAGCTACCATTTTGAAATGGTTTACTTTTAGTATACGTTTTTAGTGTTAAGCTTCATGCTAAAAGACATGTAAGAGGATATTGTAAGAGGATATTTTTTAGTTTTACAATTTAAATAGCAGAAGGAAATTTCTATGACCAAATACTATACATTTAAAATTTAAATGATTATTTTTAAGCCTATGCCAGAATTCAGAGCAATTTGAATAAATGGCCAATAATCAGTATGGTTGTTCTATACAAATGAATTTCACATGATGTGAATAACTACTTATTTCATTAAGCACTTCAATAAAGCCTTGAGTTGATTATTTCTCTGTGCGTAAATCTTAAAAGTTTCTAATTTAAATCTAAAACCACTATGGTCATATTTTATAAAAAGGATTTGGCATATTCAAGATTTCAAAATGTCACAAACAAAATATTAGTGACTCAGTCGTTTTTCAGAATTTGGTAAACATCTTTGAAGATAAATTCACAGATTTTTAAAGCTTCAATTTGATTTCACAAACATTTAGTAAGGAAGATCTAGCTTAACAAGTTATCCTTAAAATTCAGTTTCCAAGGCAACAATCATAGGTCCTTGTACACTGCTGTTTAAAAAAATCATTTTTATAAATTTAGTTACTGTAACATCAAAGGCAAGAATTAAATATAACTGCTTTACTTTTATTTCCTTTATCAGACTTTCTGAACAAGCTGACTTCTCTTATTTTAACGGACTGATACCAGAGCACTAGTCTGCTGCCCATTACGTACAAGAAGGTTAAAGGCAGATAAAATACTGATTTCCAAAGTGGCTGCCTGAGAATCCAGCCTACTGCATGTGTGTTAAGAGGAAACTGGGATCCAGCCCACTGTATGTGTATAACAGCAAATCTCCTTATAACCTCATAACTTACTCAATAAAGCAAAGAGGGAAGAGCTCTTACCTGCACATTTCACTCCCTGAGCAATGAGACCCCACATGAAGTTGGCACAGTACTCACACCAGTGTGGCCCTCTGAATGTATGGACCTGAAAAAGAGGAGGGACAAAGTGGCCAGAGGGGAAACACACGGATGAGGAGACTGTTTCCTGTCAAAGCACCAACATACAATCCATAGTTAGAGCTGAGGAGGCATGATACGGTTACATTCAGAAAAACCTTGGTTGAGTGGAACTGACAAGCAGTTGAAATTTCTTTCAGAGCTTGATTTCTTCTTTGTTTTAGAAATGGGGATAAACCAAACCAATATTCTGTGATTTACTTTTGAAAACAATGTCCACAGTGCAGTTTTCCAATCAGTCCCCTCTAGCTGTAAACAGCCTCATCTATATGTTGTACAAACACACTGGCATTTTCGAGAGCTATGGCAACAGGAAGGATAAGGAGCAGTGCAGAGTGTGTTTGGGTCTAGTAAGGATTTTGTCAGATGATCCACCTTCTGTCCTCTGTGACCTCAGTTAGGGCCACAGATGTTAAAGGTGACACAGTGACTGGTCACAACTGAATCATCAAAAAGGGCCAATTTCTGTTCGAAACCATTTGATACTTATGTTAACAAAGAGAATGAATACATTTTAGAAACTGCAGAAACTATAGTTAATCAGAAACTCTGTTGCAGTATAGTAATTATTCACTAATCATTCCAGCTCAGGAAGGGTTTACTGCATTTGATTCCTTTATCCCTAAGAAAGGATTCTCCAAAGAGAGGATTCAAATGCTAAGATACCTGTAAACCGTTATGTACAGGAAAGAGAAGGCATTCTAGCTTAACTCAGATGAAAAAATATTGGTAGAACAGAGAAGGAATGAATCCAAACCCCAACCACTAAAGAATAAAAGAAAAAAAATTTTGAATATTATCAGTAACACTTTAAAATTTCTAAGCAAATATTGGCTGAAAATGCATTCAAGAAATGTTAAAAGAAAAGGGAAATGGAACAAAGAAGTCACTGATTTGTATCAAATTACATTTACTTGAGATAATTTCTTATATATATGATTTCCTCCTGCGGAAAACAGTAATACAAGAGAGTGAAAATCACAAAGTATGACAATTTGATTCCAACATAAATATCTGCCAAAATAGCTATTGCAAATAATGAAATTCACAGCTAAGATTGTCATTTTTACTACTGTTCTATGTATGTACTGAATAGGTATCAGAACCAAGTAAATGATTTTTAAGACATATATACATATATATAACTTACTTTTTCAAACTTAAGATGCTATTGAATGTAAGATTTACATTGAAGGTAAGACACATACATTCCATTTAGAAAAACCATGCCAATTAAATTATGACAAGCCATTGATTATAAAATAAATCCCAATTTCAGAGATGTTAAAATGAAAAAAAGTACATATTAGAATCAATGAAATACGGTTATGTCAGAATTCAAAATACTACTACTGGCCAAAATATCCATGTTAAGGCTGCAATGGATAACCCGGGGTTCATTCCATCTAAGTATGTGCTTGTGACTCTGGTCACTGCCAAATGAGCTTGAATACAAAACGTGTTGATTTTGAAAAGAAAGCCATAATCCCTTCTGTCTTTTATGGAAAAGCATCAGGAATGCAGACACAGTTGCTTCTGGATTGTTAATGATGTTCAGAGCCTGTACATTGAAAGCATTTCCTGGAGTTCCTGAAGCAGAGCCTAAGATGAACATTCAGATAGTCTGTGATGTCTTTGTGTTTATCTGTGTTCTAGAGTGAATAAAACTGGATGAGGTGGGCAATCTTGCTTTACTCGGAGAGGAATGAGTAAAATGGATAGCACTGACTCATATTAAAAAAGTTATATAATCACGAAATAGCTATGGAATTGTGAAGGTATTTTTAGGGAAAGTTCTCGGGACACAAACTGGTTTACAGGTTGCCAGATATCAGGATAGTCCAGTATCACTCAACTTGGTAAGGTTAATAAAAACGGACTAGAAGTGTGGAGGAAGTCCCCGTTTTGTACCCACCAGTTATCTCACGATAAAGGGTCTTAAAGTTACATTGGAAGAGCAAAAACAGAGTAGATGGTGTGAAATAAACAGAAAAGGGCTCTTGGCAAACAGCACTGAGTACTGAGATGTTATGATAGACCAGTTCCCCTCCTCACCTTCACAGAAGCAGCAGTGAATGTGGCATTTTGAAGCTCTCGAGACATCTCTTTACATGACATGTGCTGAAGAAAAGGTTGAACCATCTGAGCAGGCCCAGTGTTCTCCAATTAAAGGATCACGCGTGTAGCTCAGAAAGCAATCTTTAGGAAGTTGTTATTTATACATTCCCTTCTTGGACTGCTTTTTATAAAGGCATCCTGAGCCATTTGGGGCTGCTTTGTTGTTGTTGTTGTTTTTAATTTTGTTTTTTTAAACCATTTATAAGGTAGCTTATATAGCTCTCCAGGAAACTATTCTAGAAATAGGCCTTGAAGCACCAGAAGCTTACTAAATTTCTATTTGTATAACACAGTTTAAACGGATTCCCTTTTGAATTTTTATATCTAAAATTCATATTTCTTAAATTTTGTTTGTCTTGTGACCTCTATGACTCCATGACACTGGAATGCATTTGTAAAAATTGAATATTGTAGCCTTTTTTATTCCCCTAGAAGTCATCAAAACAAACTTAGTTCATTAATCATTTTTATTCATCCATAAACATTTATTAAGTGACGACATATACAAAGATAAAAAGGGTACTGCCTTAAGGAATTCACCGTAGGTTTCTCCTGTTAAATGCAGTGTGAAAATGCTCTGCTGAAAGTGTCTGCAGTGTGAGGACAGCTGGAGTAGTGGCCTGCTCAGGCATAAGATGCAACCCAAGAGCTGACGGGGTGAGCAGGTCAGCCAGGTGACCTGTGGGACCGAACGGGGGTGTGCATCTTGGAGCAGCGTACGTTAGGACAGGCTGTTTCAAGGAAATCAAAGAAACACAGCAAGAGGGGCCTACCCAGTGGCGTAGCAGTTAAGTGCGCATGCTCCGCTGCCGTGGCCTGGGGTTTGCGGGTTAGGATCCCAGGCGCACACCGACACACCGCTTGTCAAGCCTTGCTGTGGTGGCGTCCCATATAAAGTGGAGGAAGATGGGCACGGATGCTAGCTCAGGGTCAGTCTTTCTCAGCAAAAAGAGGAGGATTGGCATCGGATGTTAGCTCAGGGCTGATCTTCCTCACCAAAAAAAAAAAAAAAAAAGGAAAAAAAAAAAGAAACACAGCAAGAGTGAAACAATGGGATGTTTAGAGCATTGCAAGGAAGTTCAGGATGGGTGAGAGCGGGAATGACTGGCATGGCAAGAGACAAGAGGGGCAGACACGGCCCTTTCCATGCCTACAAATTTATACTTTGCCCAGTGAGCAATGCAGGGCCACTCAAGATTTTTAAGGAGAGCAACACGGTCAAGGGGGCAAGGCTGGAGGAAGACCGACTAGATAGGATGCTATGGCCATGGTCCAGGTAATAGAGACATGGACCCGACCTCAAGATCTGAACTCCCACCTTGCAAGTGAGGTGGGAGGGCAACAGGGGAAGGGAACGGCTGATTGAAGATTCCTGGGAAAGAGGAGGTAACTCATGTTGTAAGGTTCCTGAAGGCGTCAGATAGAGATGAGATCCAGGGCAGAGGGATTAGCTTTGAATAAGAGGAAAATTACTTTTCCCTTCTCCTGAGGTGGAAAAAGGGTAAGAGGGGAGAGCATGGCTGTGCAGAAGTAGGGGGTGGGAGTTGGAGGCCAGAAAGCTAAGGGAGTTCACGGTCTATAGTCTCTGTGCATTAGGACGGAAGTTCAGCTATTAAGCAAATGAGGAATTTGGGGGAAGTGGGGAATAGGAATTGGAACTCTGAACTGGAAATTCAGAGCAGCGCTGCTGGACTTGAAGGCAACTTTCTTTCCTGGATGACACTGAAGTCATACTATAACAGTGTCAAGCGCATTAAAAAAAAAGTGACAAATTCTTTTTAAAAGGGTGACTGTGCTATATTTGAGTTTTATCTAAATGTTTTATTTTCTAAGCAGTTTTACATAATCAGTGATATTTCTATCACGTATTTTACCAATTCAGAAAAAGATATCTTTAAAAAATCTACTGCACAAATTACCCAACTTAGAATAGCTCTCCAGTTGTATTGCTCTGTCTAGCACAATGGAAACACGGTGCCGTTCCTGCAGACCACTTTGTTTACTAGATTGAGTTGTATTCTGATTACCTGTCTTAAAGTGATTAAATCAGAACGTAATGGGCATTCAAAGCATAATAATTAAAAGGCCAAAAGTTGCACCTTGGGGATTCTTTCTGCTTAGGAGGATGCTAAGAAAGAACTAGGGTGGGATCTGGGAGAAAGGAGGCCTGGAGTGGTTCTCAAGGGACCAGGGGTTTGGGCCCGAAGCCCTAGATTATAACAGAGAGCAACCTCACCTGGAATGCCCTAAGATGTAGTGGATGCCCCTCAGAGATCTGCAGCTGGTCGGCACGCAGGGAATCAATATTATCCCTGTCTAAAGACAGACACTCATTAAGTGACATCTCCATGTGTCATTTTTTATAGGATTTTATTCTAAATGGCCCCAGACTTTTATGTTTTCATAAGTCCGTGTTTTGTTTTCCTATCTCTTCTTATTCTCCAAGGCTGTCAGCTCTTTCTCCTTCTTTCTCACCCCCTTCTCCCTTTTCCATTCAATGATTCTTAGCTGTGGACGAGGAATCTGATAAGAACTTTGCTAACACTGGATGTCAGTCAAGAAAGTGTGTCATCTGTCTTCCTTCTGAAGGCCTTTTTGGAAACAAACAAACAAACAAAACCTCCTGGCTTCTTGTCTGTGTTTCTTATTATTGAGCCTGACAGACAGCGGTCAGTGGTCTTGTGACGAATGAAATGTTCGTAGTATCTTACTTCATTCTATGACGTTCACTTTACTTACTGTTTCTTACAAGCAGAAGCCGCCTCTGTTTCTGCTGTTTACTCTATGACCTTAATGATATACACTGGCTTTATAAGGTGGGAAACTTCCTTATATATTCCTTTATAAACAGCACTATTTCTTCCTTAGAGTTATTTAAACAAATCACTTGATCAATTTATTAAAAAAGGATTCCTTTGGGGAGGGTGTTTTGGTAAGATAATCCACGGAGCAATTAGCTTCAGCATACAGCATTATTAGTGAGGTCAGGGATGGTCCTGAGAAAAGCAACCTTGTAAGTTGGCCACAGATATTTTTTCTAGGCCATCTCCAAAGCTTTTGGTACATCTTGATGAAAGTGACAGAGTACACGGCATGCACTATACCTTCAAGAACAAAGAGCATAGCAATGAGTTTGAAAGCCCTCTTTTCTTTTGCAACTGGAAAAAAGACAACTTTATTACCATGGCATTTGAGATTGCTTTTCACCTACGAACAACTCCTTTCATGTTAATCACCTTGAAACAGAGATGAAAGACTGGATTAATTAATAGACCCCAATAAAGCCTGTCATAGAGAAGGCCCTGGTCAGAACCAGGCTGAAAAGGACGGACAGGTAGGGAGATGGGTGGGCTACTGAGGGGCCCACGTGGCACAGGCCAAGGGTTGTTTGTCTCCCGGGCACTGACCTAGGTAAAAACTGAAGCCATTCTCAATTGGGCCTACGGTTATACTGACCAAAACTCTGGCTTCTATAAGAAAACCAGCACGTCTGCTTCTTGTATCTCTGACGTTCACCTCTCCAGTTTGAACGTCGGTAATAGAAACAGTGGAAAAGAAATCCATGCTATGGGAGGAGAGAGAAAAATTCAGCATATCTTCATTATTCCTTCAGAGCCATAACACTCCCTCTAGAAATAAGCACAAACGCCAAAGCCAAGGAGCATGCCTGCAAAGCCCGTGTAAATGTAAACCACAGCGGAGGCGATGAGAACATTAGGGGAAATGAGATTTTGCTTGGGAAGGTGGGGATGACCTTTCAGCTGCCGCTCTTCATTTGGGAGGCTCTGATGAGTCAGTTCTCCAGCGCAGTATCAGGTGACGAAAGGAGGGAACAGATGATCAAAACCAAAATGAAAGAACTGTAGGTAGGCAGGCAGCTGGGCAGAAAAGGCTTTTTCTCCTTTTTTTTTTGTTAAATTTTTATCTTTAGGGCAATCAGAATGTACTCTTTTAAGTAATCAATTTTAGTCTCACCAAGATGGCTTAATTTTGATCCAAAAGATTTGAAATTTAGAATTTTGGTCCTAATTCTGCCACTTCAGTTAAAGTATTTTGATTTATACTATTAAGTCATGAGAAGAGGATGCATAACATTGGTTATGATCATTAACAACAAATACATAAAATTGTGGAGGGGTTCCCTGCCGAAAAAGCTGGGGAAGGGGTACTTAAAATAGGAGTATATTGAGTATCAAAGCAATACCTTCTTGCCTTGTTATTCAATTAAATTTAGTCAAAACTACTAGTGGCCTTAAAATTCTTAGAGGAAAAATCTGTAACAAACAGTGAAGTTTGGGACTGGTTAAGCCACCAGCACTGACATCAGGCTGGCCACGCCTACTCCTCGTGTCCTGATGGAATGGCTATGTAATGTGGTGTCCATGGCGGGAAAGGCAGAAGGAATACACCAGGCACTGGCTGAAATGTGGCTTTAAGCAATGCGTGGCGCTGTGAGCGCCTGGAATAGGAGGAGGGGCGCACACAGTGGCCGACAGCAGACAGAACGGGGGAGGTTCTTTGTGACAGTTGGTAAAGGGGCCCGGGGCAAACAGCTTCCACAACTAGCTGCTGCAGGGCTAAGACACGTACTTAAGCACACAAGTAGTTAACACAGAAGTATCATTTTGAAAAGGATGACAAATGACAGAAATCAGTGACCTAATGTTTCAAGAGTGAGAAAACTGTTCAAAAATGAGGGAGATACCATAAAAGCCCACTAGACATACATTGGTCATACCACAAATAAATGATATCCCCTTCAATATGAGAAATAACTCTAGGAAAAAGCTGACAGAACATGGTCAGACTATAACAACACTAGTCTTACTTTACTAGCAGGGCAATTAATAGGGCAATATAATAATTTAGTTCCGCTCCCATGTGAAAAACATTATAAAAGTGGTTTTTATTGATTGGTGTGTAAAATACTTAAACGTGTACAGAAAAAATAATGAATTATCAATTCCATTCATTTAATTCATTCATCAAAATTCTATATAGGACCTTATTAACAAAGTTTAATATTCTTGATGGCTTCCTTCATGATCTACCTATCCCCATCGCACCCCACTCACCAACCCCAAATCAACCCTTTGCCAGTGAGGGAGAAATAGCTCTAAAATAAACAGCTGAGTTAATGTAGTGCAGACAAGTGAACTTGCTTAGAATCACACACAACCATATTAATGCTAGAACACAAGCAGGTTCTGAGGTCCGTGTTCTGTTCTAAGCTGCAAGAGTGGCCCCTTCCACAGAGCCAGCAATTTGAAACCCAGGAATCAGGCAGTGGAAACATCAAAGTTCTCAAGACATTCTTTTTATTATTATTATTATTATTGTTAATTTACTTATGTTAAAAGGTACAGATTGTATAATAAATAATATAACAATATAACTGGTAATTCAAAAACTTTCCATTTCAAAACATGGGTGTTTAAAATACTAGAAAACCTATAATTTTAATGTTGAGACTTTTTTTTTTTAAGTTTCAGAAGCAAATTTCTCTTCTTTGCATAGGAGCTCTAAGGGAAAACTTCACCTCTACATTGAATCATGGTTAAAGTTTAAAAATGTCAAATGCCATAACCTAAAAACATTTCTACTTTGAAAGTTTACTTTCACCGCTTGGATGAATAAGTTTGCAGTCAAATATCAGTCGTAAAAAACCAACACAGTGAATCAATACTTTAAAATACCAATTTCTTAAAGTTATATTATGAAAGTATAATAGGAAAATAAATGAATCAACTTGGTTTGTGCAATAAAAACCACTGTACAATCCACAGCTGGCTGACAGATAATCTCTATACCCACATTATAGATAAGTAAACTGAACACTGAGCAACCAAGAAAGCCACAGACCAATCCACACTATCTTAAGACCCACAATTCCTCGAAGCCAAGTCTGTACTAATATTAACATTTCCACAAAACCAGATTTCAATTTCTCTTTGGCTTGGTTGTAAAAATGTCATCTAAAGAAGTGTACTGTTAATACACATTGTGCTATGAATGGAAGTATTCCTATAATATACTAGGAAAAAGGTTTGGCTAAAATGCACAAGAAATTATTAAACTATGTAGTTAAAACTCTTTCTAAAGCTCTAGTAAAAGAGATCCAGATTTTCTCTATTGTTTTTCTTCTATTTCATTGATTGCTGCTCTTATCTTTAATATTTCCTTCCTTCTATTACTTGGTTTAAATGGGTCTTCTTTTTCTAGTTTCTTAAGGTGGAAGCTTAGCTCACCGATTTAAGACTTTTTTTCTTTCCTAAAATAAGCATTTAATGGTATAGATTTCATTGTAAGTGCTACTTTAGCTACATTTCACAAATTTTGATATGCTGTATTTTTCAAATTATTCAGTTCAAAATATTTTCTAATGTCTCCTGTGACGACTTCTTTAATTCATGAGTTATTTAGCAGTAAGTTTAACTTCTAAATATGTGAGAAATTTTTTCAGATATGTTATTGATTTTGAATTTAATTCTGTTGTGGTAAAAGGATATGCTTTGTATGATTTTAATCCTTTTACATTTATTGACACTGGTTTTAAGGCTCAGAATATTGTCTGTCTTGGTGAATCTTCCATGTTCACTTGAATAGTATGTGTATTCCGCTGCTGCTGAGTAGAATACTCTATAAATATCAATTAGGTCAAATTGGTCGATACTGTTTTTTTTTTATAATTTTATTTATTTATTTTTTCCCCCAAAGCCCCAGTAGATAGTTGTATGTCATAGCTGCACATCCTTCTAGTTGCTGTATGTGGGACGCGGCCTCAGCATGGCCGGGGAAGCGGTGCGACGGTGCTCGCCCGGGACCCAAACCCGGGCCACCAGCAGCGGAGCTCGCGCACTTAACCGCTAAGCCACGGGCCAGCCCTGGTCGATACTGTTCAAGTCTCCTATATTCTTACTAAAATTTATTATTTGTCTATTTGTTTTATCATTGAGAGAGAAGTGTGGAAATATCCATCTATAATTATAGATTTGTCTATTTCACTTTTCAGTTTGGTTGTTGATTTATGTATTTTGAACCTGTTATTAGGTGCATATAAATTTTAAATTGTTACATCCTCTTGATGAATTTTACTCTTTTGATTCCCAATAATATTCCTTGTTCTGAAAACTATGTTTAATATAAATATATATATTTATGTTTTATACATATTTTTATTTATATATATTTACATCCAATTTTCTTTGAATTACTGTCTGCTTGGTTTAACTTTTTCTTTTTTTTAAAGTGGGTTTCTCGTGGATAGCATACAGTTGGATCTTGAATTTTTATCCAATCTGACAACCTCTGCCTT
Organism: Ceratotherium simum simum; assembly: GCF_057802395.1. Taxonomy (NCBI): domain Eukaryota; kingdom Metazoa; phylum Chordata; class Mammalia; order Perissodactyla; family Rhinocerotidae; genus Ceratotherium; species Ceratotherium simum. Next base: position 54,042,700 of record NC_141908.1, read on the forward strand.
TTAATGGAATGTTTGGGCCAATTCCATTTGATGTAACTATCAATATGATTGGGTTTAAATTTGCCATCTTGCTTTTGTTTTCTCTATATTTTATTTGTTTTTGGTTCCTATTTCTCTCTTTTCTTGGATACTTTTAGATAAATTGCTTATTTTTTTATGAATCCATTTTGTCTCCATTATTAGTTTCTAACTATTTTATTTTTTAGAATTTGCTCTAAGGTCTACAATATACATCTTTAACTTATCAGTCTACCTTCAAACAATATTATACACTTCAGATGTAAGATTCTTACACTTCCCCACCCTGTACTTTATGCTATTGTTGTCATATATTTTACTGGTATAAACTACATAATATATTACTATTTTTGCTTTAAACAGTCAATTATCTTTAAAAGACACTAAAATGAAGAAAAAACATCTTTTACACCTACCTACATGTTCACCATTTCTAGTATTCTTTATGCTTTTGTATAGATCTAAATTTCCCATCTGGTATTATTTTCCTTCTGTCTGAAAAACTTCCTTTAATATTCTTAAGTATAGATCTCCTGGTGACGAATTCACTTAGCTTTTCTTTGTTTAAAAAACAAATATGTTTATTTTGTCTTCATTTTTGAAAGATATTTTTGCTGGATATAGAATTTTAGGTTGATAGTTTGTTGTTGTTGTCAGTACTTTGAAGATGTCACTTCATTGTCTTGCATAGTCTCTGATGAGAATTTTGCTGTCATTCTTTATTCATCTGTAAAAAATATGTATTCTCCTCCCCTTCTCCTGCTGCTTTTTAAAAAATTTCGTAAGATACGTAAAATATTATTTCAAATTTTAATTACAGTTGTTAATAAAGAAAACAGTAGTATAAAAATCATTTATCTTCTGTAAAAAAATTTTGCATTGTGTTCCTGTGAGTGTGCACATTTAAAGTCCTATAAAGCCGGGCCGGCCCTGTGGCTTGGTGGTTAAGTGCGCGCGCTGTGATGCTGGCGGCCCGGGTTCGGATCCCGGGTGCGCATCGAGGTACCACTTCTCCGTTCATCCTGAGGCCGAATCCCACATACAGCAACTAGAAGGATGTGCAGCTACGACACACAACTATCCACTGGGGCTTTGGGGGAAAAAAAAAAAAATAAAAAATAAAGTCCTATAAAGCCATAAAACTATAAACACATTATGAAGCTGGAATGTGAAAGCAAAGTTCAAGAGAAATTGAACATGTGTAACTTCTAGATCCTAGACGCATCCTCTATACATTTTGTTATCACATGTGAGGGATGAACAACTTCACCTCTCAGGCTGAGGCAAAGGACCACTTTAGGAAGAAAACTGTTCTTTCCCATAGACTGGTTTTCTTTCTGTCTCTCTCTGGCTGCTCTTACAATTTTCTCTTTGGCACTAGGTTTTAGAATTTTGATTATGATGTGCAGGGGTGTTTTCTTCATATTTTCTTCTATTTGGAGTTCACTGCACTTCTTGGTCTTTGGGTTGTCATCAAATTTACAACACTTTTGGTCATTATACCTTCAAATAATCGTTCTGTTCCCTGGCCCCCCACCACTGCTCCTTCTGACTTCAATTACACTTAAGTGAGATTGCTTGATGTTGTCCCACCTGTCACTGATGCTGTGTTCATTCTTTTTTTAAATTTTTTCTTTCATTTTGCAAATTTCTATTGCTATGTTCTGGTTTACTAATCTTGTCTTCTGTGGTGCCTAATATGCTAATACTATTATAACCAGTGTATTTTTCATTTCAGATATATTTTTCATCTCTAGAGAGTCCATTTAGATAGTCTTAAATAGCTTCCATTTCTTTCCTCACTGCAGCCTTTAGTCTACTGCTAATTCAGTCATGCTACTAACATGATACTCTTTTGAGGACTTTTAAACAATGCCTTGTGTATGACGATGTCTTTCCACTCCTATTGGTGGGTAAAACTATTCTCAGCCCTGGGTGAATTTCAGTAATTGTTCAGCCTATTGCTTTCTGGTGGTTTCCCGATAGTTTCTTCTCATGCATGTGTAGATAAGTACTCAGTCAAAAACTTAAGATTCCTAGGCAGATTTCCAGAGCTCTTTCTGTGTACAGCTCTGTCTTCTCAGGAACTCTGCCGCACAAATATTAGCTGCTTTGCCTCACCAGACTCCAATCTCTGTGTCCTCAACTTGGCTAGACCACTGGGCTCTCTTTGGATTCCCCCTCCATGTGCTGTGGCCTGGACAGTAAGTGAGAATAACCTTAAGACTCATTTTGTTTGTGTTCCTTCTTTCAGGTACAACAGTACTGTAATACTTGTTGTTCAATGTCTGACTGTTGTTTTATATACTTTTTCTGGTTTGCTAGTTGTTTAAGATGGGAAGGTATATCTATTTCCCCCATCATGGCTGAAAATGGAAGTTCAAATTATATTCTTGTTTCTAAAACTGATCTTTCACTTGATGAGCTTGAACCTGCAACTTCTTTGGGCTTCAGTTTCTACACGTGTAAAATGACATTAGCTTAATCAGTAATTCTCAATGTCCCTTATACAGGCTGAACTGCTTCAGGATTCCTTTGTTATCATGCTCTACAAGCACATTTGTCACAGCAAGGTGTGACATTAACAGTGTTGCATTCAGTAGGCTGTACACTAGGATCTTGTAACTGGGGATTTTGTCTGTCATTTAATGTTGTAGTGGACATTTCTTATGTTTTAGCCACACAAATTAAATGTCTTATCTTTGGATAATAGTCTTCAATCCATGGGAATTGTATGGAGCTGACCCTAACCCCAGCTCCAGGAGACAGTATGTGACCTAGATCTAAGCCAATCAGCACATTCCATTCTCCTGAACTAGACCTAGTGGTGCCTGCCAGGCCTAGCCCCTTTGCTCATAGTCTGTCTTTGCAGCTGATTAGAATCTGGGAATATATAGAGCTTGAGCCTCTGCCAGCCATTTTGTCACTAGAGGGAGCCTAAAAATGAAGACACAGCTGGGAGATAGGGTTCTGGTGGCATTTTAAGTCCTGGGTCAAAGGATACTTTCAACTAACACTGAACTTTTCCTACTACGTGAACCAATAATTTCCCTTTTTGCTTTAGTGAGCATGGGTTGGGCTTTCTGACAATTGCAAGGGAAAGTCTCCCAACTGTTCTATCAAATGGTAAATATTAGCCATGGGTTCCAAATGGATTTGTAAGCAGACACACTGAAGCAATGTCATATAACTGTGGAGTAATGAGCTATAATAGCAACCACCAAAGCAAAATTGCACGCCTCCTGGAGATGGACCTTCTCTTTATGATCAAGGGCACTGTGGGAGCTTGTGAGGCAGATCACAAGCAGTGATCAGAGTGTGGCACATGTAAGGGCTGGAACTCCAAACAAAGAGAGTTCTACAAAAGAGAAAGAGTGAGCTTGACATTTTAGGCTTGATTTGGGGAAATGCATTCACATAGATAGCCAAAACATCTTCTCTAGAATAGACTGCAGAATATCACCTAATATGACAAGAATCCTCTGGCTCCCACGACCTAAAAACTGATACATTCTTTTCTTTTTAATTTTTTTTTGTGTGTGTGAGGAGGTTTGAGCTAACATCCGATGCCAATCCTCCTTTTTTTTTTTTTTCCTGAGGAAGATTGGCCCTGGGCTAACATCTGTGCCCATCCCCCTCTACTGTATATGGGACGCCGCCACAGTATGGCTTGACAAGTGGGGTGTCGGTGCACACCCAGGATCCAAACCCAAGTGGAGTGCACGTACTTAACCGCTAAGCCACCGGGCTGGCCCCTTTTCTTTTTAATTTTTATGTCTGGATAACACTTCAGAAAACACACCTAATTCTATTTTTGCTCCCCAAAGAATATAAAAATATAGAAAATAAGCACTTGATGATGTTCTTCAGAAGTGTAACACAGCTGGGCTATTTCTCCTTTCCTTTCTAGCTTTCCTATTTTGCAACCAGAAGAATCTTAAGATAATTTAAGAAGAGGGGTTAGTAAACCTGAAATAAAACCATTGGTATGGTGTTTATCAGGAAAATAATTTGTAGTGGTTTCTCAGATGCCAGCGGTACCGTGGTAAAATATTTAAGAAAGAAAAAAAATCAGTATTTGCATGCATTCTCTTCACTTAAAAAAAAACCTTTCCTAGATCTATATTTCACTTCCTTTGGTGCATATGCATCACCTTCTTCTCTCTGCCCGTTGGGCTCTTTGATGAAGGCAATATTTTTGTGTCACGTACTATTACACACAAATAATGAATGCCGACTAATGATGATAATAAGTGTACTGAGACACAGGAAACTTGACAAGCTAAACAACTGAGGTAAGATGTTGTGACATGTACATATTCTTCATGCTTCGACTATCTTACTAAAGCCACAGTAGACTTCACTCCTAAGTAAGACTCTTTGTTCTCTGAGGAATGCTGACATAGTGGGCCACAAAGAAGATGAAGGATGACAGTATAATTTGTCAATTAAACAAGGTTTTGAAAAGTAGAGATATGAAATATTTCCTATGTATCTCTCCTATTAACTCACAAAATAAGCAGAATAGAACTAAGATTTAATCCTCAGTTAAATCTGAAAGGGGAGAATGGATATATATGAAACAAGTGACCATGAAAAGTTGCTCTTAAAATACCAATATGTTCCAAATGTCAGAGAAACCAATCCTTGAAGGTTAGATTATTGTGTGCACACATAAACTAAAGTATTGAGAGAACAGAATTTTGGAAGAAGTGACTTTTTAAAACTATGTGTTCTTCCTATGGGTTTACATCCTTCACGTGTCATTGTGTTGGGAGTCACATGGCAGGCTGGTTCTCCACTTTGGAATAGATTTTGGAGATACTAAATTTTTTAAAACATTAAGTCAGTAGGATGGACACATATGCTGGAAATAATCAATGCCACATTAGATGTAGTTGTCTGCCAGAGAGTCTCATCTTAGGATACGGGCTGGGAATAAGAACCAGGATAGGTTCTGGTGAGAGAGAGTCAGGCTCCTTCGTAAGCTGTTTAAAGTGGCAACCCTACATCTTAATTTCAAAGGCTGGCCTGAGGTTTTTTTTAAATTGTTTGCTTTTTAGTTACATAAAATAAATAGTACACTTAATATAAGTTCCACTAACAGCCTCCTAGTGAGAAAGACAAACTTGCAATCACTCCCCAAATTTTAAACCACTCTCTAATATTTTCTGTTTTTTAATTCCGTAAGTTCCACTAACAGTCTCCAAGTAAGAAAGACAAACTTCCAAATCTCTCTCCAAATTTTAAAGCAACAAAAGCAAAAACAAACAAGTTGGACTACATCTAATGACAAACCTGCACAGCAAAGTGAACAATCAACAGAGTGTAAAGGCAACTGATTGCTGGATCATAAGGTAATTTTTTTTTTTTTTTTGATGGGAAAGATCCGCCCTGAGCTAACATCTGTTGCCAATCTTCCTCTTTCTCTCTTTTGTTTTTCCTCCCCAAAGCCCCAGTACACAGTTGTATATTATAGTTTTAAGTCCTTCTAATTCTTCTGTGTGAGCCACCGCCACCGCATGGCTACTGACAGACGAGTGGTGTGGTTCTGTGCCAGGGAACCGATCCCAGGCTGCCAGAGCGGAGCACGCCAAACTTTAATAACCACTAGGCCATTAGGCCTGGCTCATAAGGTAGTTTTGTTTTTAATTTTTTGAGAAATCTCAATAATTTTCCATAATAGCTGCACCAATTTACATTCCCATCAGCAGTGCACAAGGGTTCCCTTTTCTCCACATCCTTGCCAACACTGGTTATCTTTTGTCTTTTTGATAATAGCCATTCTAACAAGTGTGAGGCGATATCTTCTTGTGGTTTTGATTTGCATTTTCCCGATTATTAGTGATGCTGAGCACCATTTCATATACTTGTTGGCTATCTGGGTATCTTCTTTTGAGAAATGTCTCTTCAGGTCCTTTGCCCATTTTTTTTTTTTTAAAGATTTTATTTATTTTTTGCCCCCAAAGCCCCAGTAGATAGTTGTATGTCACAGCTGCACACCCTTCTAGTTGCTGTATGTGGGACTCGGCCTCAGGCTGGACAGAGAAGTGGTGCCTCGATGCGCACCCGGGATCCGAACCCGGGCCGCCAGCATCGCAGCGCGCGCACTTAACCACCAAGCCACAGGGCCGGCCCTCTTTGCCCATTTTTAAATTGGGTTTTTTTTTTGCTATTGAGTTGTATGAGTTACTTATATATTTTGGATATTAACCCCTTATCAGATATACACTTTGCAACTATTTTCTCCCATTCCATAGGCTGCCTTTTCACTCTGTTGACTGTTTCTTTTGCTGTGCAGAAGCTTTTTAGTCTGATGTAGTGCCACTTGTCTACTTTTGCTTTTGTTGCCTGTGCTTTTGGTGTCATATCCAAAAAATCATTGCCCAGACCAATGTCAAGAAGCTTTTTACCTTTTTTCCCTTTAGTAGTTTTTTTGGTTTCAGGGCTTAGATTTAAGTCTTTAATATGTTTCAAGTTGATTTTTGTATATGTTGTGAGATAAGGGATCAATTTCATTCTTTTGCACGTGGATATCCAGTTTTCCCAATATCATTTATTGAAGAAACTATCCTCTTCCTACTTAGTGTTCCTGGCGCCCTTGTTGAAGATCAGTTGACCACAGATGCGTGGATTTATTTCTGGGCTTTCTATTCTGTGCTATTGGTCTGTATCTCTGTTTTTAATGCCAGGATCGTACTGTTTTAATTACTGTAGGTTTGTAATATATTTTGAAATCAAGAAGTATTATGTCTCCAGCTTTGTTCTTGCTCAAGATTTCTTTGGCTATTTGGGGTCTTTTCTAATTCCACATGAATTTTAGGATTGCTTTCTCTATTTCTGTAAAGAAGGTCATTGGGATTTTGATAGGAATTGCGTTGAATCTAGGTAGGTAGTACGGATATTTTAGCAATATTAATTCTTCTAATTCATGAAATCAAGGTTTCTCTTGAGTTAAGTATAGCATTTTAAATTCTCTAGCCCCATAAAATGGCTGTGAAGAAGTATAAGCAACAATGTACAAACCAACAAGAACTTTGTGAAGTGTTTCTTTTTGGATTATTAATGGCAGGCAGTAATCTTTCCAATGACCTGAATGATCTAGATTTGCACTCAAGGGGTCATAACCAGCTCCCCAGCCAGTGTTACAAAACATAAGAAGGATGCACAGGGCTGAGGTCAAGGGGGCCACAAAGTTGAGGGGCAGGGCAGAGGCCTGGATGAAAGTGCATGGTAAGTCTTTGTGGTCCTCCTCCCCACCAGCAGGGGCAAAAGTAAAAAGCGGAGCAGTGTACGTTAGGTATTTTTGGCTTCTACAGCATCTGATAAGTACTTACCAGATAGCATCAGAAACACAACGCCTACAGGGACCTTACAGACGATCTTGTACTCCTACTTTCTCTCCATCAGCCCTCTACAAGTCTGACTGCCCCAGGCAGAGAGAACCCCCGCTATGCACTGATCTTTATTTTTATTTTCTCTTGCAAGTAACCCATATTAAGAATCAGGAATTATGTGTGTGTGTACACATATATATACATATATATGTATAATATCAAAATAAATAATTCAATTTAATCTCCTATTTAGAGAAAAACATTATTTATTCCTTTGAAATGTTTATGTTGGACACTCCATGTTCACCTCCACAGGAGAAGCAATGATGAGTGACATTACTGCTGAAGCTTAGTAATGAGACATTCCAGGTTGCCTTTTCCATTTTGTCATATTGCATTTAACTTTTTTTATATTACTATTAATTCAAAACAATATTCAAATTTCTGAGCAGGTAAAATGTGAACACAGATTCTCCACTATCTAAGATAACATGATGATATTTTGGGTTTTATTTCATTTTCAAAACTCACATGAATGTGATTTAAAAAAACCATTTGTAACAATACAGCTCTCAAGATCATTAAAAGAATCTATTTTTGTGCTGAAATTTCCTGCTGCCATGAGAAAGGGTTTCAAAATAACAACAACAACTACCGCCCCCCGCCACCACAGCAAAGGTCCCCCATGCCATACTGTGTGCTCATTTACTTAGTCACCCGACAGACGCTTCTTCAGCACTTTACTAGAAATGGAGACAGGGGAAGGAAGAACGGAGGCAGAAAAGACATGGGAGGTGGTGTTGTGATGGCTGGTGGGGATAATACAAAGGAGGTGGTAGGCACAGTCCTTGAATATGACATTTCACTGACCATATAAATAATTTTTTAAAATATGCTTTCATGTAGCTTAATTCTTTTAAAAAATCAACATATTAAAAATTTGTCTCTATGTGGACTTTAATAAATTTTAATGATGGAAAATAGAATTACTTATATTATATAATATTAATATTATATTAATATATTGAGTAATTAATATAATCAATATATTAATATATTAATTATAATTAATTATATATAATATTAATAATATTAACAAATCTAATGCTTCTTAATATACTTTAATCAGAGAATTTTAGAGTTGAAAGAAAACTTACAGATCATGTAGTTTAACTCCACATTTCATACTAAATCTACTTTTATTTGTTGGTTCATTTGGTATTTATTTTCAAATGTGAATCAAATGAAGAGCATAGGGCTTGGATTTGTCTGTGTCCGTCAAAGGAAAGGAAAGACCACTTTCAGCAGGCGTGCTGGCCGTTTCTACCCTTCAGTTTGTGAAACAGCAGAATGTCTGGTCTGTTAGGACTGATGGGTTCACTATTATCGCTTTATCCCAGTATGTCCTGAATCAGTAACTTTATTAAATATTGTAAGGTTCATGTGATAGTGTTATTTTAATTACAGTATCAATTCACATTTCAGGATTCACTGCTTACACAGTAACTTGGTAACATTAAATCTATTTAAATAATACATAACATCTTTCATTTATATGCAGAATGCGAGTATCTGAAACTCTAAAATCAACCAGTCGCCACTTCAAGACTACCCTAAAAAAAAAACTAAACTCACATTTTAAAGTATCTACTCACTATAATTCTTAATGTTGTTTTCTTTTAATTATTTAATTTGCTTAAGTAGCCAGGTTTCTTTTATTATTATTATATGTAATCTTGATTTTATTTTATAGAGCTATCTGAATTAAACATACCAAATGAAACACTGAATAGTTTAATTTGGAGGGAGTAAAAAAAATACAGAGGATTTCACTGCGTTCTGCGGTGCATGAAAATGCAACTGCTCTTATGTAACATCTAACTGCCTGGAGCTAAGAAAGCAGCAAGAGCTTTCTTTAGCCCCCACAATCAGGCCAGGGTTCTCAATTGCAAAGGACCTCTGCAACCGGGTGAGAAAAACATCTTGGTATGGATTCAGAAAAATACCTACTTAGGGGTAATTTGTAATAACAAAAATAGTGGCTACCATGTACCTACACATACCAGGTACTCAATTTTTTCTGGTGTAGACCCAGAGGTTTAGAGAGATGAAGCAATCTGCCCAAGGTCATCCAAATAATAAGCAAACTCCCAGGGCAAGGGCTGGTCTTAGTAATCCTTCTATCCAGAGCCTCAGATGTAGGATGCAGTCACTGCTGGTGGGGTGCCCATGTCTTACCCTAAAATCAGAGTTTTTTTGTTTAGTTGAGTTTTTGTTGTTAAGTCTGCTCAGGAAATTAGCACTTGCTTGCTCGCTTTCTCTGCTGTGTTAGGATAAGGGCAGTTCTTAAAATGAGAGGTTGATCCAGGAGACAGTTAAAATTATTTTCACTCTAAGTTATGTTGACAACTTATAGGGTAATGGTTTTTAAAGGATATGGTACATTTATTTTTCAAATGACGATCTCCCTAAGAGAGACAACTATCTTTCTTGTGATAGATTCTTTATCAAATCCTTTTAAGTAATAATAGGGGGGGAAAAAGTGTTATATAACACAGCAAAATGGGAAGCCTTCCTGTTGCCTTTTTTTTCCTTTTCTATTAAAAAAACAAAACAAAACAAAACCTCAAAAAACAAACACCTGTCTGAAGTTAGGCCCAGCTGATTTTTTTGGATTTCACCTTGCTGAATGCTTTCACCAAAGGTATAAGACACTCTTGGCTTCAGCCTCCGAAATGAGATTTGGCAGCTGTCCAACACCACAGAGGCACGTTACATAACGAGGCAGTGCAAGGAGCAAAAAGAAAACTACAGTGAAATGAGGCTTTGGTGAGTGGTCTGGTGGTTGGGCAGAACACACTTTTACCAACATAGAAAATAGGCAGCGGCAAGGCCACGTGAACAACGAGCATTATGTAAACGCTCAGGGTTTTTCCCACAATACATTTCTGAACTGCACACACTCACATATCACAGTGACCTTCTGTGAACACTTGTGTGGGAGAAAACGGCTCCTGCCACAGTCTGAATTCTTTTGGGGATGTTCTCGGAAGTCAAGTATGACTCCCCCGGACCTCTTTTCTCTTTTTTATAATGACACCCCACAGAAACATTTTTTAAAATAACAAACAGTAATTTCAATGGAAAGAGTCAAATACTGAGACTTCCGACCTTATTAGCAACTCTAAAAAATATGTAATGCAACTCACTGTCTACCATGAGCTCTTTCCCGAGCATACTGTTTTTTTTTAAACAGGAAGCCCAAGCTGGTTTTAATTTTTCAGCTCCAGAGAAGGAAGCAGACTTCTACTTTTTAATGTGTCTTTTTAAAAGAAAAGTATCTTTAAAACAGTTTGGGTACCCAGCTAAGAGTCACAATTGGTCCCACAGTCAGCACTTTCTGGTTGTATACAATTTGCTCATTGAAGCCATATGTTAATTAAAAAAAAAAAGAGAGAGAGAGAGAGAATGTGCCTGTTTATGCAAATCCTTGAACAGCCTTACTATGTGCTTTTAATCAACATGGAGAGAAAGCATGTACAATGAACTTAGCACTAAAACGGCACCCTTAACCCTTACTAGGTCAATCTGTTCGTGCTGAACACACCAGAGGCTACATCTTGGGAGGTAACCTATTTTAAAATCTCGGCCATTTCTAAACAGTATGATCAGTTTCTTGCTTAGGAACCTAAAGGGCTATTTTTGTGACCTAACATGCACATAACTTTATATCTGCAAAGGGATATATTTGGGGTCATTTTCCTGACAAAGATCCTGTAAGACCAGCTTGTATAACATGCAAGAAGAAAGTGAGGCCTAGTAACCTGCAGGTATTGTTAGGGTTCACAAATGGAAGATGTGGTTGAGACTGGATGCACATAGTGAATGGTCTTAATCTCATTTTAAATCCAAGATACTGGTTGAAATGTAAGGTCCTTAATATCTTCAAAGAGGCAGAAGAAAATGCTGTTTGGTTTACCTTGAAATATTAGCAATCTTTACACAGTCCATACATTTGGGAATTTATCCTCTATCCCAAAATGATCTGAAGATCATAAAAATCTATTCCTCACTATGGAAAAAAGCAGAGCATGTTGGGGGCTTGGTATTTAGCATTTGAGTAAATGCTAGTGTTAAAAATCAGGATGAATTACAAATTTGGAATGAAATTTCCTAGGTACAGAGCCTGGTACATTCTATCTGCTGAATAAATGTTGAATAAATTAATAATTAAACTGAAGATTAGGGTTTCTAGCTTTATCATCTTTTGAAACCAGATACCCCCTAAAATCAAAACTAATGACATTTTGTCTGAACTAAAAATACTCATGTCTCAAGAACTTCATCGTAAAGTTGTATAACTATTGGGAAGTTACTATAGAAATGCCAGTGCATCCACCCATTCAGTCTAACTGGATCTCCTTATGCATGGCCCCACACTGTATGTTCTCTGAATTAGGTTGCAAAGGACTGAACTTTGAGGCCTCATATCATGCTATAAATACAGGGAAGATCTACGCACAGCTTGAATCAACACACATATCACCTTGATGATAGATGATTAAAGTATAGTTGGTAAACCACACTAACACAATAATTAAAAACTACACACAGACACATACAAGGTGAAAGCATAAAAATACTCAAAAAGTGAAGAGAGGCTGCTAGTGCCAGCACATCACCAGTCCCATGGTAGCCATCCTCTTTTCATCATGGTCAACTCATTCACAGAGGAGAAAAGACAGAAACTATGGGACATGCAGACCATCTGCTCAATCCAGATGCAAAAGCCCATGCCTCTTATATCCAAAGCTTTTTACCAGAAACGAACAGAGATAAGATCTAATCTTCTCATGAAATATCCGACAAAGGTAGTTAGACATATTTGCATCACAAATAAAAATAACACCAATGTCATTAAATGAGACCTTTTTAACATCAGTCAAGACTTTTACCACCGAGTATACACTGATTAAACAGAATACTAAATCAGCATTAAGAAAAAATGGGGTTGGATTCTATTAGCTTTTATTCAGCTATTCCTTAAATAAAATCATGCTTAAAACATGTTTCATTCCTTAAATAGCAAGAACATTTTAGTCCAGTCATCCTAGTTTTAAAAAGACATCAGAGGATATTCCTTTAATATTATATATTTCAAGTAATGTGCATTTCCTTTCTTATAAGAAAAGGTTAAAAACAAATATTCTTACCTTGAAATTGTGAACCTTTTCATATTTTGGAATTTGCTCATTTTCTTTCAGAGTTGCTCTTCTAACAAGTGATGTCAACTGCGAATAAGCAAAGAGTTTCAGAGGTTGCCAGATTGTCACAGACGACTTTTGAGAACCCAGTTTCATTCCCAAGGCTGCTATCAATAAATCTTGCTGACGGCCCTCTTGTTTTGATTTGTGAACTGCAGCTCTATTAGTTTTCCTACCCGACCAAGACTCTTTGGATGGCATTTTGGAATTCACAGGAAAGAAATAAAACCTATATTGATCTATGTCTGTCGATGAACTCTATTCAGCTAACAAATGAGCATTCCACCAGGCAGCACAGAACTCTAACCTACAGAGAGCTGCAGAGAAACATCACCGAGAGGTGGAGGAGGATGATGAAGCACTTCTTAAAAAGAGGTCGACTAACCAGAAAAATTCTTCTTTCTTCCTTTTTTTTTTTAAAGGGTTCTATATTTAAGTTTCTGAAAACTTAGAGTCTGAACAGAAATAAAGAGTCGATGCTAACATACAAAACATTCAGCATCTCACTATTCCTTTTTAAAAGCCCTGCAATTTTGACAAATGATACATTTCTAAAAGCTTTCTTCTCTATTCAATATATTAATGTCCATTCTGAATGAAAGATGCCTACATACTGCCTGCAATCAGTTTCTAGCAACAGACACCCTGTGAAGTCCCTAGCAGAGGGTGGGGGAAGGGAGGGATCTGACAAGGAAGGCTGGATTAGACTGGTCACCGTAAGAAAGGAGATAACCAATGAAAATCAAGCAACAGTATTTAAGTACTGTATTCCTCAACTCACTCTGTCTTTGTTTCTCCCTCCTCTCATGTAAGATTTTCTTGCTGGCTCAAGACAAAAAAAAAAAAAAAAAAAAAATCAGTGGGAAGACAAGGAGCAATGAATGAGTCATGCATCATTACAAAATGGATTTTTTTTTAACCTATTAAAAGCAAAGGAAAATGAACATACAGCACTAGGTTTTAAAAAGAATGCACCACTGCCAGGTAAATTATGGAAGGCTGATCTCTATCTTCTTTTGTGCATATGGACTGAGGTTAGTTAACTAAAACCCATTTTTATTAAAGATGAACAAAAGCTGATAAGTATTTTCATGAAAAAGAAAACAAGTTTAACTAGGTATTGTACTATTTTCATGTAGAACAAAGAGCATTCATATAATATGCTAACACCCTGGAGTGGTCAGTTCTGTCTCCCGGCCATGAGTAGTTTTGTTGTGGATCTATACTTAAATAGATCCAACCATTATTTTAATTCTTAGTCTCAACATTCTTCATTCAAGAGCTTGATGCCAGGTCACAGTGGGGGCCAGCTGGGAATAACTGCTCCCATACACAGGTCCCAGATGTAGTGTAACTGTGCTGACAGGACTCTTGGATGGTTGTCTGCCGATGTAGAAAGGGGGGTGCTGCGTAAGAGACTCAAAGCCAGCTCCATTTAAGAGCAAGTCCTATACTTTTTACAAAGGTGCTGTAAGAAACTTAAGTTTTCCCACATTGGTTCCCTAAACATCTCCCATTTGTTTCCTCATGCTACAGTAATTAAATTTAACCCACTATGATTCTAACGTTACACTGTATTTAAAGAATTTAGAACTCTATATTTAAATGAATTCAGTCCATTTGCTTAGTGCAAACAATTTATCTCAGATTTCATAAGCTAGAGGGGGCATGTGCCCAATGCAGATTCCAGTTTAATTAGGGCATGAAGTGGTTCTTAAACCATGCTCAATACTGGAAATATTGAATGACTGATTTTCTAAACATCCCCAAATATTTTTTTACTTACTTGAGTGTACAATCCCTTCTTTTAACATGGTTTATTCTTTTAGAAACATCTCCAGGTAAATAAAAGGCAGAAAATATTTACATCTACAGAAGTTTCATTTCCACAAATCTACTTCTTCATGTGATTAATATGGGACAAAACAATGCTCTCATTTCAAGAGGAAATACAACGGAAAGACCTTTCCTTGCCTAACCTACATTACTCTTCAGCTTAGACCTAGTTTACCATGTGATGACTAAAAATATAAAGGCCAACCAACTCTTCAGTCATGTATGACCTAAAGCGAGGCTTAACTGAATCTCAGTAGGCCCCAGAAAAAAACAGAGACTCTAAAGGCAAATTTAACAGTATTTTTTTTTCTCCACAATGTTTAACACTTAATGTTTAAGTTACTAAATTAAAGAAAACAATCAGCCATGTCACCCAATTAGCTTTTTTCCACCCTATTTCTGATCCAGGTCCTTTATTATAGATTATCCCCAGTGCTTCAGCTGTAGTAACTAAAATTCAACCAAAGCATAAAAATACGCATGGTAGAGTTATCCAGAAAATTCATTGCTGGATAAAAGCAAACATTTTGTCATTAGGAGGCAAAGTCTACTGGAGACTCTGCAGAGTCACACTGTCCTTCCTAATTTTTCATCTTAATCAAGAAATATTGGATACTTACAACTTGGGCAGCTACCTAGGGCAGTAAGGAGACAGAAAACAGAAGCTCAGAATGAAAAAGTTCTTAGCTACCCTCAGAGGGCTGGGGGTTTGGTCACTATGATGCCTTCAATAGCTGCAAATGCATTTCTGCATTAACTTTGCTGAAGAGCTCAAGTCATGAGAGCTGCTAACTCTAAAACTCAAAACCAATACCAACGTTCTGATGTTCCAGACAAATGTATATCACTTATCTTTATATTTATCTGGCTATATCTACTTAGACAGTTATAGCATCTATTAATTATGGCTATCATTCACTGATTATTAATTACTTATGTTTTGGGCACCCACTGAAGCACTTTACATATAGAATCCCATTAAATCCATAGAAAAACGCCTATGAGGCATATATTATGCTCATTTTATAAGTGAAAGAAATGAGGCCCAGGGAAGCTAACTTCCCAAAACTGCACATCTAGTAGGTGGTAGATAAGAGCTGGGCTCTTATGCTTTATCTACCTAAACGAGAAAATGAGAGGAAACTATGGAGTCTGAGGGTAGTTGTTTTCTTCTCTCTGATTCTGTTCAAGGAGATTTCTCTAGGTATTTTCTCCTTTCAATTTTGAAGAGGAGCAATGATGGTAAGACAGTAAGCAGTGAGTAACAGTGGATAGTAAGAAAAAGTAATAGTAATTAAGATGTCTAGATCTCAAGTTTAGCATGCAGTACATGCAGTAGGCAACACAGCCCTCAAGGCTCCATTCAAACACCCCCTCCTTCATGAAGCCTCTGATGATTTCTACCAATTAGATGTGATCTCACCCATCTATGAACCTCAGAGCCCTTCACTTGTTCATTAACTATGAGATTATCACATTCTACCTCATATCACAGTTACCTGTGTAGCTGTTTCTATAGATTTGGGTTTTATACATCTTAGCACAAACCCTAGTTCTAGCAAAGTAGCTTGCACTAATAAAGGTTCAATAAATATTTGGTTAAAAGAAGAAAATCAAAGGAAGGCAACTATTTTTATTAGGGGGCAGAGTGCTACAATAAGAAAGACAGGATTTGATATCAGCAACACTGAAGTTTGAATCCTGACCTTGGGAGATGTGCTTGGTGCCTTGGTTACCTCATCTACATACTATGAATAATAATACCAACTGGATAGGTTACTGGGCCATCTGAGGGGGATGACACATGAAAGAGGAAAAGGCTGTCTGCAGACAGCAAGCACTCAATAAATGAGAGTATGACAGGAGTGCTGTGACAAATAATTAGCTGTAGGCTATGCTGTGTAGTATAAGACACGGGTTTCTGACCTCCAGGAGTTAGTAGATTAATCTGCTTTTGTTTATACCATACAAACATGTCTGGAAACTCCTGCCCTTCCCTTTGTATTATAGTCTCCACCAAATTTCCCAAATTCTAGTTCTAATCCTATCTTTTAAAAGGCATATAACGACATGTATGTCAGATGAAGGAGCAGGGTTGAGGGGGGGTGGAAACTGGAAAAGAAAGGAGTTTACCAGCATTTGTTAAGAAGCTAGGAACAAGGTTTGATGCTTCACGATCGTTGTCTTGTTTATTTGTCACACAGTCCTGGGAGTATGTTGTATAATATACATGTCTCTTCATCTATAAAATGTTCTATATAGATTTTTATAGATGAAGAAACGCTCACAAAGTAACTTGCTCAAGGTCACAGTCAGGAAGTGGAAAGTCTGTGATCTGAATCCCTGTCTTTTGTCTCCAAAGCCCGACAGCCCTTTCTGCTACCTTATAATGAGAGCAAGAGAAAGACCCGAGGTGTTATGGACAGGGCCCCTCAAATTCTGGTTCTATAAAATAAAAGAAAATGGCTTAACTGGGTGGGGGTCTAAACTGGCAGGCGCATACCCTGCAGTTTAGAATGACAAGGTCATTCTTGCTGGAAACACCAGCCATAGTTAGCTTTTTATTGTGACTGGGAATCTCTGGCCTGTCTAAGACCTGACACCAGCCATCACTGATACTGTGATCACTGCTGTATGCTCACCTGAATGAAGGTGACTAGCCTGGAAAAAGAGATGGAGAATGGGCAGATTCCACAACTCTCTCTGTTTCTACCTTTGTCCAGACCATCTGTAATATAGAGAAGTGGACCTTAAAGATGGTGCGTGGGGGTGGGAGTCATGTGAGGAATAAAGAACGGAAGGGGGAAATAGGTGACCTTGGAGAAGAATACATTTGCTGTTTTTAAAATAAAGAAATTTCCACCACTGACCCCACTACCCTGTTGTCTGTCTAGTAATAATACTGGATTTGTGCTGAGCTAGCCTCTCAGTTTCACCAAGTATAACACAACAGGATCATGGGCAATGGTGCCAGACAAAGGTGCTGCCCTTAACCCTGTCATCTATCGGCTGTGGCATGTCCTGGGTCAAGTTACTAATTTACTTCAGTCTTTGTTTCCTTATGTGTAAAATGGATTAAAAGTACTGACATTATAGAATTACTAAGAATTAAATGAGATAATATGTGGGAGGCATTTTGCATTATTCCTGGCACAGAAAGTAATCAATAAACAGAAGTTTCCCCTTCTTTCCTCATAGTACACTTCTTTTTCCACAAATATCTGGTTTTTAATATGGGACCAAGACTTAGGCCAAAAGAATAAATCTCCAATTATTGAAATGTCAGGACTCATTAATAGTAAGAATGTTCTCTAGGAAATCGGAAGGACCTCACACAAACAGCCACCTCCTCCGTAACATCACGATGATACCATAGATTCATGAGCACAATGCTCCAGGTTAACTGAGCTAAGTCAACACTCTATCCAAAAAGCACCATAAAGGAATGTTCTAGCTGGCATGGATGGCCCTGAGGCTCGGGGAGATGAAGAGTAACTGGATTAACTATTGGGTGATATGAGTCACCGGTTTAGATTTAGCAAAATCCTGCAATTTCTATAAAATGTTAACACCGAGATATAAACAACACAGCTTTTCCAATATCAAGATTTGTAGATCCAAGCAAATTCAGCTCACTCTAGATACACAGATTATTCATACCTTTGTCCACTGAATTATAATTTGTAACTGAATTTCTTTCCATTAGAGCCAAGAGTGGAATATGTTTCAAGGTACTTAACAATATGCCAGCTGACATTCATTAACTGACAACCACATGACACTGTATTAGTAAATGCTTTACATGTATGATGTAATTTAGTTGTTAAAACAATCAATAAGCTAGGTATCATTTTATAGATGAAGAAACAGAAGCTCAGAGAGAGTAAGTACCTTGCCCATAATCACCTACCTAGAACATGGTGAGAACAGGATTTGAACCCAGGTCTATGTGACTTCCAATTCTGTGTCTTTCCTCTAGACTATCCTGCCTCTCATATTACCTGTTGTTAACATGCAATTTTGAAAGGCTGTCATTTGAATAAATTTCTGGATCATTTACATTCTAGTACTCCTCAGATTACTAGCCATTTTAGTACTGCTTATATTTGAATTCATAGTTATCTACCAGATTCATCACTTAATCAAAATTTTCAAATGCATTTTAAGTCAAACATTAGAGACTTCTATACAGAACTCTATAAATTCCTTAAGTTATGTCAGGATAAATAACTTTTTATGTCATATGGGAAACTCTTATATCCTCCTAGGACTCTAAATTTTTATGCTACTGGCATCAGTCACATCATAATTCCTAACTCATCTTCATTACATAGCTCCTCTATCATTAACATAATATCCATCTAAACAGATAACAATAAGGTGCATCAATGCATTCATTTCAGTGTATAATAAATTTAAATTACACTATATTAACATTGATACTACCAAACTCTGTACACTCTACCATGTTCCCTGACAGACTCATATGCAGTAATTATAAACACAAGACATTTGAACACACAATGCAAACAAGAAAGTACAGCCCTGCATTCCTTATTCTTACAAGAAACAACAGAAATGATCAAAATCTCCAGGCACCAGTTTTAAGGGAGTCTTTTGCAATCCACATGAAGAAGGCCAGGCCCAGAGACACAGGGCTGGAGTGGCCATAGCCTGGTTCTGACCGATACCAGCCAAGTCACTGAATTTTTCTAAGTCCCAGCTGGATTAAATGAACTCCATGGTCTTCTCTATATTTTTAACAAAAATTCAAAAGGAAAAAGGAAGGTTCATAACTCACTCAGCACACAGGGATGTCAAGATCTGTGTGTGTCTATGTGGGAAAGGCCAGCTTGGCTATCTCCAGTGAGTCCCCACAGGTGGCTCCGGCTAATTTACTACAGGCTTTTGTCTGTGTGTGTCTATGTGGGATGTCAAGATCTGTGTGTGTCTATGTGGGAATGGCCAGCTTGGCTATCTCCAGTGAGTCCCCACAGGTGGCTCCGGCTAATTTACTACAGGCTTTTATCTGGTACTAGTCTTGTAGGCTTAGAAACTTGATTTGTCAACACAAGGAGATCATATCTATTTCTCAAGGGGAGACTACATTATAACACCAAGCTCATGAAACTGACAGGTAAAAGCAGAATGACAGCTGTCTAGTTTATACTACGATATGAGATATAATTTTCACAAAGTGGGTGACCAACATGCTCTTTTCTGGTAGCATATCTACCTGGAAACAAAAAATTATTAGGAAGTTGATGAGAATGGAATCAGAACAAGTGGAGTGGGTTAGATGAACTGAATACGTGATGCATAGAGCTAAGACATCTGCTGAATCCTCTACGATTAGGATGGCCTTGCCAATGGACTAGAACACTCAGTGTCCACCTAGTGGGGGCTCCCTCAATTTTGTCAGTGCTCAGACTGACATAAGCACGTCTACCTCTTTGAGTCTCCTTTTTCTAGGTGTCTCTTTCCAATATTTTGCATTATCTCTGCTCAAATATCTTAGGTGGTGATCCCAAAGTTAATTCATAAAACACAGTCTTATTTTTTCATTTACAAGTTCTTAAAGGATACTAGATTGCAGCCCTGATGCAATGATAACTTATATAATAGGTACTTTGCACAGATAAAATAAACGGACGATGTTTTCCTGTCTTGAATTATGTATAAGGATACTAGATTGTAGCCCTGATGCAATGATAACTTATATCATAGGTACTTTGCACAGACAAAATAAAATAAACGGACAATGTTTTCTTGTCTTGAATTATGTAACCACAAGTTAAGATATACACATAATACATATAAAATTACGTTTGTTGTTAGTGCCCTGGAGTCAATTCTGACTTCTAGCGACCCCGTGTATGGCAGAGCTGAACCCTGCCCAGTCTTTTTGCGCCATTCTCTCACCTTCCGGCACCGTGTCAGACAATGCTCCGCTGCTATTCATCATGCAGCCACCACCGTATGACAATCGACAGATGGGTGGTGTGGTTCCCTGACCAGAAAACGAACGCAGGCTGCGGCAGTGAGAGCGCCAAGTCTTAACCACCAGACCACCAGGGCTGGCTTAAAATTACATAATAAGAGTGAAACATTCTAACCTAACACTCGCCAATATTTGGCCACTGGCAGTGACGGTTGTATGGTGATGATCATAACATTCTTTCTTGGTTCTTCCCAGCGAAAAGCTGAAATGAGCCTCAATGGGAACTTCTCAATTTTTTCGCCCTACATGAACCTGAGGGGCTACACAGGGAAATGTATCATTAACATTTTTGGGTTTTATTTTACCCAAATTTTCGATACCTATTACCCAGACTTAAAGAAATACTACTGTTGTTCTGTAACAACAGAGGAGATGAAATTAGAGAAGTTTTAACACTTTATCAACAATTAGGGACTTTAAATCCAGTGCAAAACTCTTGAATCATGGACTTTTTCAAAAAGCTTTTAGCTGTTATATATACATGGAAAATACAACTAAAAAGCAGACTCAGATTGACATTACGAGTATTTTCAGATTTTAAATTGCCATGTGAGCTTATTTCAGTCCTTTGCAATCACCAACTTAACAGAAGCAAGCCAGTGTACCAGAATAAAAGCCAGGCACCCTATTTTTAGTTTTCTCATTCCTCTAGTGACTTCCACTGATTAGGCTAGAGCAAAGGCTATGTGATTTGGTTATTTTAAAAAGGATCTGTCACCGACTTTTTTAAGTTATAAAAGTTTATTTCCTATATGCATAGTTTGATTAGAATATTCCAATTAATAATTTATTTTAATATTCATTTTAAGCCTCAATAAAGATAAATGTTGACTCATGGTATCAAGTATATTTGTGAAGTAATATACTTCACTTTTGAAAACCCATTTTTATTATTTGAAGATGGCAAGAGTGGCCTGAAGGTAAAAGATTTAACTTTCATAAACAACTACCCTGAGAAGACATCTAAGCATGGACATAATTCATAGATGTGTTCACTGTTCACCTCACTGCCAGACATTAACTTGTCTTTTCTTTGTAATGACACTGCTACATGGCATGCTTTACATCAAGATAATGATGTTAAAAAAATAAAAATAGCTTGCACCTGGGTATTTTCTAAAATAAACTTTTCATATCATATCCATAGTATTTCATCTACAAATTCCTATTAGTTCAAAGGATCCTAATAAAATTGAGAACTTTAACAACCTCTAACCTGAATGCTCTCCTTTATATAAGAAATAGATTCTTCCATATATATATATAAATCTAATTTCTTTTATATATATAATATATGTAAAGGAATCTAATTATCTATCTATCTATCTACTAGTGTCTCGTACGGAACTCGACATCTTTAGAGCGATCTGAGGCATCTGGACCAGGCACACAAATGATGAGTACACTAGAGAATAAGACACAGCAAGTCACACTTGCTGCGAGGAGGAAGAAGAAAAGATTAGAGGATGATTTAACATCTATCTTCTAGTGACACTTTAATGTATCAAGAGGGCTTCACCATGCCGTTCTCCTCCTCCACAAAGGACAGGTTAATGGGAGACAATGTAAGGAGCAATGGAAGATCTTAGGTTGGTACGGCCAAATGTCATTTAAGGCTGTCTGGCCAGCTTAGGCTTGTGCTTTACTACCGTTTCCACCAAAATGTCCCCAACAGTGACCAACAGTGACCAGGAACGTGCAGGCACCAGGGGTGGCTAAGTTCCGCCATAATAAACCAATATAAAAATGTTAATATAAAAATGTTTGCAATCAATTACTATTGGGTAAAATTGACACTCTAGGAAGATGTGTCATATTTATCTTTAGGTTTGGCATATATCCCTGCCAAGTAGCAGTAAATTCACAATCTAGTTTCAGGACAGCAGTCTTGGGTGACTGAGGGAGGCCTCAGAGGCCCCTTATGGCAGTAAGCCTGATTCTAATGGCCCTGGTGCATAGCAAGAAGTAATCTGGGAGGTAACCGCCTTAATAATCCTGTTCTAGCCCTACTTTACAATAATTTTAATTACTATATTCTTCTGTTTGGTTAAAAAAAAAAATCCAGGCCCAGTTCTTGCACTGCCCCCAAATCAGTAGCACTTACACAGAGGTTTAGATTCTACAAAGTGCTTAGTCACACACACTATTTCTTGTATCCTCACCTTCCCGTTTTTCAGAAAGAAAATTCAGCGATCCTAAGGTATTTGCTTAGGGGGAGATATCAGTAAACAAAGGAGCCATGATGGAAACCCAGGCCTCCTGACTTCACACCTTATCCTCTCCCCACTCCGCTGTGCTCCCCTGGGGATGTGATCACCCAACATGAGACGAGCCTGACTCTTGCCTTAAGTAAGGCCCACGGTCACAAAGACCCAGAACCATCAGCAAGCAGAAATATTCACAGCTGAAAAGGACCACCCCCAATTCAGCTCTAAGCCTGACAAATGGTTTATAACATACACAGAAGTAAGGTCAGCCTTGGTGATTAATTTCTGGCATTTTTAAAAGCCTGTTTCATTATTTTGATGGTGGTGGGTAAAGTGATACGTTGCTATTACTTAGATACATGCAGATTCTTTGTCAAATGTTTACCAGGGCTTCAAGGCGAGTCATGGAGCAGCATGCCTGTTTTTGTTTTTGCATTGGCTTTTTCTGTTCCTTAAATAAAAACCAATCAACAAAACTACCCTCCAAACCAATGAATTGAGAGAATAGTCTCCTGAGCAACTAATTAAGCTGTCTTTAGAAATAGGTAATTAAGCTTTCCATTAAAATTCACCAAACACACATACATAATTTACAAGGTGGAAAGCCATTCCAATCTCATGGGTAAACAATTAACTAAGTCTTATAAGAGAGATTCCAGAATGGCCAATGCAGTGAGTAATTAGGATGCATTTTATCTTTAAAAGAATATAGTATTAAAAAATAAGGATTTGGGGTTCTGGAGATGTGGCCTGAGAAAGTGTAAATACTTTATATAGCCCACAAATTCATTAAAAGAAAATACAGAAATGGTCAAAGTGTATATGTACAATACAAGACTCTCAAATAGTTTTCATTCAACAAATATTTTATTAAGTATCTACTATGTTCTAGGCATTAGTGAAACTGCGGTGAATACCAGAGATTAGGGCCCCATGCTATTTTCACAAGGACCAGATGTTAAACAAATAAATACATATTTAATGAATTAACAATAATCAGGATAAATATTGGGTGGGTAATGGATTTTTTCATCCTTTTTTAATCCTAATAATTATTTCCTAACAAAGGTTGAATTTATTCACGAAATCTATGTCTATGCCCTCCTCCCAAGCTGCTTCCTCCTTTCCCAGTCCTTCTGAGACTCAAACAGGTGACTTCTACCAATCTCGCCACCCCAGATCTCTCTCTTCTTACAATATGAATGGGCCTTCAAAAGCCTTTTAATGCCCAAACCACAGGGTAGTTTGCGGATCACCTCATACAGTCCTCTTACCAGAAACAATGCAGACGGGGAGCAGCCATTTATAAATCCTCCTCCTTAATCTGCCTAATCACCCTTTCCATAGAGTTAAAACATTTTTTTGAAAAATTTTAACTAAAGTTCAGTGCTACGTATAGTTCAGTGGTTAAAAGCTTGGCTCTTGAGTAAATACTATCTGTACAAGAATCTCGGCTCTACTTACTAGTTATGGGATCGTAGGAGAAGTCTGTTTCTTCATCTGTAAAATCGGAATGATAGTGGTCCTATCTCACAGAGTTGCAGGGAGGATGAGATGAGATAATGGATGTAGAATGTACGGAATGGACATAAAGCACGCCTTCTCAGCACCTAGCACGCAGAGAGCTCTCAGAACCTAGGCAGTGGTGGTGATGTCAATACTGCTATCACCATGCTTGGAACAAAGCAAGATGCTAAACGTGGAATGAATGAGGACACGAAGTTCATGGCACTCATGAATTTTTCTTCAGACTCATGGACAAATGCCTGTCGGAATGAGTCCAGCCTCCTGCCCTTACAATACTGCCAGAATAGATTTAATACCAAAAAAATGGCCATTTTCTTATAATGGCCATTTCTTAAGTGTCTTACAGCTCAGTTCTAAAAAAGTAAAGGCTGGCCAGAGGTGCAAGGAAGAAAGGCACTTTAAATATTGTTTCCTCATTTGACAGCCGAAATGTATGCAAATATGAACTGAAAACATGTTACAGAGAAAATCTGTGACAACATAGGTATCTTAGCAACATAGCTGACTAAAGGATGAGACTGAATTGAAAACATCTGCTGTGTTAAGAGAACAGGTGCCACCTGAAGTACAAAGGATGCTTAGGACTCATGAACTGCAGTTTTCAGTTCTAAAGATTGTTGAATCATTGTGGCTTAAATTAATATGCAGGATCAAAACAACCAATATCAAAGGCATAGTGCAAAGTGCATGAAAATTTATGGATGAATAAAAATACTTTGTAATGATGAGTTCCAAAAAAGTGTTAGAAGTAAAACAGAATTTGGGTAGTATCGACCATTAGTAAGCTTAAAGTTTGATTATTTTTCTTCCCATGAACTCAAATGCATAACTTGTTAGAAAACTGCAAGATGAAACTATTTGCAAATGCATGTCTTAATAAGGAAGACATTAAAATAAAAGTATGATGTAAAAAAAAACTTGCCTAAAATATCTCCTCCTGCAGGATCAGCTGTAGATTTTTTTTTAAGTGGATGCTTTTATTACATTTTTCACTGTTAGAAATATCAAATCATGTCATCAGTGGAATACTGTTTCTTTGTTGTTCCAATTTTAAAAGAACCTGGTCTTTGAGATACTAAGTATAGAATTCAACATATTATTTTATACCAATGGTACTGCTTTTAATGAACGATAGCATAATTAGTTATTGTGGGTCACATGTTTAGACAGGTTTTTTTTTTTTTCTATCTCCTCTGTTGTTTCTGCTGTGGATTATACTGTTTAGAGTTCTACACCTCCACATTTGAAAAACTTTCTAAAAGAGAAAGAGCCTTGGGCCGGCCCTGTGGCTTAGTGGTTAGGTGAGCGCGCTCCGCTGCTGGCGGCCCGGGTTCGGATCCCGGGCTCACACCGACGCGCTGCTTCTCCGGCCATGCTGAGGCCGCGTCCCACATACAGCAACTAGAAGGATGTGCAGCTATGACATGCAACTATCTACTGGGGCTTTGGGGGGAAAAATAAATAAATAAAATCTTTAAAAAATAAAAATAAAAAAAAATAAATAAATAAAAGAGAAAGAGCCTCATACCAAACGATGTAAAAGATATCTGGGTTCCTTCTAGGGATGGTTTTCTCGAGGGAGAGTATTGTTTGAGTTGCAGGCTGAGCTAGCTGCTTTTTTCCATAGAATACCATTTTTTTACTTGGAAGAATGACTAACATAAATTTTGGTTATTCAGACTTGGCATTTTCTCAAAACTGAACAAAGTGAGCCTTGCACCTCAAGGAAAACAACTGACAGTCAATGATAAAATTCAAACTTTCAAGTGAAAATAAGAATTTTGGAAATTTTGTGTCTGCCACCCTGAACTTGACAGCTTCCTACTACTTAAATGAGTTTTCTGATGAAATTGATGATGTTAACAAAAGTGATTTTTTTTGATACATTATAAGGAAATGTATCAATATTTGGAAGACCTACATAACTCAGTGAACCAGTATTTCCTAAACGACAGATGCACGATGTTATAGAATCATGCATAGTTGAAAGATCCATTCAGAGTTCAAGATAGACCAATGGATTTTAGTGCAACACAATAAGAAATGCTTATTGATAAGGTTTCAGATTCCATATTGCAAGTAACCTTTAGAAACTACCAATAATCCAGTTTTGGTGTGATATCAAAGAGAACTGTCCACAATTATCTGAAAAGGCTATTAAAATACTCCTCTCTTTTCCAAATGTATATTTGTATGAGGTCAGATTTTTTTCATGTACTTCAACCAAAACAACATATCACCACAGACTGAATGTAGAAGCACTTATGAGAATCTAGTTGTTTTCCTAATATTAAGACACACAATAAGGAGATTTACAGAAATGTAAAAAATGCCACTCTTCTGATTAAACTTATTTAATAAAATATGGTTATCTTAATAATAATGCTATTATGTTAATATATAATGGGTTTATTATTGTTTTTTAAATGAAGTAATAGGTATTTTTAAAAATCTGTTTTAATTTCCAATATAGTAAATATCAATAGATATAAGTCACACAAACAAAAGTCCTTTGAGGTCAACAATTTCTGAAGTGTAAAGGGGTCCTGAGTCCAAAAAGTTTGAGAACCACTGATCTAATTCATTAGTTGTAACCTTTACTGTGCAACAGGATCTCTCTCTCTCTCTCTCTCACCCACACACCCCCTCCCACACACGTATACACAAAGACAAATATATTAATAGATGTCTGGGCCCCATGTTGATTCTACTGAATCAAAATTTCCGAAAGCATCTCTATTGTATATAAAGCTTCATTGGTGAGAACATTGATCTGATTTGGCTCCTTAAACAAAAACTATTTATGACTGTATACTTTAGAACTTCCCCAAAAGTTTATTTTACATTAAAGTTATTTTTTTAATTTACTTCATTATTTCTAAAAAGTATTATCATAAGTAATATCTTTTTTCTTTTATAGTTATGAATGTTAATCCTTATTCATCGAGAGATCCCGTGGAAAACAATAAACTGTCAAATTCTGTTAAAAAGCTGAGAGGGTTTGTTTGTTTGCTTCATTTTTCTTTTCTGCTTCTAAATTATAATAAACTCTCTACACTAAATTTTACATATAGTCTCTCAAGTATTGATTTGAAAAACACTTGAACTGCCTTCAAAATCTTGTTTATTCAGGAGGTGACTGTCAACTCAGAGGTCTTTTGTCGGTTTCAAAGAGCTAAGTAAGCCTCAACTTTGACAATGAAATGCTAATAAGCACTTTGAAGGCTGAAATATGAAAACCTTAAGATGTCAACCTGAATTTAAGTCAACTGTTGAAAATGTAAAAGTGTGCTGACATCTTAAATGTAATAAATGTGACATGCTTTATTCTAAATCTTAGTTACCAATATATTTCATTAATATACAAATTATGTTAATCATTTAATCTGGTTCAATTATCAAAACTTTGAAGAAATTTATCCAGATCTCATTCTACTAAGTATACTGTGATTTAAAATTCACAAGTTGAATTATTGACAGCTTTGCACATTTATGTACGATTTACACTAACACATAAGTATAAAATCCTTTATTTATTTTTGTTGTTCCTAGGAAAAGAACAAGACTATTTGGATTTCTACATTTCTGTGGTACTTAAAGAGGGTAGCATTTGACACAAGCAATTGTCAGAGAACTAAGCTACACTATAAGGAAGGATATTTTGTTTCATTTTTTTATATTAAAAAATTCCATAGTCATAGGTTTTCTTAATCTGTAAATTGGAATCTTTTTATTCTTTTAACATTTGATAAGAGATTATTTTAACAACTGAACATAAGAGTTGCAGATCTAGAGTGCCACACCTCAGTGGGTGAAGTGCCCATCTAAACCACACTTCAACTTCCTTTGGACGGTTCCAGGTGTTTTAACTTCTCGTTTTTTTTTTTTTTTTTTTTTTGGTGAGGAAGATTGGCCCTGAGATAACATCTGTGCCCGTCTTCCTCTATTTTGTATGTGGGATGCCGCCACAGCATGGCTTGATGAGCAGTGCATAGGTTCACGCCTGGGATCTGAACCCATGAACCCTGGGCCACCGCTTAGAGGGCGTGAACTTAACCACTACGCCACTGAGCTGGCCCCAACTTCTCCCTTTTCAGTAATCCACTTACTCAAAATACAGTGACCCACTTAGTCTAAATACTAATACAGTCCAATGTTCAGTCTCTATGATGACAGCAAGGGGTATTTGGTGGAGGGGTCTGGTTGTCCTCTGTGATTTCATTCTTAAAAATAAAGGATGCACGATTAAAACACACCCGTAGAATCCTGTGATAAGTCACCATAAATCTATCATCTCCAAAGATACCTGTGTTATTATAATACCTACCCTCAAAAGGATTGCTATAAAGTTTAAAGGAGATAATCTGGTAAAGGACTTCGCACACTTTCTGACATATAGAAGCTCAATAAGTATTAGTCATTTCTATTACTATTCTTAGTTTTATAACCCTTAGACATATAAACTGGGGAGCCAGAAGATACCTTCAATTTCTTGAGGCCAAAGGAAATTAGGTCACTGGCTCAAAGTCTTACAATCCTAGTCAGTACCTGAGCCAAGCCTGTAACCTGCCTGTTCTACCTCCTAGAATAATAAGTTCTCAGAAGTACAGAACCTGAAGTTTGAAAAACCTCTTGAGGGGGGCCGGCCCCGTGGTGTAGCGGTTAAGTGCACGTGCTCCGCTGCTGGCGGCCCGCGGTTCGGATCCCGGGCGCGCACCGACGCGCTGCTTGTCAGGCCACGCTGTGGCGGCGTCCCATATAAAATGGAGGAAGATGGGCACGGATGTTAGCCCAGGGCCACTCTTCCTCAGCAAAAAGAGGAGGTGTGGATGTTAGCTCAGGGCTGATATTCCTCACAAAAGAGAAAAACCTCTTGAGGGTTAACAAAGAGAACTTATGGGTTGTGAATCATGATAGCTAGAAGGGACCTGAATGACATCCATGAAGCTGAATCCTTCATTTTACAACTGAGGCCCAGAGAGGTTGATGACATGCTTAAAGTGATACCATTAAAGTCATAAGATGAGGATCCAGATCTCCTGTCCCAAGGAGATGCACAATAAAAAACTTGGTTGTTTTGGGTGTTGTATGTGGGAATGGCTGGATAAATAGGAGATAGTATGTGATACTCAAAGCTCCTTTTGAAGTGCTTCTATTTGAGGTAAAGGTTGATCTTTGCAGAAAACAAATCTCCAAAATAAGGAATTAAGAGAGGAAAGGAATAGCATAAGGATAGCATTTGAACCAGATGCAGTGGACTGCTCCCAGGCTTTGACCAAACACTAGGATCCACGGCTACAGAAATGCTTTCATGAGTCTTAACACCACATTCAATGTTAAAGATCTATTATTATTTAAGTATTCTGTCTTAGAGAGAAAAATAAATTAAGCTTAAAAGTTTAGAATATTTCTGTATAAAGCCAAGTACAATATTAAAAATACTTGTTTACAATGTAATATCACTATGAATTAAAAAAAAATATATATATATGAAAAAAAATCACCTCCTTTGAACTAACCATGAACACTGCTTCCAAATAAAAGCATCTGTCATATTCATTAACTAGGCAAAGGCATTTTGGGGGGTTTCATCTATAAGGGGACAAAGGGAAATCACTATTCACATTGAAATAAGTGGTAATTAGAATGTTATGTCTGCAAGATAGCAAAATAGTTCTAGTTTAAATAATAGTTCCAGCTAAGCCCCCCATATGCATGCCGCAGACAGAAAATGTGAAAATCCTTTCCCCTCAAAACGCTTCATTAATTTAGAACTGGGTAACTCTAAAGAATAGACAAGCTTGGCTACGATTTTATATGAAGCTAATGTACAACTTTCTATATTCAACAAACACAGAAATACATTTCTCTCATATAAAAGTTTTGTACATTTTAAAGATATGGTATTCCAAGAAAAAGAACTGTATATGCTTTTTAACTTATCCCCAAAGTTAATTAACTTATAAACTTAAATTTTTGGATATCCTTATTCCTAAAGAAATACTGATTTTTAGAGCATTAAATGTTCTGGAAATAAATCTTTTATTTGAAGGGAAAAATTTATTTTGCAAGAATAAACAAATTTCTGAATTTAGAAAGTCTATTAAAATGACTCTATAGAGTGTAATCCTAATCTGAACTAAGCAAAAAACATTTTTACTTAATGTTTTAAAGAAAAGATTACTTAAGGAAGATTTGCTACAAAAATACAGCATGCAGGATAAAGAGCACTGGTTACCAATCACTTAAGAACAAGATTTCCTGGCAAAAAGACTTTCTCTCTCTATACCCCTGTTTCTTCATCATTTAAAATGATGATAATTTTTAAGTTTCTTTTTAATATTCTAGGTGTACAAGACAGAAAATTAGTTTCATGAGAAGATCCATGATTGTCTTGTTCAATACTGGGCACAGCAGCCCAAATCAGCTACTTAATTAATATTTATAGAATAAATGAATAAAAACATATTAAGAGACTGGATAAATAATTATTATATATCAAAACAATGGAACATTATATAGACTTGTAAAATAAAGCAGAAATACATTTGCTCACATGGAAAGATTTTTCATAACCTAATAGTAAAGCAAATTACAAAGTAGTTTATATACAAGAAACATGTTTTTTCTTTCTCTCTCACATACACACACATACAGACATCTCTGGAAGGATAAACAGCAGAGTATTATTGGTTACGTTATCTGTCAATAGTGGGATTTGGTGTGATTTTTACATTCTTATTGTTTTTCATTGCTTTATTATTTTTGTAAGCAATGCACATGAATTACTTGTATAATAAAAATATAAAAGTTTAAAGTAATCTATGCATAGGAAGACTAGAAGGGAATCCAGCAAAATGTTAACATACAGTCATCTTTGGATGGTGGGGCTATGAGTAATCCCCTCTCTTCTATTTTTCTACTTCACATTTTTCAAATTTTTTTATAAAGAATATGTATTTCTTTAAGACTAAAGAAAAAACTCTCTTAAATTCATTAATTAGATATATCAATACATGATTCATTTTTTAAAATTTAAGAACAGTTTTAGGTAACACGATTGGACTTGTTCATGAATATCACCTTTTTATATATCGGCATAACATGACAAGCTAGTCGGTGCAAATAAAACATTTCTACAATTCTCTACTACTTTCACACTCTGGTACTCTCCTCTCGCCACCACTATTCCCAGTCCTCTCGGCCTTAAGAAACACTAGACCTCCACAATGCAGCCAACAAACTATGCAGAGTTCCAAAAGAGGGTCACAAAAAGAGTTTTTGAGCCGCTGAGGCCTGCTTGCTTAGGGAGCAATTCCAGATCACTGGAAGGCCTACTCTAGTCAAAGTGCCTTGAAACCGACTACCAAAATTAACATGCAAATGATTTAACCTATTTTTAAGAAATTAGAGTGAAGTCAAGGTTCTGCTTATTTTAACATTCCCCTCATTCACTCACATTCCAATAGGTTTTTCTGAGGAAGACAGGAGAAAAGTTATAACCATGTCTCCAGGACACACAGTCCACCCATGGGGGCTTCTTACACAAGAGAATGCCGTTCTTCACCTGGGACTGGGCAGATAAGAACTCTCTAGTCTACAGGACTCTTGAGTGGGTTGCACCTACAAGCTTTCAAGGATTCTAGGGAGAGAAATCTAAGTGTTTTCGTGGCCTCGATAAAGCTGGAGAAAAAAAAAGCTTTAGTGGTGTTCTACAGGAATTCTGGAATCATACCACTACCACAAACAATGACTTTTCTCCTTTGAGTAGACTGGGAGGGGAAAGCAGAAATGGTAGTTTTTCTCATTGTGACACCTGGTACCATGTGATACTGTTAATATTCAGAAAGTAGGGGACACTCTTTCTCCCCAACAACTGTGACTATGACTAATACCTCCTGTGGGACCTATTCCAGGCCAGAGAGGAATGGCAATGGGACAGCCAGTGATTAAAGGAGGGCTGGCCGCCTTCTAGCTGGCTAAGTGCTTCTGGCTCAGGTCCAAGATCCCAGCAGAGATCTTCCTCCCTGTACCTAAGAATCCTCTCACATTGTGTACCCAAATTTACTGAAGTCCCTATTACAGATTAAAAAGTAGAGAGTCCATAATGATAGCATTGAAACCTCCAACAAGTTATAATGCCTTGCAATCACTACTACCCACCAATAATTCCCTTGTTGCTCATATTTCCCTAAAAAAAAAGACCTGATAAATTTTACGTCTAAAATGTGTTTAGGGGCCGGCCTGGTGGTGCAAGTGGTTAAATGCGGGCGCTCTGCTGCGGCGGCCCGGGGTTTGCCAGTTCGGGTCCCGGGCGCACACTGATGCACCGCTTGTTAAACCATGCTGTGGTGGCGTCCCACATAAAGTAGAGGAAGATGGGCACAGATGTTAGCCCAGGGCAAGTCTTCCTCAGCAAAAAAGAGGAGGACTGGCATTGGATGTTAGCTCAGGGCTGGTCCTCCTCACACAAAAAAATAAATAAAAAAAATGAAATGTGTTTAGATAATAAGATGATGTGTTTATAATAAAAAGAGAAAAGATGACAGTCAGGAGTGCTACAAATGTGGAAAACTAAAACATAAAATAGGATGTCACCTGTCATATCAACACTTAAAAAAAATTTCTTGGCCTGATATAAATGTAATCAGTGATTGCCCTGGGGCAGGGGGTGGGGGTGGGATTTTCTACGGAGGGGCACTAGAGAACTGTCTGAAGTGATGAAATGTCGTATATTTGACTGTAGTGGTTGGTGGTTACACAGGTGGATACATTTGTCAAAGCTCATCAAACTGTACGTGTAACTGCGTGCATTTTACTGTATGTAAATAACATCTCAATAAAGCTGACATCAACATTCTTGGAAAATGAGCCTATAAAAGAGATATAGGCTCATCTGTAGAGTTTCTCCATTACAAGGAAAACCAGAACTTTCTCAAGGGACAGGGGACTATAGTTTTTTCCTCACTATGAACTTGGGCAGCAGCCCAAAGTCATTCTAAAGTTATTCAGCAAACTACCCACACCAGGGACCCCTTCCTGTTGAGTGGGCGAAAGGACAGCAGGTGTAAATCTCTTAAGAATGCGTTAAACAAGCTGCAGCTTGTATAGAAAAGCTTCCGCTTTTGGAGGGAAATTTTACAGTAAAGGTGACTTTTTATTAAACGTTGCTGGTCAACAAGTACAAGCTGCAGTAACTCAGAAATTATCCAGGAAAATGTTTAAGTTGTATGAGATGTAAAATTTAATCATGTAAATTAGGTCATCAGGAAAACTATAGCACTGAGTGAAGTTTCACTGAATGGTTTTAGAAGCTAAGGAAATAGAGGATGAAAGGGCTGACTCATTCAAGTTACTGAACAAACCACAGCGAAAAGAATGTAGCAGCACACTGAAAAGCCGGCAACGAACATGAGCAGGAGTAGCTGTTACAGATGTTCATGATTTCTTATTGAGAGAATCTAATTATTACAATGCTCAAGTATGAGCATTTTTGACCAGTCATACTATCTTGAAGGAGACCCCAAAAGAGTTAAGGACTAACTTATGAGGCCATATAAAAACAATTACGTTCTCATGAGTAAGGAAAGGCTCAGGGCATAGCTACGACTTACCAGTCTCTGAGAGGTCTAAATATTAGCAGAAAACAGAAATGACTCCAAATATAAAGGGTAATACAATGGAGCAAAAAGCATAAGATGAAAATTACCAATCCAAATCATTCAGCATGAGATCTAATGTAAGGATTTACTGAAACTGGAGAGCTGATTCTTTTATAATTGACCACAAAGTTAGTCTGTGAGCATCATGATGGGAAGGCCAGTTGATTGCTTGATAGTCTCCACTTGCTTTGGACCCCAAAATGCTATTACCCTCCTAAAGCCACGAGAGTTGGTTTTTGTTTCACAAAGTTAAATGAATGGGGATCTTGCCACTAATGATTATTTCCCCACTAAAATGCTAGAGACTCTGAAATAGCAATTGTGAAAGAATTTCTAATAGTTTCCTTTTCCAATCCTCAAACCAGTAATTTAAGAGTTACTTTATTTGTTTAATTGGCCCATATACAGAAACCTTCCAAAACTGCAGCTGGCTTGGAAAATTACAATTTGGTCTTCCGTTGGCCTGGTTCTTTGGAGCTGGGGAACTAATATTTATCTCCTATCTTCCTCTTCCCATCTGGTTTTCCCTAATGGCTTTCAATTACTAATCCTTCCTGTGGGTGATAAGATGGAAGCACAGATGAGATTCACGCAAATAATTTCCTGGGCCCCAGTTGAGTTTTCTTTAATCATTACAAGCATGAGATTCTCTGGTGGGGTCCAGAATGTCCGAACACACGACTGATGACCATGAGTTTGGGGAGATGCCACTCTGCCATCTTGGCTTCTTTGAATATATCCCTAAAGAGGTGCATCTAGTCACCACCCTCACAAACTACTTCATGTCACAAAGACAATTATTCTGTACCTCAGATGCTGTATCTGTGGAACGAGAAACAGCTCTCCCTACCTCACAGAGACATTCTAAGGATTGAGGTCTTAAAGAGAAAAATATAAACTACCAAATCAAGTCCAATTACTATACTATTCTTTCTCAGTCTCAGGACTAGTTTATATTAGGGCTTGGATCTGGCTGAATTCATAAAATATACTCATTTATTTGTTCATTTAGTCAGTCAACAACTATTTATATAAAACTTAAGGTGCCAAATCAAAAGTGAAATAACATTGAGGGAATAAAGCTTTAAACCTGGGGTGGAATGTCAACGTCATATTAATTTCCATTCCATGATTCTGAAAAATTAATGTTCTTGTCTACAAAAGTGTTTCCTGTGATCTGCGGGGCTATCATAGCAGCAAATTCAAATCGGAGTAAGTCCAACTGAATATTTATTGAACTCCTATAACACTATACAGATGATACAGGCAGTGTGCCTCCCGCTCAAGACATCTAAGTGTTAATTAAATAAGATAGAAACAGTGAAAACATTAAAATGTAAGTTCTTCGAGGCAGGGCTTATATCTTGTACATTCTTTTTTTTTTTTTTTGTGAGGAAGATCAGCCCTGAGCTAACATCCATGCTAATCCTCCTCTTTTTGCTGAGGAAGACTGGCCCTGGGCTAACACCTGTGCCCATCTTCCTCCACTTTATATGGGACGCCGCCACAGCATGACTTGCCAAGCGGTGCATCAGTGTGTGGCCGGGATCTGAACCGGCGAACCCCGGGCCACCACAGCGCAGCGCATGCACTTAACTGCTTGCGCCACCGGGCCGGCCCCAATCTTGTACATCTTTTATCCCTTCCAGAGCCTAGCCTGTTTCCTTACAAATAGGAGGCAAGCAATAAGTGCTGAATTAAATGCAAGTAATTTTCACAGGAGATGAGTTACTTCAGGAGACTAAAGAAGAAATGGGGACAATATTTCTGCCATGCCCTTAACTTGCTTAAATTCCAAGGTAACTTCTGAGTGACAAGAAGAATTTGTTTATAGAGATAGCTCATGAAAGACTATTTAGAAAATGAAGTGTGAAGATATTAAGGCAAATGAAGGAGAGGATTTACCCAGCTGGAGTGAAGAGAATAGGTAGACTTAGAAGTTATGGGAAATTTGAGAGATCCTAATGGGCTCAACATGGAGCGTGCGTTCAATAAAAGTTCACTGACAGGCGGGGAAGCAGAAAGAAGGGTTTACTTGTCTAACATTCAGGGAAAGTAGAGCTAAAATACTGGTCAATACTAAAATGCAAATACCATAGGAAAATAACATATTTTAGCCTTAAAAGTCATTAGCACATTGTTGAGCAAAGACACATGCTTCCTGATTGGACACAATTAGAGGTATCACAGTATTATTCAACGAGAAACTCCACTTTTCTGATGAATCAATTAGGAGCCTTCTGATGTTATCTTGGGAATGCAGAAGGCAGTTCGAGTACTGAAAAGATGGATCTTGAAGAGAAACCTGAACGTGCTGTTTCTAGCAAAGGCTGGGGGACTAGTACTCAGACCCATGAACGGGCATCTGGTAGCTGATCGATCTGATCCCAGAGTGCAACAATGCACCATACAGCACTTTACCTTTACAAGGAAGGCTACTTTACAAAATCTCATTAATACTCATAGCCACCAGTGCAATGGCATCCATAGTCCTCATTTTAGAAATTGGGGCAAACTGAGCCCCGGGGAGGTTAAGGCTTGCTCAAGACCACACAGACGAATACATACTTATACACTGACCATGTAGGCTTTTTTTCCTTAAACTCTACTTGATTTCTTAAGAATGATGTTTACAGAGGAGGATAAACCCATTATTAGAAGTTCTGTATGGAACTGTCGTCTTCCTCATAAATTACTAAACTGGATTTTTAATGCAAATAAGTGACCCTGGGCACATCTGGCAGTTCTCTAGGACCCTGTCCAGCCCTGGAACAACTGATCCTAACCCTGAACAAGCCACGGTGGAGACTTGAACACGTAAATGTGACTGGGGGAGAGAGGGACGGATGTAGATAAGGCTGGGCTAAAAAGGAGAACAAGAGGATCAGAGCTTGGGGAGGAACAAGGAAGGAGAAAAAAAGGCTCCAAAGCCTGGGAAAGCACAAAATCAAGAAAGCAAATGCAGCTTTCTGCAGAGTGCTTCATGCCACCCACTCCTTTGGTATTGTTACTTTTATAATGATTAAGTTTAAGTATGGCCTTCCTGCTGATTTCTACATTGAGATTATATGGACACAGATAATGTGCTATATATTTTTTAAAGCAAATTTAGAAGAGCTGCTTTGTGGGAGACTAAGACCATTAGCAGACCAGACTGCCTGTACTCCTTTTGCTATTCCAGGGGACAAAGACTCCTGGCATTTTATGGAGGCATCCAAAGAATTCCAGTAGTTATGGCAGTTTGGGGCAGGGCCTCAATCATACTTCCACTTCAAATTTCACAAGGCTTTTCAACACGTATGCAGTTTGATGATCCCCAAAGAAGTCTTTACACAATGGAATTTAAATGTAAAAGAGGGCCGGCCCCGTGGCTTATCGGTTAAGTGCGCGCGGTCCGCTGCTGGCGGCCCGGGTTCGGATCCCCGGCGCGCACCGATGCACCGCTTCTCCGGCCATGCTGAGGCCGTGTCCCACATACAGCAACAAGAAGGATGTGCAACTATGACATACAACTATCTACTGGGGCTTTGGGGGAAAAAATAAATAAATAAAATTAAAATAACTGTTTAAAAAAATAAATAAAATAAATGTAAAAGAAGTTCCTTAAGAATAAATAAATAAAATAAATGTAAGAGAAGTTCCTTAAGAATCAATTAATACAACAATATGCCAAGTACTGCATTCATTCCAAAATTCCAGAGGAAGAACACACACACACACACACACACACACACACACACAGAGGCTAAAAGCTGGGCGAAGTTTCATAAAACCAACACAGAGCGATACTGCACACTCTCCATCACAGGTCATCCTCACCTGTGAGGCCAGTTTGGAATTTAGATGACTAAATCCAGAAGTAAAGAGGTCCTGGCTAGATTCAGAGTTCTGACTGACTAATAGCATGTCTTCTAAAATGCAAATTATATATTTTCTTTGACATTTTATATTATTAACAGTTATATGAGATATTTTCTAAAGCATGGTTTTTGGGGATTTAAAATCACATTATTAATAAGTAAAATTATCATAAAAACTATTGCATTCAGCCATTGGTCCAGTATCTGTTGAAGTAAATATATTAAAATCACTACTTAGAAGAAGGAACTATTGAAATACAGTTCCAAGATAAATTTTTAACAAGTAACTAATAAAAGCTGGGCTCTTGGCCAGCGTGGACTGCTAAAGTTAAGCCATTTTAGAAGAGAAGTCTGGCTTTTCAACAGCCTGCAACTTTGTGATTTAATGTCTCTCAATATTTTTTTTTTTATAATTTTTATTTATTTTTTCTCCCAAAGCCCCAGTAGATAGCTGTATGCCATAGCTGCACATCCTTGTAGCCGCTGCATGTGGGATGCGGCCCCAGCACGGCCAGAGAAGCGGTGCGTCGGTGCGCGCCCGGGATCCGAACCCGGACCACCAGCAGCAGAGCGCGCACACCCAACCGCCAAGCCACGGGGCCGGCCCCTCTCTCAATATTTTTTGAAAAAAAATTTTTTTTTTGCTTGAGGAAGATTGGCCCTGAACTAAGATCTGTGCCAAGCTTCCTCTATTTTGTATGTGGGTCACCACCACAGCATGGCTGACAAGCGGTGTAGGTCCGCGTCTGGTAACCAAACCCGGGCCACCAAAGCGGAGCACACTGAACTTAACCACTAGGCCACAGGGCTGGCCCCCCAAAAAATTTTTTTAAGTTTCTAATTGATATATCAAACTGAGGAAGCAACTTAAGTAGCTAATGAGAAAAATGACATAAATATTACCTGGAAAAAAAAGTTTTCCCCTCACAATAGGCCACCATATTTCCTAGGGATGACTAAGAATCTTCAGGATTTACTTCCTGTGGCAAAAAAACTTTATGGCCATAAAACCATCCTTCTAACCTTTCACAAAAGCTCAGATGCTCAACTTATTCCTTAAGGACTGAAAAAAAAATACCCGTGGAATTCTCCTCCTTCAATTTTAGAACAAGGAAAGACCTTAAGAGATCATCTGGTTCAACATTTCCCAAAGCGGGTTTCATGTAACATTATTTTTCTAAAATGCTCTGAATAGTGGCAGGGTGGTTCAGACAAATTTGAGAGCACTTTTGGAGAGTAACAACGCACATTAGGTCACTAACAAAGCTGAGAAGCCTACAGAAAAGAAACAGTTAAGTTTTCTACATAAACTTATTTTTTATCAACCCCATTTGAGCACAGAACCCTTTCTGCAGTAAGTATTTATTACAATCCTATAAAATTAATGTTTTGTAGGAAACTCCTTGTCTTATATATGAAGAAACTGAAGTCCAGACAGGCTAGGCGACTGTCTCAAGGTCATACAGTGAGCAGGTGGATGAGCTAAAACCAGACCTCACCTTTCAAGACCCCACTTTGGGGCTCTTTCTAGTCCTGCGTTGTCTCCTACAACCCCACCCTCCTTGAAGGATCACAGATTGTAAGAAACACACCTTGGAGATCATCTAGTTCAAAGCCCAACTGTTAAACGTGGAGAAACGCAGTCTCAGAGAAGTGAAGCAATTTGCCCAAAGTGACGCATAAAATCAACTCCTGTAGTCTAACTAGAACCTAGCTCTTAATTCCAACACTAGTATCCTTTTCATAATAGCATACTAACTCCTGCAAAACCAACACTTTTTGCCTCTGAGAAAAAGGAGTCCTGGACAAGAAGGGCTTAGCTATTCAGGACCCAGTAAAATATGTATTAAACCATACTTGTGTCAATAGGTATTTTAAATTAATTAAAAATGATAGTCTTTACTTACAAATGTCATCCACTGTGACAGGGAATCAATGTTTCAAGCTGTTGAACAGGTCATCATCCCTGTCCTGTTGGATGACACCTGTAAATAAAATAAATCTATTTTTGAGTGAGTAGATTTTAAGCCAACTAGATTTAAGATGCATGCAGTTTAAAGCAAAGAGTAATTTTTAAAATGATTCTTAATTATGTACTACTGGAGAGAGATTTTTTCCAGACCAGCTATTTCACTCTACGTAGCTATCACTGGCCATCGGCACAAGAGAATCCAGGTAACGTAACATGTAATGTTGCCAGAATCCACAGGAAATCATGGATCCTTAGAGCTAAAAGGGTCCTCTAGGTATTATCTACCTCAGTCTCTTGTCTCTGTGAATATTATTTTCACTTTGTAGGAGGGGCAGCTAAGGCACTGTGAAGTTAAATGAGTAGCCCAATGTTAAATAGCTAAATGTCGTTAGCTCAAATCCCTTGATGTTGAAAAACATATACAGAACACATTAGCAAAGGTTATCATTAGGCTGATCAAATTTGAAAGACTCACAGGTACACATTTTTAAAAATACTTCACAAATGTTAACTTAAAATATTCTAGCACATCTGTGTAACACGTAATATCAGTATTAGATATTTAAATACAAGCATTATTGAAAAGTGCCATGAATGGAAAATAACCAAAAGTGAGAAAATGGGAATTAGAGAGTGAAAAGAACAATATTAAATACAGCATGCATTTAGGATTCTAAATTCTGGTTACTTCCAAAAAAGATTTGTGGTTCCTAACAAATATGAGCATATAAAAAACAATTTTCTACAAATTTTCTACAGTCTGTAATTTAAAATGTTGGTTTCTCTGTAGCCACAAAATGCTGCTCTAAGTAAGATCTGCCAGAAACTAAAACTTGGGCTGGACAATGAACATTTAAAACTTCCATTTTCTACCTAAATACTCCAAGACAACTGGAAGTATTTTAGGATGCTGCCTTGAGGTAATAGGGCTGTTATGATAACATTACCACCAAACTCACATTGAGTGGTTCCTACGTGCCAAGCACCATTTAATTATTTTACACGTACTATCTCATTCAATCGATCCTCACAACTTGATTATTATTACAATTTTACAAATAAGAACGTCAAAGCACAGAGAAATGAAGTAACTTGCCAAAGTTCATTCAACTGGTAAAATGGCAGAATTTGCACACAAATCCATTTGGTGACAGAATCCAAGCTCAAACCACTATACAATACTGCATTTCTTTAACATGGCAACTGAAGATTCTCGAAAATATAAGAATGAATTAATGAAATTCCAGTTAGAATACATAAAATGCCCCCAACTAAATCCCACACAATATAAAACATCAGGAAATTCTTTTCTTGGGGGTGAGGGGGAAGCTAGGGATAATTTTCAAAGTAAAATCATCTTAATGCCAAGGAGTTAAAACCTCTGATGTTAACCTTAAATATATTACAATTAAAAATAACAAAGGAAAAACTTAAATTGTCTTTTACAATTAAAGAAAGTAAATCTTCCTGATTTAATTACTTCTTAAGAGTCCATAAAGAGATAAATCCTCCTGTTACTCAAGACTGACTCATTCTCAAAATAGTATAAGTTATTGATAGACTGAATTTAATCATGTGTATTTAAAAAATATGGATATATATCCTTTTGCTAAAGAACAGAATTATCTATAAAGTGAATTATCTTTAAGGGAAACAAAAAAGTAATTTTGATAGATAATGCAACTGCTCAATTTCTTATGTAATATAGCTATCTTTTCTTGACCATAAGTTATGCTTCTGACCAAAACCCCTGAACTTTTTTACTAGGGCCATTTTCCAACATATTTTTAAAACTATGATAAAACAGGAAATAATCAAGAGTACAAAAATATACCTGACATATTTTAACTGAACAAGAATTAGATACACACAAAACTCAGCAGCACATTAAGAAACTACACATTAAGGAAAATGTACATCCTTTCAAAGCTGTGAGATGTCAATCTCAGTTGACCATGGAAAAGTCAATCTCTTCTGGCAACAATGCCTTTCTTAGAAGGATCCCGAACAGAAGAAGATAAAGTGTGGTTTCATGGTAGCTTACCCTTTTCTCTGATACCCCATCCTGGCCTGTAGAATCTCTCTCATCATGTGTCTCTTTCAGGACTGGCATATGTTTTTGGTATGCTGGCTCTCTGTTTAAGGTTGTGTATCCTATGTGCTCATAAATGGGGTTTATCGTCATCTTGGCAATGTATTCTGCTGCCTTGGTTTCAATATAGAGAGTAATCAATCCATCAGTCACCAGATCGTGGATGGACTCAAAGCGCTTCTCCCCAACAAAGTGCTTTCCATCGTAGTAGAGCCTGAAGTTTCTGGTTTGACTTCCAAATCTGCCTCAATGAAATGGGAAAGATGTTTTTAAGAAAAGTAAGCAAGTGAATTCTTTCTGGAAAAAAAAACAAAAACAAAAAACTATTGCTTTGTTGTGTGTGTCTTCTCAGTTTGTTAAATAAACTTTAGCTAATTTCTATGAATCGTCTGAAATACAAAAAATTAAACTTTTGAACACAAAGAATGAACTTGCAACAACTAAGAATAACTAGCCAAAACCACGCCTACTCTAGAAGGAAAAATTTATTCTTATTTATCTTTTTAAGCCAGTTCATTATGCCTGTAGGAAAAACAGGGGAAAATGAACCTCATATCCTATTACAACACATTCTATACTCAATTGGTCAACTCCATAATATATGAAATTTCTACATTAACATGTTCTCTTCAACTTTATTCATAAAAATATTCAATGTACTTTAGACTTCAGCATTTATGACTTTTAATGGGAAAGTTCCATTTAGGGCTCACCTGAGTATGACGTCAACAATCATTTAAAGTAGAACTGATTCCAGAACCTGAGTCATACAGTGGGGCAGGATGGCACAGAAACACATTTTTGCTATTTCTAGCCATGGGTCAAGGACTTGTTCTTCCCTTTTACATAGTCATTCTTCTGTGTCTGCTTGTTGAGTCTGGGCAAGAAATGTTTACTATATATACAGCATATAGTCATAAACTATCGGACTCTAGAAATTCTGTTTTCACTTTTGGGTCATGCTTTGGTGACATACTTTAAAAACTGGAGAATGGTTTACTTTTATGATAATTTCAGTTATTTTGCTTCCTGTAGCCAACCTCTGAAATGGATCCAAGTTGGCAGGACTAGCATCAGTGTCCTTGCAAGAAGACAAAGGCAAAAACGTGCCCTGACTTGAATGAAAGCTGATGCCAAAAGGCACCGAGGGCCAGTATCATGGTCTCCTCGAGGTAGCCCCGAGTGAACCTAATTAACACTAAACAAATCAGAAAGGATACTGTAATTTCACTGTTACAAATACACAGAACAGAGATGAACAAAAATGCTAAAATAATAGCTGTTTTAGTAAAGTGTTTAAATAGGACTACGAACTTATGCAACAATATTATTCTAGTATAAGTTATATTCCAGAAGGAAAGGAGTTAGAAACTTCTAAAGATTTCACTTTTAGTTTGTCCTTAAAAAAGAAAACAAAATTTGTTTTATAATGGTGTGAGGTATCTCTGTTTCTGCAGTTCAAATTAGACTTTAATAATTATTTAATCTAGAATCCAACGTTCTATCTATGCTGGTCCTTCTTCTAAAATAAAATTTATCCACTTTTCGGTTCTTTAAAAGCAATTAAATTTTGATTTACCCTCAAGTGAATGATCTATATAATTCCACTTTCCCATTCTCTATTTTCCTCCCATGTTAAAGACATACTTCTTTCAAGTAAATTTTCATTATAATGTAAATCTAAAAATTTGGAAGGTAAAATTTCTACAAAGTTAAATATAAAAGCTTTTTTCAGTTTAATATACTGCTTTGATTATTTCCTCTTTATTAATATACATTATTTGTCATGGATAAACATGGAAAGCTACTTTATAATTTTTATAAGGTTCTTACAACAATAAACACTGATAGCATTGTTTAACACTAAGTCCCTTTATATTTCAGTTGTATTCAGAGGCATTTCAACGAGAGGTTAAACCATCTTACTCCTGCAGGGCTAATGATTTTACAGTGGGGATTTCCACAATGGGCATAGCACTTAAAGTAAGGACTATCCAAGCAATGGTGGCAGCCATTTTATACTCAATTGTCTTCTGAAATCGGAGAAGTATGGGAGGATAGGGCAGAAGGGAAGATGGCTGAACTGGCCTCTCCTGGGTTGGGATGGTCAGCCTGAAAGAGCGGAAGTCTCGGGTTAGACTTCCTGGTGCTTTACAATGTGGCTATTTCTAATCCATCCAAGGTGAGGATTTCCTGGCTACCTCTAGGTTATTGGGCAAAAAAGTGTAAGTAAGTTTGTCCTTTTCTTTCTCAACTCAGTGATTTCAAGAGACCATATGCATAATTCCTAATTCCCAATCCCTCCTCAGCCTGTACTTCAGCTCTAGGCTGCCAGTCCAATCAAACTTCCAGTCTTAACGGAGCTGATCAGACAACTAAACTAACTCATGATATGGGTTAATTAAAACTTAAGCTCAAAGGACAAGAATATGAATTTCAATTTTGGAATTGTGACTGATTTTTCTTAAAAAGTGGCATTATTTTTACTAAAGGAACTGTAAGCTTT
Organism: Ceratotherium simum simum; assembly: GCF_057802395.1. Lineage (NCBI taxonomy): Eukaryota > Metazoa > Chordata > Mammalia > Perissodactyla > Rhinocerotidae > Ceratotherium > Ceratotherium simum. The sequence goes on from NC_141908.1 coordinate 54,086,982, forward strand.
CTTTGCCTACTCTGAATTGCCCTCTCTTTTACTTTGGAAGTTATACAAAGAACAGCATCACAGTACAGACTGACAGAGACTTCTCTCCTTCCTTGATCTGAAAGACAGGACAGAAAATCTCTGAGCAAGATGGGAAATGGATCCGTCTGTTCTACAAAAAAGAGCCATGAAAAGGAAGATTGCAAATCTAAGGACAAAAAAAGAATCCTCTCTTTTAAAAGTTTACCACTTAAAGATTGTCATTTATTCAACAAACATTTAACAAGACACCCAGGAACTTTGTAAAATACTAGGTAGTTCATAATAAAGTTCCCGCTCCCTTGGTAACCTCAATGGGAAATAGACAAATGTAAAAAATCAGTCAACACAAAGACAAGATGAAATGCTGAATTTTAAAAAGTTCATCTTTGATTTCTAAAAAATGATTATCAAAATGTGAAAAAAGGTATAAAAACCTTGTTCTTATACAGAAAAGTTACATTTCTGTTCAGTGACTCATGAAACCAAGTGAATCCAATATCTTCTTCACACTATGAAAACCAAGAAACTCACTGCTTAATAAGATCTCAGAGCACACACACTTATGCTTACATAAGATCCCAGAGCATCTGCTCATGTCTAAGTACAAAACCAGCCTTGCAGTCTTGAAATAGGGTTTGGCCAGGGGCAGGCAAGTCCCTACGCATTAACAGAAAACCTTAGGCTTTGGCATCGGACAGAGTAAGTTTAAATTCTGGATCTGCTGTTTCTTAGCTGGGTGATTTTGGGAAAATCGTTCTTCAGATTCTGCATCTAGAAAACAGAAATAACATCACCCTACCCCACATGGTTGTGAGGATTACATAAGAATATTTAAGTCAAAGCTAAGTACATAGGAAGTTCAACAAATGGTAGTTCCCTTTCTCCTTCTCCATTAGCTTAGGCCTCTGCAGAGAATGACAGAATGAGTTATCAAACAATAAAGTAAAACAGAAAAGATGTTCAATAAATATGCACTGAAGGGGGTTGAATAAATAACTGGTAACACCGGTTGTACAGGAACATCTCTGTGAAGGTTGATTTTACAGTCAACAAAAGGCAAGGAGGAACTCTTTGTGAATTTTTCTTCTGGATGTCCTTGGAAAAGTTTATACTCCTTGGTTAGACAGAGTGAGACTACAACAGAGTGCAAACAGGGGAGGAGTGAAGCAAGTCTTGCCACTGCGCCTTAGGAGTTAGGTCTCTGAATTCGAAGAAGGTCAGCAAATATACCCAGATTGAAAGCAGGACACGTTAAATGGATCTAGTGACAACTGCTGAACTCTAGACTGCAAAGTACTGATTTGTAAAAACTATTAAAGCTAAATCATTTTCCCTCCATTTCTATAGGAAAATTTTCTGTTCATCTTTTCTTATATTTATTATCTGCCCTGCCCTTGCTTTTTTAATAGCTGTTCATTCTTTGGTGAACATGTTTGAAACTGCATAGGCCCAACTCTCACCTAGATAGAGTTCAACAAAATAAAAATTCTCCGAAGTGGTACTATAGTTAAGAAATAGAAAAGAAAGATTGGGATAATCTGCTTTGAACTGCTACTGTTGCACATAATTACCAGTTTCTAGAAATGTCTTTCTCTCCAGTGATTCCAGGTTTTGGTTTTCATGTTTTAAAAAGCTGTTTAATGCTGCGCCCAGTTGCATTCAAATGAATTTCAAAATATATAATTCTAACATCTAGCTTTAAAAAGTGAACAAAACCCTTAATACCATCCTTTCTATTTTTTAGCAAGTAAATCACATGCATAAAAAATTCAGTCTGGAGGTACAAAGTGATGAAAATATGTGTAAAGAGTAGCCTGTGGGATTTTACTTTACTTTTTCTAAAACCAAGAATTAGTTCTGATTTGAAGCGAAAGTATTTGGAAGTATCTCTTCAAAGGAAAGCTCCAAGCTAACAGATGTTTTCTGTTAACAAACAGAAAACAAAATATATACAACACACTTGTCTAAGTTAACAATAAAACGTTAGAACTATTTCCAGAAACCAACATACAAAAACAATTTTATTTGTCATAACCATATATTTGTGTATTGTTTACCAGAGTCAAAGAGGCTAATCTAATGGCAAAACACAAATATCTCATAAATTCATCTAATCAGAAACACACTCTGGGAAGACAGGTTAAAATAGAGACAAGAATATGAAGAGGCCTTGACCTAAACACTAAAAAATGAGTTTAGATGGATTAACTAAGAAAGGCTAAGAAAGAGAGAACATAGCTATATAATATTTTAAAATATTTTCTCCATCTAAAACTTTGTTAGGATATTACTTTTGTCTATCTTGCTATATAATTTTGGATGGTAAAATGGGGCAAAAGTATTAAAATATGTGAACTCATGATGACATTCCCTCGGCAGAATAAATCATCTTCAGGAAAGAAACAAACCAATGTGCCTCACTAAACCTCCAAAGGTGGCTCCAGGCAGTTCTGGAAGCTGGAGCTGATGAAGAAGGACTAGCTGAAGGTCTGTTTAAGAGGCAGTTAGATACTTCCCCAACCCTTTCCAATCTTGTCCCCAGTGCCACCCCTTCCCCACTCTGGTGGAAGACTTAAGTTCTGTTCTCTTGATAGGGTAAAACAAGGAGACTTTGAACTGAGGAACACCAGACAGAGTTGAAGGCAAACGTACCGTCCTGAAAACCAAGTGTAAGTTTTAAACACTGACTATTGAGACCTCCATCTCTCCTTGCACCAGGTTCCCAGAAGGCTTGTACCCTTCCTTATGGGAAAGTGGAAACTTCTTACCTGGGAAATCTGATCAGCCCAACTAAAAAGACTTAAGAACAGAGACATCATTCTCTAATTGGCAGGTTTCTCTCAAGCTCTCAGAACTAGTGGTCAGCTTTTTAGTGCCAAATAAACTTAAGTATGAGCAGTCAGCCAAGGACCACTTGACACCTCAGGAAAATCTCCCTCATGATGGACAAAGACGGATAAACAAACAGAATCAAAGCAAGTTGGAGGAAATAAACCATGCAAGGAAATGAAAAGTTTTCTTAAATTATTAATATGCTCAAAGGAACAAAAGTAGGACGTTTCCTATTTCTATTCTTGAACTGGATTTAGCAAGAAACATTAGGATGCTGTAAAGAAAGGAATAAATATAGAATACACGGAAAAGTAAGTAGAAAAAAGGCAATATAGCATAAATGAAAATATTAAAAAGAAAAAATGAAAGATAAAGTTAAAATATTCAAGAAGAGCAAAAAGACGAAAAATAGGAGAAAAAATAAGATAGAGAATCAATCCAGGAAGTCCAACATCTAAATAATAAAAGTTCTGGAAAGAAAGAACAGAGAAAACAGAAGGGGAAGAAATTAAAGAGACAATTCAAGGGCCGGCCCCATGGCTTAGTGGTTAAGTGCGCGTGCACCGACGCACTGCTTCTCCAGCCATGCTGAGGCCGCGTCCCACATACAGCAACTAGCAGGATGTGCAACTATGACATACAACTATCTACTGGGGCTTTGGGGAAAAAAAAGGAGGAGGATTGGCAATAGATGTTAGCTCAGAGCCGGTCTTCCTCAGCAAAAAGAGGAGGATTAGCATGGATGTTAGCTCAGGGCTGATCTTCCTCATATACACACACAAAAAAGACAAGCCTGCCTTAAAAAAAAAAAAAAAAAGAGACAATTCAAGAAAATTTGTCATAATTGAAGAACACAAGTTTACACAATGGACAAAAGTAGGCCCACACCAAGAGGGTAAACATGAAGAGATGCTCAAAGAGTAGCCCAGTAAATGCAAATTAAATCCTCAGAATGGCAAAATTTAACAAATCTGACAATATCAAGCATCAGCAAGGATAGAGAGAAGTTAATATAACCAACACCTGGCATACTGTTTAACAAAAGGGTTTTATATTATCTAGTAAAGTTGAATACATGCATACCCCATGCACAGCAATCCATTTCCAGGTAATATCCCAGACAATATGAATAATTATGTGCACTAGGAGACACACACACACACACATATATACATACACAGCAGCAACAATGTCCAAAATGCCTAAACCTAGAAATCATGTAAATTCCCAGTAAAATAGAAAAACTGTGGTATACATACTGTGGTGGTTAATTTATATGTCAACTTGGAGGGTGTTTTCAGATGAGATTAACATTTAATTCAGTGAACTTTGGGTAAAGCAGATTGCTCTCCATAACTGGGTGGACCTCATCCAATCAGTTGAAAGCACAAAAAGACTGGCCTCACTGAGCAAGAGGAATTCTCCAGTAGACTGCCTTTGGACTTTATCTACACCGTCAGCTCTCCTGAGCCTCAAGCCTGCTGGCCCAGACTGCAGATTTGGACTTGCCAGCCTCCACAGTCACAAGAGGCAATTCCTTATAATAAATATCTTTATATTTAGACACACATATTTATACACATATTTATCTTTGTACATACACACACACATCCTACTAGTTCTGTTTCTCTGGAGAATGCTGACTAATACGATGAAATACTATAGAACAAAGAAAACAGATACATGCAACAACAGGGATGAATTTTTAAAATATAATGTTGGGAAAAAAGAACAAGTAACAAAAGAATACATACAGTGTAGTTTGATTACATAAAATCCAAAGGCAGGCAAAAATCCAACTGTATTATATAGGAATATATATACGGGTGGTAAGACTATAAAGAAAAACATGAAAAAGGTAATGATAAAGTGAGAACAGTGGTTAACTGTAGTGTGGAAGGTTGGGATAACGATAGAAAGGGCAACACGGGGAATTTCTGGACTAACATTAATATATTATATCTTCATGTGGTACAGATTATATAGGTTTATATATATTTAAATGTAATCCATTTTTAAAACTGTACATATAAGTTTTACACACTTTTCTGTATGTTTTATTTTACAATAAATTTGTTTAAAGAATAAAAGCAAAGAATACAGCATCCAAAGGACAGTTGAGGACCTTAGTCTGGAAGAAAAAGCAATCAGAAACAAATCCCCTATAAGTGCTTTACACTACAGAACTTAAGAATATAAATTTAATAATAAAATTCAATGATGAGGTTTTTTTTGTTTTGTTTTGTTTTTTTGTGAGGAAGATCAGCCCTGAGCTAACATCCATGCTAATCCTCCTCTTTTCGCTGAGGAAGACTGGCCCTGGGCTAACATCTGTGCCCATCTTCCTCCACTTTATATGGGACGCCGCCACACCATGGCCTGACAAGCAGTGCCTCGGTGCACACGCGGGATCCGAACCCGGGACACCAGCAGCGGAGCGTGTGCACTTAACCGCTACGCCACAGGGCTGGCCCCAATGATGAGTTTTTTAAAAGAATGAGATGAAGGGAGATTATGGGGCCAAGAAAAACAAATTGATACCAAAATGATATTACAATAAATCTAATAAATAACTAGAAATGGTAGGGAAATAGGATCAATAAGATTGATCAATTTGCTGAAAAGCAAACTGATGGCATGGAGGTAAGGCTTGAATAATCCCATTGGATGCAGAGGACAAATGAAAGAGTAAATCAATTAGAGAGTAGGTAATAGACATAGAAGACCAAGAAAATCCAACATAAAAAATTGTCCCTGAGCCGGCCCCGTGGCTTAGCGGTTAAGTGCACGCACTCCGCTGCTGGCGGCCCGGGGTTCGGATCCCGGGCGCGCACCGACGCACCGCTTCTCCGGCCATCCTGAGGCCGCGTCCCACATACAGCAACTAGAAGGATGTGCAGCTATGACACACAACAATCTACTGGGGCTTTGGAGGGAAAAAATAAATAAATAAGATCTTTAAAAAAAAAGAAAAAATTGTCCCTGAAGTTCAGATGCCAACAAATGGAACAGAAAAATAGCTCAGAAATATCATTTGGGAAATATTCCAAGAAGGGAAGAAAGAACTAAATCTCAAGACTGAAAGACCACACTGTTTCATGGATAAGTTTATTAAAGAACTATCAACATTAAAACATATCCTGGTTTAAGTTACTAAATTTGAAGAATAAATGAAGAATTTTTCAGATAACCAGGCAGGAAACAGTGTCACCTTCATATAGGGGTAAAAGCAAGATTGTTCTCAGACTTCTCTACAGTCACAATAAATGTCAAAAACAATGTGTGATAATCATAAAGTGGTAAGAAAAAATACAGTAAGGACATTCTATCCAGACAAGCTGTTGTTTAAATTAAAGACAACAGAGAGACACTCTTGATATAAAGTTACAGCTTCCTTTCAAAATCAGTCCTTAGAAGCCAATGAATGATAATGTTAATTTTGGGTTGTTTTTTTTCCCCACAAATACTGCATTTAGTAGTAGCAATTTAAAAACTGCTACATTTTAAAAATTGATACCTTGAAGAAATGCCTGGAATTTACTTAAGTTAATAAATGGTCACCTTTCACAATACAACTATATTTATTAGAATTTCACTTCCATGAAATGCATTGAATCTTTCTTAATCATGAACTGGTGGATGAGTTCCTCCACGTCTTTAGGATACCAGTTAACAGAACCGTTGTAATGAAACCAAATCCAAGCAAAGGCTTGGTAAGTGGGGCCAGGTTTGATGACCTGTTCACCACACTAAATGGTCTTCAAGAGGCCCCAAAGAACCAAGCCCTAAAAGTCCCTTAAATTCAAGCAGAAGCTTATTGACTGGTAAAATCTCTTTCGTATATATTTTTAGTGAAAGTATCTTACATTTTTAAATTTGTAAAATCTCTCTCCTACTCATCTCTTCTTCCTGTACCTACTCATTCTTCCCAACCCCCAGCTCCAGCCTTCCTCATAGTCTCTTAACCAATGAGCATTACGCAGAATGTCAGGGGTAAGTCAATGGACGTCACCATCAAAAACATGAACAAATAAAAGCTTACTGCTTTCCTGTACTTGTAACACAGTCAGTAATACTGTGTTCCATACTGACTAGTGATTCAGTAAGACTGGAAAACATAATTTATTTAAAGAAGTATATGTCAATGTCATTGCAAAAAAGAAGGTATATGTACCATACAAATTTGCACCATCACAAAAATGCACCTCCTATTTCAATCAACTGTTCAACTTGATAGCTAACTAAATAATAACGAAAGATTTAAAAAATGAGTACATGTTAAGATAATTAAATGCATATGACCCAATCAAATATATATGAAAGAAGAAAGAATGACTTAATTTTCTGGAACATTATATAATGCCCGGCAGAGCTATTAATTAAAAATGTGCTTTGTTGAACCTTACCCATAGCTACTGGTTCATCTGTCAATCATGAAATAAAAATGCATGCTGAATGAGTAAAGTGTAAGAATTCTGGCTTCTCTTACTTTACAAAAATCTTAAGTCTGAAAGATGAGACTCCAGAGACAGAAGAGACCTTTGCGATTGTAATATTAATGTTTGTTGGAAATCCATGCCCCCAGGTCCCACCCCAGACTTTCAGATTCAGAATCTGCATTGTTAACAAGATCCCGAGGTGATTCCTACATGGCTTAAAGTTTGAGAAATACCAGTCTAACAACCCCTTCACATTACAGATGCAGCAACTAAGAGGTTCAAGTTCCTAAACAGTCAATAGGCAGGCTAATAAAAAAACAAACCCAAAACCCCAAACTAAATAAATGTAAAAAAAACTCAATCCATTGTTTTAAAGTAAAATGGTTCCTTTTCTCCATTAGTAAGGACTGCTTTATAGTCTCTCCCTAGAAGGCTTCCTAGCCCAACACAAGTCCATGTACACTGCTCTCCCAGGCATCTCTAAGCACTGCCAAACCAATAGGTCCCCAAACTTATCAAGCCCCTCTAGTTCTTCTCCCCCTTCAGAAAACCATTTCTTCTCCAATATCCCTTAACAAAACCACCACCTACACACTCAACTTTGCCAAAACCTTATCATCATCTGAGATTCTTCAATCTCCCTCTACATCTAAGCTTTTATTTATTGATTGATCTTTCTGAATCTACACCAACTCCACCTAATCTGCCTATAGCCACCAGAGTTTATTCCAAGAGAAATCATATGACATCATTTCCCCTCTTGAAAACTTAATCGTTCATTATTGCCTACAAGAAAAAGTCCAAACACTTTAGAAAGCCCTGAGTCCTTAAGAATTGGTTATTACTTTTTTTTTTTTTTTTTACTGAGGAAGAGTCACCCTGAACTAATATCTGTTGCCAATCTTCCTCTTTTTTGCTGAGGAAGATTTGCCCTGAGCTAACATCTGTTGCCAATCTTCCTCTATTTGGTATGTGGGCTGCTGCCACAGGAAGGCCACTAATGAGCGGTGTAGGCCTGTGCCCAGGAACCAAACCTGGGCCATGGAAGTGAAGTATTAGTTTTACTTTTAAAGCACCAGAGACTAGCACGGTGCTTGGCACATATTAGGCCCTAAGCAAGTGGGTTGAATAGAATTAGGAGGGGCTTCATTAATACCTTCCCCTAAGTTGGCCAGCTAAATATGACAATAAAAAGCATTCTAAAAAGTAAATGTGAGTAATATATAGAATGGCCAAAATATAAGCAGACTACTAGAGTTTTGTTGGGCATAATCTTTTAAAAAGTGATAATTATCATGATACAGTGTTTGTCATTTACAGAGCTGTAATGCTCTTGGTGTGATGATCTGTGTAACACGAAACTGCTTTCCATATTGACAATTAGGAGTAAATAAATGAAAAACAACTTTTCTAATGTTGGTGAACCAATTATAATAACTTCTGCTACCCTCTGTTTTCATTTTACTATTACATCAGAGAAACAGTATTAAGTGTCATGTCCAGTCAACAAGTAAATGCATATGTTTACTTAAAGAAAAGTATTATACACACATTATAATCTTTTAAAAACCAGGGTATGTCCAGAAACAATCAATATTTTTGTATAAATAACAATAGATTTGGCTTATTCAAGAGTTGGTGATCAGTCCCACTTTATTAAAATCTTGTTTCCATGAGTCTCTACTATTTCAGGATAAAAAGTCACACTACAATAGAAGTTTAGAAAAGCATGAGTTCTATATGTGCCTCTGCGTGTGTGTGTGTGTGTGTGTGTGTACAAACACAAACACACATGTTCATATACATGTTTCCCAGATTCCTACAATTTAATTCCTTTAAACAACAAAATGCTTTTATTTAATCATTTCTGTATAAACGACACAATTCTAAGTATCATATACAGACTACAATTTAATATTGTTCTCGAAGACTCAGGTTCATTTTCATGAAGATACTACTAAAATGTTAGTGTCTGAATACAGACACAGCCCAGAGGCTCCTGTAGCATACTGGGCTGCCTTTCTCTGATTGATGCTGCCTCCCATCACTGAACTGCTACTTCCTGAATCTAGTTTTATGTTTTTAAAATCCTCTTTGCAGGTCATCACCTGTGTTCACCTTTTAATTCGTTACTTTAAATCTGCTGTAAGCTTGGAAAAAAGACAAGAAGATTTAGTAATATTTTATATAAAGCTGTACTAAATAGACTCTAATGGGGATTACTGAGCATTCCTTTGCAATAAACACATGGGCTCTGTGCGGCTATATAGCCACTCAAAGGCATTTCCACTTATTTCCAGACTCTCAGCCATATTTTGGAAACGTGAGGTTGCCAACAACCTGCCCTCCAGAAAAGAAGGATGTTACTGTAGATGAGCAGAGGCAGCCCTAAATTTGGTTAAGTATATACCTTTAAGTTTGTTACTCAGTGGTTATTAACTATTAGCAAATTACTACAAAAATGCATCATAAAAATGTCATAAAAAATCAATTAATATATAATTTACATACAATAAACTGCATGCATTTAAAGTGCACAATTCAATGAGTTTTGACAGAGACTATCACACCCCCTCCAAAGTATCCTCATGTCCTTTTGCAGCTGATCTCTCTGTCCCTTGTCCTATTCAACCACTTATCTGCTTTCTGTCACTATAATTTTCTATTATTTATATAAATGGAATCATACAGCATATATTCTTTTGTGTTTGGATGTCTCAGTTTCTAACATAAAGATTTACTTTAAATTGATGGATACTGTTCTCATAAGATTTTAAACACAGCTAGATGAGGATTTCAGGCTGTGGAAAAGGCATAAACCAATTTGTAATTGCTACTATTTCTGGGTTGTTCTTAAATAGCCTCTTGTCTCTAATGAAGATGTCAGGCATCAGATATAATCAAACTTTTAGCTGGAAAAAAAGAATTATCAACATAGCCACAGTTGCCACTTGCTGACTTTTAACGGCTAATAAGTAAAAGGTTTTTTAAAAGGCTTAAAATGTAACACACAATGTATCTGTGTGTATTCGTTTTAATAATACTATTTAATATTTTTGAGTGTTAAGTGCTAGGCACTATGCATGCATTATCCCAAATAACCCTTCTAATACATATAAGATAAATATTATTACATCCTCATTTTATAGATAAGGAAACTGAGATTTAGGGAGGTAAGTAATTTATCCCAAAATCATACAGAAAATGCTGGAACCAGAGTTTAAATCCAGGACTGTCTGACTGCAAAGCCATGTTCTGAACCACTGACATATATACTGATTTAACACCACAGAGCCACTAAAGGTCATCAAAAGCCCAATAATTGAGTTATGCATCTTTCAGAGCAACAAAGCAAAGGAATCATGAATATCTGTCCACTTCAGAGATCCTCAGATAAGAGCAATAATAGAACAAAAAATGGCTTTCTTTAGTTCCTTATTTATGCAAACAACTGTGTCACAGGGAAGTATTCTAGGTCTGACAATTATCCAATGCAATTTTATTAAATAAGTCCAGTATACACCAAGCACTGCATGAGGTTCAAGGAAACCAAGATGAGTAAGACTTAGGTCCTGCCGTGGAGGACCTCAGTTCATTTGTAAAGACAGACAGACATGTAAATAGATTATTACTGTAGGTGGTACTTTGTTCCTAGGTATACTCAGGGAACACGTGAAGGTTTTTTCAGAAAATAAATTAATAACCAGGTTATCAACAGTACCAGGCATAAATGTATTCAGTAGAGACTCAAAGATACTCTTGCACATTAGGTACGATCTCTAAAAATAAAAATACCTGAGTCATGAATAGATTTCTAAGTGAGCCTAAAAACCTGGCAGCAAACATCTATTGGAACCCTTAGGAAAAATTTTGAAAGATCTAGCAGAAGGAGCCAATCTCTAGCTTGGAGAATGATCACAACAGAGAGCAGAAGCAGAGCCAGAAGCTAACACAATTGTCTGAAGCGAGCAGATGGGGAGCAGGAGGGAGGAACACCCACTCAGAATGATGACAAGAGCCATAGGGCAGCTATTTTAGCCCGAGGATAACATGAGATATTCACAAGAGAGCTGTTCTACTAGACTCAGGGAAGACAGGACAATTTGGGGGGGTGGGGGTGGAAGGACAACCCAGAAGAAACATTCAGTATATTTAATAAGACAAGGGTCGTGTGGCCTGGCCCCGTGGCTTAACGGTTAGGTGCACACGCTCTGCTACTGGTGGCCGGGGTTCGGATCCCGGGTGCGCACCAACGTACCGCTTCTCCGGCCATGCTGAGGCCGCGTCCCACATACAGCAACTAGAAGGATGTATAACTATGACATACAACTATCTACTGGGGCTTTGGGGAAGAAAAAAAAGGAGGAGGATTGGCAATAGATGTTAGCTCAGAGCTGGTCTTGCTCAGCCAAAAGAGGAGGATTAGCACGGATGTTAGCTCAGGGCTGATCTTCTCACAAAAAAAAAAAAAAAAGATAAAGGTCGTGTGTATAAAACATATATAAGAGCAAGATGGAGGAATAGGAAGTCCCAGGTCTCGCTCCTCCCCCCAAGAGACACCAAATTAACAACATAGGGACCAAAATTCTTTTATAAGAACTCCAGAAATCATTTAAGAAATTACAGCACAGTCATGCATCACTTAACAATGGCGACACATTCTGAGAAACGCGTCGTTAGGCAATTTCATTGTTGTGTGAACATCATAGAGTGTACTTACGCAAACCTAGATGGTATGGCCTACTACACACCTAGGCTATATGGTACTAATCTTATGGGACCACCATCGTATACGCGGTCCATCATTGACCAAAAGGTTGTTATGCAGCTCTCTAGGTGCTGTGGGCGGTTGGGGAGGAGAAGAGTGGAACATGTGTCTAATATTCTGGCTTTTCAGAGGGCTGTCTGGGGGACCAGTTTACTGATTCAGAGTGCTAATGGAACCAGCATAGTTTGGATGCCTGGGAGGTGCTGAAGGCAAGGAAGACTGGGGGCAGCTTGCTGCAGGCATCAGAGGGCCTGTGGTGTCCCAGACAGAGGGTGGCATGGTTTGGCACAATCAGGAGAAGGTGCCCAACTTATTAGTCTTCCCTCAGGAGAAAGGAAGAAGAGTGGGGCGTGTGTCCAATATTCTGGCTTTTCAGAAAGCTGCCCAGGGGACTGGTATTTGTCTCACCTAATTCCGAGAGCTTACAGGGAACTGGTATACTTTGGATGTCTAAGGGCTACTGAGAACAAGGAGAGCAGGGCAGCTTGCTCCTTTAGCACCAGAGAACTTGCAGTACCACACACAGGCACAGGTACAAGAAATTACAAGGTCCTGAAAAAGAAACTGACAAACCTCTCTAACTGGGAAATCACACGCACAAGCCCAGAGAAGTCACATCCCCCAGCAAAAGGACTCAGGCCCTCAGACTCTCTACCTGGGCTGATTGGTGAAGGTCCTCCTCTGTATAGAGCCAGTCTGTAAAGACTGGGAGAAGTGGCTGTTTTTACAAATGCATAAAACTCAGGGGAAAAAAAAAATCACAAATCACATGAAGAACCAGGGAAACATGGCCCAATCAAAGGAACAAAAGTAAATCTCCAGAAACCAGCCCCAAAGAAAAAGAGTTCTATTAACTACCTGACAAAGAATTCAAAATAATTTTCTTCAAAGAAGCTCAATGATCCAAAACAGAGCACAGATAGACAACTAAATGAAATGGAATCAGGAAAATGATGCATGAACAAAATGAGAATATCAACGAAGAGATGGAAACTATAAGAAAGAACCATACAGAAATTTTGGAGCTAAAGAATATAATGATTAGAAAGGTTCAACATCAGACTTGATCAGGCAGAAGAAAGCATCAGCAAACTTGAAGATATGTCATTTGAAATTATTGAGACAGAGGAGCAAAAACAAAAAAGAAGGAAGAAAAGTGAAGCTCCTAAGGGACTTAACAGTATATCTTCAAGCTGACCAATATATGCATTACGGGAGTTGCAGAAGGAGAAGAGAGAGAAGAAAGGACAGAGAGCTTATTTGAAGAAATAATGGCCAAAAACTTTCCAAAGCAGAGGAAAGAAATGGATATCCAAATTCAGGAAGCGCTAAGAACTCCAACCAGGATGAAATGAAAGAGGCCCATACTGAGACATATTATAATCAAGCTGTCAAAAGTCAAAGACAAAGAGAGAATCTCGAAAGCAGCACAAGAAAAGGGACTATCATGTACAAGGGAGCTCCTATAATATTACCAGTGGCTTTCTCAGCAGAAACCATACAGGCCAGCAGGGAGTGAGATGATATATTCAAATTGGTGAAAGAAAAAATACTGCCAACCAAGAATATTACATGTGGCAAAAATGTCCTTCAAAAATGAAGGAGAAATAAAGGCTTTCCCAGATAAACAAAAGCTAAGGGAGTTCATCATCACTAGACCTGCTTTATAAGAAACGCTGAAGGAAGACCTGCAAGATGAAACAAAAAGACACTAGACAGCAACATGAAAGCATATGAAAATATAAAGCTTGCTGGTAAATGTAATTACACCAACAAATACAGAATACTGTAACAGTGGTGCATAAAGCACTCTTAATTCTGGTATAGAATTTAAAAGACAAAAGCATAAAAATAATTATAACACTATGTTAATGGATACACAATATATAAACATGTAATCTGTGAAATCAATAACGTAAGTGGAGGTGGTGAGATACAAAAGAGTTTTTGGATACAACTGAAGTTAAGTTTTATCAGCTTAAAAGAGACTGTTATAACTATAAGATGTTTCAGGTAAGCCTCATGGTAACCACAAAGAAAATACCAACAGAATATACACAAAAGAAAATTGGAAAGGAATCAAAGCATGACTATACAAAAAATCAATGAAATACAAGGGAAGGCAGCAAGAGAGGAAAAGAGGGACAAAATAGCCAGAAGACAGGCAGAACACAATTAACACGGCAATAGTAAGTCCTTCCCTATCAGTAACTACTTGAAATATAAATGAATTAGACCCCCAATCAAAAGACAATGAGTGGATGAATGCATTAAAAAAAGATTCAACTATATGCTGCCTACAAGAGACTCACTTTAGATGTAAAGACCCACACAGGCTGAAAATTAATGGTTAGAAAAAGATACTCTATGCAATGGGTAAGCAAGAGACAGTAGGGGTGGCCATACTTATTTCATACAAAATAGACTTTAAGTCAAAAACTGTCACAAGAGACAAAAAAAAAAAAGACATTATATAATGATAAAAGAGTCAATTTACCATGAAGATATAACAACTATAAATATATATGTACCTAACATCAGAGCACCCAAATATAGGAAGCAAACATTCACAGCATTAAAGGGAGAAATAGACAGTAACACAATAATGGTAGGAGATTTCAATACCCCACTTTCAATAATGGATAGAACTAGACAGATCAATAAAGAAAAAGAGGACTTGAACTACACTATAGACCAAGTGGCTCTAACAAACTCATACAGAACAATCATCCAACAGAAGCAGAATATACATTCTTCTCAAGTGCACAGAGAACTTTCTCCAGGATATATCACATGTTAGGTCACAAAATAAGTCTTGACTAACATAAGATTGAATCATACCAAGTATCTTTTCCAATCACAATGAACTGAAAGTAGAAATCAACAGCAGTAGGAAAACTGGAAAATTCACAAATATGTGGAAATTAAAGAACACACTCTTGAATAACTAATGCATAGTCAAAGAAGAAATCATAAGGGAAATTAGAAAATATCTTGAAACAAAAACAAAAACATAAAGTACTAAGAGGGAAGTTTATAGTGATAAACACCTACACTAAAAAAGAAGATCTCAAATCTACAACCTAACTTTACACACTTCAAGGAACTAGAAAAAGAAGAACAAACTAAATCCAAAGTTAACAGAAGGAAGGAAATAAAGATCAGAGCAGAAATACATGAAATAGAGAATAAAAAACTAATGAAAAAAAAATAAATGAAACTAAGAGTTGGTTTTTTGGAAATATCAACAAAATTGACAAGCACTTAGCCAGATTAAAGACAGACATACAGACAAATGGAACAGAATGGAGAGTCCAGAAACAAACTCTCACATATAGGGTCAAATGATCTTTGACAAGGATGCCAATGCTACACAATGCGGAAAGGATAGTCTCTTTAACAAATGGTGCTGGGAAAACTGGATGTGCAGATGCAAAAGAATGAAGATGGACCTTTATCTTACACCATTTACAAAAATTAACTCAAAATGGATTAAAGACCTAAATGTAAGACCTGAAACTATAGAACTCCTCGAAGAAAACACAGGAGAAAAGCTTCATGACAGTGGAATGGGCAATGATTTCTTGAATATGACACGAAAAGCATAAGTAATAAAAACAAAAACAGACAAATGGGACTACATCAAACTTAAAAACTTCTGCAAAGCAAACAATCAACAGAGTGAAAAGGTAACTTACAGAATGGGAGAAAATATTTGCAAACCATGTATCAGATAAAGGGTTAATATCCAGAACATAAAAAGATCTCATACAACTCAAAAAAGAAAAAAAAAACAATTTAAAAATGTGCAGGGGCCGGCCCCGTGGCTTAGCGGTTAAGTGCGCGCGCTCCTCTGCTGGTGGCCTGGGTTCGGATCCCGGGCACGCACTGACGCACCGCTTCTCCGGCTATGCTGAGGCCTCGTCCCACATACAGCAACTAGAAGGATGTGCAGCTATGACATACAACTATCTACTGGGGCTTTGGGGGAAAAAATAAAAAAATAAATAAAATTATTAAAAAAAAAAAATGTGCAAAGGACTTGAATAGAAAATCCTCCAAAGACAACATACAAATGGCCAGCAAGCACATGAAGAGATGATAAACATCATTAATCATCAGGGAAATGCAAATCATAACCACAATGAGGTACCACCTTGTACCCATTAGGATGGCCACTATCAAAAAAAAAAAAAAAAAATAACAAGGGATGGCGAAGATGGGGAGAAATTGGAACCCCTGTGCACTGCTGATGGGATTGTAAATGGTGCAGCCACTATGGAAAACAATATGGAGCTTCCTCAAAAGATTAAAAATAGAACTACAATATGACCCAGCAATCTCACTTTAGGATATATACCTAAAAGAACTGTAAACAGACCTCAAAGAGATATTCGCATATCCATGTACATTGCAGCATTATTCACAATAGGCAAGATGTGAAAGCAACCTAAATGTCCATCAAAGGATGAGTGGATAAAGAAAATGTCAGCCAATTACAAAAAGATAAACACCACATAATTCTACCTCTATGAGGAATCTAAAGTAATCAAATTCATAGAAACAGAAAAGAGAATGGTGAGTGCCAGGGGCTGGGGGAAGGGAGAAAGGGAGAATTGTTGTTCAATGGGTACCATCTCAATCATGCAAGATGCAAAAGTTCTAGAGATTCGTTGTACAACAATGTGCATAAAGTAAGCAATACTGTAATCCACACTTAAAAATTAAGAGGGTAAAAGATATATATATACATATATATATATATATATACACTCACATATGTAGTTCAGAAAAACAAGGGTGCAGATTAGAAGTACCAAAAGGACAATTCACTGAGACAAATTAATAACTCCCCTTTCCTCAACAAATCCACATACAGCTCTTCATACGAGAAAACAGAGGGTATTACCCTTAATCCATATATTGTACACACGGCTATTTGAAAAATTATCCCTATGTACAGCAGAGGAGGTTTCTGAAATCTGAAAGTCATAGTACTATAATTATTAATTGTATATATGCAAAGTTTCCATCTTCCCCTAAGATCAATTCACAGGAATTACTCTGACTGACAGTTGAAGGTTTACTAATATTTTCAGTCAGTAGAGGACAGACACAAATGTGACTGAAACATTTCCCGTGCAAGGGGAAACAAAGGCTTCACTAATTAATTAAAACTACACCTATACTGGATGCTTTTAAGACATTTATAAAGTCTTTAACTATTTTTGGCTTCAATATTTTTTACTCACATAAGTTGGAAAATGAAAAGTCAGAGACCAAATCTAAAATTAAATGTGCGCACACACACACACCCCTTCCTTTATACATGAGATCTATATATAGTCATTATAGCCCCAATTGAGTATAAAGAGATTGGTTTATATTCCTGAGATAGAATTGAATACTGTTACGTAACTCATTAACTTCTCTATGTATTGGATATGACAAAGATTAAGTCTGTAAAAGAGAAAACCACAAACCTCTTTTCCTCACATCTTCATCTGTGTTCTTTTCCCTCTTCCCAATCATAAGTACATACTTGATTTCCTTCTGTTTTCAAGACATAATGTCACCTACTTGTTACCTCTTCCTAACCTTTGTTAGGTTTTTTTTTTGAACTAAATACAATTAAGCCACAGTTTTCTAAAAAGCTGTGACATTTGACATTTGGCTGGGGCAAGGAGGGCAGTTTAATTAGGCAAGTCATGAATTTAACATATATGTTTCTGACACCACTGAACTTAATTCTGCTTATCAATAAATCTTCAAAATTCATATTTGTTGGTCAAATGTCAGACTCAACTAGTTAAATTTTAATGTATGTCACCAACCATATACATAATATACACCTATCATATAGTGATATAAATTATATTTATCTATACTATAAATGTCATATCAACATTCAAATCATATACATAACTTTAATGAAATGCCTTATAAATAAATATGAAAAAATAGGGGAAGGAGGAGGGAAGTAAAAAAAGGAATTTCTTTTCTCATTTTATATTGATATATTTTGGCAAATTCTAAAATTGGTGTGTTCTGAAATTGTGAAATCTGTGTGTTCTGGCAAAATCTGACTAGAAAAAGCTGGATAATTATTTGGAACTTCGTTTCTTATTCAAAATGGATGTTCCAGTTTCTGAAATCCACTGAAATTTAGAGAATGGAAACGTGATTTTTCCTGAAATAGTCAATATCTTAATCACTTTGCATACTTACTGCATTTTTATCATTTTGTACACTATAATCTGAGAGAAAATGCATTCATTCTTTTGTATTTTGAGAGGGCAGAAGCCTATCCTTAAACAGCTGGTAGCATAAATGACAAAAGATTGATATTTGCCCTAGGATCATGACAAAACAATATTTACAGAAAGAAATCTGTGTGTATATGAGAGATACATATACATAAATACATATTTTTTCAGACATGTCTAAGACATGTTAGTTCTACTGGCAGGATAATCAGAAGAAATTAAAACACTCCAAAGTTCAGCTCCATGGAATAAAAGTGTACCTCCTCTCCCATACTAGTTCATAAAAGCAACGAAAAGTTTCATCAATCTATCTAGTGGCTAGTTGAGCTACATATATATGTACATACTTTTCTTTTGAAAACAAAGAAACATGTAACTTGATAAAAACACAAAAATAACTACAATAGGGGCCAGCCCAGTGGCATAGTGGTTAAGGTCGTGCGCTCCGCTTCGGCGGCCTGGGGTTCACAGGTTTGGATCCCGGGCGCAGACCTACGCACTGCTTATCAAGCCATGCTGTGGCAGGCGTACCACATAAAGTAGAGGAAGATGGGCACGGATGTTAACCCAAGGCCAATCTTCCTCAGCAAAAAAGAGGAGGATGGGCAACAGGTGTTAGCTCAGGGCTAACCTTCCTCACACCCACAAAAATAAATAAATAAATAAATAAATAAATAAATAAATAAATAAATAACTGCAATGGAACTGAAAGCTTGCTAAACAAGAGCTCTGACAACCTAGAGAGAATAGGCTCCTCTGGTTGGTCACAATCTGTTTTCTTTTGGGATTATCAATAAAAAGAGGTATATGGGGAAAAAGGGAAAAAAAGGAAAGAACCAGCTTTCAGCATTTCCCAAAATGGATGACTTGCCTTTAAATAAGGCAAAATCAGACAGAAACCCGTCTATCGCTTCTGCATCAGAGACTGCTGACAGTCTCCCCACGTCCATTTCCCTCTGCTTCCTCCATAACAGACCCTGATTTTCAGGTGTGAACATGGCTCCCTAACTGAAGACTACATTTCTCAGCTTCCCCTGCTTTGCTGTTAGGAGCAGCCAAAGAGAATTAAATGAAAGTGGTACTGATCTTCACCCATTCTGCCTTCTTATTAGCCAGAATGTGGATATAAAGCCTGGTGCTCCAGCAGCTATCATGAGATAAACTTGGAATCCACACACAGGAAAGCAAAAAGAAGGAACTAGTCTGGATCTCTCACGTTGCAGAGGGCCACACCAGCCTTGAAATACCTCCAGATGTCTTGAATGTGGGAGAAAAATAAACACCTATTCTGTATGAGAATTGTCACTTCTTATTCAGTTACTTGTAGTCAAACCTAATCCCAATCTCATTCCTTATGCAAAGATAGTCTACTTTTGTTTATATTACTTGGGGATTTTCTTTTTGAGGTCATGTCTGTCTGAGTATAATCTAAAATTTTTAAAAAGTGATACTATGAACAACTTTCTCCCAACAGCTGCCACCAACTAGTCTTGTCTTAAGATTCTACAAGGGGCCAGTTCGGATCCCGGGTGCGCACCGACGCACTGCTTGTCAAGCCATGCTGTGGCGGCGTCCCATATAAAGTGGAGGAAGATGGGCATGGATGTTAGCCCAGGGCCAGTCTTCCTTAGCAAAAAGAAGAGGATTGGCAGATGTTAGCTCAGGGCCAATCTTCCTCAAAAAAAAAAAAAAAGATTCTATGACAATAAATAAATAAGAGCTAAAAAAAAAATATGTAGACAGGAAGTCTCTCAAATATTTTCCATTACCTGGATGTTACCACCCCAAAATATGCTTTTATTTGTCTGTTATAATGATTTAGTAAAAATCAAAAGCATAATTTATTTTGCTGGGGATTGGACTTGCTTGGAAAATTCTCTGGGAATTACAGAGCTTTAAACTTCTTGGTCTGCCAGCGGGACAGGCTCCTTTGCCTCCTAGGCTCCCACTCTGTGTTGCCACCTTCCTCATTTCCTTTTAAATGTGCATTTAAGCCAGGAGGATCTTTTTGAACGAAAAAGGAGGCCTAGCAGCAGAAAAATTTTGGTAACTGAAAAGGTAGGGCCCTCAGGAGAGGACAGATACGGCATATACAAATTAGATGGCTATAAGTTAAAAAATCATTGATAAAAACAATAGGAATTATATTTGAACGACAAAAGCAAAGTGAAAGTAAAAACATTACATCCTGTAAATATTTTCTTGTCCCTGTGGCCAAGACCCAGTATATATACATATAAACTCTAGAATGCATAAGGAGGTCACAGATTTCCAAATGTAGTAGCAATAACACAGACAGGGTCTGTATCAGGGGTCAGCAAACTACAGCCTGCTGGTCAAATCCAGGCCACTGCCTGTTTTTGCATGGTCAATGAGCTAAAAATGGATTTTATACATTTAAATAGCTACATTTTAAATGGCTATATAAGTACCTGCATAATACTCTCAGTTGGCCTGCAAGTCTTTAATATTTACTATTGGATCCTTTACAGGAAAAGTTTGCCAACACTTGATCTACATGAGTAAGCGTATCTTTCTGACTAAGGTTTTAAGGATAAGAAAAGTAAATGTAACTTCAATTTTGAGAAGTTTGTCAAATTCCACAGTATAGTCAATAGCAGTATGATGTTAAGAATAATCCTCAACAATTGGGAAAGAAAGGACGACTTCAACTGAATTTGAACCACTGGTTAGCAATTAGCAAATACACGCACTTAGAACTATGTCCTGTGGTTTTCTGTGAGATGTTAGTAAGTGCTATCTGTGGTCAAAAAGTTAGGGACATACTTACAGAAAGCTGAACAAACTGTCAGTTACTGTCAGTTTCTGTGTATATGTGTGTTTGTTTTGTTTTACTGTAAGATTTCTCAGAGTCTTTAAAAAAAACCTCTAGGAGAGGGATATAGTATGCACCAATTCCTAAATTTATTTTACCTTACTTCTGTGATGCCCATTAATATCTTGAAAAAAGTATTCCATAGAATACAGTTTGTGAAATATTTACCTCATATGATATCAGAATAAATTATTCTGGGGGACTAAAAAGTTAACTGTATAAAATACATCACAAAATCTACAAGAAGACCAACGGAACTATCAAATCTCTTGTGGAGGTGATGCTTTCCGGGCTAAAGAAGAATGGAATAAATCATTAAAAAAGAGATTCACTGAAAGTGTAACCATGTAAAATTAAAATATTTTTATGTCAAAACCAACAAAAATAGAGAAAGCCTGCAGAGTAAATATAATAAATGGTTGCATACATAATACATAAATAATTTATTGAGCAATGGACCTGAATAGGTCACTAAGAGAAAACGTAACAAGTAACTTTTTTGTGCGCATTCACTATTGCCCTCCTTTGGCTGGTATTCCTACTGAAACCAGAAAGAAATTCCAACTTGTGTCATATCACAACCCAGCTTAAAACTTGGCCATGGCTCTTAGGACGAAGAGCAAAATCCTTCACACAGCCTCATCCCTTCACTCTCCAGTTTACTCTCTGCCCCCAGCACATCCTGCTTTCAGCTGAGAAACACACCTGGCACCTGGCTGGCTTCGCGTTAGCACCCTTGCACATGCTGGTTGGTCCTTCTGCCCGGCGCTCTCTCCCTCACCCTCTCTTAGTTCCCTTAGTTCTTCCCTTAGTTCACTCTCGGACACCCCTCAGTTCTCAAATCAGACTTTACGTTCTCAGTATGGCCTTGCCTGACTGCAATTCCTTGGATTTAGATCAGATTCTCCTTTATACACTGATACCACCCTGCGCTTTCCCTCCATCATGCTTGCCTCAGTTTTTAACTTGGTATTTGTGGGACAATTTCATTAAAGTCTAACCCTCTCACTACCTGATGAACTCCGTAAGGCCAGGGATCTTGAATGTCTTGTTCATCCTTGTATCCCCAGCACCCACAAGAGTATCATTACAATTTTTTAAAAACAAAGCAACAAGAAATACTTTTTAAAAATGCCAAAAAATATTTATTTTGGGGGCAATGAGACTATAGGTAATAATTTTCGTTTCCAACCTTTGTGCACTGTACATATTTTCTATTGCACATTAAAAAGAAACAAAAGTTTACAATGGACTTAAATTTAAACAAATAAATATAATAAGTGAAAATCAGAGTTTAAAAAGATTGGGAGGGGGGGCCAGCTGATGGTGCAAGCGGTTAAGCGCACGCGGTCCGCTGCGGTGGCCTGGGTTTCACCGGTTCGGATCCCAGGCATGCACCGATGCACCGCTTGGCAAGCCATGCTGTGGCGGCGTCCCAAATAAAGTGGAGGAAGATGGGCATGGATGTTAGCCCAGGGCCAGTCTTCCTCAGCAAAAAAGAGGAGGATTGGCATTGGATGTTAGCTCAGGGCTGATCTTCCTCACACACAAAAAAAAGACTGGGAGGTAAAACGACCTTATGAAGAATTAATTCAAATAGCAAACTTCTCACGTATTTATTGATACAGAAAATGCTCATGATATACAGCTAACTGAAAAAGAATTCCATAAAACAGTGTACTTGGTATGAAACCATTTTTGTTTTACACAAGAAAGTACTAGAATTTCATACACTACAATTTTAATACGGATTATCTCTGGGTAGTAGGATTAGAGGAGAGTTTTTGCTTTTCTTTCTGCTTTTCTACATTTTTAATGTTTTCTGTATTGTATATATATTAGGGAAAAACTAAATAATCTCTTTAAACAGCTATGTGCATTTACAACATGGTTCAATTTGTGACGCATTTTCAGGAACACGTCTATTTTTTTCAAGTAAAGGATGCCTTATATTAAACTACCTACACCCAACTGTGTGATACCAATTACTTTCTATAGTTTGTTTTATTAAAGCATTCTTGACCTGAGGGTCCTTCATATAAACTGTTTACTAAAAGCTGATGGCACTGATTACATTTTTAAGAAAATTATGCTATCCTTTTTATCAGTATCAATTTTCTGATACTGCAAGACTACTAAATTCTATTATTGTCATGTGTTAGCACCTACTCTTATATCCAAGATATATATAACTTTTCCCAAAAGTGACTCATAATCTTAACTAAGAGAAGCAGAAAAGCATTTTTGAAAAATTATTCTGCAGAACATTATTTTCCACTTATTCCAAATAGCACAACAAGAAGGTTTGTAGGAAATGAAATGAAACCATGGCAACCAACTAAACCTACCATGAGCTATCGGATCAAAAGAACACATAGTACATTACAAGTCAACGCCTACCAGCAGCATAATCCTTCCCAGCGCCTTTTGATCCTTTTTCCTAAACATGAAAAAAGCTTTCTACCAATCTTCATATTTAAAAAATGTGAAAGCCCCTCTACCAATATCTGCTATAATTCTCCGATTTTACCCAGGAATTCTTTGGCCGAGTTCACTTTATAAGTCAATCAAATGTTCTGCGAGTCAATTAAGAATTGTTGGCTCTTTTCAATCATGAGCAAATTACATTTTTTTACTTCAATGCATTTTAGCATTTTCTAATACAGTGGCAATAGTTTCTTCACACTAAGTCTTCAGAGCTGTAAATATTAAATAAGAATCTCACAGGAATTCCTTGCTTAATGGAATCTTATTACCATTCTAAACCCAAAGCCACAATATATTAAATCACAGTTGCATTTACATAATACAGAGGAGCCCCATTTCATTATCTTGTTGTCCATTCTGTCACCAGTCATCAACGCCATCACTGGCACTGAAGCTAAGCTCGCAGAATCTGGCTCAACATGTTCTTAAACTACCAACCATCAGCCAAAATTAAATAAACAAAGTATTGATGGTTTTTGTCAGACATCAGCTGTTTATCACATAACTATATAACCAGGCAGATAACAGGGCAGATCTCTGCAAAGACTAGAGACCATCTTTGCTGTAATGGTTAGCCACCCCCTAACAATTACCACTTAAAATAAAATACAATATATATACATGCCATAAAAATATATGTATATTTTATACACAACCAATTTCTGAAAGGACAAATAATTATGAATGGCATTACCTCTAGGGAGTGGAATTAGAAGTAAGTGGTGGGAAAGTAATGTAATTTATCATTATACACACTTCTCTGATTTGAAAAAAATTTTTTACTACATCCAGGTGTTGTTTTCAAAATCATAATAGAGATGTAATAAATTACATGGATGCAAATATGCTATTATTTTTATAGATGATTATTGCTGTTTTTTTCTTTGATAAGTTATCCAAATGTACTATAAAATTACATTTATAAGTACAAATGGTCACCAAATGATTTTACAATGGAATTTTAGTTTAAATTGTTAAATTTTATTAAACTTTAAATACACTTAATTTGGCTTTTCTCTTTTTTTGGTGGGGGTAAATAGTTAACCCTTTTTAGTTGGAGTAAATCTCATCCTTAAAGGCTTTAGACAAAGTTTATCTGCTTTATAAAAATGATAATGTGTTGATAACTTAAAAATCTTAATTATTAAAAACTCATTGATTTACAAGCTAAGACTTTATTCTTGTGCCATATCCCTTGTCAACTTATATACAGTGCTGCATGGTTTCTTACTATTTTTGGATACTATTTTTAAAAAGTTATATTCTCTGTTTCTATGCTTTTTGTTCTTGAGCAAGTTAAGCCTCGGTTTTCCTATCTGTAAAATGCAGAAAATATAGTATCTACCACATGGGCTTATTTTGATAAAACTGAGTTTTCCAACCTGTATGCCATGAATAGAGGCTAGAGGTTACAAGATATCAAACTTGTCCAGCCCTTTCAGAGGCCGGGACGGTCTGATGCTGCTGAGCCCTTGGGCCAGTCACATGTGGCCATGATCAGCCTCGTGCATTTACCTCCAGGTACCATACAACATCATAATTTTTAATAGGTGCCACAATATGTACAAGTAGTGGAACATACTGAAAGATAATTCACATAACATATTTACCACAGTGCCAGGCACAGGAAATATTCAGTAAATGTTAACTATTATTATATTTATAAAACCATTAAGTCCATTAATAAAATATTTGGCTGTGGCAATCATTCACAGGAAGGGAGGCACATTATCAACACTTTCTGAGGCTGTATCTGGTTATGAAGGAACAGATCTTAAATTAGGACAACCTGGTATGTTTCCTACTGCACCTTAAAGCAGACACACAAGTCAGATACCAGTTTCCCTTTGCAAAGTAGACAGCCAGAGTCAGAAGTATCTCAAATCAAAGTTCCTATTGATTAGTCCCAAAATGTACCTGAAACTCAATGTACCCTAAATGAAATGTTCAGTGGAATTTGTGCCTTAAAAATACAAAAACCAGAAATATCTTGAAATCAGCTTTTTTGATTTCTCTACCTTCTGCTTTAAACCCATGGCTACATATGCGTACTTTTGCGAGGGAACTGAAGTTTGAATAGAAACACTAGTACTAGTGAATAAAAACCATGCTGAGCATAAAAATCTGAAAAATGAAGTACCATTCAAGAGTAAGGTGCAAATCAAAACCACAATGAGATACCACTTCACACTCACTAGGATGTCACATCCACTGTTTAAATCAAAGACATAATAACAAGTGTTGGCGAGGAGGGGAGAAATTGGAACCCTCATACATTGCTGGTGAGATTGTAAAAGGGTAAAACCACTTTGGAAAAAAATTGGCGGTTCCTCAAAATGTTAAACTTCAAGTTACAATATGATCCAGGAAATTTCACTCCTAGGTATACACCCAAGAGAAATAAAAAAATATGTCCACACAAAAACTTGTAAACAGTATTATTCATAATAGCATTATTTATAGCAGCATTATTTATCATAGCCAAAAAGTGGAAACAACTCAAATGTCCATCAACTGATGAACAGATAAACAAAATGTAGTATATATCCAAACACTGGAACATTATTTCAATATTATTCATTCATTAAAAAGAATAAAGTAGTGATACAAGCAACGATGTGGATGAATCTTGAAAACACATTAAGGGAAAGAAGCCAGTCACAAAAGAACACATATTATCTATGATTCTATTAATATGAAATATCCAGGATGTAAAAATCTATAGAGACAAAAGTTGGTTAATGGTTCCCTGGGGCTGTGAGGGTTGGAGAGAAATGGGAAGTGACTGCAAATGGGTATGGGGTTTCTTTTTAGGGTGATTAAATGTTCTAAAATTAATTATGTTGCATAACTTTGTGAATGCACTAAAAACCACTGAATTGTACACTTTAAATGGGTGACTTGGTATGTTATTTATAACTACAAAAAAGAAAAAGGTTTTAAAAAAAGAGTAAGATACAATCACATGCAAAAGCTAAGCTTGCAAATAAAGTTAGAAAAAAGGCTGCAATTTTGTAATACACAGAAACAGAGCTTGGTTGCCATAGGCAGATGTTTCAGAACACTCTTTGGACAGCAGATAAATCTTTTTTGGTCCAGGAAAAATATCAGAAAACAGAAAGAGGAGAATTGGTGAAGCAATTAGCCCTTAATTTTTTTTTCTCCATCAATTTAACACTTGAGCAAGAAGTCCTTTAGGTTCATTTATCAAAAAGGGATGTGAAAAAAAAATGGGGAGGGTGTCTATCCGAACTTCCCAAACAGAAGAACCCTGGTAGATTTTCTTCCTTCTTTTCTTCCCTCTACTCCCAGGATTTAATTCTAATTTGTTAACTGAAAATGAGAGATAAGTCATAGGCTCTTAATACTCAGCCTATATATTTTAAGTTCTCTCTCCCTGTAGACAGACCGCACGAGAAGCCATTAATCAGAAGGCTGCTTGGTGAGCATGAGGTCCAAAGCAAGAAGAAATGAGTAAACCAAATGTTTAAGGGAATAGTTCTCAAAACACGCTTCACAGAGAGATTCCATGAAAAGAGGGTCTCATGATCAAATGAGTTTGGGAAATGCAGTATAGTTCTATGAACAATACTCATAGGCTCTGAGAAGTACTGCAGGAAAGAAATCCAACTGATAACGTTGAATGGCAGGGAGACTCACACGGTTCCTTGTATTCATTGCCATACTAGAGACAGCACTGCCACCGCTGGCCAAGTCTCCCCTCTCCCACAGACCCTGGACTCTGAACACTGGTCCCTGTGACTGCCCTTCCTATTGCCCCCACACGGCTGACCGATTCTTCTTCTGACCAATTATTTTAAAAAGTTGACACATTCCATTTACAGTCAAATCTTCAGAGATTTAGGAGGTATTATCTTCCACTTTGACCCACGGTTGCAGCTAGTGTCTTCGATTCTTCTCAAAATGAAAATAGCCCTATTGATTTTGTCTGATTGTAAAAATGATACACATGCATTGTAAAAATAATAAAAATAATAACAACCAGGCAACTCAAAAAGGTACAGAGAAGTAAAAATCATCTTTAAGTTCATCACTCAGAGATGAACACTATGGTGATCTTCTTTTTTTGGTGAGGAAGATTAGCCCTGAGCTAACGTCTATGCCTATCCTCCTCTATTTTGTATATGGGACACCACCACGGCATGGCTTGATGAGCGGTGTGTAGGTCCGTGCCTGGGATCTGAACCAGCGAACCCTGGGATGCCGAAGCGGAGCACGGGAACTTAACCACTACACCACCAGGCCAGCCCTTGGTGATCATTCTTTTAGCCCTCTTTCTACTTACATATACACACAATAGATATACACCTGACTAGTATGATACTATACATACTGTCCTGTATAGTGAATTTTGTTTTAAAATGAACATAGGCTATATTTTGGAATTGATCAAATAAGAAATATACGACTATTTTTAAAAGAAAATATAATATATCCAAACATTATGCTTTCTTAGTTTTTAAATTCTCATTTGTTTTCCATTATCCAACATTCTTCCAAATAATTCCAAATGCTGGTCAGCATAAAATCAACGGGAAGTGCCAGGCACTGTGGGTATATGGCATTCCCTGGAACATGTCCACATCTGTCCTGGAACATCCAGATACAGAACTGGGGTCATCACGACTCCTGCACACACGTCATCTTGCTCTTCTCTTGCTCTTCCAATGTAGAGGAGCTAAAATGAGTCAGATTTCAACAGAACTATTCTGGAGTTGCCATATTCGGAGTTAACATTTCTCCTCAGAGGGAGGCCTTTGAATCAATAAGATATCTAGAAACCCTTTTACAGGTAAGTTTTCCATAACCAAAGGAAAACTGCTTACTGAATTAATTACCTAAATAATTCTGGTAAAACTTAGTTCCCACCACCCCTTCCACTCACTATTCTTATTGCTCCCACAATAATCTTTCTAAATTACAAATGTAACCCTAACTCTCTTCTATTAAAAGTCTTCAGTGTCTCCCATTTCCTACAGTAAAGTCTACATTCTTAAGCATGAAATACCAGGCTGTCCTGGCACACTTACAGCTAAAACTTCCTAGAGTCCCAAGCCTCAGCAGCCTGCCATACACCAAATGTTCCATGCTGTTCCATATATCCCTTCCTTGGCTATTTCTTCTTACCAAAATGCTCATTTTTCATCACATCCTATCCTTCCACCCGGCTCTATCTTTAAGAGGCAGCTTAAATGTCTTCTTTCTTGACTCATTTGGATAGTACTTGGCAGAACACAGAAGCCCAATAAATACTATTTTTGATGATGTGGTTATCTGGGAGATTATGTTAATTACCCAATTTAACAATGAAGACCAAGCCCCTGATTTCCAAGAAAGGCCTTGACACATATTAGTGACACAGCAGGGATAAATATTTTAAGGTACGTATTAGTCAAAAGTACTATGGATTTTACGGTGCTAAAACTATCAACATAAGTAGGTTTTCCATATCACCTTTAAAATATTAAATTACTTTAAAGTCAGTTTGGAAAATATTTTAAATCAAGTTTTAAGAATATTATATGCAGGGCCGGCCCTGTGGCGTGGTGGTTAAGTGCGCGCACTGCGATGCTGGCGGCCCAGGTTCGGATCCCGGGTGCGTATCGAGGCAGCACTTCTCTGTCCATCCTGAGGCCGAGTCCCACATACAGCAACTAGAAGGGTGTGCAGCTATGGCATACAACTATCTACTGGGGCTTTGGGGGCAAAAAATAAAATAAATAAAATCTTTAAAAAAAAAAAAAGAATATTATATGCAAAAGAACATTATCAAAATAGAATTTACAAAACTTTGGTGCCTGGCCTCATCTAAATCTTTCTTTGGAACTCATATCAGATTTTCTTACTATTTACCAAAGCTAAAACTGGATATACTATTTTAATAAGAGGTTGATCAGGACTAAAGGACTAAAAGATTTGAAGAATTACATCATGGATTGATGCTCACTGTCTAACAAGGAAACGACTTCAATGAATACCTACTATGCTGTACTGTGTAACTGGAATCCATTTTCCCTCCTCACTCCAAACTTCTTTTTTTTAAAACAAGAAAAGAAAACCAGATTTTGTTTGGTCATCCAGACTTCCTCCCAAAGCCTTGTCTTCTGGAAGAAGCTGATCCCATCTCCCAGCTCTAGAAGCAGGTGCTGATTAGACAAGCAATCAGTACATGCATTACCCTGCAGACAGTTACTGGCCAGGGGTGGGAAAGGGAGACCTGCACTGCCCTGATCAACCTGAGGGAACAATGCATACTGCATGAGAGGAGAAGTTCCCTTGGAGTTTATGCTGGGCATAAACAAGGAAACACACAACTCTGATAGCTCCTGGCAGCCACCTTTTGACCGAAAGGAAAACCAGCCCTAGACTGAAGCTGACGCCATGAGCGGCCATGAAGAGAAACAGAAAGTTCACAAATCCTTGATAACATCACTGGGCTACTGATCATCCACGCTATTGCATTTCTGAATTTCTCATTATGTGAAATATTTCCTTAAATAATTTATGGTTTAAGTCAGTAGACCTTGCTTATTTTGAATACTAGATAATACTTGCAGCTGAAGGCATCTCAATTGATAAGAGAATTTGATTCTTGAAAGTGGGATGCTGCTAATTACAGACTTTTAAAAGGTCTCTTCTCAGAAATAATGGAATTATAATCTCCATTTTACAAATAGGAAACTAAAGCTCGGAGAGGTTAAATATATATAATAAGGTCAGGCAACGAGAACTCACGTTTGTCAGACTCTAAAATCTATAGTACAGCTTCATTTCCAAAGTTCTAACACTGAGAGTAAGTAATTGCAATTATTTTGTGATAGATTTTTTAAATCCCAATTCCTTATTCTCTCTGACCTTCCTCTTCTCTTTCAACCTCTACTTTACACTGAAAGGTTTCCTGTTTAAGTCATTAGTGTTTTAAATGTTTCTTATTCCAGCTTTCTTTTCTAGTTTTAATAAAATACATACATAAGATCGTATTTTTCTTCTTCGTAAGAATGAACAAGAGAAAAAGAAAAAGGGATATTTTATATCAAACGGAACCAGTGTTGACAACACAATAAGTCAAAGTAATGCATAACTTTAGTCCTGATGCCACCTTAACTGTGCAATATTGATATAAAGAGGTGTTTTTAATATTTCCAAGAAAATTCTTGGATAAAGTGCAAGCAAGTATGCCCCACATTAAATGGATGGCTCAGGCGGAATAATAGTGAGATCCTAATGTTCAGCTATGATCCACTTACTTGCACGTTTTAGTTAACGCAGAAAAAGTAAATAGCTATTAGGATCAAAATTTTATTTATAAGTTTGTTGAGTTAGTAAAGACCTTTTTGCACTCACGGCAATTCCATTTAAAAAGATATAAAATTTTCAGATAAAAATAGTGAGAAAAATTGTTCTGAATGGGTTGTGATATAGACTTACATGCAGAAATCATTAGATTCTTACCAGGTACAGTGGTGGCAATGAGAAAATAGATAACAGATATTTAAAAGGTCATTTCATATGATCACTTATCTTAGCTCTCCACTAGTCTTTTCACCTTCCTATTACACTATTTCCAAGAATTTATGGTACAGTGCTTATGTAATTCTATCAGTTATTTACAGCAAACTGTTTTGATAGGTCATGGTTCAAGAACATATAGAGAAAGATGGAGAAAACGCAGGAAAAGATGGAAAATTTCATCAGAGAATTAGAATCTAAAAAAATAGCAAATGAAAATTCTGGAACTAAATAACACAGTATATGAAATTAGGAATTCAATGGATGGATTTACAGCATATCAAAAATAGCAGAATAGTGGATTGGAAGATAGGTCAATAGAAAATGTCCAAACCAAAGTTCAGAGAGATAAAAGGCAAGAAGTTAGAAGTTCAGAGGGAAAATTTTTAGAAAAGTCAGAAAATAATTTATCATGAATAAACCTTCACTAAGAGAAACACTAAAGGAGTTTTTCAGGCAGAAGGAATAATCCCAAGAGAAACACAAAATTGAAAGAAAGAGTGAAGAACAATGGAGGGGATAAATATATGAGTAAATATAGACAAATACTGACAATAAGGTCTTGTGGGGTTTTATAATATATGTAGAAATAAAACATCTGAAAATAGTAACATAGACGGCAGGAGGGAGGTCAATGGAGTTTAACGTTTTCTAAGATTCCAGTATTATTGGGAAAGTGGTAAAAGTAATCATTTATATTAAATATAAGTCAGTGAAGGACAAGTATTGTAATCTCAAGTTTAATCATTAAAAGAACAGTAAAAGAATATATAACTCAATTTAATAGAGAGAAAAAATGGATTAATAAAAAATTGATTTGTCCAAAATAAGTCAACAAAGACAAAAAAACATAAAACAGGAGGGTCAAATAGAAAATAACTAATAAGTAATATTTTAAACCAAAATACATCAGTAATTAAATTAAATGTAAATGGATTATATACTTCAGCTAAAATTAAAAACACCATAAATAGAAATAAAGTACAAGTCACAAACTTGGAGGAGATATTTCAATTCATATATACCAAATGATCAGTCTCCAGAACAAATGATTTTTATGAATCCACAAGAAAAAGCCATGCAGCCCAAGAGAAGAAGAGGTAAGGGGTCTCAACAGCCTTTTCACAGAAGAGAAAATATAAACAGTCAATAAACAAGAAAAGATGCTCAATCTCATTAGGAATCAGAGACATGAAAATTAATCACCAGACACCATCAGATGGCATCAAGTCTGACAGCATTAAGTGAAAGCTAAAAGGAAAACACAGGAATTCTTATACACTGTTGTGGAGTAAACACTGGCACAACTACTTTGGAAAAATTGTCATTATTAATAAAGCAAAAGATCTAATAAAGCAAAAGCAGCAATTTCACATATAAGTAAATATTCTAGAGAAAATCTTAACATGCACCAGGAGACACTTACAAGATTATTATACACAACAGGACTGTTTTTAATAGCCCCAAACTAGAAATCGCACACATATTCATCAATAGCAGGATGGATAAATAAACTATTATATTTATTTAATGGATTATTATATAGCAATGAAAAAGAATGAATTATGGCCATGTTCTACAGCAAGGATAAATCTTAGGAACATAAATGGAGTGAAAAAATTGAATACATTCTACATGTTCTATTTATATAAAGTTCAAAAGTCATGAAATCAAAATAATATATTATGTGAGGATGAAAACATATGTTATAAACCCATAAAGAAAAGCAAGGGGATGCTAATCAGGGTAGGCTGCCCATGTGAGGGCCAGAAGGAAGCAGGATGGAAGAGGGAGGGGATGGACAGGACACAGGGGACGCCCAAGGCAATGGCTGTTTCTTAAAATCCATGCTGGGCACTTAACAATTATAGTATCACGATATTTAATAATTTTTATATTTCTTGCGAGTATTCTTTTGATAAACTTAACATTTAATAAAAAGGATAATACAAAACATGCACTGGTCCTACTCATTTTCATTTGTCACTCTACATGTACAACATTGAACCTAATAACTTTTAGTGAGAAAAATTATAGAATGACATAAAATTTTTTTTAAAGAATTAGTTCTAAAACTATGAAAATCATGAAGAAAAATGTTTTCAACCAAACTTCTTATTTTTGGTTACTCGGAACTGATCTATGCCACAACATCTCAATAAACTATAGCTAACGCAAATGTCAAAACCACATACAGAAAATCCCGAAGTCACTATGAAAC
Organism: Ceratotherium simum simum; assembly: GCF_057802395.1. NCBI lineage: Eukaryota > Metazoa > Chordata > Mammalia > Perissodactyla > Rhinocerotidae > Ceratotherium > Ceratotherium simum. The sequence continues at coordinate 54,120,382 of NC_141908.1, forward strand.
ACTTCATGCTTCATGAGGTCTAATCTGGTGCCTGAGGTAGCATCTTATCTTTAACTACACACTCCAACCACGTGGATGCCTGTCTGTATGCTTCCACTGCACAAAAAACTTTCATGGAGCAACAATCATTTTTCCTGAACCAAGGGTCAACATGAGCAAAGGCAGAAGTCAGACAAGGTCTGGCCTAAGATTCAGGCTGAGATGGAGTATGGGAGAAGCTGATGCGGAAGGGGAAAGTAAGATATCAAGCACAGACGATCTTCCATGCCATACCATGAGAATCTCTTTCCTGATTGCAGAAAATTAGTACTGTGACAGCACACATACAATACATACTCCCCTAAATAATACCTCACATTATACACAAAGATGCTCAGTGAAGGATTAGGCCCCCACAAGTATGGGGGACACACCAATCATGGAGGGAGGTGTGTTCTTTGAAACCTTGTGCCCTACTCAACACTACAATTTTGCTGATCACTGCATCAGATTTCAAGATTGATCATTTCTGACACTGAGGAAGATACATTAGAGGGGACAAGGCTGGATACAGAGGGATTTCTTAGATAGTTATTGAACTAGTTCAGGAAGTGGCTTGATGTTGAAAAGGGGAGAATTTGAGAAATACTTAAGAAATAAAAGATTGTTAAGTTTGGTTGTGTGAGATGAGCAAGAAGAAAAAGTCCTCTTAACTATTAGATAATATAGTACCCTGGGCTTTCCAGAGTCTATGAAAAGGTATGAAATATGAAAAACAAAGGTGTGACTCCAAAACACAAAAGGAAAACTAGAAAACTAAACTTAATTTCAAAAGCAATTTATATGAAAAAAACCATTAATCTTAACAGCAAAAAATATATATTTGCTATGGAATATAGTGTTTGATATGATGTAGGTCGGGGCCTCTGACTGAATATAAACATCTTAAAATAGAACTAAGAGAAAAAAGAAAAATGGTGTCTTGCTTTCCGTCTTATGGACCGACTAAATAACAGTGTCACCAGCTTATAAAGGGAATATACATGTTATGATATATTTGGGAAGAAAACTGACGAGTTCAGTTTTGGACATATTGAGGTTCAGGTGCCTAAGGAGCAACTTGAGTTCAAGGCACCTTATTCCTAATATTAGGGTCCTTGGTTAACACAGTAAATGCATAATGAACACTGATGGCTATAAAGTATCAAACTGGCTTCCCCCAATGGATCATGCATTATGTTAAAAACAAAAAAATTAATGTGAATTAGGAGAATCATTAGTTGAAATGGGGAGTATCAGATAAGAATAATAGATGCATCAACGTAACTTCTATTTCATATTCAGCTTAACACTTCCCTGACATACATCTAGTTCAGAACAAGAAAATCATATTTCAGCATATAAATTACTCAAAATGCATATTCACAAATTCCCTATCCCCACTACAACCACTTTTACTCACTACTCTTTCTTCTCCTTCTGTCAATTTTATGGTGATTTTTCAATAACAAAAGGCAGGCTGTATGTTACCCGGGACCTGTGAATTAACAGCACTCTCATGAGTCTCAGGTTCACCTACCCTCCAATTTCAAATCTAGGACGTCCTGGGCTAAAGTGGATGGGAAGTGATTATAAACTTGAAGCCTTGAGTGGCATGAGAGAGGCCGAGAGGGTGGGAATGAGGAGGAGCTTGGAGGGTTCGGGTGCTACTTTTCTCCAAACTAAATCCTTGGCCCTGGGCGTCTGCTGGTGTCAGTCAGTGAAAACTACATGATAGCCATTACAAAAGGCAACGTGTATAATACAAAGTACCTGGACTTTGCATTGAGGCAAAACTGAGTTCAAATTCCAGTTCTGTAACTTACTATGCGATCTTGGAGGAGGCAGGGGAGACGGCAACAAAGGGGAAAGGAAGAGAGCGCTCTGCAGATTTCTGTCTCTCCCCTCACCCCACCTCCTTTGTCCTTATTCTCGTCCACCAGCCTTAGCATCAAGGTTTATTTACTCCAGACACTCAGACGACCAGACTATTTGGAAATGTGGTGTTGCAGAATCCCAGAATTACAACATGTTGGGGGTAGACAGGTGAAGAAACTAACTTCAAGAAATTCTGTGATTTGCCCCAAATCAGTGTTCTAGTTCAATTAGTGGCAAGATGAATAGGTATTTAAATTCCCAGCCCAGATTTTTTTTCCCTGTATATCACAATTTAAATCTCAAAAACAATATAATTAATTAGGTAATTGAAGAGGGATTTACATTTTATAATTTTCCATAAAAAGCAAATTTCCATGAACTCCTGTAACAAGCTCTATTCTCCAAGTATGTAATTGATCCAGAACTCAGTATGAAAGAATATTGAATTATACTATTCTTTTTATCAGAAAGATTAATATTTAATCTGGGAATAAGAACAGTCCCTGCTCAAACAGGCATAAGTGACTGGAGAAGAAGTTAGACATGGTCATATTAGAGTTCTAAGTAATAACATCATCTTTATATTCTCTCTTTGTGGCTGTTGCTACCAAAAGAAATGTCATTTCTATGACCTCTTTCTTAGGAATTCTCTATCTTGAAGTCTTTTCTAAATGGATGAATGGATGCACGAAGGAACAAAGGAAAGAATGAACAAAGAAAGACAATGGATAATTATTCGAAGCCTTTAGAATGGCAGCAACATAGAGTGATTAACAGCACAGACTCTGAAGCCAGATTGTCTGGGTTCAAATACCAGCTACATGAATTATTAAATGTATGACATTGGCCAAGTTACTCAACATCTAGGTCCCTTGTTTCCTTATCTGTAAAGTGGAGATGGTAACAGTACATACATCCTCAAGTTGTTGTGAAGATTAAATGAGGTTAGAGGCCTGGCATGAAGTAAGCACAATGGATAAGCACGCTGTTTTATTACTGTTCTGATGTTACTGCAGGGTTAATGGAAATATTTGTTTTTGGGCACTGTACTAAAATTTATGAACAGCCAAAATGCTAGGCAAAGTTCAGTTGATAGGAAAGAGCCAAGAGCTCCCAAGAAAAGCTGCTTCAACCAAAAGCCAACCTAAGAGACATTACATTGGCTTTAATTTTATGAGTTACACAGGTCTTTTCTCTTAGTTCCTTTCCTTATTCAAGAAATAGATGGGAGCTGACACAGCAGGACAGATGGGAGAGAACGGTAAGAAACAGAAGAAAGTAGCTACAATAAAAATACTTGAAAAGTTTTTCAATTCTTAATTACTGTGTGTTCCCATTCACTAGGAATTTTTTAAGGGTCTCAAAGCTATTAAAATGGTAATTAGGTCCCAAGAAAACAAGAACCAATTCAATTACATGCTGGATGCTTTTAAAATTTAAAGCCCTCTATTAAGAGGGTTTTAAATGAAGTACAGTTATAATTACAGGTCCATAACCAACCTTAAAGCCAGAGTGTAGGTTCCTGGCTGACGCTGGCTCTCCCGAATGAGGTAGCTCCCCTCAGCCACACTCAGGAGCTGGTCTGCTGCTTCTCGGGAGATCATGCCATGAAACCTAAGAAACAAAGTCAACTCAGAAACTGCATGCTTTCCACCTTTTCCAATAAAACAAGACAAAACAAACCCCCCACCTTCTCCTGTTGTTTTCCAGACAAAGTCCTGCCATATAATTGAAGGGGAGCAGTTGGGTTTAACTGTGCTTGTGTTTCTCTGGGCCTGGCCCCTGGCCAGCTTCTCGGTGGAGAGATGAACAGCACCAAAGTAGCTCTCAATTCATTTAACTACCATGAAATCAAAATTCACATCCGTCTAAGGGAAGATCAACCACCTCTCTCAAGAGGACAATTACCTTCCTATGTAGCCATCTGACCATATGGACATGCTAGAAAATATACAGAAATGTGTCCCATTTCCTTTCTTCACACCAGTGGCATTGCTCTAAAATTTTGGCTCAGAATCTAAGTTGGCAATTTTCCAGGACCCTGGGTTGCCCTTAATTGGCATGATTGCCCAATAATGTGCATAATCTGCATCATTGGATACTCCAGCCAAAAGCAAACAACTCTAATACTGGCTTTCACTCCCTGCTAAAACCCTATTTTTGATTAAAGAAAAAACAAGGAATAAGAATAAACATAACACACTCTTTACACAAACGTAGTAGATTCATCTACAACACTGTGACATAAAATGCTGAAAAAGAAAAAATGTCAGTGGTGACTGATGATTAATATTAACAATATAAAACCATCTTATATTTGTATGGTGATTTACAACATACAAAGAACTTATACATACATTATGCCCTTCTAGTAACTCAAAGATAACTAAATTGAGTGACTGCTCAAATGAAACTGATTGCAGCTTTTACTGGTACGAAAAAAACAAGTCACTTGAATCTGGAATGATAAATTTAAATGGTGCTGAAACGGCACCCAAATAATTTAGGAACCTTACTAGGGGGCAAGCGTCAATTTTGGGGAGTTTTTCTCATGGAAATGATTTAGTCTTTCTCAATTTAAGTCTTAAAACAGTTCATGGTAGGTATGGTCAAATCATGACAATTAGAACAGCTAGGTCAATGGCCTCCCGGAATTTCTTATCTCTATAAATTCCTTGGTCTTTCAGAACGAGGTCCACTCTGACTCTGCTGGAAGCAAGAAGATGGTAACCTATCCCTAGTAGTAACACATACTATTCGATTAGCATATTGGTATATTATTTTAAGTTTATATGACATCAATTAATAAAGTTAGTACAATTTAATATCTGTTTTAAAAAACTCAATTAATTTAAAAGAAAATCCCACTCAAGGAAACAAATTTTGGAACAAAACTTGACAACAATATTTAAAGAACCTTAAAACTATTCATATCAGTTGATCCCAAATTTCTACCCCAGAAAAAGCTTTATGCACCATGATGTTTCTTATGGTGTTACTTCTAATAATATAGTTTAAAAGCAACCTAAATGCCAAAAACAGAGAAATGACTAAATTATAGGCCAACCATAAAGAACAGCAGTGGCTCCCCCAATGCATAAGTGCCTATGTTCTATTTACAAGAGTTTTGAAACTTAAACAGAATTTTAAATAATTTAAAAATATTTGTTATATACAATATTGTTTATCTGATACAATCTCAAGTCATGAAAAACAAATGATTTTATTTGGGGAATGATGGGATTAGAGGTGATTTTTATTCATTTCCCCAAAGGGCAATATTTCTGTTTTTATTAACAATCAGAAGAATTAAGGACTTTAAAAATTATTACAACATTTTTCATAAAATAGAAAAATGCTTATTATTAATATTAAATGGAAAAATCAGGCTACAAAAATTTTATGTATAATATCTCAATTTTGTAAAAACCCTTAGGAAAATAGATCTTCAAAAGGTAATACTTCAGGGCCGGCCCTGTGGCTTAGCAGTTAAGTGCGCACGCTCCACTAAGGTTCGGATCCCGGGCGCACACCAACGCACCGCTTCTCCGGCCATGCTGAGGCCGCGCCCCACATACAGCAACTAGAAGGATGTGCAGCTATGACATACAACTATCTACTGGGGCTTTATGGGGAGGTAATACTTCAAATTGTTAACATTAGTTATTTCTGGGTAGTGTATATATATATTTTATATATATTTTTTCCTCATATACATCCAGGATTTTTATTTACTTATATGGCTTACATCTTTATTTTAACATTATTGCACATACATTTTCCCATTCTATTTTCTTCTCTATACTTGTCTATTTTCTGTATTTTCACCAACTAGATTACACTTATAATCAGAAAAATTAATTCTACTCATCCCAATTTAAATATCTCCATCTTGCTTTTATTTTCACTAAAAGCATCCATTTACCTTTCTCTCTTACATATTCCAATCTATAAAATATTTTCTGATAATCCATACTTACTCTCTTCCATAATACTTTGGTCTGTTTTCTACCTATTGGGAAAGAAAAAAAAGGATATTTGTGAAAATGCAAATATTCAGAACATTACTCAACATCTTGTATATGTGACAAACTAAAGCATATATTAAGAAAAAGAGGGCCGGCCCCATGGCTTAGCGGTTAAGTGCGCGCGCTCCGCTGCTGGCAGCCCAGGTTGGGATCCCGGGCGCGCACCGACAGACTGCTTCTCCGGCCATGCTGAGGCCACATCCCACGCACAGCAACCAGAAGGATGTGCAGCTATGACATACAACTAGCTACTGGGGCTTTGGGGGAAAAAAAATAAATAAATAAAATTTTAAAAAAAAGAAAAAGAATTAGAATAAGATTAGGAAAGCAATCTGGAGTCCCAGTTCTTTCAGCAGATCAACTGTGGCATTTGGATCAGTCACTTCATCTCTCAGACCTGTTTCTTATCTATAAAACACCGTGTATGTAAAAAAGAGTTGGACTAAATTATCTTTCATTTCTAGAATTTTATGAATCTGAAAAAATATTTACATTACTTTATCCAAAAAGTAAAATAAAACATCCAAAAGCTTAATGCTACAATTGTGTCAGAACAGACTGTGGCTTTCTCTCATCCTCTCCTTCCTGTTACTCCATAACCCCTTCTGTTAACAACTGGATATAATCTTGCCCTTTTGCTCTCCCATCAGTTCTTCCCTCATCACAGTTCATCTCCCTTAGCTTTTCACGTTGAGTGTGCTGGGCTGTAGCTAAAAACTGGGCCAGCAGAAAAGATGCTAAGTAATTCCTACTGGGGTAGACTGAAAGGGCGTATTTGCCCTGTTCATTCAAGAAACATTTACTAGATGGCAAATACGTGATAGGCACTGTCCTATTTGGAAGGGGGACATATCACTGTAATAAGACAAAAATTGTTACCCTTTTGAAACTTACATTCTAATGATAAGAGACAGAGAATAAAGAAGTTTAAAGAAAGAAACAAGAAAACAGGAAATGGTGATAAGTGCTACAATGAAAATAAGAATGGGTAATGTACAAAGGAGGGCTAAAGAGGTATTTAAGTTGGGTGGTCAGGAAAGGCCTCTCTGAGAAGACGACATTTAAACTGGGTCCTGAACGACAAGAAGCCAGGCCTAGCTGCAAAATCACAGGAATGGAATTTTATTGAGTTTGTGCTATGTGTTTTAACTACATTTGAAGATCATTTAATCCTCACAATGAGATATGAATTATTCCACTTCATTCTCCTAAGACAGTTTTATCATTCTCACTTTCTTGATGAGGAAACTCAGTATCAGCAAGGTTAGATAACTCGTTAAAGGTCACAGAGTGGTGGAGCCCAAGCTCAAATGGGGATTCTTACTCGGGAATAGCAAAAAGGGCCCAAACCCTTTGTCTATTTGACACTGACTCATCTGAATTAGTTCAATATGGCAGTTCCCAAAGCAACTCCAAGTCCGTCCTTTCAGTGACTACCTCCCCTGCCTCTGTACCGAGCCTGACTGCCAAGTCTAGGTTACCTACCTACTGGTCATCAAGATCTGGTACCGTTTTCAGCAAACTTGAGATATTTATTCATAGTGTAGAAAAAAATTTTGTGTTTCACTGAAAAACTATGCATTATCTACAGCATACACTACTAGCTTATCCAGCCCACTCCACTGTCTTTGAGCTATTTTGGAACAAGGTGGTAGATAACTGGTAGATAACTTCTTCCTGTGTGGTAGTGGTTTAACTGACCACTTTTCTACACACCCCGCCCCTGCCCCCGCCTGCCCCGCCGTGGAAAAACCAGTTTTGTCTCTATTTGCAATTCATCTAAACATTCCTTGACTCCATATAAATTTGTGCTATTTTGACTTTTCCTTTGAATTGATTATATCTGCCTGGTTTCCTTGTATCATATGAGTAAATAAATTTTTTAACATGTGTCATCTTCATATCTGTAGGAGAAATATGATTTTACCTTTTCCTGAAAATTATATTATATAATACTTTACCCTTCAGGAATCTTCTGTTCTCTGCTGAGGTTGTAGTCAGGTTATTGATCTTCTCAAGGTAAATTCTACCTGATTTGGTCTTATTGCATAATTTTTCTGCTCATAAGAAACTCAGTGTACTAAAAATATGCCAGTTGGTCCCTACGGCTACAGATGATGGTTATTCTATTTTTAGGTCCAAAGCTTATTAGAGTGTGGTCATGCATCTGCTTGAGAGCAAATCTTTGCTTTTGAGATGAAAATTCAATGCTTAAGTCTTAACTTAAAGAATTAACTTAAGGTTCTACAGTATTATATGATAAAATGCTATCCAGAAGGATAATTTTGCAGTGTCCATTCAAACTAAAAATGTGCACTCTCAGTATTTACATAAGGATGAATGAAAACAATGAGGATAAACTTTAAAACAATCTTGAAATATTTTACCTTCTAGGAGGCTTTCCTCCATAATGACTACCTGAATGTTTTTAATTAAGTACTTCATTGTGATTTCTTCCCAAGTTGGATTTCATCTAAATATGAGTAACCATCCTAATTAAGGAAAGCCAATTGGCTAAAATGCTATAAGAGCAAGCCCTCTTTTACAATAATTAATATCTTTCTCTGTTCAACTAAAAATGTGGAGTGCAGCAGCATGAAGGAAAATATAAGACCCATTCAATGATGGCACATAACTTAGCTAGTTAAGATAAGTAAAAAAACTGTTTACTTAGTAGCTGCCAAATTCTATAAGGCACATAAGTGTTGGTGTAATTATGCAGTTACTACCAGTTAGCAGTTATTTACTCTAGAGGAACACTTGCACATGTACACATGAAGAAATGTATAAGAGTGTTCACTGAAACACTGTTTGTAGTCATTTTAAAAATGGAAATAACAAATATACACCAATGGGGAATAACTAAACTGCTTTATAGAATAAACAATAGGTATAGTTTGAAAGAATGATGTAGATCTAAAGGGACTAACATGAAGAAGTCACTAAGACAAACCACTGAATACAAACATAAGTTATGGAATAATAATACAGTGTAACACTGTTTAGGAAAAGCGCACACACACACAATACTATAATAAATATTTATAGCATAGAGAGAGATCTGAAAAAATAGATACCAAATTCAAATGGCTACCTCTAGGAAGGTGGGGGAGAAATGAACTGAGGGGGCCCATGGGAAGGGCAAAAAAGAGACTTTAGTATTATCTGTAATATAATTTTTTAATAAAGAATGCATTCATGCATTACTTATATAGCTAATACCACAAGATTAACTTTTGTGCAATCTAATATTGGAGCCTTGACACATTAGAATGGGGTCCCTCAACAGAGTCCCCCAACATTTTGAGAAGAGGAGATCATGGTCTTTCCCTCAAATCATAGGATCTTTGCTGGTGGCTGAAGGTAAAGTACTTGATTGGACCTATGGGACTGAGGTAAAAAGAAAGGAAGATTCTTGAATACGTTCTACTCACTGACAAAAATCCTGGACAAATACAAAGAAGTGGTGGTGGCTGAGGGACTGGTGGCCACAAATGGTGTGGCAATCCAAGACTAATACTGATTGATTGATTATTTATTTATTTATTTATTTATTTATTTATTGCTGAGGAAGATTTGCCCTGGGCTAACGTGTGTTGCCAATCTCCCTCTTTTTGTATGTGAGCCACCACCACAGCATGGCCACTGATGAGTGGTGCAGGTCTGCACCCAGGAACTGAACCTGGACCGCCAAAGTGGAGTGCACCCAATTTAACCACTAGGCCACTGGGGCTGGCCCTGATTACTTATTTGATAGTCCTGCATTAAGTCCTGTAAATCAATATGCTTCCATTGATTGCCTAAGTAATCATCTTTATAGCACAATTGATTTTGGCCTTATGTTACTGAATAATTATTTTGCTTTACCCAAAAGAATTTTGAATTAAAAGAAATTAGGTAAACATTGATGATTAACACAGTACTTTTTTATAATAAGCAATAAGCCCAAAATAAAATTCACAAACAAACTACATCTTTTCTGCATTTCTATACTGGAAATGTCAATTAAAACTTAAACTAGGGGGCCGGGCCTGTGGTGTAGCAGTTAGGTTTGCACGCTCCGCTTCGGCAGCCCAGGGTTCACGGGTTCGGATCCTGGGCATGGCCCAATGCACCACTTGTCAAGCCATGCTGTGGCGGCGTCCCATGTAAAGTAGAGGAAGATGGGCACGGATGTTAGCCCAGGGCTGATCTTCCTCACCAAAAAAGACACCAAGAACTTGAACTAATTCTTTTTCTCTCTTGTGTAGATAGTGAAGAGGATCAGAATATGTCACCACGCCAAAACATGCCACTTTGGCATAAGGATTATTTTCAGCTGAAGGCAATTAAGAAACAGCAGACATAAGAAGAGCAATCTGCCCTCCCTCTTTCTGTCAGGGCATAAATTTCCCTTTTGTAAAGAAAATTTACATTTATAAAGGAAATTTACATTTATAAAGGAAATTTCAATTTGTAAAGGTGTCCTCCTCTCCTGTAATAGGAGGAAAATGGAATGACTCCAGAGACAACTCTTACCCCCTGAGATGACTGGAGTCTGCATAATAAACCTTACTAAACAACCCCTATTTACTACACATTTCCTAATCACCTTCTCACAACTTACCACCACCCTGAAAAGCCCAAATCCCTTTTCCTTTGTCTAGTCTCTTTTCCACACTTTATCACCCTTTGTTAAGATGGTATATAAGATCCTGGGTCTAATTGCCTCTTTGGGGTTTTCACTTATCTGCTGTAAGCCCTTTCTCCCCTGTGTGCATACGAAATAAACATTCCCTCTTGTTAATATCCCTTTTGTCAGTTTAATTTGTAGGCCCCAGACACCGAACCTAAGAGGGTAGAGGAGTTTTTCCTCCCCTACAATAACATTTAGATGTTTTGCTGATGTCTAAGATATCATTACTTCAGTAGTGATTTGGAATAGTCTTTTTAAACTCACAGATAGTGTAGCATTACTCTGATAATCAATTAAAGAGTTAGTCAGTAATACTAAAATGATTATTAATTATCCCAACTTAGGTTACTTGCAAATACATCAAACTGGGAATTTAAATGTTACATGCAAAAAATAAAAATGTATTTATGCTTACACAAACATTTGTATGCTTGTTTCTAAGTTTTTAAAATTCATAATAATAGTCAAGGGACTTTTTACAGATTCAAACTGGCTGAAGTGAATGTGACTAAGTCAGTCATGATTTTAAATTAGTACTTGTGTTGAATTACATGCTTTGCATTCTCCAATTTCCTATATTTAGTAGTTAACATTTTTTCATGAAACCATATCATGGGTAGGAAAAATGGGGAACAAGGAGAACAGAAAAGATTTTTAACTAAAAATAAAAGGTGCTCATAAAATGTTTTGTAGCTTGTTTTGCTTAAATGTTGAATGTCACGCCACCATAGAAAGAAAACTTTAAGTTAATCTACCATTACTGAATATAACTTAAAGTGCATTATACAATATAAGAATTCAATAAATAACTAAACTGTAGATGTCATTTTATAATATTTTAAATATCAATGAAATTCCTTAAATTAATATTTACTGTAGAGTTTTGTAAGTAATGACCTATTTTCGTCATACATAAAACATTTTAATCAAATTCACCAAACCACCCTCTTTCAAATTAAAGTCTTATTTCTCATATCTTATTTTCCACAAAAACAAGAACTTGTTTAATAAAGAAGTGTTTTACTCCCCAAAGGAAATGTGACAACAGCAGAAACAAACAATAAAAGCATTACAGATGTGAATTCCTTTCCCTCCTCCCCTACGACGCCATAGGTTCAGCTTTCAGATTACTTCTTTCACTAGGGAAACTCTGTTCCACAGCTAGAGTTCAAAACAGCTGTTCCAAAAAATTTATTCACATTTAAAGAACATGTACTTCTGGAGGCAATGCCACTAGAATAATGAACTAGAACATTTAGAAAATTTCCAAAATGTTTAATGATGCTCTTTTCTAACAGTGGTCCTGACTTGGTCAGAAGTCACAAGAAATCATCATCTCCTTACTTGTTAACATTGTGAAAAACAGTACATGTAGGTAGACACTTTAAACCCAGTCTAGAACGCTATATGATGCTTCTTAAAAGTTAGGCTATACATACATGAAACTGTAAGAAATAATATGACCTTGGACACATATTACTATTTTTTCAGGCAGCAGCCCAGAGTATGTATATAAAGGCTATACACAAAAAAACACTCTCAAGTGTCAAGATTCTGTTTTGCATTGTTTTTTAAAAAGGCTCAGGTGTTTGGAGGCATAGAAGGGGGGAAAGAGAGAAAAATACACATTTGGTATTTGCTTCCTGCAGTGGCTGACTCTGAATTAAAGGCTAGTAAGTCGGTCAATCGTTAACTCCAGCTTTGGATCTATTTTAATTTCCTATGTTAATGTCAGTGGGGAGGGGAGGGAGGGAGAGTGGAGTGAAAGGAGAGAGGAGGAGAAGGGGGAGGAGAAGGGGGGAGGAGAAGGGGGGAGGAGAAGGGGGGAGGGGTGGGGGAGGAAAAGAAGGAGGACGGAGAGGAGTTTTAAAACAGCTCAAAGACAATGAAAGACTGGAATCAGATAACCTGGAAGGATACGCTGCACATAGACAATGCAGTTTTCCACTGAAGCACAAATTCTTCACTACATTTTCTAAATTATTGTTTTTTCTCATTGCATTTTACACCGTAGAAAATATCAACGTGGATAACAGTTAAGCTTCAACAACCAAAAAAATTAACTTACAAAAACTTGAAGAAAAAGTACTGCCAGCATAGTGAGAGTAAGTGCTTACCAAAGAACTACAAAGTTGGAAATGACTTGTAGGGAAAAGGTGAGAAAAATGAAGTCAGAAATGTCAGGGAACTTACAAAGACTGTTAACTTTTTATTCTCCATTCATAGTGAGATAAAATTCTAGGTGCCTGCCTTCCTCCTCAATTCTGTGGCATTCCTGAGGGTATTTAGACCAAAGTTACAAGTACTAAGAATGCAGCTTGCTTTCCATTCTATTTCAGATTTTATCTAAGAAAACCATTAATCTTCAGCATGCCAACTAGGTTAGCTCTCTATCTACTGTCAGATTTTACAAATTCAATAAGGAATATCTAGAGTTTTGTAAAGCTCTGTAATTACTACGTCGGGACTTGCTGAAAACCAGTTATTCAGCTTCTTGAGATCGGTTATTTTTTTAATTAGTAGACAGCATTAGAAAAGGATAATAGGTAAATTTTTAAAAACAAACTTCTTTGTATTCACCATTTTCCCACCTTAGATTCAAGTACCTTCTAGGTAGGAGGGATAAAGAGGTGGAAACTACTAATCTGTTTATATACCAGTTAACTGGTAAAGGGGTTCTTTTTGGAATTGTAGTTGTGATCTCCAACTTTATAAATGTACTTCTCCATCAACGTTATTACAGATTTTGACACCAAAGCGTATCTTACTACCCAACTGCTTACGAACACAGATTTTTCAACAAAAGCAAAAGATGACACTTTTTAAAAGACAATTTCAAAAGTAAAATATGGTAAAAAAAAAAAAAAAAAGGCTTTTGAGTGATAGGTTGATTTTAAAATAGTGGGTTTTAATAATTCAGTACTACTACTCAGCATTTATAAAAAACGCTTTCCAGCTGCAAAGCATATTATGTGTTAAATAAGGGATCATCATAACACCCAAGAGATATACGAGCACGATAATCTTTGTTTTCATAGAATCAGAAGTTGAGCTATAGGCTGTGTCAGCACATAGTGGTGATCAGCAGTGAAGCTACGATTTCAATTAAAGTGCTTTCCTCCCACTCTTGTACCAAACTCGTACACTCCCACCTAGCAGAATATGTCCTCTAACACAGAGTTAAGTGTAAAACAAGTGCTTTTGTACCTCCCATGCATTCACTTAAGTCTTTATAAACACCTACTTATGTGTCAAGTATTGTTCAAGGCACCTGAGAAATACTGATCAACAAAACAGACCAAGAGCCCTACCTGAGGAAGGGAAGACAGCAATAAACATACTAAATAAGTAAACTATCTAGTCTGTTACAAAATGGAAAGTATTATGAAAACAAAGTAGAATAGGTAAAGATTGGAAATGATGGAGAGTGTCAAAGCATAATTTTAAGTACGGTGATCAGGATGGGTCTCATTGAGAAGGGAAGACTTGAGAAGACTTGAAGGATATGTAAGAATTAGCCACGTGGATATTAGAGAGAAGAACATTCCAGAAAAAGGAGTTAGTGCAAGGACTCGGAGAGAGGAATACTGGTGGAGTACATGAGGAATAACAAGGCTGGTGTGGCTGAAGCAGAATGGGGGAGAGAAGAAGGGATGGGGAAATAGTAGGAGATGAACACAGCAAAACGAAGTGGATGGGAGACTCCACAGGGCCTTATAGGCCATTGTAAGGACTTGGCTTTTACTCTGGAGTGAAATGGGAAGCCAATGCACAGTTTTGAGTAGAAGAGTGACATGATCTGATTAGAGTTTTAAAAAGAACATTCTGTGATGAGAATAGACTACGAGGGGAAAGATCAGTTAAGAACTATTTCAGTTACACAACTGAGAGACTACTGTATGTTAGGGCAGAATAATTTACTATGACAAATCGACTTTTATATATAATAACTAGACACAATAGAAGTTTATTTCTTGCTTATATGACATTCCTGGATAAGTATTCAGGTCAGAAAGACAACTGTCCTACAACCAGATATCTTCCATCTTGTAACTCCACCATCTCCTTGTTGAGATCTCCTTGTTTTTATCTGAATCCAAGACGAAGGGAAAATAATAGGTAGAAAGTTTTAATGGGTGTGGCATTAAAGTTCATTTCTATTCTACAAGAGAAAACTGACACACAGACATAACTATCTAAAAGAAGCTAGGGAAATTTAGTCTAGCCAGGTTTCCCAAGAAAGGAAGAATGGATTTTGGTGGGTATCCAGCAGTTTCCACAGTTCATACCTGAATGGTAGCTACGGAGATAGTAAGAAGTGGTAGGATTCTGGAAATATTCTGCACATATTCTGCAAACAGACCCAATATGATTTCCTGATGGATTAATTGTGGGGTAGTGAGAAAGAAAAAAAAATTCAGGGATGATGCATGGTTTTTGATCTGGGTAACCGCAAGTAAGGAAGTGCCATCAACTGAGCTGTGGAAGGCTGTGGTAAAAGCAGGTTTGGGGACGAGGGCAAAGCTCAGTTCTGTCTTCCACACGTTGTATTTGAGATGTCTATTACACCTCCCAGGGAGGATGTAGAGCAGGCAATTGAGTCTACAGTCTGGAACGTTGGCAGAGAAGACTGGACTAGAAATATAAGTTGTATTAAAACCTAAACCCAGTAAGATCATCAGGGAGTAAACACAGGTCAAGAAGAAATGAGGATCAAGGACTGAGCCCTGGAGCACTAGATCAAGAGGTCAGAGAGAGAAGACGAACCAGCAAAGGAGACTGTGGAGACAGGAGAAAAACCAAAAGACCGTAATGTCCTGGAAATGAAGTGAGGAAAGTGTATCAAGGAGGAAAGCATCCTTGCCTATGTCAAGAGCTGCTGACAGGATAAGCAAGAGAAGAACCGACCACTAGATTTAGCAAGGTGGAAGTCACTGGTGACCTTGAGAAGTGGTTCTCAAGGGTGATAGTGGCTAACAGCCTGACTGGAGAGGGTTTAAGAGAAAATGGGAGAAGCAGGATTGGAGACTGCAAGTACAGACAACACTTTCAAATGTTTTCGACAAAGAGGAGCAAAGAAATTGGGCCGGGCAGATGGAAAAAGTAGGGTTAAGAGAAGTTTTTAAGATGGGAGAAATAATAGGATGTTTGTGGGCTGATGAAAATGATCTTGCATAAAGAGAAAAACTGTTGATGACGGAGGAGGAGTGGCAGGAGGTGGGGGGGAATTGCTAGGATTATGTCTTTGAGTAGATGAGAGGAAATGGGATCTAGTATAGTGGAGAGCTGGCTACCATCTATGATAATGGGCAAGAATGCAGACTATGTGGACCCAAATGCTGATAGGTGAGTAGATGTGGTGGTGGAAGTTCTCTTCTGATTGGTTCAATCAGGAGTAAAGCAGGAGACAAAGATTATGACCTGAGAGGAGAGGGAGTAAGGTATTGGAGGTTTGAGGGGAAACGAGAAGGGTGAAATGGATTAGGAAAGCGCAGTAGGACTCTCAGGGAGCATTAAGTACCAACTTGAGGTTCATAATGTAACGCGAAGCCTGGTCAGCACTTTCTTTTTCTCCAGCCACATTCAGTTTCTTGGGAGTAGGTGCAGAGCAGGCAGAGGTAGATTTAAACAGGGCTGTGGTTTTGCCAAGCAAGCATGACATAAGAGAGGGTCATGAGAGGGAGTTGACTGGTTCCCCAACATCTACTAGACTTTTCCCTCTCATTCAACCATGACTCTCTTGTCACCAAGTCCTGTGAATTCTACTGCTTTCCAGACTCCTGTTTCCCGTCTCTCTTGGCTATTCCCAGAACCAGTGTCTTATTCTATGCCTTTATCACTTTTCACTAGGATTACTGTAATCCCTTCTAAACCTGTCTTTTTGTCTCTAAAATGTCCACCCTTCCCCCTGGCCCATCTTCCACACTGCAGTCAGAAGGTGCTTTCTAAGCCTAAATCTGATCACGTTTTTCTCCTGCTTAAAACACATTCACTGGGGCCAGCCCGGTGGCACGGTGGTTAAGTGCACGCGCTCGGCTTTGGTGGCCTGGGGTTCGCAGGTTCAGATCCCGGGTGTGCACTGATGCACCGCTTGTCAAGCCATGCTGTGGTGGTGTCCCATATAAAGTAGAGGAAGATGGGCATGGATGTTAGCCCAGGGCCAATCTTCCTTAGCAAAAAAGAGGAGGATTGGCATCGGATGTTGACTCAGGGCTAATCTTACACATACACAAAAAACAGGTTCACTTCCCACAGGTATGAGGATGAAGTCCAAACTCCTAAGCTTAGAACACAGAAGTCTGTATTAGTGCTGCCTGTTCAGCACTCTGCTCTCATCTGCCACTCTCCCTCATGTACTGTGCACTGGGCCACAGGAACTCCACACACATGTAAGGAGGTAAATGCCACCAACTCTGCTGCAATGGCTGATTTACTGCTCCATTCCCCACCTAGACAGTAAGCTCCTTGAGGAGAGGGGTCTTGCTTTATTTGACTTGAATCCTGAAGACGTAGCAGATAGCATTCTCTCACAGAATACCGGTTGAATGAATAAATATATACATGTCACAGAAAGAACTGGAGCCTCTCTAAGAGATACAGACATTAATACACACGTTTTTGTAAACCATGTAATAAGAGCATTGTGTTGCAAAATAAATTACACGACTCATTTACTCATTCAATAAACACTTAACAGTCTTTCTTGCACACCATAGCCAGGTGCTGGATATAATCCACTGTGGTGAGACAGGTAAGTAATGATTACAGGCAATTTCCTACTTCTATAACCAGATCTGAAGAGAAACTTTTTAAAAACACGTGCTAGCAAAATGTATATCAAATATACATCTAACTGGTATTGTGGCTAAAATTAGAGTACAATATAAAATATGTAACTTTCTCTACATTTCTCATTACGCTAACAGCCCTGATTTGAGTTTGGCGTATTTTGTCCAGCCTGAGTCAGCTTTAACCACCCAGCCTCGAAAAACACAACTGCGGTTGTTACAATAATGAGGAGCTATGCTCAAAACTGCTCTCCAGCTCCTGCAACACCAACTCCAAAAATGGGTCACACAGAGTAGACTTGGTTTTATGTGTTTAAAAGTTCTAACTACATTCCCACTGTTTGGCTGCCAGGAAAAAAAAAAGTGTGTCCATTCCAAAGCCTCATGTTTAAGAATGGTCAAATATCAAACTGGTTTGATTTATATAGTATTAGTATGAATCAATTAAAGATACAGAACTTCTTTGATATCTCTATCTAAATATATATATTGTATGCCTATGCAATTTATACCTGTGTCTGTCTCTCTGTATACATACACACATGCACACACACACATATATACATTTACTTGAATTCAACCAGGTGTTTGACATAAACTAAGAAAATCATTTTTTACATAGTTAAAAATCACCTAAGGATATATTTTATATTTACTATGAACTGTATTTCACTGAATAAATTATATATTTATACATATCTATATTGCTACAGAGCTGTATAAACAAAAATATGTACCATTACTTTATGGGTGATAAGGGATTTCCAAGGGTAATTCTGATTCTATAAGACTTTCACTTTATGTGTTAACTTCAGAATTAACTCCACCATACGATACAACTGCATCATAACAGTATTATTAAAAATCATTTTCAAGCTTTTAAGTATTTGCTTGGTTTCTAAAGCATGCCTAAAATACTCAGTTGTGGACCTGGACATCCTTCCCCTTAAAAGGATTATTTATATTTAAATTTCAAAATTTTCTCTTAACAACAGCCTTTAATAAAAAGCCTTCTATGTTTTAGCATTCACAATGACAAGTGGCACGATTTTCTGAAATTAGAAAAAATGCATTAGATATAATTTTACTTTCTGTCAAATTATGTTACTTCTTACTATTAGATATATTGTGTTTTAGCATTCTGCCTCCAATAATTTATGATTTGTTTGAACAGTTGAATAATGCAGGTTTTAAAATAAGGTGCTACACATCTTGGTCTCAAGAATGCTAACAGAAATTCAGCTGAGAAAGAGCAGAACATGAAGTTCATCACCAGAACTAAGGGCTTAGACCACGAGAGAAGGTCACAGACATGGCTAGTCACTACATATATGCTCCTTTGGGTGAGCATAATTCCGCAGCCTCTGAATTAACGATCTGTGATACAATGCGACAGTTAGAAGAAAAGGGAATGGAAATGTGCACATAGAGAACAAATGAACAGTCAGTTCTCTCTTTCTCACAACTGTAGTAATGTCCTTAAAGGCACTGGATCCATTTTTATAATTATAATTAGCATCCATAGATAATTAATCACTTTTATTTAAAAGAACCATCAACTTACCTATTGTATTAACTTTTCTCTTTTTCTCTCCACATTTCAGTGGTAATTAAATCCTGTTGCTTTTTCTCCTTTAAGACATTGCGGCCACTTAGTGCTTAATGTCCCCAAACCAATTCCTTAGTTAAATATTTGAGGTTGAATATCAGCTGGTTCCTCTCTACATTTTTATCCTTATTGTTCATCGCTCCCAAGAACCTTTAGCTCTTCCAAACCAAACATTTATCATCTAATCAAGACTAACACGGAAACTTTCTTTCTCCAAGAAGTATTTTTAGGTTAGCTCCACCTCACTGATTAATCCTTTATTTTCATTTCAAATAGATATCTAAGTTATCTGATTGTTTTATAAGAATTTAATGGGACTGACGACTGCTCAAAATAAGTAGACCCTTAGCACTAGTGGCTTATAAATACTTTCGGTTTCTATATTTATAAATCTAATCACTAGAACCATATTGAGTGTGAATGTCATTTCTTTAAAAGGAAGCCACTTCCCCTATTTAGTAACTGCCCTTTAGTTATCACCTGGTGAAAACAGGAAGACACTGAACACTAGAGAGACTGGTCAAATATAGAAACAAGTTGTTATCATCACTGATTTCCAAAATAAATATACAGATTTCATGCATGCATAAATTAATCTTTATTAAGCAGTCAAACTTAAGTAACTAATAGATCATCAGTTTCGAATAATGTGTGAGGACGGTTACAATCTGCAAGAAGAGCCAGTCCACAGTAAATTCTTTTGCACGTGGAGCAGCTTTCTGTGCCCACCAATTTGCCACTAGAATATGATTGCTAATTTCTTGTGAAAGAAAACTAACCACAGGGAAAACGATGAATAGATTCCTCAATTTAAGTAAGAAAATCTCAATTGTACCATTTGCTCTTCTGATTTCCCAATGTTTGCATGCCTTCCTTTAGCCAACAGCATAGAACATGACGGTCTAGGGTATGGCAGTATTCAGTCAACCACTTCACAGAACTAAATCAAGAGAAATCATTTGCAGAAACTCTAAGAGCCATCCACTCTCCTAGTAGTCCATGCTGTACCTTTGCATCAGGCAGATCACCAGAAGGCTATACACTTGGACCACATCGGCTTAGCCCTTTAAAAAGTAGCTTCACTGATTTGTTGCTCCATAATGTTGTGGCAACTGCTGTAAAAAACAACCATCAATCCACTTTTGCACAGGCTGTGAAACTACAATTGATCACTGTATATAACATCCATAAATGTACTCCACATAATAACCTACATGATTTTTAAAAATAATTTAGTTCAGGTAAAAACTGGATCCTACCAGCCTTTCTGATCAGTACATAAGAGTTATGTACTTATTACTGTGATCTTCTTTCACACTATTATACTGATCCTCAATCAGCACTGCAATCAATTAGCATATTTGTTGTTTCTTTTTTATTTTCCTCACCTTTTCTTTTTTTATTCCTTTTATTACGTCTTCATTTGTGTGGTCTTAAATTCTTTTGAGAAAGGCAAAATATAGATATTTCTCATTAAGATAATTGTGTTACTAATACTTCTGGACTTTTCACAGAACTACTGCCAATATCTCACTTTCAGTTCAAATTTTAAAAGGTTGTGCCTGGTCAGAGTACGAAACAAAATAGAACATTTTATTAAATAGCATTTTAAAAAAAAATTCTCACTACATGTAAAACTATTTCATCATCCTTGATCACAGCACGGTAGCAAGGAAATGCAATCACCAAGCACACACTCATTCCACACATATACTTATGCAGACTGGACATCTACATGTATTTGAATTGCAACAGGACATTTAAAAGATAGTGTCTTGAAATCCCTGCCTAATTTTGTAAATTGGTTCTCTTTTTTTGTGTGTGTGTGAGGAAGATTAGCCCTGAGCTAACATCTGTTGCCAATCCTCCTCTTTTTGCTGAGGAAGATTGGCCCTGGGCTAACACCCATGCCCATCTTCCTCTACTTTATATGTGGGACGCCTGCCACAGTATTGCTTGATAAGTGGTGCATAGGTCTGCGTCCAGGATCTGAACCTGCAAACCCTGGGCCACCGAAGCGGAGCATGTGAACTTAACCACTACACCACCAGGCTGGCCCCTAAATTGATTCTCTTTATGACTAACTAAATAATTCCAGAGCTACTGGATGTTTTTTTTAAATCAGATGTCACAATAACAAAATGCATTTCAACATTTTTTTAAACAATGGAGAAGCAATTCTTTTTAATAGTATATCATCTAAGAAAGTTATTATGATTCTATATTACCTAATATATATTCAGACTTCTCCAATTGTACCTAAAATGTATATAGCTTTAAGTAGAGAGAGAGATAGAGACAGAGATAGAGAGATACATATCTAGCTCCAGGACCCTATCAAGGTGCATGCGTTGCATTTGGTTTGCATGTCTCTTTAATCTCCTTTATTTTAGAACAGTCCCACCCCTGTTTTTTCTTTTAGGAAAATGACATTATTTACAAGCCTAGGACAGCTGTCTTACAGAATGTACGCATTCTGGATTTGTCTGATTCATACTTCATAAACAGATTTAAGTTAAACATTTTTGGCAGAAATACTATATGTGACGTTGTATATGTCTCACTGCATCACTTCAGGAGACACGTCAGTTTGTCCCATCACAGATAGTGCTAAATTCGATCACCTGGCTAAGAATGTGACTGCCAGATCTCTCCACTATAAAGATGTATTTTTCTCTTTGCAATTCACAAATAATTGGTGAGACCGTATGAATATCCTGTTCACCTGCCATCTTTCACTCAATGGTTCTAATATCCAATGACGATCTTTGCCTAACTCAATTATTATTAGTGTAAATCAGTATCATTCTTTCTATATTTTTAGCCACCATTCTATTGTAAAGAGCAACTTTAGATTTTCCCCCTTCTTTTTTTTCTCTTTGTACTGGGCTAGGTTTTTTTTTTCTTTTAAGTATCATTATGGACTTATAGATTCCCTTTTCCTTCAATGTACTATAATTCATTACTATCATTATTCTTTTTGATGTCAAATTGTCCCAAATTTTGCCTGTGGAACCCTTCAAGTGGGCTCTTATGTCTTTTTGACATGTTCCCATCCGTTTTTGAGCCTTTCTTGCTTTCTGACATAACAAAATGTTCCAGGATCTCTCTGCCCATGTTCTGGGATGAGGACATTCTCTAAGGAGCAATGGCTCCTTTTAGTAGGAAACAGCGCTCTATCCTATATTACACACAAAATTATTTTAGAATTACTACACAAATACCACTAACAACAACAAACTACTAAGTAGGGTTAAAGATCTTTTTGTAGGTTATGGTTCTTAAAATATTTCCCTCTAAGTTTGTACAGTCAGAATAATATGTTTAAAAGCTACTTAATTTTTGGTGATCATGTTATAAATTTGTTAAGTTCATTTGTTTCTATTCGTGTTCAGTTTTAGGGTTTGCTTTTTTATCATTTTTATTTAATTGTGTTGTATGAATATGTGAAATATTTGCATAGTTCACAAGTCACAACTATATAAAAACACATCCTCAGAGAAGTCTCACTTCCATCCTTAACCCCTCCACAGTGCTCCTCACCCGCTCCTTATGGTTAACTTTACACTGGTCTCTGGGTTAATCCTTCTTGTGTTTCTCTTTTGCAAAAATAAGCTTTGTTTTTTTTCTTATTTTCCCTTCCTTATTACTAAAAAAGGATCATAATTACTATACACACATTTTGTATCTGGAAATCATTCCATATCAGCTCACAGAAATCTTCCTTATTCTTTCTAGTATTACAGTTGAGTCAGTCAGTCTCCTGTGGACAGACATTTAGGTTTTTCCCAATATTCTGCTATCACAAATAATCCTACAACGACAAACTCTGAGCATATGTTATTCTATATCTGTACAGTAATTCATCAGGGTAAATCCCTGGAATTTGGACCGGTAGGTCAAAGGGTAAATGCAGGTATAGTTTTGTTAGATATTACAAAATCCTCATCAAGTTGTAGCATTTCACATTCCCATCAGCAATATATGAGAGCGTCTGTTTCCTCACAGTCTTATCAACTAAGGATATCCTAAGCTTCTGAACTTTTGTCAATGTGAAAGGGGAAACTGGCTCTCCATGTATTTTAATTTGCATTTCCCTTATTATTAATGAAGTTGAACATCTTTTCATATATTGTCATTTAACATATCTTTTTTGGTGAACTGTCCATGTCTTTTGCCCATTTTTTAAATCATGATTTAAATCTTTTTTTAATGGAAAAATTACTTCAACAATGGTACAATGATGCCTTCAAACTTTGCTTTAAAAAGAATAAAACATAAAAAATGGAAGAAAAATGTATGAATTAACTGAAAAAGAATACTAACATCACTTAAAACTACGCTGTCATATTCAAACAGTCCATTAAGAAGCAGCAGTTATTTCAAGTGAGAAGAATGTTAAGAAAAATGCATTCAAGTTATAATTTTAGGATGCTAACTAGCATAAACGGTTAATCCCACAAATAACCGAGCCACTCAGGAAAGGCAAAGCTTGGGGAAGAGAGGATTGAGAGACATTTTGTTGTAACCGTTTCATCACGCTCACCTCATTAGTACAGGTAATTCTCCGAGGATGCGGGGCTTCCTGCTGCAGCTGATACACTGCGAAGGCAGAAAGTAAAAGATGTCAGTGTCTCTTACGCAGAACATCAGCCTATATTAGGAATCACAAACTGGCTGCTTTCTTATGTTTACAATAAAACTGTGGTGCAGTCCCACTTTTTATTATATTAAAATTTGTTATAAACAAAGCCAAGAAAGTAAACCAAACTAAATTTAGCGAAAGCCCAGGAGCAAGCACAAATAGAAAAATCATAATCCACACAAGTGTCTTTTTACCTTATAACCAATCACGACTGGATATTTGGCTCTGTTTTCCATAATCTGGTCATTCATTTTCCCTAATTTTTGTGGATGTATTACATAAAGCATGTCTCTGATATAAACAAATAATGGTTATATATTTTCAAAGCACACTATTAAGTGTCAAACTTGAAATGAAATTTAGGATTTATAGGCTAGAAGTAACAGATATGCTGTTTTTCTCCCATTTTTATATTGTGAACATCTATCTTCAAAGATAATCTCCCCTAAAAACAAAATTTCTGAGTCAAAGTTACCACTACTGCTTCAACTAGGGCAAATGCAGCAAAAGAAAGAATTCTGGTACTGATATAACTTGCCGAGGAGAGGATAATTTTTAGGGTGTCTGAAAATGGATCAGTGAAAATTATACTGATACCATGACATTCTAGCCTCAAGTCAGGCTTTTTGATTTGAAATGAAGAAAGAATG
Source organism: Ceratotherium simum simum (assembly GCF_057802395.1). Taxonomy (NCBI): domain Eukaryota; kingdom Metazoa; phylum Chordata; class Mammalia; order Perissodactyla; family Rhinocerotidae; genus Ceratotherium; species Ceratotherium simum. The sequence continues at coordinate 54,144,673 of NC_141908.1, forward strand.
AATACAATGTGTGGTTATCAGAGAAAGTACATTTATATATGTCTAAGTTTATCTCTGGGAGGGAATTTTTTTTCTATTTCTACATATATAATCACATATAATTAAATTTAAGACCATATTTAAATACTTAAAACATTTTGTCAACATAACATAAAACTACCCAGACATCTGAGGTTGTCAGATAAAGAATGACTAGATTTCAACTGGATATCATTATATAGACTCCATCTCTGACCATATTCATTCATACATATCATAGGAACATATATAAATATATACAATTAGACAATATATACAACTAAACCACATATATGTATATACACAATATATATACTGAGAACATCCACAAACACACATCACTGTTCTGTATTGCTGTGTAAAGGCGATATAGCATTGTGGCTAAGAACTTGAACTCTTGAACCAGACCACCTGGGGTCTGAACACTGGGGCTCTGCCAGTAACACTGCATACTGTGCCTTAGTGTTCCTCATTTGTAAAATGGGGATAATAGTTTCTATTTCATAGATTACTGAAAGGATTAAATAACTTACGATACGTAAAAGACTTAAAATAGTCCCTGGCACATAGTACACACTCAAAGATTAGCTATTATTACATGTAGGTGACTGATATTAATACATAAAATTCTTTACCATAATATTTGGTTACCAGGATGCATCTTGAGTTTATCACCAAAACATAACACCATGGTAATGCTATAATTTAAAAGGTACTGAGAAGATACAGACTTACTGTTCAAAAAATCAAAACCAAAGCACAGTCTCAGTTAATAATGTTTGAAATTTTACTGATAGAAATGTATTCCTTTGCCTTTTCTTCCTGGTTGCAAAAATCTCTAACAGAGGTAATAAATTAAAATAGTTTTAGATACTCATATTTTATTGTGAGAGTTAGTTTTTCAAAAATATTCCTGTGAATACATTTTTATAGATTAAAGAGATGATATGAAGGGAGTAATTCTGAGATGGGGAAGGGAAGGAGGAGAGCACTGAAACCAAACGTGTCTGGTCCCAACAGTGAGAGCACATGTGTATCACCCAGAGATATGTGTAAATCTCCATCCTCCCTAGAGAAGCTCAAACATGACTTTCAAAAAGGGAGGATTCTTCAGGGCCATTCCTTCATATTGGTAACTGTATAAGACGTGAAAATTCAGTTCACATTTCTGCTTTATCAGTTAATTCTCAAAAGATCAGTTGTTTTCCTTTATCAAGAAAATGCTTTGAAAAGTGCTGTCCTCTATGGAAACTCAATTATGAGAATTGAGTGGTAGTCAAGAAGGACATTAAAAGTTACTAGAGAAAGCAAAATGTTGATTTTGATTCCAAGTACAAACACTGTGGTATCTGGTTATCATCAGACATGCATCTACCTACTCAGTAAGCAAACATTAAGATAAGCCAGTGTGAAAAAAGGAGTAATTGTCACATGAGAATTTCACCCTTTGTTTTAATCAGAGTTTCAAAGGGTACAGTTCTGTTTCACGGAGAGAAGAAATTTTTAGACAAACGCCACCTCACTGGCTACCAATGGTTAGTCTATTATAAATAATACATAAAGTGGGCCTTTGGATATTATATAACTGAATATAACATACGAATTCAGGGAACACCTATCAAAAGGATCATTAAAAAACTATACACAGTAATAAAGACTAATTAATTCAGGCCCTTCTCAATTTAGAATTTTTAGTAATTTAAACTGGAACTCAGCTGAAATTTCAATTGCACAATCATTAAATGATTCACCAAAAATTAATAGTTAAATTCAAGATGAGAAGATATATAATTTAAAGTAGTTAACACTTTTCAATCATCTTAGAAGTGTCACTGCTTATATATTTATTAATGAATTTCTCAGTACTCAGAGACAATACATTGTTAATCAAGTTCAGAAATCACAAGTTGGTATCTTGAGGTCAAAACTGGCTCGCAAGTGTTTTGCTTGCTGTTTTCTAAATTTAAATTTGTTTTTAACATTTAAAAATTAAGAGATTTAACAACAACCAAAGCAGAAGAGAATTCCAGCTTCTCTTGAAAAATCAGCAGATGTGACAACATCGGACCCAGAGTTTTAAGTGACCACAATAAAATGAAGCTAATTACGAGCTACTCCCTACAGACAGGGCACCCATGCTCTACTTTCTCACAGTCACCCCCACCTGACTCGCTTGCCTCATTTATTACATGTTAGGCCTCTGTTTTAATTCAAGCAATACGTATCTAAAAGCAATAAAACTATTTATTTAAAAAGAGTGACCTCAACTTAGACTTCTTGTTAATTCTATTTTCCTATTGTTTTGTACTTGTAAGGTCTTAGAATTACATTTCCACAAACTCAAGTGAACCAAAATCAGAAAGCAGAACAGAGGCATGGGTAAAGTAAGTTTCTTAAAGGATCACAGTAAAAATAAGTTTCTTATAGACTCTCATTGTGAAAAGCTATTCAGATCCCACCATGCTAAAGACAGAAAAAAAAACCTTAACATGCTGCGTCTCGACATTAAAATTTAACTGTCCCCTTTAGTTTTATAGATTTAATACATAATAAGTGAACAACCAGAACATTCTGAATAGTTTTTGTTCTGCTTGTACCTCCCTATGTGGACTGACATATCTGATTTCTTAAAAATCTCAATCCATTTAGATTTCACTACCATTTTGAGAAATTTTTTTTAATTACAAAAATTAAAGTCACATCACAGAGAAGATGATGACTGCATTACGGTTTGTCAGTCCCTAAGACTGTCATAAAATTTACTGCCAATTATCAGTTCTAAACAAGACATACGTAGGTCTAGACTCGGAATTAAACAAAATGGCTCAATTATTAAGGGTACTGGGCAGGGCCTACTACCCCAGTTATTTAAAATTCCAGTCTCGGGGCCGGCCTGGTGGCGCAGTGGTTAAGTTCACGCACTCTGTTTTGGCAGCCTGGGGTTCACTGGTTCGGATTCCAGGCGGGGACCTACGCACCGCTCATCAAGCCATGCTATGGCGGCATCTCATATACAACTTAGAGGAAGATGGGCACAGATGTTGGCTCAGGGCTAATCTTCCTCAGCAAAAAGAGGAAGACTGGCAACAGATGTTAGCTCAGGATCAATCTTCTGCACCAAAAAAAAAAAAAAAAAAAAAAAAAAAATTCCAGTCTCTATTGATGAAATAAGGGTGTCAATGGGACGGGACTGTCAGTCTTTAAAATTTTTCCCATTAAAATGCACAGACTTCTAAACAGACGAACTTTTTAGGATACTATTAATAAATATCTTACTGGAGATTATCTACAGCTAGCGGAATATAAAACTGCAAAACTGTCTGATAATGGCAAAGACCAAACAAACAAACGAAAAGCAAATTAAAAAACTCAACCTAATCATAATTTCTTCAGGATCAGAATTTTGACAAACACATTTAACAATGTATATGATCATCATAGCAATTACTTCCATATTAGAATGCAATTTTTACATGTTTTCTTATTAGTTAAAATTTGCACATATTCACATTCTTGGAAGACAATACCATGATTTTATAAGAAAAATTGACATGACCAGTTTTAAAAATGAACCTTTCCACTTGGCTTTAACATAGTTTAATCATAAAATTTCCTTGAATTGGTAGTTTTTTCACTTGATGGTAAGATTAAAAGTCTATTCTAATAATTTCCTCCCTGTTTCTACTATTAAAACGATGGGGGGTGGGGCAGGAACTCAGGCACTGAAGTTACTAACAGAAACTATAAGACTTAGTGGCAGAGGGGCCGGCCCCATGGCTTAGCGGTTAAGTGTGTGTGCTCTGCTGCTGGTGGCCCGTGTTCGGATCCCGGGCGCGCACCGATGCACCGCTTCTCCGGCCATGCTGAGGCGGCGTCCCATATACAGCAACTAGACGGATGTGCAACTATAACATACAACTATCTACTGGGGCCTTGGGGAAAAAAAGGAGGAGGATTGGCAATAGATGTTAGCTCAGAGCCGGTCTTCCTCAGCAAAAAAAAAAAGAGGAGAATTAGCATGAATGTTAGCTCAGGGCTGATCTTCCTCACAAAAAAAAAAAAAAAGACTTAGTGGCAGAAATGTCACCAAAAAAGGAAACATGCCACTTTTTAAAAAAAAACAAATGATAGCTACTGTAAGACATCTGAAGATACAGAAAATACAAATTGCATATATTACATTTAGTAATCAATATTCTTCAGGAGGGAAAATAACCACCATGATTCAATAGCAGCCTGAGGCTTCATAAAAGCTCTGATATAAAAATGTGCAAAGTGCAAGTCAGAGCAAAGGGAACAAAGATAAACTGAAACTAGAAAATGCAAAGAAGAATTTTAAATAGACTGGCTGCCAACGAGATTATGAGACAAAACCTTTTGGAGGTAAAGAACATTACTCATTTTTATACATTCTTTGAACTATACTCCCCAGAAACAAAAAGGCAGCAGCAGGGGTAGGAGGAAAAGCATCCACGGCAATATTTTTAGAGACTGTTCCTATTTTGCTTACTATAATTAGCCCAAAGTAGCAACCTATTAAAACTATCTATTGTTCTGGGAACATGAAATCAACAAGAATCTGAATTGCTGCTCCTTCAGCCAGCAAATTTCAGCAACTTACAAATATCAAAATTAGAATAACATTTACAAAGATGTTAATAATGTATATTTAAAGCACACGTTTCTTAGGTGAGCTTACCCAACTCTATAGACAACAAATAAAAACTTACAGTGCCAGTTTCTGCAATAGTGCATTCGTGGATTTCTTTTAAAACTACTTTGGTTATATTAACCCTATTTCCACTTTTAAAAAATCTGAACTATCTTTTACTTGATGAAACAATATTCTCTAGGAAACAAGGAAGGGAAAAAAAAATAAAGCACTAAGAACCCAGGCTCTTTGAAGAAATTTTTATTCTAACGCAAAGTTTAAAGAGTAATACAGAATTCAAACGTCTCTCTTTTATATTTGGGAAAGCAATTGCCTAAAAAAAAACAAGACACTTCTTTTGCCTCTTTTCACCCATTCATTCTATCAAGATGGCCTTCTGACATCATCATTTATATATTCCTTTTTCATATAAATAATCAGGATCTGAGAACAATTAGATTGCTTGAATTTTCAGCTAGCTTCTCCTCAAATTAGTTTTATCAGCCATTGTCAATAAGAGGTCTCAAGTTGGATATGGAATTCCATGCAAGCTCTGAGGGATGAGATGCATTCTAGACACGCAAACCACACAAAGACTTGGTAGAAATACTCCTGTTTCCTCACAATTACTTCTATGCTATTGCCAAATCCTGTTGTGAACTAACTTTTCAGTAATGGAACAAAATGGAATGAACCTTCCTAACTAATGATCCTAATATTTTTATATTACTTATAAAGCACTATAACCCACCCAATTTAAAATTATTTGTATACTTACAGTAAGATTTCCAAACAGGAGGTCTATATTCATCTGTATCTGAAAGAATAAACATCAAATTAACATTACTGAATATTTATATTTTAAATGAGATATTTTAATTATTAATTCATTTAATATATATTTGTTGAGGTCTATTTGTGCTAGGCATTGTGCTAGGCACTAAAAGGCATTCAAAGGTTTTTTAGTCTTGGTCCTTACTTTCTTGGAGTTCAGTTTCACAAAGATGTTCAAAGAAAGTTATTATAGTTATTCAACTGCTTATCACATAAAAACATCCAAATTAATTTTTACCGCTGACACTCATTTCTTATAGTCACCGAGACACAAGTCAATAAAGTCTTTGTTTCTTTGGGCTTAATTCCATGATTATTTCATTGAAAGATCCCTAAAATCATTGGAATTTTTCTTTTTCAGTCAAATTGACCAGATAATTTTAATCCTCAAAAGCGTATTTCTGTATTTCCCCCATCGCATTTGGGGGATTCCAGTGTAACTGGTTTCCCTAACATCAGGAGAGAAGAGCAGCAAGGTGCAGATCTCAGTCCTCATACATCCTGGACAATCAAAGCCAGGAAATGAGAAATACTCCAATGGAAGAGAGTGTATCCAGGGAGCCACAAAGAACATGAGGCAAACATCTGCTCTTCAAGCCCATTTCCCCTCACTCTGCTTGAGTGCAGATGTAGGAGACAGTGTGAAGCGGCAGTGGAAAGAAATGGAAACACAAACACATGAGGGAGATGGAGGAATTAGAGAAAGGAGAGAGGCCAGCGTGGTGTGGCTTCTCATCAGGAGTGCACAGCTGAGGAATAACTTTGCCACCCAAAAGCCTTGCCCGCAAGGCCAGGTAGCCAAACCAGCAGACACAGCATTTTGGTGTGGGAAGGTGTGGCCAGCCACATCACCTGGCTCTGCTGGCATCCAACATGAACCCATTAAGGAATCTGATGCTAAAAATCTTGGTCTCCAAGGAGGCAGGAAAATTCCTGGAACGTTTATTGAGAAGGCGCAATCTAGCATATGTAGCTCAAGTAAAAATGGTCATAGACTCAAAACGTTCAGCCTCCAACTCCCAACCTTAAAATGCAACCCCACACTTCATTTATGATGTGTTATCATAAACCACACAAACACTGTGAGTAAGAGGGCTACAGCAAAACTACTAATGATAGGTGTAAGAACATAAAAGAAAATCCTAAGTCATGTAGAAAATGCTTGACACCCAGTAGAAGTGTTCGAATATGTTTTCTCAAAAAAACAAATAAAAGATTATATGAATAAATGAATGATGGATGAAGGAATCCAGCAAATACAGTTGACCCTCATTATTTGTGGTAGTTACATTCTATAAAGTCACCACAAACACTGAATTGACAAATACTGAACCACTGCTCCTGGGGAAAACCAAGTTAGGTTCCTACGAGCCTCTGTACATTTTCATCATCCAACCAATACACAGCCTTATTTCATGTGTGTTTCTGTTTAAAGACACTTTACTTAGTATATATTGTTGATTCATTAACACTGAACTCATGGCCACCAGCATTATAATGCATGCCTGAGTGAAGCTTATCTAACACATTTATTTTCTCCACAAGATACATCACAGCCTTGTTGCACTTAGAAACACCAGAGAGCACTTCAGCAGTATGCTGAACAAGAAAATCACCAATAAAAAATACACAAAAATGCGGCACTAAATAGACTATGAAAAAAACACTGTTTTCAGTATGAGAGCTGAAACAAAGAAGGCAGCGAGTCGCCTGGTTCAACCTCAGGTGGGAATCTGTGGGTCATGCAACTCAAATATTTTGCCACTCTATGAATGCTGGCAAATGACCATGAAAGTGTCACAGGTATTTACTTTAGGGTTACAAATAAATGCTAGCAAGTAAGTAAACTTGCAAAAGCAGAATCGTGAATAATGAGGATTGACTGTACATGAATGAGCAATTATTTAGGAAAACTGCCAACTCAGGTGAATTCACCTAGTAATGACATAAAGTTAGGATGAAATACGACCTTCCCACAGTGAAACACAGATACATACATATTTACTTTGCTAGGATGTGTGTGTGTGCGTGTGTGTGTTCAGGGGGGGGTTAATTATGTTGAGGTTTGTCTTAATAAGTAAATTATAATTAATTCAATTATATATTTTTAATACTAGGAAAATTTTGCCTGTAAGCATTCAAATTATTTTGTGATTTCTTTGATGACATATGAACACTGTTATAGTCATTCAATCCTAAATTGGTTCAGGGTTTAACGGGAGAGTGTATATTCACTCTCTCGGCACTAGCCCATATTCCATGTGCATCTCGGCCTCTTGCCAGGGTCTGAACAGCACAAGCTGCAGAGACCAGGCACCTCCTGACCCACCGTGTGGAAGTCACGATGTGTGGTCAGGAAGCCAGAAGGCCCTCAACCAGCCTGGGACCAGTGTAGTAAAGAATTTAACCTTGTTCCAAAAGAGGTCTGGCTTTTGCCCTTGGCTCCTAAGAGAGAGTTTTCCTTGCCTGGGAACCTTGGGCTAGTCAGAGTAACAATATGACTTAGGTGGGGCTTTGGGTCACACAGTATAATCAATCAACCATGTCTACGTAATAAAGCCCTAATAAAAACTGAACTCAAGGCTTGGGAGAGCTTCCTCGGTTGGAAATACTCCACGTGTATTGTCACACATCAATGCGGGAAAAGTATGCATACTGACTCCACAGAGAGAAGACAAGGGAAGCTCCACCTTTCTCCTGGACCCTGCCTTCTACGTACTTCTTCCCTTGGCTGATTTTAATCTGTAACCTTTCCCTGTAATAAACCATAACAGCGTTTAGTGAGTTCTGCGAGTCCTTCTAGAGAACTATCGAAACTGAGGGCGGTTTGGGGGAACCCCCTCCAACTTGCAGTTGGTGTCAGAGGTGAGGAAAGGCTTCGGGACAGTGCCCTCTAACTTCGTAGTTGGCCCTAACTCCTTGCAAACCCTATGCAAAGCCTGTACCTGAGCAGTGAGGGCCTTCTGGACTTGGACTTTGGAGAAGGTGAGAGAGAAAGAGGCAAATACTTCAAGTCCTGTCTCTGGGGAATTATGTATCTAGTCCTAGACAGGGTTTTCTTAGGGGAACATCAATCTTTACTTGCTGTGTGACTTTAGGAAATTTACTACCTCTCAGAATCTTAATTTCTTTATCTATAAAATAGAGTTAACGGTCTCATCTAAAATGGGAATAGTAACAACACAGGTCTGTTGTGTGGATTAAATTAGGTATCATACATAAAGCACCTTGCACTCAGGAGACCTTTATTAAATGAGTACCCTCTCCTGCTTTTACCAAAAGTGAATTTAAAAACACAATGATATTACCATATTAGCCTCAGGCCATTGCTAATGATTTCAGCCGTGCATTTTCTTCTTATTATTTTGTTCTTCCCTGTACATCTAGCTACTCTATTATAGAAGACTTTATTTAAGATGCTACAGATAACAATTATGTGGCCAAATAACCAAGAAATACTGGGAGAAAAGTCTGAGTTTCCTTTAATATTAAAACAATTCTAATTACTGACATTTAAGAGCACAGTTTCAGTTTTAGAAGTCTTTTCCTAGCAATCCAGTTTTTGCTGATGGGGGCATAAACTGGCACAACCTCTCTGGAGAGCAACTGGCAATAGCTATCACAAGCCTTTACAAGTGTGTAACACACAGCTGTTAAGGCAGAGCTTAAATGAGATGCTCTTGGAAGGGGAACATTTAAAAATTAGGACAGTCTTTCTTATGTTTAGGGGTAGAGACCTCAGGTTACCTTGGCATGGATCTTTCTGTTGACCATGTTAGGCAAAGGGCGGGCATCACTGTCCTCAGGACTCAGAGGAAAGGGGCCCACTGGGAGGGGAAGTTGATGGCTTAGAAAAACATGCCTCAACCTCTTGATATGTATAATTAGTTGCTAGAGTCGGGGAGACCAATTCTCCAGTACCCTAAATCCTTCTGGAAGAAGAAACATTACCGCAATCTTCGATTCCTCAGATTCCAAGTTAGGGAGTTCTGCCACAGAAGAAACACACAGCCCAAACCAAGTTCCGTTGCCAAGAAAAGGCAGAGAGACCCCTGAAATAAAATGACTTTTGAAGATGGATTAACTGAAACTGGTGAGCTAGGGTCACCAAAGGGCTTATGGGTTTATTAGGGAAGACAGATTCCGGCCCAGCATGATGCCAGAAGTGTCTCTGACCTCAGCCTCCTGGCGCACTGAATCCTTGAATATAAGCATGTAAACAAACATACTGCAATCCTGACCTCCAACTGGGGTCACTACTTTGACCTGGGCCAGGTCTGACCAAAAAGGGCATCCTAGCAGTAGTTAGACAAGCAACTATCAACAAACAATACAAGGCTGGTCTTCAACACTGACAGAAAGTGATACAGAGAATGAAGATACACAGTGTACTATTATACTGTAGTTCTCTTTGGGGCATTTGGAAGAGGATGGACCACCCTGGGACTGAGTAAGCGTCCCGGCATTCAGACTTGGAGGAGGAGACCACCTAAAGAGGAAGATACCTGCTAATTAGGGCACTGATTAATAGAAAAATACGGGAGGCTCCCAAATTTACATAACAGGTCATGTCAGTTCCTTCTGCATACCTTTTGACCCAGTAGTTCCACTTCTAGGAATTTATTGTAAAATAATTAAGGATGTTAAGAAAATATTAATACAGAATAATACTACCACACTATTACTTTTAAGACTAAAAAACTGGATTCAACTTAAATGCCCAAAAATTGGAAACTGATAGAATCAATTACGATATATTCCAATTTGAAGACACCTTGACTACATCAAAAGGACTTCACCTTTTAATGTTAGAAAGTCTATTCTCTTTAAATCTTTTAAACCAGTGGCTCTCAAACTTTCTGGTTTCAAAGACCTGGATTCTAAGGAGCTTTTAGTATCTATCGATATTAACCATATTAGAAATTAAAACAAATTTTAATAGTATTTATTTGTTAATTTATGAAAAAATAATAAACCTATCATATCTTAACATAACATTTTTATGAAAAATAACTATTTTTCAAAACAAAAATTTTTTTTTACATTTTGTAAATCTCTTTAATGTCTGGTCTAATTGAACACAGCTGGATTCTCATATTTGCTTCTGTATTCAATCTGTTGTGATATCACATGCCATGTACATTCTGGAAGATTCAACTAGATACCAAGAACGAATGAGAGTGAAAAAGGCCAATAATGTCTTATTATTATTATTAAAATAGTTTTGACTTTGTGGAAACTCTGAGAAAACTTGGGGGCCCCCAGGGGCTCCCCAGACTTACTTTGAGAACAGCTGTTTTAAATCATGATTTCCTTGGCATGTCTAGGATATGGAGTAAGGTGAGGTAAGATACATTTCCTCTAACAGAAGAAATATAAAAGTTAACTAAGAAGAGAACATAAGAGGAAATCATGAGTTCTTTTAGCAGTTCAAAGTCCTTCAGCTTCTTCAAAGGAAGTTATCAAGGGCCAATAACACCAGACGTCTGTGATCTGCCTTCAGCTGGAGGTCTCAAGGGCTCCTCTCATCACCTCGTTTTGATTCTGTCAGAAAATCCACCCAGACCAGGCACATAAATGTGACAGACTTCCATCACTAGAGCTTGATTGAGAATGACAGCCAGACAACATATGACTCAGCGACAGCTCATCCTAAAACCATCTTAAAAAACTCAGGGACAGCTGCTTAAAATAATCTTAGCATGGTATGGATGAGTGTTTAAATTAAGAACACACCCACAAAATCCATTAAAAGATTTTCTCCATTGCTTTTAACTGTCAGTAATACTTTTCATATCTACACAAAAAATAATTTTACATAAACTTCAAAGTTATGCTGGCATACAGAAATGTTGAAATAATCAGAAAGTTTCATTCATTCAATAAATATGTATTAAACACTTTCTATGAATAAGAGTGTTAGTTACAAGGTGGGTCCAGATATCGTTTATGCCTTCAAGGGCAGTAAGGAAAATAAGATGGGTGTTATTATTTACAAACAAGGTAATATAATAAGAGTAATACATAAGAGTATAATAACCATCATCTTGTCAAAATGTCTGACAAGAATAGGGCCCCAGTGAGTATTTGCTGAACTGATGAAAGAATGGAAGGAAAGAAGGAATTACCTTTGGCCAGAGTGTCAAGAAAGACAAACCAGAGGCGGTATCATCTGACAAGGGCTCTCATCGACGGATGATTTTTAGTCAAGGGGCTAAGGGAAGGAGACTGGAAGGAAGAGGGAGAACAACATTCTAAAAGAAGGAACACAGTGAATAAGGGCACAGAAACAAGAAAGTTCAGGAAGTGTTTGAGGAACTGCATATAATGCAAAGTGGCTGAAATAAAAGACACGTTGAAGGGGCCAGCCCAGTGGCACAGCTGTTAAGTTCCTGCACTCCACTTTGGCGGCCCAGGGTTGGCAGGTTCAGATCTCGGTCTCAGACCCACACACGACTCATCAAGCCATGCTGTGGCGGCGTCCCACATACAAAATAGAGGAAGACGGGCACAGATGTTAGCTCAGTGACAATCTTCCTCAAGCAAAAAGAGGAAGATTGACAACAGATGTTAGCTGAGGGCCAGTGTTCCTCACCAAAAAAAAAAGCATGTTGAAGAAAACTTGAGACTCAGGCACTGGAGGGAACCAGGGCTGAGTTGTCGAGGGAACATCCATAAGTAATGCACCATGTGTTTTTCTCCACTTTGTACTTACTTCCCATTAAACACTCAGAAGTCTGAGAGCAATACTGTAGCAGGGCCCAGGTCAAGTCTCACAAGTCAAAGAAAACAAGCCAGGCAGAAGGAAGGCCAAAGGTAGAAGAAACAGCAAGCAAACCTGATGGAGCAAAGCCTTACAGGAGGGAGAGAGTAATGGGCTCAAAAATCACAGGTGGTAGGCAAGACCTGGGAAAGTGGAGGCACAGCTCTATGTCCAAACAAGTGGGAGAGTAAGAAGACAGGTTCGGTTTGAGACATTCTCCTCTGTGACTCTAAGCAAAAATTTAAACAAATAAATTCAGAAAAACATGAGATCTTTAAACTATATGGAAAATAAAGGCCAAGTTGATTAGTATGTACAGTATGATTGCATTTTTATAAATGAAAGAAAAGATGTGATTATGTCAATGTGTATGTGTACAAACGGGGGCAGAGGGACAAGGAGAGAGGGTATGAAAGATCTAGAATGGCACATATGAATTTAAGTAACAGTAGTGATCTCTAGATCAGCCCTTCTCATGGAGGTTCCCCATGTGAACCACAGAACACAGAAAATTTGAGTGATATTTTCTCAGTTCTCCTAGGAATGGTAGATAACTTCTAGAATGTCATTCTAGAAGAACAGAGAGAAGTTAACTTAATACATACAATGGATGCCCTAGGTCATTGGGCATTTTCCTCTCCCAGAACGAGGAGGAAAAAGGCTTCTCTAGGTGATTTTCTCACCTTCTCAAAAGGTGGTAATTTTTACTTTTCTTATATATCTATGTAGTTTTTTAATTATATAATGAATATATTACATTTGTGCTAGGGAGCAAAAAAACTATTAAAAACAGAAAGTATAAGTTAACTATTTATAAGAAGAGAAAAACATGGACACTGATTCACGTAGAGAAAAGTCCCATTTAAGGAACTCCACAGGAAGTTCTAGTTGTTCTAAGTGGGCTCCTGAAATGAATACACTACCAGAGAAATCATATTTCCAGTCTGAGAGGCTTAGAAATCAATTACAAGCTTTCTGGCAAATTTATACCTAATAAATAAATGTAGAATCTCCTTCTAAAGTCTCTCAATTCCCCCTCAGAGTCTCTTTGGAGGTCTTCATTTACCTCTTCTCCCTGCTGAATGGCAAGCATTCATTATGGAAAACACGACAGTTTCTTAATTAAATTCTCTCTTACTTTTGGTTAATTGCTAGAATCACAAGTCAAGGAAATCTTAATTTTGCAAATTTTATCACGTTTATGAAAAACGATTCCAATTTTTTCTTGCTTTTTTAAACTCAAAGATACACATTTTAGACAAGATTTAGTGTTAAACTTGTTTTTGCCTATAATTTTCTTTTGTGCTTTTTTCCTCTAAATATTAATATTTTCAGGACATTCATTTTTCCTATAAATATTAAAAATTTCAAGATACTTATCTGTACCTTTAGTCAATGATTAAAAAAATCTTAGCATAATATATCTAGGATACTATCTTTGATAAGATATTATAATTTACAATATTAGGGCTAATGGGGAGGTACTTAAAGTGGTTCATTTATTGATTGGCAAGATTAAATCTACTTATAAATATCCTATTCTAAATTTTTAGGTTTATTTAAAACAGTGTATGATTGAGTAAATCTTTATGCTCTCTCCAATTAGATCCTATTTACATTCAGTATATCTATGGATGTAGTTGAAAATGACTGACCTTTGAAAACCACATACAAAAAATTCATTCTTTTTATTATATAGTTTTGTGTATCAATGTATAGTTATGTCTTATGAATTCTTTGGTTTTAGAACAATATTCCTCTGACGAAGTTTAAATCTGCTTAATTTTTTATTTTAAAAAATAAATAGTTCATTCTAGAACAGACTAGAAGGTTAAATTTAAGCTGTTTATTGTTTTAGGCTCAAACCAAAAAGGCTTTTACAACTTTTTAACAATATAATGGATTCTCTCAAAAAGGACTACGTTGCATTTTAAACGAGGTTTAGACTAATGACGCATGAACACTCAAAAACTATGTGATTAATGTTTTAAAGCATGTTGGTTTCAGATTGCTTTTGGTTTGAAAATTAACAATTTTGATTTCGGTAAAAAGAACGACATTTATTGACAAGAAAAAGAGCATGCCTTCCCTTCAAATGAAGACTCACCTTTCAACCAACTGGCAAGAGATTGCCTGCCCTGCTTTCATCAGAAAATGCGAGGCATTCCTAATAAACCCCTCATGCTGCCGGCCTGTTTCTGTACCACATTCTGGCACACCCAGATAATGGGATGCTTGTGGCCACAAAACCCCATTTTACTATAAAGTGACCTTTTAAAAGAACAAGGGCATAAAGTTCACAATAAATATCAAACAATTACTACTGTTAACATTTGAAAGAAAACAACTAAACTTCTTACTCTAAAAGAAATACATTCCTTGGAATACAAAAATTCGCAGTAAAAAATTAAAAGGCTTATAATAACATACACAATCCTAACCTAATGAAGAAACAAATAAAAAAGAGCTTCGCTAGGTTTCCAGGTACCTCATATCCTGACTAAACTTCTTTCCTGGAAAATGCTTCAAAATCTGCAAAGCAAGCTTTTCAACTAAGATAATTAAAATTCCCTCTGCAAAGTCATGGCCAAATGAGGTCAGTTCAATTCACTCTTGGAAGAAATGAAGTCATTTAAAACTGTTTCAAGTTAAAAACTGATGTGTCATAATACACTTTTCACAAAAATAAACCATTTTTAAAACCAAAGATAATTGTTTTTAATTCTTCAGAGAATAATGACCCAGAACTGTTAATATATGGAAAAAAACTTCTGAGACAGTGTAACTACAGTGCTCACATGTAACTTCATCAAAGACCTCCAAACACAAATATTTTGCAAATGCAGTGCTCAACTCTTCACCACGAACCCATAGCTTGGGTCAATAAACCCTCCTAAATGGAATGAGAACCAAACTTGGAAACCTCTCCGTTTTAAAACTCAAGCTTGACCTTTTATTAAAGACCTAGGCAATGTTTCCTCTAACCAACTTGGCAGACCTCCCAGACAGACTACACAAACAAAGTCCTTCTGCTTACTCAGATCTTTTCACTATACTCTTGGAAACAAAAAGCTATATACAAGAAGTGGGTCATTTGACTCAATTCAAAGGTAAAGGTTGTCATTTTCCAACCTACTATTTCTTTTTCTAGACTACAAGTCATATCTCTCTGAGGTTTTCTCTTTAAAGGATCTGATAATTTCTGGTAATGTTTATCCTAACATGTTGACATATTAACACCAAGTTCTCGGATATGCCCACTTAACCACAAGGTTTCTAACAGAGAACTCTGAAAAGAGATTTAGCTCCTTCCTACCAAGCCTCTCAGTAACTACTCAACATCTCCAAATGGCTCCCATTTGGATTTTGTTAGGTAAGTAAAAAAATCTCACCTTTAATAACATGATACATTTTCTAAAACCCCCCACCACGAAAAATAGAATACACAAAACCCAACAATGGCAGTCAAGCATACCCTTCTACTCGATTTCTTTGCATCTCACATGTGTAAAATTAAACTGTAATAAATTAATTTTTTATGAAGTCCTGTGATTCATCCTTAAAAAAATATACTATACAGTATATACATTTCACTACACACACACAAAGTATACTTAATGAATACTTTTTCCATATCCAACAACTTAAGACTTTTAACCATCCAGAGCACTTGAAGTTACAGAAATTAAAAACGTTAACCACACGAAAACTCTTCGCAGAATTTTTATTTTTTTACAAATACAAGTTCTGGAAAATAACCATCTAAAACTATACTTTTAGTGGGGATCTTCCTACTCAGTTACCTAAGGACTAGAACTCAGTTGTCTCAAATGCCCACACCTCCTTCAGCAGACACAGTATCTCTCTTTCTTGTTCTTTTCTCAAAGGAAAAGTTGAAAACAATGTTTTTCTCCTGTTCTTATTCATCCTTTGGGACGAATTATTCCCAACCCATGCATTTCCCATACACCAACATAGTTTGGTAGCAGTGACTCACTTGGATCCTTGCCCTTGGAAAAGGAATCTATCACCATATTTTCAGCTTAGGAGTATGCAATCTAATGTGTTTATTAGAATGTACATTGTTTTTTGAGAGATTCATAGAATAGAGGATTCCCTAGTGATGTGAGTCAATATGTCATTTGCCAGCAAGTATTAAAACAGCAACCTTTCCAAGTCTTGCCTTACATCAGTGCTTTCAAACTTTATCAAGAGAACAGGTACTCAGAACACAGGGTGTACTAGCCCTTAAATGAAATTCTATGGAGAAGAGAAATAACACTCCTATTATTAATACTCTGACATCACAGATAACGAAACAGGAAAAGATCACATTCCTCATCTTATGATAATTTCCTAATGCATTTCTTTTAAGTTGGACTTCTCTGGGAAAAAGTCACCAAAAAAAAAAAGTGGATTCTGACGAACACAGAAAAGTATGCTTTAGATTACAAGATGCAGAACCAAATGTGGAATAGGACAGCTCACAGCTGTAGGAAAGAAAGCAAAGTCAGATATGGAAGTAATATTGTGTCTACCACAAATGAGCAGAGTTGGGTAATTCTAAGCACATGCTAACTGTCCCAAGGTATAATAAAATGCTCAGCATGTTTTAATTAACTGTGCTTTGACTGTACACATGACAGTATAGGCTGCCAAGACGCTAAAACTCTTCAGAAATGGGAACTTGTATTCCAAATTGATAGGTACCTATTTTACTTCCTTTGAGAGCAGAACCCAGAGCATAAAAGATCTGGGGTTGTGGTCTCTCTTGCCAACAACCGCACCCAACAAGGCCTAAAATGAACATGCGCATGGACTTATTTGTGTTAAACAAGCTCTTGCAGTGTGGAGACAGAAGGAGCAACTAACTGCAAGTGTAATAGCAACAAAGGCCCACCTTTTCTCAATTCTAAATCCAAACGCTTTGAAAAGTGAAAGCATTTTTATAATTCATTTGGCAGCAAATCCTGGTCTGAGCTGAACCTGAAAGTACTTTTTAAATTCTTTATAACTCATTTGATGGCAAAAACTTCACCTGAATGGATTTGAGAATATTTTCAGTCGTTATTTATTCCATTGAGTGTGACTGTTCATTGTTTCACTGCAGAAATATTAATGTGTGATTACAGAGTGATGTTTGAGACACTGCTGGGTGTTATAAAATATACTATATATATATTACAAAATGTATTACCTTTCTAAAATCTGAAAAATTCTGAATTCTAACACATATCTGTTACTAAGGGTTTTGGATAAGGGATTACAGACCCACTACTGTTATTAATATTTATGGCTGATCATGTTAAAACATAAGTCAGAACATGACACTTTTCCACTAGATTCTCTCCAATGGCTTCCTGTGTCACTCAGAATAAAAGCAAAACTCTTTACAACTGCCTACAGGATTGCTGTTCAAAGAGGACCACAACATTGGCATTATCTCATAATCTGTTAGAAATGCAGAACTGTAGGACCCAACTATGAATAGAAGCTGCATTTTCACAAGATCCCCAGGTCTTGTGCATGCACCTGATTTTTCAGAAGCACTGACCTAGAAGACCTACAAGATCTGTCCTTCTTATCTTGCTGAGTTCATCTCCTACTTCTCTCCCCCTCACCCACTCTTCTCTAGTCTCTTTGGTTTCCTTGTCATTCATCAAACATACGAGACACACTTCCACCTTACTGTTCCCTCGGACTGCGTGTCTCCCCGCAGGTAACTCTATGACTTGTTCCCTCACCTGCTTCAGTTCCTCACTCAAAAGTCACCTTCTCAGTGAAGCCTTCCCTGTCACCCTATCAGAAAAGTTCAAAATCCCCTGACAATTCATAAATTCCTGGGTTTCTTTCTTTCTAGTACTTATCACTATCTAAAATGCTAACATTTTACCAAATTACGTTGCTTTTTGTTTGTCTCTTCCCACTAGAATGGAAGCTTCAAGAGGGCAGGGATTCTTTTGTCTGTTTTTCACACCACTGTATCCTTAACGCCTAGAGCAGCAAATCTCAGTGTGGTCTGTGGACCCTTGTGGATCACTGAGACTCTTTCAGGGGGGTGTATCAGTCATCACTTAAAAAAAAATTCAGTTTCACAAACGAAAATGAAAATGTGCCATACCCCAAATCATATGGGATGCAGCAAAAGCGGTCCTGAGAGGGAAACTCATAGCAATAAAAGCCCACCTTAACAAACAAGAAAAACCCCAAATAAGCAACCTTAAATTGCACCTAACAGAACTAGAAAAAGAAGAACAAACAAAGCCCAAAGTCAGCAGAAGGAGAGAAATAATAAAAATCAGAGCAGAAATAAATGAGGGCTGGCCCTGTGGCTTAGTGGTTACATGCACGCACTCCGCTGCTGGCGGCCTGGGTTCGGATCTCAGGCGCGCACCAATGCACCACTTCTCTGGCCATGCTGAGGCCGCGTCCCACATACAGCAACTAGAAGGATGTGCAGCTATGACATACAACTATCTACTGGGGCTTTGGGGGAAAAAATAAATAAATAAAATTAAAAAAAAAAAAAAAACTTTGTTAAAAAAAAAAAAAAAAGAAATGAAATTGAGACCAAAAAACAGTAGAAAGGATTAATGAAACAAAGAGTTGGTTCTTTGAGAAGATAAACAAAATTGACAAACCTTTAGCCAGACTTACTAAGAAAAAAGGAGAAAAGGCTCAAATAAATAAAATTAGAAATGAAAAAGGAGAAATTACAACGGATACCACAGAAATACAAAGGATTATAAGAGAACACTATGAGAAATTATATGCCAACCAATTGGACAATCTAGAAGAAATGGATAAATTCTTAGACTCATACAACCTCCCAAAACTGAACCAAGAAGAAATGGAGAATCTGAATAGACCAATCACAAGTAAAGAGATTGAAATAGTAATCCAAAACCCCCCAAAAAATAAAAGTCCAGGACCAGATGGCTTCTCCAGTGAATTTTACCAAACATTCAAAGAAGATTTAATACCCATCCTTCTCAAACTATTCCAAAAAATGGAGGAAGATTGAACACTTCCTAATTCATTCTACGAGGCCAACATCACCCTGATACCAAAGCCAGACAAAGACAATACAAAGAAGGAAAATTACAGGCCAATATCACTGATGAACATAGATGCAAAAATCCTCAA
This sequence comes from Ceratotherium simum simum, assembly GCF_057802395.1. Taxonomy (NCBI): domain Eukaryota; kingdom Metazoa; phylum Chordata; class Mammalia; order Perissodactyla; family Rhinocerotidae; genus Ceratotherium; species Ceratotherium simum. The sequence goes on from NC_141908.1 coordinate 54,164,085, forward strand.
CAAAATATTGGCAAACTGAATACAGCAATACATTAAAAAGATCATACACCATGACCGAGCGGGATTTATACCAGGGACACAAGGATGGTTCAGCATCCACAAATCAATCAACGTGATACACCACATCAACAAAACAAAGAATAAAAACCACATGGTCATCTCAATAGATGCAGAGAAGGCATTTGACAAGATACAACATCCATTTACAATAAAAACTCTCAACAAAATGGGTATAGAAGGAAAGTACCTCAACATAATAAAGGCTATTTATGACAAACGCACAGCCAACATCATACTCAACGGGGAAAGGCTGAAAGCCATTCCTCTGAGAACAGGAACAAGACAAGGCTGCCCAGTCTCACCACTCTTATTCAACATAGTACTGGAGGTTTTGGCCAGAGCAATTAGGCAAGGAAAAGGAATAAAAGGAATCCAAATAGGCAACGAAGAAGTGAAACTCTCACTATTTGCAGATGACATGATTTTATATACAGAAAACCCTAAATAATCCATTGGAAAACTATTAGAAATAATCAACAACTACAGCAAAGTCACAGGGTACAAAATCAATCTACAAAAATCAGTTGCATTTCTGTATGCTAATAACGAACTAACAGAAAGAGAGCTCAAAAAGATAATACCATTTACAATTGAATCAAAAAGAATAAAATATCTAGGAATAAATCTTACCAAGGAGGTGAAAGACCTATATAATGAAAACTACAAGACATTATTGAAAGAAATCGATGATGACATAAAGAAATGGAAAGACATCCCATGCACATGGATTGGAAGAATAAATATAGTTAAAATGTCTATATTACCTAAAGCAATCTACAGATTCAATGCAATCCCAATCAGAATCCCAATGACATTCTGCACAGAAATAGAAAAAAGAATACTAAAATTCATATGGGGCAACAAAAGACCCCGAATAGCTAACGCAATCCTAAGAAAAAAGAACAAAGCTGGAAACATCACAATCCCTGACTTCAAAACATACTACAAAGCAACAGTAATCAAAACAGCGTGGTACTGGTACAAAAACAGACACACAGATCAATAGAACAGAATTGAAAGCCCAGAAATAAAACCACACATATACGGACAGCTAATTTTCAACAAAGGAGCTAAGAACATAACAATGGAGAAAGAAAAGTCTCTTCAATAAATGGTGTTGGGAAAACTGGACAGCCACATGCAAAAGAATGAAAGTGGATGATCTGCTATCGCCATTCACAAAAATTAACTCAAAATGGATCAAAGACCTGAAGGTGAGACCCGAAACTATAAAACTCATAGAAGAAAATATAGGCAACACACTATTTGACATTGATCATAAAGGAATCTTTTTGGATGCCATGCCTACCCAGACAAGGGAAACTAAAGAAAAAATAAGCAAGTGGGACTTTACCAGATTAAAGAGCTTCTACAAGACAAATGAAACCAGAATCAAGATGAACAGACAACCCACCAGCTGGGAGAAAATATTTGCAAAACATGTATCTGACAAAGGGTTAATCCCCATAATATATAAAGAACTCACACAACTGAACAACAAAAAAACAAACAACCCGGTCAAAAAACAGGCAGAGGAAATGAACAGACACTTCTCCAAAGAAGATATACAGATGGCCAATAGGCACATGAAAAGATGTTCAACATCACTAATCATCAGGGAAATGCAAATCAAAACAACACTAAGATATCACCTCACGACCATTAGAATGGCTATAATCATGAAGACAAAAAACAACAAATGCTGGAAAGGATGTGGAGAAACAGGAACCCTCATACACAGCTGGTAGGAATGCAAACTGGTGCAGCCTCTATGGAAAACGGTATGGTGATTCCTCAAAAAATTAAAAATAGAAATACCCTATGATCCAGCTATCCCACTACTGGGAATCTATCCAATGAACCTGAACTCAACAATTCAAAGAGGCTTCTGCACCCCTATGTTCATTGCAGCATTATTCACTACAGCCAAGAAGTGGAAGCAACCCAAGTGTCCCTCAACTGATGATTGGATCAAGAAGATGTGGTATATATATACAATGGAATACTACTCAGCCATAAAAAAAAGACAAAATCGTCCCATTTGAAACAAGATGGATGGACCTGGAGGGTGTTATGTTAAGCAAAATAAGCCAGAAAGAGAAAGACAAACATAGTATGATCTCACTCATATGTGGAATATAAACCAACACACGGACAGAGAAAACTGTATTGTGGTTACCAAGGGCAACGGGGGTAGGGGGTGGGCACAAGGGGTGAAGGGAGACATGTAAATGGTGATGGACAAACAAAAACGTACAACCAAAAATTTCACAATGTTATAAACTATTAAAACATCAATTTAAAAAAATTGGATTGTCCAACATAAAATAAAATAAAAAAAAATTCAGGGGGCTGGCATGGTGGCGCAAGCAGTTGAGTGCACGCACTCTACTGTGGCGGCCCGGGGTTCGCCGGTTCGGATCCCAGGCGCGCACCGACACACTGCTTGTCAAGCCATGCTGTGGCGCCGTCCCATATAAAGTAGAGGAAGATGGGCATGGATGCTAGCTCAGGGCCAGTCTTCCTCAGAAAAAAGAGGAGGATTGGCATCAGATGTTTGCTCAGGGCTGATCTTCCTCACAAACAAACAAAAAATTCAGTTTCACTTAAGAATTTCCTTGATGAAGCAGTTTAAAAAGTATTAATTTTACTAAATCGCGACATTTGAGTACGTGTCTTTCTAATATTCTGTGTGACAAAACAGGCAGTGACCATTAGGCACATCTGCTGCATCCTGACGTCTGATGGTGTCTTGAGAAAAAGCACATGTGAGATTATGCGAGCTGTGAGCGGAACTAGCTGCAATTTTCATAAACACCATTTCACCGGAAAGAATGACTGACAAACTAGGACTACGCAGACTTGGGTATCTGGCAGATATTTTCTTGAAAATGAACAGAGTGAGTTTGTCACTTCAAGGAAAATAACTGACAGTATTCATTGCCAGTCATAAAATTCAAGCTTTCAAGTGAAAATTATAACTTAGGGAAATTTGTATCCATGACCATGAGCTTGACAGTTTGTTAATATTTAAAGACTTTTCTGATGAAATCGATGGTGATATTAAACAAAGTGATTTGTTGATATATTGTATGATAAAATGTGTTAACATTTGGAAGATTTGCCCAACTCAATGTACTACCATTTTTGAAATGACAAAAGCGTGGGTAAAAGATCCAGTCAAAGTACACGATAGACCAATGGATTTTAACGTAACAGAGTAGAAAATGTTCATTGAAATAGTTTCAGAGTCTACACTGTAATTTACCTTTAAGGAACTACCACTTGTCAAGTTTTGGTGTAGTATGAAAAAATATCCACAACTATTTGAAAATATTATTAAAATATTTTCCCCTTTTCCAACTACATATCTGTATGAGATCAGATTTTCTTCATATACTACAATCAAAACATATTGCAACAGATGATTACAGATATGAGCTTTCTTTTAAGGTAGACATTAAAGGGTTTGTAAAAATGAAAAGAATGCCACTCTTCTCACTACATTTAAAAATATAGCTATTTTTCATAAAATATTGTTTTTGCTAACATGTAATGGGTTTATTATTATTTTTAAATCAATTGATCTTTTTTTTAAATTTCTCAATTTTACTTTCAAATACAGTAAACAGTAATACATATAACCCACATAAACAAATGTTCCTTAGGTCCCTCAATAATGTTTAAGAGTGTAAAGGGGTCCTGAAATTAAAAAGTTTGAGAACCACTGGCCTAAGACAATAACTAGTAGATAGCAGTACATTTTGTTGCACTGAACACTTACAATGTGCTGGGCTTTTGTTAAATGCTTTTACACTTATTTCATTTATGCCTCACAACCACCTTATAAAGTAGGTATTATTACTATCATCATTTTATAGATAAGAAAACCAGTACTGGGAAGAGATCAAGGCATTTGTTTAGTCACAGGCAGCAGAGCCAGTACTTGAGCAAGAGATCATGTGACTCCAGATCGCATGCTCCTAACCACTACTGACAATATCATAAAAGGATGCTAGTTTAGAAACAAGATAAACAATGCAAAGCCAGGTGACTACATTTAAAAACATCAAGGCAATAAGAAGGAGCCAAAATACAAAGCCCTTTGGGTTGGGGACTGAAGGGAGACAACCTAAGGAGGTTCATGTGAGCAGAAGAAAGGCCAGGACAACTTCTCAGAGGCAGAATGTAGATGTTTGAGGAAATATTTCAAGCGTAGCCCACAAGGATACAACAACTATCACTAGGCTGAAGAGTGAATAATAAAATCCCTGAGATGTTTCTTTAACGTCAAGATCAGCTTCCAAGGATAGCAGAGATAAGCCATATCCCTTATGCTCAGGTTCATTCATGATGCTATTAAAGTCTTCTTGCTCTGTTGTTTCCCTGTAGCTCAAGCTTGAGTATAACCTTCAATGAAATGTTTAGGATATTCTCTGGTTCCCATGTCCAATGAGAGTTTCCACCTCATTAAATCCATCAACTCTAAGAAGTGCCTCCTTTCAGGCCCACAGTAGGGTGATATCCTGAAGCTTCATCATCCTGATTGATTAGTAACAAGGGCATTTACTGGCTGCTAAATTTTAAGGAGTCCCGTACGGTCAAGAACACTAATCCCTTCCCAATTTCAAATTTTCCTAAGCTAAAAATTCCTGTTAGAATATGCAAACATGGGGCCAGCCCGGTGGCGCAAGAGGTTGAGTGCGCGCGCTCCGCTGCGGCGGCCCGGGATTCGCTGGTTCGGATCCCGGGCGCGCACCAACGCACCGCTTGTTAGGCCATGCTGTGGCGGCGTCCCAGATAAAGTGGAGGAAGATGGGCATGGATGTTAGCCCAGGGCCAGTCTTCCTCAGCAAAAAAGAGGAGGATTGGCATTGGATGTTAGCTCAGGGCTGGTCCTCCTCACAAAAAAAAAAAAAGTATATGCAAATATACTTTCTACAATCTTGAAATTTTCACTTCCTATAATATTTAAACCATGGATCACTTTTGTTAGGGGTGATGAAACCAGCAAACAGCCACTGATGATGAAGTGGCTAGGAACTAAAGTTTTCTTTTCCTTTTTGCAATTACTGATTGTAGCTTTTGGTTGTTCCCCTGCCCACTGTTAACTATGCTATTTAGGCAATATGCTATCTGACTCCCACTCGGTTCCTATAGATAACATCTTCTTGAAGCCTGGGTCACCATAGTAATAGATGTTTGAGCTGTTTTTCAGGAATTAGAGCCCCTTGTCCACTTCAGGCCGGTTGAGACCACCAACCCATCAACTGAGCCCGCGCACATGTCTGATAAGCGACCCTTTGACGTTAAGGGGTTAAAAACTCCACCCTCATGCCAACAATGCCATTTTGTGAACATGCATCCTATGAAGAGGCATGAAGTCTGACTACGCTTGCGCAGATCATCAATTACCTCACCTCTCCTCACCTCCGGTCACCTATCTCCACACTTCAGACCACCTTGCTTTGCCCCCTACCCCATAAATATCCCAGAGTCCCTATTTTTGGGGAGGCAGATTTGAGACTTGTTCTCCCGTTTTCCTCGCTTGGCTGCCTTGTGATTAAACCCTCTCTCTGCAATCTCGTCGTCTCGGTGTTTGGCTTTCTGGGCGGCGGGCAAAAATTAACCTGGTTTGGTAACAGTGATTTAAAAAATGAGTGATCTAGGATTGGAAAGGAAAAAAGAAGGGGAAGTAGGTGGCAGAGTTGTAGCCCTAGTTTTAGCAATGCAGCATTCAGACAAACAATGGAAGTTAAGGCAGAGAAAGCAAGGTGAACCTTGGAACTGTTCTCCTTACTGGGAGGAAGGAAGGGAGGCCATAAAGTCAGGTTGGTGTTCATCTGTGTGTAATACGTTCAGTGTTGAGACTGAGGAATTAAGCTATATAACTCTATTAGAGAGAAGGTTTGAAAAATTCTGACTCAGTTATGCATATGGAAAACCAGAAATAGAAAAATATAACCTCTTAGTATGCACAATATCTGCAGCAATGGAAAACGGTATTTTCCAGAGTTGATTGGGCTGCTGTCCAACCATGCCTCCTTCCTATCATAACCCATGCTTCAACATACGGTACACAGAACTACAGTGACTCAACATTTTGCTAGATCATAAAACAGAAAACACGCATATGAAACACAGTTATTAGTATTTTAGATTCCACAGAATACTGTGGTCTTGCATGACAGCAATGGACCAACTTAGGCTGCTCAAAGGCCTGTCACAAAACACAATTTTCTTAGGAAGGGCAGAAACCTGGAACAGAAGCTGACAATATATCCATCAGGGTCAGGAAAATTAATGATTGAAACAATGTTCTGGGATATTTCTCCATGAACATATCAAATAAGCAAAAGAACAAGGATGCCTGGGCGCTTCACCCCTGGGTACTTAGGAGGAAGAGGAATTATACGTTGTTTGCCAGACTGGTGTGAGTTTCAGGACTGACTATGAGAACATGCCTCACTTTGTGTTACTAGCTTTGGCAGTGCAGGGTAGTGGTTACAAGCGTGGGCTCTGGGGGTTTGGAAACCTGCTTCTATTAGCACTTACTAATTTTAAGTCTGACCTTGGGCAAGTCAATTGGACAAATTAACATTAGCTGTTATTAATTATTATTAGCAAAAAAAATTTTTTAACTTGATTCTTGAGGTACCTGATATTAAGGAAATTTCTAGGAACAGAAATGTAGATGTCACTAGTAAGATTTTCATATACAGTTTTCAGAACATGTAAGATGCCATAACCTAACCCATTACAGAGTAACATTGCTTTTTGTCATTCTGCAATGAGCATTTCCTAAGCTACTGAACATTTTCTGTAGGATGAATGGCAAAAAGTTTAACAAAAAGTGTTATGTGATGTGGAGCCCGCTGTCCAATTTGAATCCAGCCAACATTTATCTGATATGATTTCAACCCCCATGCACATGACAATTTTATATATATATGACAATATGTGACATATAAATGATAATATATGTATGTGTTTATATATAAAAAATGACAATTCTATATATATAAAATCAAGCATGGAGCACAGTGGAAAAACAGGTACTGGATAAAGTCACATGAAGAAATGTATGAGTTACAGCAGTACAAGGGATCTTGTATACGAGCTAGAACTCAATGAATTCCTACCAGCTCTAATGGGAACCGAGGACTACCACGGTTTCTCAAGATGCCATACTTTAAAGAATTTTCCAAAATGTCCTTATTTAAAAGATATCACTTCTTCTTTTCCCCAATTCTACTTCAGTACTCAGAAAGAACACTGTGCCAATGCCCAAGATACTTCACCCATGAAATGTTATATAGTCTAATAGGTTTACCAAAATGAAGAGTTAGCTATCAGTTTGTGTTTAAACATCTAAATAATCTTCTTTTGTTTCACTCCAGACTTGATGCAGCTTTCTAATAAGCAATCTTATTTGTTATTCGAAAAGCAGACTGAGTGATTTATGTCATGCAGCTGTGAACAAGCATTTTGTTTAAAATACTGTCTGCATGCTTTACTGCACTAACATTGTTAGAATGCCCTCAAGGATGCTCAATACTAGGATTGGAAAACAAAAGGTCATTGTCACTGGAAAATGAAAAAAGACTTATCTGATTCAAACCAACATCAAGCACAGAGAAATGACAGCAATAGAAAAACATTTTCATGTGCCTTTATCAGTCTGCAGGAGAGAATTATTTATCTCTAATAAGGCTTTTAAAATTCTAGTAATATATCAACAAAAATGAATTTTTACAGTTCACAAGTGACAATTAGATCAAATTCTGTTTTCTCATAAATTTTTAAATATTTGGTATATCCTTGAAAGTCAATGCAAATATGCTAATCATGTTTTCCCAGCAACAATGAAATGCTCAAAAATAAAGGTAAAATAATATTATTTTATTCATATCATTAATACACACATATATGAGACTGGTTTCTTTGATGCACAAATATATATATATGAAATAAACAATTTCAAAAACTTGAGTTTTCAGTACAAAACATGTGCCTGTAATTTTAAAGAAAATTATCTTGATTTTGTATGTGAATATGCCATAAGAAATGATAAAAAGGACATAGAACATATTGACACAAGCTAGATCGCCCGCTAGAGTTAACTGTTCTAAAAAACTTGCCTAATAGACAAGGAAAATAATTTCTGAATTTTATTAGTAAATGTAATATCTTCTGAAAGCACAAGAAGTTTTAAGAAAACTCAGAGTGGCAAACAAATGCATATTATTCACCATTTCATGCCTCTACTGCTCAGCAGTAAAATGCTGATACCATTAGAATCAAGCCAAACTAAACCTTAAAAATATATATATATATTTATAGCATAAATGCAAGCGTTCCTTCTAAAAGGAAAGTATATGGGGGGGCTAGAATGCGGGAGAATGGTTCTTTTTCATCTGAGAGTTAAATTTTCATTTCTGTGAATTTTTCTCTCAATTTTTTATTTTGAAAATAGCCAAACCTACAAAAAAGTTGAAAGAATAGTACAAGAACACCAGTATATCTTTCACCTAAAATCACTGATCGTTAACGTTCTGCCCCATTTGTTACCTTCTCCTCCCTCTTCTCTCTACATATCTCCCCAGACAATTTCAGAGCAAGTTGCAGGCATCACAAAACTTTACTCATCAATAGTTCAGCATGTATCTCCCAAAGATAAAAACACTCTCCTACACAACCACAAAACCATTATCATGCCCAAGAAATTAGCCCTCTGTGAGCCAGGAAAACTAGTCATCACCACTTACTACCTAGGTCCATGAAACTTTTTTATTTTTGTATATTTAAGTTACTTTATGAATAATTTACAGATGTAAGAATAAAAGGACAGTGAAAAACAACATATTAGACATTTAATAAAAATTTAAACATGCAAGCCCAAATTTTATTCCATATTTTCCTGTTTTGAAGATCATATGCCCCAAACAGGCAGCATTCTTTTTTTGTGTGTGTGTGAGGAAGATCAGCCCTGAGCTAACATCCATGCTAATCCTCCTCTTTTTGCTGAGGGAGACTGGCCCTGGGCTACCATCTGTGCCCATCTTCCGCCACTTTATGTGGGACGCCGCCACAGCATGGCTTGACAAGCAGTGCGTCGGTGCGCGCCTGGGATCCGAACCCGGGCCGCCAGCAGCAAAGCCCATGCACTTAACCGTTATGCCAGGGGGCTGGCCCCCAGGCAGCATTCTTTGAATGCAACTGCCCACCGACTGCCATGCATGAGCCTGTGACATATCTACTTTGTAAATACTAACTCCAGGTTTCAAATACATCTCTAACAGATTCTAGCTTGTCATTGCTCTGGTTCTTCTTCTTGTATTTGCACTGTCAAAATACAATGAAGGGGCCGGCCCGGTGGCGCAAGCGGTTAAGTGCGCGCGCTCCGCTGCGGCGGCCCGGGGTTCGCTGGTTCGGATCCCGGGCGCGCACCGACGCACTGATTGGCAAGCCATGCTGTGGCGGCGTCCCATATAAAGTGGAGGAAGATGGGCACAGACGTTAGCCCAGGGCCGTCTTCCTCAGCAAAAAAAGAGGAGGATTGGCGGATGTTAGCACAGGGCTGATCTCCTCACACACACAAAAAAAAATACAATGAAGATTTCATATTTCAAAAACATTTTAACGTTCTAGCTTATTGTTGTTTCTGGTTTTTCCTCTTACACTTACTTGCATCTTCAAAACAAAACACTTTTAAAAACTCAGATGGCTCCTAATTTTGTTCAAGAGAGGAGAGTCATCTTCTTCACTCATAATTGCAAAACTTTCATTTTTAGATTTATCAAAACTAATTAAAACCACCAAGCCCATAAATTTGTTCATTTCTACATCATCTATTTCCTTTCCGTCACTTTTGTACAGACATCTGTCTTAGGTATTTGTCCACTTAAGAACTGCACCAGGTATTATTTTGGTGCATAAACATCATGAAGGATGAAAAAACGTCAACTGTCTTATTAGCAAAACAGGATGGTTCAGATTCTTGCTGCAAAATATGATGCAACAAAATCCTTCCTGTTGAATGACTGGATTTGAATACCTTATTTCCTTTTTTCCTTAGACACATATTATTCATCATCAATTCCTGAGTTTGAGAAAATTCACCTACGACATTAGTTGATAAATTTTTTCTGTAAGAGGCCAGATAGTATTTTAGGCTTTGCAAGCCAAACAACCTGTATCTCAACTACTTAACTCTGCCTTTATAGTAGGAAAGTAACCATAAACGATATGTAATTGAGCAGACATGGTTGTTCCCAATAAAACTTCACTTAGGAATACAGGCAGTAAGCCAGCTTGCCCACCCTGGATCTTGGACATCACCATTCAATGATTTATATGCTGAAATTTCTTCTGTATGATAAATTTAACCATCATCATTAGAGTCTAGAGTGCTGTTATCTGCTCATCTTCTGATTTATCTAATAATTGTGAAATGTCTTCCTCTGTCAAAATATTTTTCTTTGCCATTATGGGCTGAAAACAAAAAAATTCTAAATTTCCAATTATGTTCAATGAAGCGTGTTCAATGAAATTTTAACAAAACACAACTACAAAGACAGTATTTCCAGGCTTCTTTTATACCTTCTTGAAAGATGATGTAATACTTTGGGCAACGCAAAAAGAAAACTGAAGGATCACACAACAGTGATCACGTATTTCACAACTGCAGTATTCTTCTGTCTTCTTGTTAATCTTTTTTCTTTTATCATAATTGAGAATGACTGATAAGTAATGATAATATAATTCCTAGGATGATGAACTGGCAAAATGCTTCAGATATAAGAAAAAGATCATAAAAACCCCTTAGTGTATCATGGATTTATAAAGAAACTCACACAGTAATTGCGAGATATTGTTCTATTAAAAAAATAAGTAATAATATTTTTCCTTTGTTCTTTAGATAGTTAGAACTGCTCAAAAAAGAAACTCAAAAATTAACATTGAGTACAAAACACCCTGGTGGTCTAATGGTATATCAAGGTTTAAACATATCATCAAATATCCCCAATTATGTAAAAAATGTCCTTTTGGGTTTTTTTGGTTTTTTGATCCAGGATCCAATCCAGGTTCAGGCATCACATTTGGTTACCAGGTCTCCACAGTGTTCTTTAACCAAGAACATTCCCACTCCTCTAGCTTCTTAAAAAATCTTTCTTGACAATGACATTTTTTAAAAATCTGGACCACTTGTCTCGTACTAGAATGCCCACATTCTGTATCTCTGTGATTATTTCCCTGTGCCTCAGATCAGGACCCACTACATAATTTTCAAGTCCCTGATTCAAAAATTATTAAGATTTTCGAGATGGCAACAGCAGAGATTTACACCAAAAGCAGATTTTTCTGAGTGCAGAGTCCTGTGCGACTGTATAGGTCACACACTCATGGAGTCAGCCCTAATTCAGGTTAAACATTTCTGCGAGCCTACTACACAGATGATGATTCACACTTCCCACCGCATCACATTAGGAGACACATCCATTTTGTAAATACTAATTCCAGGCTTCAAATACATCTCTAATCAGTTCTAGTTTATCATTACTTCTGGTTCTTCTTTTTGCCCTTGCATTTGTCAAAACGCAATAAAGATTCTAGATTTCAAATACATCTTAAATAACTTCTGCTAGTGTGAAATGTAGTTAACAATACATGATAATTTTAAACCGTTCTCAGTATACTATTTCCTATCCTTCCAGACTGACTACAATAATAAAATGTTTTCAAAATACTCTGAAAATCAAAATGATAGCCAAACTTTTAGTGACTCAAGAGAAGAAAATCCAGATCACTACCAATCAGATAAAACCTCATTCATCTATTCATCCACCCATCAAACATGTATTAAGTACCAACTATGGATGAGACCTAGGGCTAAACTACACAGAAATAAATATGAGTAAGACACAGTTCCTATACTTGAGAATTCCATAGTTTAGGGTTGAAGAAAGAGATTAAAAACCACAATGCAGAGTGAGAAATGCTAAAATAGAGCTGCTCATGGATACCAGGAGAGCCCATTTCAATCCCAGACTTGCCATTTTCTGAATTTTATGAACACCCAGCATACTTTACATAGGATTCAGTGGGGTTACATTGAAACAGAAAGTGCTTTGGAAACAAAATTAAGTGATATAGAAAAATGAGAGGTATTATCATCATCAATCATAACAACTTGTGCTTGATACGCAGAGTAATTATTTCATTTGATAAAATACTCACAAGCAATGGGAGGTTTTCTGGATTACACGCTAAGTATTTATCTTAAAAGAAGGCAAAATCGACTTAATAACATCACTCAAGCCAGATTCTCAGTCCTCCATTCTTTTTTTTCTACAGTCAACCCAGGAAACCTGTCTATTGGAAGGCTCTGGTCATCCGTAACCCAAGTGGTATAAAGCAATATTTAGGATATACACAGGATTAATGTGGCACATCTTTTTTTTTTTTTTTTTTGCGAGGAGGACTAGCCCTGAGCTAACATCCAATGCCAATCCTCCCCTTTTTTCTTGAGAAAGATTGGCCCTGGGCTAACATCCATGCCCATCTTCCTCTACTTTTATATGGGACGCCGCCACAGCACGGCTTAACAAGCGGTGCGCCAGTGCGCGCCCAGGATCCGAACCTGTGAACCCCGGGCCGCCGCAGCAGAGTGTGCACACTTAACCGCTGCGCCACCGGGCCAGCCCCTGTGGCACATCTTTTTAAAGCAATTTTATGTCGAGATTTAAAATTTGGGAATTTTTATATTCACCAGCTGACTCTCTTCTCTGGGGGAACGGGAGATTATGAAAGCCCTAAGAGCAGAAATGCTTCCGTACAAAAAAATAACTGGAACTATTGGCATGTTTATGTTATTAGAGTATTATTCTTGTCGTCAAGCCTATGTGAGCAATAAAAGCTAACGCTCGGAGAAAAAGACAGGCACTGACCAACACAACCCTGCTATCTTCAGTCCACCAAGAAGGGGGAAGGACCCAACAGCAAGATTCAGGAGAAAAAAAAAGTTTTCACCCTCGGAACCAATGTTTGGTTTCTTTGCTTATTTATTTGAAACAAAAAAAAAAACCCAAAACCCACACACTCCCACATATTAGTTCAATTTCCCGCTGCAACTGCATTTGATCAGGTTTATAAACACTACATTTAGTTCCACTTCTCTGATATCACAAGTTCCCACAACATAAAAATATCTGAAGTCCTGTTTTTGCATGTTAAGTTTTACGGCCTGTATTCATTATGATTTTAAAACTGTTTTCAAGTGGGCGCATGCATCATAAAAAGAAAAAGGTTGAATTAAGCTTAAAGTACATTTGGAAGTACAAATGATTTAAAAAAAGAAAGTCAGATGAGGTGTACCTGGTTTCCTAATGGTGATTAGGATGCTATGCTTTTCCTCAACCACAACTAATGAATCAGTAATAATTAGCAGCTGTCATCTAAAAAACATAAGATGTACTAAAATAATGATTTTTTTAAATGGGTAAACTGTTGCGAACTAGCAAATGAACCTAACCCTTTATATTTCTTATATATATATATATAAACCTGCAATGAAACTATCACTCTTCCAGTGATTTGTAATCATGTAAATTTTGAAGGAAAAACCCCAAAGATATTCTTTAACTAAACAGAAAATATGTCTTAGCTAGGAACAATAAAGTAAGAAGCTCAACTTCAAGCTAATTTGAAAATTTAAAAACTGCTTAAAGCTTCCATACAGGTCAGTTTGAGAATCACCTTGGAATGTAAAATCTGGCCAAATTTTGTGCTTTGGATAAAGTCTAATCCACACTTGGCAAAAGGAGGAATCCAAATTAGAGAAAGGTGACATCATCAATTGATATCTTTTAAAGTGCTCAAAGATCTATTTAAGCAACTGACTGAGGAAGCTCATCTGGCTCTTCAACTTCACGTTGGATAAGAATTCTAATGATTTGGTTTTTGTTCACATATTTATAATAATAACATCTATGCAGACGTCATTTTGCAAAGTGTTTGATGATAAAGTAAGAGTTTTGAGATCAACTAAAAAATTCATGGGCATATACCCAGAGATTGGCCTAAAAAGAAAACAGGAAGAATTTTGTGAAGGTTCTCAGCATCAAGGCCATTGAGCACCCCAGAAGCCACTGTATCATTCACAGAACCATTCTCTTTTGTCACTGAAAACATTCCTTTCACAAATATTTTTTGAGACAATAAAAGATGTTAACTTGTGAATATGTGACTTTCAGTTTTCCATATGACAAAGCAATTTAACTTCTCAGCAGATAACGCATCTACTGAAACTCTCACTATGTGAAGCATAAAAACACTGCTCAGGCTATTCAGCATCCCTCCTGATGACCGCCTAAACATATCTCACAAAGAAATTTAAAAAAAAATTCTTCATTCGTGTTAACAGATTTTTATGAGTCTGAACACTATTTAATTCAATGCAGTTTTCCAAAAGAGACAGCTCAATTCATCAGCATTTTGTACATTAACTAAGGAAAGCAATATGATCTGATGATATGGAATAACATTAAAAATGGACAAATTATGGACTAGACTATCAAAATTCACACTAATTTTTAAGATACAACATTTAGGGCCGGCCCCGTGGCTTAGCGGTTAAGTGCGCGCTCCGCTGCTGGCGGCCTGGGTTCGGATCCCGGGCGCGCACCGACGCACTGCTTCTCTGGCCATGCTGAGGCCGCATCCCACATACAGCAACTAGAAGGATGTGCAACTGTGACATACAACTATCTACTGGGGCTTTGGGGGGAAAATAAATAAATAAATAAAATTATATATAAAAAAAAAGATACAACATTTAGTTCAAAGAAATGTCATGCTTATGGTTCTATCAGTTCATGACCCAGAAGTGTCCCCCAGCAGTCCCTAACCCCACGGATTTATTCTCCTCTGCCTTTAGTGGCATAGTGTGAAAAGAAATGCAAGGTTATGTTGCTGTAGGTCACTTTTTCTGAGGCAACAGCACATACCTTCACGTGTTACTGATATCTTCCAGCAGTGGAGAGAGTTACATAACAGGAAATATGGTGTTCGGTTTTTAAATTTATAATTAAAAATACATTTTAAAAATAGTGTTTCCTCACATATACAGTCCCCTCCCTCCATAAGATTCAGAAGCATTTTACTTGGTTGAACTGGATTCTATTAAAGACTCTAGTATTAAAAAGCATTTCATCACCACTACTAAAAAAAAAAAGCTGTTAAAAAAAACACAGGCAAAATTAATCTACAGTGTTAGCTGTCAGAATAGTGATAAACTTTGGGAAGGCAAGAGGGGATAGAGATGGGAGGGGTTCCAAAAGGAACTGTCTAGGATGCTGGTAATGTTTTATTTCTCGACCTGAGTAGTAGTTACTCAGATGTGTTCATTTTGAAGTAATTCATCAAGCTTATAACTTCTATATTTTACTAATTTTTTATACTTATTTACTAATTTTTTGCTTAAATACACTTACATATCATGTATTTTTCCGTATGTATACTACACTTTAAAAAAAATGCTTGAGGAATAAATAAACATGGCTCCTTACAGTTCCATTGTTCTTAATATAATGTCAGTAGTTCTACTGATCAATTATTGAGGAGGGAGCAATAATTATCTCAAATGGTGCCTTTCATGGGCCAAAAAAATCTCACAGAGGTCCCACACACAAATTTAACATAGATTAGAAGAAGAAATGAGTAACACGTATCGAAGTCTAGAATCAAGCTTTAGAACTCATACACTCAGAAAAAACAAGTCAGTCAACCAGTTGACCAATTGAAAAGACAAATCCTTTCCTTGACAATTACACATGTCTACATTTTCTAAAGATGTGCTAGAAAAGACCCACAAAGGACACATTTCTGTTTGAGCTATTTAATTTTCACTTGGTCTCAAATGTGGACTACGAATCTAAAGACAGGGAAAAAGAAAGGAATTTTATTGCTTGATTTTTTTTTTCATTTTCAGAAGTTTTTTAGAATTTCTAGGAAAAAATAACTGGAAATGGGTATATCTGAAAGCACAATCTTCATTTTATCAAGTGAAAAACAATCAAAGCACTTTAAAAATAAAATCTTACGATCTCATTATCTAAAGATGCCAGTAGATGAATCAGCTCTGTGTGCTATGTGTACATCCCCTCCATCTGCTCCCATATTACATTTCCCTGACCAATGTTTCTCAAGAAGTTCCTTAGCTCAGAAACTAATATAGCTTAAATTCAATGTTTACATAAATTCAATGAAAATTACTGAATTTTAAAGAGATTGTGTTTTATAAGCCTTTTTAAAGGAGATCCCGTGCAAAACAGTATGATGTAAATGATGGCAATCTGAAACAGAACACTAAACCCCTGATATAGGAAAGGGCAAGCTAACAAAGGAATGGCTTCAATGTGCAGCCTACCCACAGAACACATTTATCGTGCAAGCTTCGCAGCCAGGACATACAATAATTGTTTTAAAAAAGAAACATTTAGTGATTCTTTCTTCATATATAATAGATTCTTTCTTTACAAACCTTCATAAGAACGGTGAAAAAATTAGTACTTTCACAACAATCTA
This sequence comes from Ceratotherium simum simum, assembly GCF_057802395.1. NCBI lineage: Eukaryota > Metazoa > Chordata > Mammalia > Perissodactyla > Rhinocerotidae > Ceratotherium > Ceratotherium simum. The sequence goes on from NC_141908.1 coordinate 54,180,732, forward strand.
AAATATTTGGTTATAAGCTTCAATTTAGATTTTTCAAGTCTGACAGTTTTCAACAGAAATTTCCCTTTAGTGGTCTTACGCCATGATATGTGCTTGTTCCTACTGCTTGACCACTTTTATGATGAGGCTGAGAAAAATCAGACTATGGAATGCTGCAGACCTAAATCTAATTTGCACTAAATTTTACTGGATTTATTTTCCTATCTTAGTCTTTTATGGACATAGCTCTTTTCACTGAAATTACGGACAGGATTTCACAAAACAATAAACAAATATAAAACTTCCCTTACCAATCTCAACATAAATTCAATATAATTTCCTTCCCTAATAACAATATTAATGTAAACAGTAAACATGTAAAACAGTATTAATTAAATGCTAAACATATAGGGGTAAAAAGGAAGCCTAATGTAATCCATATTATAACTGGGTGGATTCCTGTGCCCTTCATTACTATTCTACTTATTAAATCTCATTCATAATTAGAAATTCCAAACTATATTCCAACTATATCTTCCTGTTTTTAAATAGAAAACAGAACAATTACTAATGGCCAAGTCCTTATAAATGTCAATATTTTAAATTGTCTAGAAACTATACATATAGACACGTCTCACAAATCACATAAGTTCTTTAAAAATAACTGTTTAGGGGCCGGCCCTGTGGCTTAGCGGTTGAGTGCGTGCGCTCCGCTACTGGCGGTCCGGGTTCGGATCCCGGGCGCGCTCCGACACACCGCTTGTCCGGCGATGCTGAGGTGGTGTCCCACATACAGCAACTAGCAGGATGTGCAACTATGACACACAACTATCTAGTGGGGCCTTGGGGAGAAAAAGGGAAAAAAAAAGGAGGAGGATTGGCAATAGATGTTAGCTCAGGGTCAGTCTTCCTCAGCAAAAAGAAGAGGATTGGCATGGATGTTAGCTCAGGGCTGATCTTCCTCACAAAAAAATATATAAATAAATAAATAAAAATAAAAATAAGTTTAAAGGCGAATGAAGTGAATGAAGGCAGCCCTTCGTATCATACAGATCCCAGTGTGTTTTCAAAATAACCTTAAAATCTTCAAGAAAGACTCTTAGCTCCTCTACTAGGAATGAGCACTCTTCAAAATGTTAAATTGAAGTTTATCAATTTTAAGGAGTCAAGCTTTCTGGAAATCCAAACTTTAGCATTTAAAATACACAAATATTTAGATGTTCTTAAATTGCTGCTGAATTTCCTTAAGCTAAGGAAAAACAGAGGAAACAGGTTGGCAAGCGCCATCTTGTGGATTCCCTAGAAAATGTTTTCACTCTATTCACCAGTGTAGCTCCAGAAGCAAATCATCATGAACATTCAATAGAACAGTCTCAATATTCAAAACGTTACTTTAATTTAAATCAAAGTATTCACTAAAGGTTAATTTCCCAGAGTCCAAATACCAATAACTATAATAAAGCGCATTTGTGGATCTGAGGTAAGATCCTTCTTCTAAAGCACTAAAAATATTCATAGCCAAACCGTCACATTTGATCTTTACAACATCCTCAGGAGTTAGGCTGGAGAGACAGATACATTATGCGATAATAAAATTTGAGAATCTTATATACCAAAGAAATTTAAAAAGCATCTAGGGCCGGCCCCGTGGCTTAGTGGTTAAGTGTGCGCGCTCTGCTGCTGGCGGCCCGGGTTTGGTTCCCAGGCGCGCACCAACGCACCGCTTCTCCAGCCATGCTGAGGCCGCGTCCCACATACAGCAACTAGAAGGATGTGCAGCTATGACATACAACTGTCTACTGGGGATTTGGGGGAAAAAATAAATAAAATTAAATTTATAAAAAGCATCTAGGCAGTGGAGAAGTTAGAACAACTCTCCTAATTTTGTAGTGCAGCAAATTCACAGAACAGTGCCTTGCAAAACAGAGGCCTTTCGTTGTTTATAAAAACTAAATCGAAAAAGTTATCAAGAATTCTAAAATTCAGTGGAATTAATAAATAGATACGTCCATAGATCCACTGTGTTGGTGTGTGCCTGAGTCCGTGTGTCTTATAAACAAAAGTTTACAAAAAAGTGTCTTATAAGCAAAAGTTTACATATGAAGACGAAAAAATAAACAGAAAAACTGAAAGACTATTAGGAAAGAAAACGCCCCAGTCATATTCATATGATTCTCTTTAGGCTTTAGAAATAGTATGGTTTTATTATTTCACATAATATTAAAGAGGAAATATTAATATTCTAAATTTACCCAGTGGCCTCAGGTTGCCTCACTGCCAGCCCAAAGACGTGTTTTCTTTGGCCCACAGAGCGCTTTTTTAAAGGCCCAAATTAACTGCCAACATTTAAAATCAGGAAATTCCTCAACATACCCTATTGTCTATGCACTGTAGGCATCCGAGTTGTGGCCTTTGGTGTACATTTTTTCTTTCTAACTTCCCTAATTTTTTCTTCAGGGTTCGTTTCCTGGTACTCTTTTTTGCGGGGAAAGGGGCAGTGCATACGGCATCCAGGTTCACATCTCACCATGTTATGGAGCAATGCTAACCGCCTGAGGAGTCTTCCCCAATTTTCTACTTAAAAGGCGCCTGATCCCAATTCTGCTATTGGTTGATGATGCAACAATGCCTGGAGGTTTATAGACTATTCATATTTTTTAACTATGTTCCGAGATGCAAACCTTTGAGAGAGCTTTCTGCTTTGGAAAGGGAACCCCAAGCATAACACTGGTTGGAAGTACTGGAGAGCTCTGTGTTAATGGTTTGACAGTTTCTTTACGGCAGGAAAAAAAATGACTCGATACTTGGGGGAGATGGGGAGAACATTACTTTGGCCAAGTGTAAGCTGGTTTAAGATCTGACAGCATTTTTAATTTCTACAACTTTCCACAACTGTTTTAATAAAATTAGCCCAGAGCATACCATTTTACTAGTGTCGCTAATGATTTTTTCGTATTAGAGTTTTATAAGTGATTATTCACAACATAACTACCATAATATATTTAGTTGCCTTGTGACAATATGAGAGATAATATTTCTATAGCAGGGCCGGCCCCGTGGCTTAGTGGTTAAGTGTGCATGCTCCGCTACTGGTGGCCCGGGTTCGGATCCCGGGCGCGCACCGACGCACCACTTCTCCGGCCATGCTGAGGCCGCATCCCACATACAGCAACTAGAAGGACGTGCAACTATGACATACAACTATCTACTGGGGCTTTGGGGGGAAAATAAATATGTAAATAAAATTAAAAAAATATATATTTCTATAGCAGCTTTCTCAGGGGCTGTGAATCTTTTTATAATACAGCACTAGAAAATAAAATATCAAGCCTATTAAGCTTCATTTTTGGTTTGAATTCTTTAGAAAAGAGACAGTATATAAAGAGATAATAAATATAGTGTTAAATACATCAGTTCATCCAAGTTTTCAGTAGTAACAATGTATTTTTGTAATTAGGAAAAAGTTTCAGATGGATGTAATTTAAGGAAATAAATTTGAAATACAGAACATGAGATTTAAAGTGGTAGACTTCTTTAATTTCAGTTTATATTAACACATCTAAGTCTGCCTTAAAATCACAAGTTTGAAAAAGTGCTGCTTTATGCTATTTATTATTAAAAGCTGCTGCATTTTCTCAATAAAAAAAATTTATATGAAATTTACCTACCATAAATTCTTGGTCTCTCAATCTAGGGATTATTAGTTAAATGCAGTTTAATTATATTTCCATAAGCCTCCTGTTTAATTTTAAAATAAAAGATAAATAAATATATCAACTTTTAAAAATTGTACCTTGCCACCTAATTATGGCAGCTGAAAATCCATAGTAAGCAACATATTAAAACTGCAGGGCCGGCCCCGGTAGCTTAGCAGTTAAGTGTGCACACTCCACTACTGGCGGCCCGGGTTCGGATCCCGGGAGTGCACCGACACGCGGCTTCTCCGGCCACGCTGAGGCCGCGTCCCACATACAGCAACTAGAAGGACGTGCAACTATGACATACAACTATCTACTGGGGCTTTGGGGATTAAAAAAAGGAGGAGGATTGGCAATAGATGTTAGCTCAGAGCTGGTCTTCCTCAGCAAAAAGAGGAGGATTAGCCTGGATATTAGCTCACGGCTGATCTTCCTCACAAAATAAATAAATAAATAAATAAAACTGCAAATTTATTTTAAATGTAACCTTACTAATGAATAAAACTACCTTGGGACAGATCTTTCGCAAATTAGTCAATATTAATATATTTTCCTTCTTCCCCTGGTAACAGAAAATAGATAAGACCTAAAAACACTGGACATTTTCTGTTGAGCCTTTTATCAACTTTTGATTAAGTGAAAATTACTTCAAAAAATCATTTTTTAAATCTTCAAACACTTTTGTTTTTCCTAAGGTCAATTATTATACTTGAAAAACAAGATGAAAGGAGAAAAATGTCGATTAGAGGAGTGAAGTCGAAAGGCACCTTGACCCAAAGGATCAAGTCCTGGGACCTGAGTGTGCAGTCACTGCTCCTTCCTCCCATCCTCTCGGAGCTGGCACACGTCGTGGTGGGGGGGGGGTGGGGGTGTGGGGGTGCGCGCGCGCGCGCGCGTGACCGGGGTGGGGGGGGGGAGAGGGAGAGAGAAACACTAAAAGAGAGCAAGAGCTCCTCTGTCTGGAGAGACCTAAGAACAGCAGATGGGGGGGACGGGGGTGTGCAGCGCAAGAAAGAGGCCCACGTCTCTCCAGAGAACTGCAGAGCCATCTGTCTGGAAAATTCAGGATGACAGGCCTCTGAGTATTCCACGAGTCTCCCTATTGTCTAGTGACGTCTGTTTCCTTCTTTCATTACTGTATTATTAATCCATCCTGTTCCCTTTTCTTGTTCTTTTGAAATAATTTATCCTTTTAACTTCAACTAAAAGAATGAACTGACAAGTTGAGAATCACTTCTCATTCAAGGAATATAACTTAAAAGAGGTCTCTGGTTAACTTTTAAACATTATGATGAATAAAAAAACATGAATTGCATTTCTATGGTTCTCATCTTGAACTACATATTTCGCACACATATAAAATGAGCATCTTTATAACATCCAAATCTGAGATTAACAGATGCCATCCAAAGACCTAAAAAGGTAGTACACCCAAAACAACTTACAGGAGTGGCAAAGTCAGTTTTGTCAATTTTTTTCACAATTAAATGAAATATTATTAGCAATACGTGAAATGTCCTATAAACCACTGACTTCATTTTTCTTTGGGGGTTTCAGCACACTCTGAAAAACAATCATTATCGTGAGTTTTTTGGTCTACTGCTTAGCGACTTCTATTCAGCAATGTTAAAAACACTTCACGCGCCATTCTTTAAATGGACAACTAATATGCAAAAAATGCTATGAACTTGGCTATCCCACCAAGGTCTGAAAGGGAGCTTGAAAAAGGAAGGGCTTCCCTTCACCATCTCTTTGTTAATGGCCTGAAAAAGTCTAAAAGAGCAGAGAACTATCAAACCAGAAGGACCCACCATTTCCCTCACCAGGAAGGTTCTGTTTCCCATTAAATGCTGGACACATGGCAATATTCAAAGAGCCAGCAAATCAACCTGAATCAACAGTCCTGTGTTTGCCGACACTGTTTAGGGTCCCTTCTCCTCTGCTTTGAAAGTTAAAAGAAGGATGAAGAATTTTACAGAATATATAGCAGTATAAACCCAACCAGAATTTCACCAGAAACTTTCAAAAAAAGCTGACAAAAGCAACCAATCCCAAAGTAAACAACGTTGATATGCAACAAGATTGCAGGAATATATATATTTCTTCCTTTAAAGACTGAAAATAAGATAATTAGGCAACAAAAATATACGAGATTTTGAGAGATGTTTACCATTCTTAACCTAGTTTAAAGCAATATAAAGTTATAGAAAAAATTAAAGAATGCTTTATATTTCTACCCTGGAAATTGTTAAACTACAGAAGTAACGTGGTTTATGAACTATTTTGTTCACTTAACAAATATTTTCAGAGCACCTATAATGTGTGAAGCTCTGTGCTAAGCACTGTGAGTACAGAAATGAGAAAGAATGACTCCTATTACAGAAACCACCAGCCTAGGAAAGGTATGATAAAGATAAGATATGTAACTACTGTGAAAGGAACACATTGACAAATGTCACAGGAAAGTCACAGATAAAATGACGAAGGATTCGAAGATGAAGGGATTCCTTTTGAATGGGTTTGAATGGGTGGCAGGGGGCGGGGGGTACGGACTGCAGTACCGAAAGGCAGGGCAGAGCAAGAGGTGGAATACAAAGAGCGAGCAGATATGAAAGCTACTGCAAAGAGCAAGCTGCAAGAGTTAGCAGCTGACTGGGTATTAGAGGCAAGGGAAGAGAGGACGGAAGGAGGAAAGGTAAAGATTGGGGCTGGGACAGGTGGAGTCTGAAGTGTCTGCAGGAATCCTGCTAGAGACGTGGAGGGTCTGGAAGGGCAGGGCTGCAGATGGAGACATGGGAATGCTCCACAGGGCTCACTGTTGAAGCCTGTATACTCCCCAGTGAGAAGGGAGGTCAGTTCTTGAAAAGCACTGACATTTAGGAGAGCAAACAGAGGACACTGAGGAATGGTGAAAGGGAAGAAAAGGAGTAGCAAGAGAACACAATGTCTGGAAAGGCAAGAGAAAGAAGTTTCCAGAAGAAAGGGACAATCAAAAAGATCAAATACTGCAGAAAGATCAAATATGAGGACTGAGGAGCAGTCCCCGCTGACTGGCTATTAACTGATAAAGCACGTCCAGTCAAACAGAAGCAGAACATAAAGTGGCAGTTGTGACACGAGGCTCTCCTTGACCAAACTTTGGTCAGGCTCCTCAGCCCTCTTCTTGAGGGCTCAACCTTGGCCCTCAGACTTGCCAGGTCTGCAAAGCCGCTTTAGCAATAATTCTGCTAAGTCAGTTTAGAGACAATCCCCCCACCTTGATATCTGATCCCTCTTGATAACTAATCTAATTCCTCATCCCCTACCCTGATATCTGATCACCCTGGCCTGCCCTCAGCAAGAATCCTGCTAGGTAAGTTTAGCAAGAAGTCCCCCTACCCTTGTCTCCTCTTGGTAATTTTCCACCCACCGACCCCTCAATCTGCGTCTTGCCTATAAATCCCCCCTTCTTCTTGTATTCGGAGGGGGGATCTTCTTGTATCTCTCCCTCCTACTGGGAGTCTTGACACCTATTGCCATAGTCTTGGGCCAAGTCTTCCTTGTTCTTTTAACAAAGTGTCAAAAAAATTTTTCCTTTGACAGTTGTCAACCTTTCTTTTCACTAGAGATGAATGACATTCACAAACCCCTCATAACCAACTATGACAGAACACGGTGGCTGGGAAGAGACGGCGTAGACGAGGGTAAAAGGGCAGGCATGCAGGAAAAGGAGGTGGGGCACAGAGAATGCTCTTTCAATAAACCTCAGGGAAGAGGAGGGCCACGAACAACTCCTGATGGTGCTGAAAGGGCTCCAAGGTTGGGGACAGGCTTCCTCACACGGAACAGGACAGCATGGCTGGAACCAGAGGGAACCGATGCAGGGGAGAGGAAGAAACGAATGATACGAGACAGAAAAACGAACTCCCATGCTTATTGTTTTCAGTCCTCCTGCATCGTATCTTTCTGTAAACCACCTCAAATTCTTTCTGGAACAATGAGAGGTATTAATAAGTAAAAAAAAATGTTCTTTTATCCATTTAAAAATATGAATGTTTAAACCGTTGTTTATATCTGCTCTCCAAATAAACATATGAAAACTAATAGGAACGTTCATGTAGCACACAAATTTATTATTATGAGAGAAAGATTATATTGTTTTTATTGTTTTTATTTTCAGACCTCTAAAAGGTTAAGTTAGCCATTTTCATACTGAATTCCTATTCAATTTGATTATGTTCCCTACTGTGAGGGTAAAACAGGAAGAAACCTAGCTAATTTATGTGCAATTCCTTTGTACTACTGAAATGAAAAGGAACAATAGTTTAATAAAGTGGAATTTGTTATCTAATTATGCCAAATAATTTAGAAACATCTGTTGGTGGTTAGTAATACTATAGTTAAACCTCAAAGAATCTGCTCCCAGAGAGATTTCGCTTTCATTCAAGCCTTTGTGAGCTTCCAGTTGGGGAATCTATATTACAGTACGGAACCAAGGGACAACATAATGGCACATTTAGTCATTAAAAAAAATGAATAAACAAAAAATAATGAAAAATAGAGGCCTTAAAATATGAATCCAGGCCTTAAAATTAACTCCAAAATTTAAGAAATACAGTAGGTTACTGTAATATCCAACATTCATTCAAACATCCATCAAGTAGCTGGGACGTATCAGACATGCGGCTGCTATTAAGGATACAAAATCCATAGTATTCCCATAGCATTCCCTTCACCTAATGGAGAAGACAGGAGAATATAAAGTAACTATTATATCGCCACGTGGTAAGTGGTAGGGCAGAGATGTGCACAGGGCACCTCGGATGCAGAACAGGTGTAAGTAACTCACCAAGACTACTCAAAAGAGATAACTATTCAAGCTGAGTTTTTCAAGATGGTAGAGGTGAGTGAGGGCAAAGAAGGGCTTGGGAAATGATGGTGCCAAAGCCACAATGAATACAATCCCTCCTGGAAACTTCAAGTAGTTCAGTATGGCTGAAGCACAGCCTCTGATGAGAAAATAAGAGATGAGGCCAGGTAAGCAGAGTAAGCAGGGGTCCTATCTTGACCACCCTATATGCAAACTAGGGAATCTGGACTTAATCTTAATGATGATGGGGACTCACTGGAGGATTTTAAGTAGGGAAGTGAACTGTTAGACTAACCAATTTCCAAGAGGCAGGTTTAAGTTTCCAATTATAGACTCTAACAAACAAGAATAACCCAAAATAATAAAGGATTAAAAAAAGATAAATGAAAGCAAATGTTTAAACTGATTCAAGGCTGTTCACAGGATATGTATATAGAGTGATAGTCCATTATATGTTTATTCTTCATTCATTCATTTATTCACTCAATAAATTTGCACTGAGCACCCACTATGTGCTAGACATTGAGCTTACAGTCCTTGATATATTTTAAGTGCCATGAGGGCAGAGGCCAGATCTGATTATATTCCGGATTACCTCCCAAAGGAGAAGCAAGCATTGCCTGTTGGCCAGTGTATTTTCCACATTTTCAGAGAGCAGCAGAAAGTATCAAGTGTCCGGTACTAGAAGTCTATCTGGTCTCCTGAACCATGTGTATCCCTAAACCAGATCTCTATCAGAGCATCCTCAGACAAACTTTACAATGGCACATGGCATTATTTAGCCACACACATAAACAAATATTGCAGAACCAGTTTTTCAAGTGGGTCAACAGACATGTTAAATAAACAAATGGAGAAACTCTGCTGCTATCTTGGATCTTTGCTAATGTTTATAATAACAATAATATTAGTGATAATACTAGCTACTATGTATCTTCAGCCACTGTGTTAAGAATCTTATGTACATGATCTCATTTATTTCTGCCTGAATCAGAGAAGGGAACTAACAGCCCCTGTTTACATATAAGGAAAATGAGACTGGAACATATAGCTGACACTTGGCAGAAAATGGATTAAATGTAGCTCTCTGACTCCAGAATCTAAGCCATTTACTTTACACTGCATGCTAGGGAAGTATCCTCCACGAACTTCCCATCTCACTCAGAGTAAAATCTGAAGACCTTACCATGTTGTAGGGCCCTAGAGTCTGTGACCCCAACACTCCTCCAACCCCAGGTACCTCCCTGTCCTCACCTCCTACTACTTTCCCCCAGCTTACTCCACCCCAGCCACGCTGCCCTTCTTTCTGTTCCTCGGAATTGCCCAGCACATCCCTGCCTCAAAGCCCACTTCACATGACTCATTCCCTCACTTCCTTCAAGTCTCTGCTCAAAATCCACCTTAGCTGTGAGGCCTTCCTGGGCCACCTGGCCACACAGCTAGCCCATCCCCCTCACTCTGCTTTATTTTTCTTCATAGCACTAGCCGTCTGGCACATTATCCATTTTTTATTGTCTGTCTCCCTCCACTGCAGACAGAAGTTCCTTGAGGACAGGAACTAATATATACCTGGCACATATGAGGCCCTCAATTCATAGAACAGAGGAGAAAACAAATCACGAAATAGGAAAACACATACCAAGTCTCACAGCTACTCCTCAGAAAAATTACGAAATAGTACACTTCTTGTTTTTGTTTCCTTCTGTCTATAGTATCATCCATTCCTTCCCCCTAATCCTAATGTCCTGGGCTTTTATATTGTTTTGCTTATTACACCACCCCCTACAGGTCCCTCTTAGTAACGTGCCACCCTCTAAATAAAAACTTCTGCCACTTTCTTTCCTCTTACAGTGTGGCTCCCTCAGCCAAAATGCTTGCCGTGTCTTACTACTTGAAGATCTTGAGTCCATAAATTAAAATCACTCTTTCATGCTATATGAAGATAAGTATTTATATTTAGCATGTTATTCCTCACAGGTAACATGCTGAAAATCATGCTTTGATTTTAATATAATGGTATAAAATTCATTCACCATGGCAGGCCTGCAGGGGAAGTATTTTGGTCAGGCAGACGTTTACACCCACACCACTTACCTGTCATCTCACCTGCCTAGCACAGGCTACTTCAAATCCTAACATCATCTCTGACCACGTAATTTCACAGCCACGAAGGAGCTGAAAAATGACAACCAAGTTCTATATAAAAGTTACAAAACAGAAAGAATATACTATAAGGGCTGAAGACATGTGCTAATGACAGAAATGGGAAAATCAGGAAAGATTAGCAGTTTAAAGAAGAGGATTCATTCAGTTTTTGCAATGTCAAGTTTGTGGCGATAAAAATCTATTCAAGCAGAGATATGTTTCTTGGAATACATCCTTCTTCTACTCGCTTTATACCGTGAAATATACACAGTCCAATGAAATCCAGAGGTAAAAAGTCAGAGTGGAAAGGGAAAGGAACAACTTTCAGTGCAGCTGGATACAACACAATGGGGTGGCTCCATGCCATGCCACTAAGCAGCTGGCAGCAGGCCTGGCCTGACTCATCTTCCTTCTCCCACAAATTACTCAATTGTCGGCATTAACTCTTTCCAAGAAGCGCTTACTTTTCTAAATTTAAAATAACCATTCAAAACAGGTAGGGGCGTTTTTAACCTATCCATTTCCAATTTTGTTTTTTGTTCCTTGGGGACTAAAAGGAAAAAACTTTCTAAAGACATGAAAAGTTCTAAAGGTTCCTGAATATAAAATCACTCTTTTAAAAACAGCATTTTCTGTTTTTGACAGTTTACATGAAGTAAATTTTCCTTCTACTCAATCTGATTTCCCATCCGCCCCTGGTGATATGTTTTATTAATAACAGCTCTATTGAGCTATAATTTCACAACCATAAAATTCACCCTTTTAAAGTATACAATGCAGTGGTTTTTAGTGTATTCACAAAGTACTCATTCTGTTTTTTAAAAATAAGGAGCCAAATTAGGAATGTATATTTGTAACTTTGTCAAACATGGTGTTTTTCAATATGACCTTTCAATGTAAAAATATGATCACACCATCCTGTTTTCTTAGTTTCTTCCTATTCTGTTTTTTTAAAGGATAGTAGGATTATATTAATAAATAAAAAACAACATTTATGGGACCCATTTTCTACGTAAGAATGACTTATCACCGGTAATTTGGTTGTAAGGCCAGGCTCGAGGACTTGTCTCGCACTGGGTTCACACAGAAAGTTCAGTGGCTTCATTTAGTTTATATATTGCAGATAAAGTTTTAAGGGTGCTGTTACTGATACTTCATATAAGATTGAGAAAACATCAATTACCCATATCAAAGGATATTATTATTACTAGAGGGACTTTGAGAAAAGCTCCACACCTCAGCCCCAGCAAGGAACTCTTTGTTATGGCCGCTCTCAAGATGATAGTAAACTGTTAATTCTTAGGTTAAACTAATCTGATGAAAAATGTATAACTTATTAATGTCATTCCTTCAGAACTATTATTATATGACATACAAAGCATGACCAAACAGTATTTTTCTGCCTAATTCTCATGATTGCTTTAGATTAGTCTAAAATATGTATTCTCTTGGGCCGGCCCCGTGGCTTAGCGGTTAAGTGCGTGCGCTCTGCTGCTGGCAGCCCGGGTCCGGATCCCGGGCGCGCACCGACGCACCGCTTCTCCGGCCATGCTGAGGCCGCGTCGTACATACAGCAACTAGAAGGATGTGCAGCTATGACATACAACTAACTACTGCGGCTTTGGGGAGAAAAAATACAATAAATAAAAATCTTTAAAACATGTATTCTCAATGGAGGTAATACTGCCCTCAAGGAGGCAAAAATTGGCTTTCAGGGGTCAAAAAAGTCTTACTCTAGGGGCCAGCCCGGTGGCGCAAGCGGTTAAGTGCGCACGTTCCACTGCGGCGGCCCGGGGTTCGCCGGTTCGGATCCCGGGTGTGCACCGACGCACCGCTTGTTAAGCCATGCTGTGGCGGCATCCCATATAAAGTAGAGGAAGATGGGCATGGATGTTAGCCCAGGGCCAGTCTTCCTCAGCAAAAAGAGGAGGATTGGCATTGGATGTTAGCTCAGGGCTGGTCCTCCTCACAAAAAAAAAAAAAAGTCTTACTCTTTTGTGCATATACAAGCAGATACACATACAGTCCACAGACAGTATATCCCTGGTATTAAAGTTTCATGGAGAGAACAATTAAGAAAATACGTCTAAAAGCCTTCTTATGGAGGATGATTTAAAAAAGTGCTGAGAAATACTGATTTTAAAAAGTTGAGGGCCGGCCCCGTGGCTTGGTGGTTAAGTGAGCGCGCTCCACTGCTGGCGACCCGGGTTAGGATCCCGGGCTCGCACCGACGCGCTGCTTCTCCGGCCATGCTGAGGCCGCGTCCCACATACAGCAACTAGAAGGATGTGCAGCTATGACACACAACTATCTACTGGGGCTTTGGGGGGAAAAATAAATAAATAAATAAAAAGTTGAAAGTCGGGGCCGGCCGCATGGCTTAGCGGTTAAGTGCGTGCGCTCCGCTACTGGCAGCCCGGGGTTCAGATCCCGGGTGCGCACCGACGCACCGCTTCTCCGGCCATGCTGAGGCTGCGTCGTACATACAGCAACTAGAAGGATGTGCAACTATGACATACAACTATCTACTGGGGCTTTGGGGAGAAAAAGGAGGAGGATTGGCAATAGATGTTAGCTCAGAGCCGGTCTTCCTCAGCAACAAGAGGAGGATTAGCATGGATGTTAGCTCAGGGCTGATCTTCCTCACAAAAAAATAAATAAATAAAAGTTGAAACTATTCTCGACAAATCTGTCAAATTTTTATAATGACACATATCACTATCTTCTATCTTCAAAGATTAGGCTGCTTATAGGGTGATTATTTGCAGGGACAGACATGACTCAAAAGACTGCATCACCAATATTCCTTTTACACTGTACACAGATGGTGACTATCAGAGTTACAGCAACAACAATTCTTTTATCTCTCTTACATTGTACCAAATCGCCACACATTAAAAAAAAAAACTTAAAGTTAAAATATTAAGTTTTTGACACCAGTAAGAGAAGGAATATGGACAAGTATTTAAATAAGGATGGTGATTTTACCGACAGCTGAAAAGATGAAACAGTATAAGAAAAGTAGCTGGGCTCTCACCACTGGACCACCCAGCTGCTTAGGTAACTCCCTCTCATAGTCTTTCTTGAGCAACGTCTGAAAAATAAAAATGTCAGTAGAGAGCGTATTCAAGTGGGAGTTTCCTATAAAATTAGCTTTCGGTCAAATAAATCATACCGAAAATGTGTAGCTGACTTGTCTTTTTTTTTTTCGTGAGGAAGATTAGCCCTAAGCCAACATCTCTTCCCAATGCTCCTCGTTTTGGTGAGGAAGATTGGCCCTGGGCTAATATCTGTGCCCATCTTCCTCTACTTTATTTGTGGGGCGCCTGCCACAGCATGGCTTGATAAGTGCTGTGTAGGTCCATGCCCGGGATGCGAACCTGCGAACCCCAGGCCACCAAAGCATAGTGTGCAAACTTAACCACTAGGCCACTGAGCTGGCCCGACTTGTCTTTTTAAAAGTAAATTTTAATGTCAGAACGGTTATGGGAAATCAGAAAATTTCCTAACTGCATCACAAAGAATGTGCCATTGCCATTTAACTGCTCCCAAGGACCTCTACAAAGATGCCCACAGGCAGGTGTGAGGGTAGTGAGAGACACTGAATAAAGTAGCATAATGAAAAGATTTCCGTGGCAGTAAGAGAGTCTGAGGAAAGGTAAAAAATTACAGTGAAATGCTAAGGACTAGGACTGATCGATGGCAGTGATAAAAGTGACTAAATGGTAATGAGAGGAAAAAGAAAAAGGAGGAGGGGGGCAACGCCAGAGCTAATTCTACCCAGGCAGAGGAGAGAATGATTCAGGGTCCAGCCAGCCCAGCTGGATTGCAATGGAGTTCCCAGTCTCATCAGTTTGTCTGAGCTGTAAACCACAGCCCCATTTAGATAGAAATGACAGAGATTCCTGCCAAGGGATAACCTGGCAGGATGTTTTTTCACCCAGCTCTGTCCTAGGGCTCTATCAGTGTGGCCAATCAGGACATTCTGTCAAGTGCACCAGCTAAAACATCCTAAATTAGATGATCTGAGACTTTCCTTCTAGCCCAGCAATTCTTAGAGGGCATGTGCTTCTCTGCTGGGGAAGTTCTAACGAAGTCTATCTGCAAACAGGTCGTTAAGTGCAAACACTATAGTTCTGGAATGTAAATTATAAGGAGAGAGGGACCATGCCTCTTGCACACTGCTATAGATGTTCGTTGAATGAATCAGCAAGGTGAGTGAGATATAAACTACATTTGGATAATTTTTATGATTTGAGGATTTAAAAATTATTCATATCGATGCTGATGATTGAGGGGTGGGTTCATCTCAAATGTGAAGAAAAATGCTTGCAAATTCCTGAACCTTCAAAAATACACATTTTTGAGGAGCCTGCCCTGACGGCCTAGCAGTTCAAGTTCCGCGTGCTCCGCATTAGCAGCCCGGGTTCAGTTCCCAGGCGCAAAACCACACCACTCGTCTGTTACTAGCCATGTTGTGGTGGCGGCTCACACAGAAGAACCAGAAGAATTCACAACTATACACAACTACGTACTAGGGCTTTGCAGGGGAAAATGGAAGAAAAAAGGAGGAAGACTGTCAACAGCTTAGGGTGAATCTTCTCCTGCAAAAAAAATAAATAAAATGCACATTTTCAACTTCCAAATGAGACTGTAAAATCAGGAAGGATTGGAGTCAGGTTCTTCTATCACAGAATAAAACAGAAATTTGCATTAAAAATATCTTTTTAAGCAGCAAAGGTGATTAACAGTGAAGACAAGATAAGACGGTCTTCACTCTTCAGCTTAATTTGACAAGTATTTTATTGAGTTCCTACAACAGACTTCAGAAAAAAATTAAATGTATATAAATGTAAAATCATATTTTACATTTTCTAAAAATGAAGCCAACTTCCACTAACTTTCTATAAAAAGAACAATCTATACAATTATTAAAAACCTGGACAGAAATGTGAAACACAAAGCAAAGAAACTAGACTCCACTGCTGGCTGCTATGCACTGAATTGAGTCCCCCACAAATTCATCTGCTGAAGCCCAACCCCTCAGGTGATGGTATGTGGAGGTCCTCATGATGGGATTACTGCCAGTATAAGAAGAGACCAGAGAGCTTGCTCTCCCTCGCTCTCCACCATGTGAGAACACAGCAAGATGGACGTCTGCAAGCCAGGAAGAAGGCTCTCACCAGGCAGTCAATCTGCCAGCACCCTCGTCTCAGACTTCCCAGCCTCCAAAACTGTGAGAAATAAATGTGTTGTGTAACCCACCTGGTCTACAGGATTTTACTACAGCAGCCCAAGAAAACTTAAGACACTGGCCTAACCAACACACCCAAGATACATGACCTAGGGTCCTGGCAGTGGTTACTCTGGGGAGGCTTACGAACAAACTCCGACGAGCTCTGACTTTGATGACTCATTAGTCATACTTACCTAGTTTCTTGTTTCTACCTTCTCTTCACCACCATCTCACAGAACTGTATTACTTCATTGAGCCTCTGTTGTAAGTTGGTTATTAAGAGTAAATATAAAAAGATATGCGGTACTTCTAAGACCAACTCGTCAAATAGTAGTAATATCAAAAATAAAATCCAGGGCCAGCCCTGTGGCTTAG
This sequence comes from Ceratotherium simum simum, assembly GCF_057802395.1. Lineage (NCBI taxonomy): Eukaryota > Metazoa > Chordata > Mammalia > Perissodactyla > Rhinocerotidae > Ceratotherium > Ceratotherium simum. The sequence continues at coordinate 54,197,014 of NC_141908.1, forward strand.
TGGTTAAGTGCACGCGCTCTGCTGCTGGCAGCCCGGGTTCGGATCCCGGGCGCGCACTGCTTCTCCGGCTATGCTGGGGCCATGTCCCACATACAGCAACTGGAAGGATGTGCAGCTATGACATACAACTATCTACTGGGGCTTTGGGGGGAAAAAATAAATAAATAAAATCTTTAAAAAAATAAATAAATAAATAAATAAAATAAAAATAAAATCCATTTTTTCTAACCCTTGGGGACTGCTCTTAACATATACAAAAAGTTCTTTTGAATTGGACAAATGTGATCAAATCTAGTATTTATCTTAAATACAAAGGTTCTCAAACTTGACTGTGCATAAGAATCACAGGAGAGTCCCTTTAAAATCCCCTTCCCCAAGAAATGCAGATTATGGCATTCCTCTGGCAAAGGAATCTACATATTGAACAGGTATCTCAGATGACTGATAAGTGGTGTGCAACCGCACTCCTGAGAACAGCTCCCCCTCTATCATCACTGAAAGAATAGCTTCGGCACAAAGGTGTACTTTGCCTTACAATAGAGAAACGTTTTTAAAAATTGTAACCAAATTGGATTTTCTAAACTAAATTCTGTTTTCCTACAAGTTGACTTTAAAATTTTAAAGATACTTGATTCATTCTGAGGGGTGGGAGTGGCTTCTCATACTTTCTTCTAGAGGTCAAATTCCACGTTCTTTCTTTCCTCATCTCCACCTCAGTAGTTGAAGACTTAATAATTTAGGAATCCTTTTAAAAGAGCCTTATCACACACTCGTTTTGTTTTATTCATCGGGAATTTCAGCATTCTAAAAGTGGTTGATTTGTAAACCTTACCTTTGAAAACAAACCTTGAAAACGCAGACTTCCTTCCTTTTAGGAAGGAAAATGGATTTTGTCAGAAATAGCTTTAAAGAGAGGCCGGCCCAGTGGCACAGGCGGTTAAGTGCACGCTCCGCTGAGGTGGCTGGGGTTTGCCGGTTCGGATCCCGGGCGCGCACCGACCACTTGTTAAGCCGTACCGCGGCAGCGTCCCATATAAAGTAGAGGAAGATGGGCACGGATGTTAGCCCAGGGCCAGACTTTCTCAGCAAAAACAGGAGGATTGGCAGATATTAGCTCAGGGATGATCTTCCTCACAAAAAAAAAAAAAAAAATGAAATAGCTTTAAAGAGAAGTTTACTTCTGGAAATCTTACTGCTGTGTATCAGCTACAACAGCATAAGATAAATCCTTCAAAAGAAACAACCAACTATGAGTAAAACCTTCCATCACTTTTAGCTTTTGTACAAAAAAAGTCCACACTTAAGGAAAATACTTCTAGTAAGTAATGCAGATTAGATATAAGGCATTATAAAACAACAATGACATTTTCATTATTTCTTTCAGAGAAAGAAGAAACTTTTTTTTTAAAGCACCTACGGAGAACCAACAGCAAATAAATGTAATTTTTAGTATTGTGAGTATTTGGGCAAAGTAAATATAGCCCCAGACTGAAGACTGGCAATTGTCTTCTAAGCTCAGTTTTGCCACAAAAGGGCCATGTGACCTTGGGAAATAAGCTCTCTGGGTCTAAATTTAATATATAAAATAAGAGAGTTAAATAAAAGCAACTCTTTGATTCCAACAGATTAATAGACAAGTATTTACATCAAAAAACATTTGTGGTATATGATGCCTATAACGTGCTTGATCAATTGACATATTAAAATATAACTGGAAACTTGATATTGTGAGTAACTTAGCCTGTCCTTGTAGCTATCAGTTAACATCACTGTACTTTGCTTCTTTGAAAAACTGAACACTTCAAACATCTAAATTTTCACATAGTGAGTTTTCTTAAAGTGAGGTACATATGTACCACAGTGAGTTTCTGTCAAAGGAAACAGTGTACGTATTTTTTCAGTTCTTCTTCCCAACCCATTGTCATTGCAGACTCTGGGGGAAAAAAAACACCTTGAAGTCTTAACCACTGAAACAATAGTGTTGCAGCAGTTACATCACAGAAATAACATTTCTTTCCTAAAATACTCAAAGATATTCTCCAGAAATTACTTATCTTCCAGTAACCAACTTTCTTCTGTCTGCCCTCATATTCGTTAATATGAGAACAAACATTTTCAATTTTAACAAATATTAAATAAGTTAACCACTTGTTCTTGTTTGCAACAGAATATACTGAGACAAAAAAAAACCCCAAATCCAATAGGAATCAAGACATGCATTTGGCAATTACAGGGAGGTTGGGATGCACAGACATCTTGTTCAAAATAAATAAACTTTCCAGGATCTTTATTTACTGACTTGAGAAACGCAGGTTTGGAAACAACCAGCTAACTTCGCTCCCAAGTTGGCATCTTAGTGAAGAATCCTCCGTTTACAAAACACACAGGACCTCAGAGCCTCCCAGCCCCGAATTGGCCAGGGGAGCACACGCCCATCGGCCCTGCCTGGAGAGGAAACAATGGGAGAGGCGCGAGGGAGCGAGCCCGGCGCCCCGGGCGCCCCAACTCCGCGGCCCCGGCCCGCGCCCGACACCGCGCGCGGCGTCCCCTCCCCGGGCGCCCCGGGCCCCCGCCCCAGAGCCCCGGGGCGGGGCCCACCTGCGGCGGCGCGGGCGAAGGGCTGCACTTACCAAACAGGGTCAGGGCCATCGTAAAGGCGCTCGCCAACTGCTCGCCGCCGCCCGCCGGTCCACGCGCTCCTCCCAGGTGGGCCGGAGATCACCGCACCGGCCCGACGCGCTCACACCCCGGAGGAAGCGGGCAGCCGGAGGGGCGTGGTGGGGGCGCGGGCGCGCGGGGAGGCTGCAGGCCGGGACGCAGGGGGCCGCTGCAAGAAAAAGTTATTTACGCGTTATTGTCAGGCGCACCCGGACAACGGGAGACCCGCTAGTCCTCGGCGAGCCGGCACTTGTCGCTGCCATCTGTGCTCTACGCGGAGCGCGCGCGCGGGCGGCGGTACCTGCGGGGCGGGGAGGCTCGGCCGCGGCGCAAGGGCAGGCGGAGAGGCGGCGCCGCAGTGGCGGCGGCGGCGGCGGCGGCGGGGGCGGCGGGGAGAGGAGCAGCCTCGGGCCCCCGGCGGGGCGCGCTCACTCCGCATCCCGCGGTCTCGCAGACGCCATCTTGCAAGAGCGTCTCCCAGTGGATCCGCCGCTGCGCCTCCGCCCGCCTCCACCTCGGGCGCCCGAGCCGGGTGCGTTCCCATGGCAACGGGCGCGCGCGGGGACTGGGGGCGCGCGCCCCTCCTGCCCTGGGCGGGTAGGAGCCGCCCCGGCCGCTCGCGAGGCGGCCTCCTGCGGCCCGGCTGGGGCGGGGGCGTGGTGCGTTTCAGCTGAAATTCCAGGGTTTTTGTTGAATGGGATTTGAGGAGGTGCTGAGGGGAGAAAAACTGAGCTCTTACTCGAAAGAGGAAGAGTCACAGGAGGATGCTCTAAGGATACAAGGACCCAGCCAGGGTCATGTGGGGATCGGGTTCGTTTGAGGATATCTCTCTCCCCTGGCGCCCTCGGGGTTAACGGAGAGTCGGGAGCCCGTGACCTGGAGCTACAGGACACGGGAAGGGGGTCAGGAGTCGAGCAGAGGCACTGAACGTTGCTTTTCTTTCCATTTGGACTTAAGAGCCACTAGCAGTAGTCCTGATCAGATTGTCGTATGTGAGGAGACAGGAGTCGGTTAAAAAGCATCTGGGATTAGCTAACATAATTTGTTACAAGGCCAATGCTTAAACCTCATTTTCTCCCTTTCACCTTACACCTCTTTGATTTTTCTCAGGAAAAATCAGCATTTCTCACTGATTGGCACTTCTCCTTTACCACAGAAGGTTGTTCCCCTGAGCTTTTTGCATTTATCTGATAATCGCTGGCAACATCTTTCTTTCTGTGATGTTCTCTGCTCCCTCTGTCTTTGCCTTAATTAACGAGAAGCCATATAACGCCTTGAGATTGTCAACCAAAAGATGTTCTTGAAAAGCTCAGTTACGATGTTTTTTTGTCGTTTTCATTTAATGTATTCAAAAATTCAGTATACTATAGTTGCTATATTTGTCCCCTGTCTACAAAATTCCTCCTTTTTTCTTGTTTCTCTGCTTAGCGATTTGTACTACTTCAGTATCTGATCATGTAGATTTTCTCTGGTTCTCATTTCTTCCTACTTGCGTCTTTCCTCTTTCACTTCCTTAGATTCCTTAATGTCATTTTCCTCTTCTCTCTAATTTTCAACTAATTCTTTTAAGAACATTATATTAATATCTTCTATTTAATTTATCCCGAGGATCAAAATCATTATAAAAATGAAAATTACTACTTCAGTAGGACCACAGTTAATTCATCATCATTTCACAGCAGATTCAAACAGAGGAAAAAGAAAAGCGGGTTGGAAGGAGGAGCCAAGCCTTTTGTTTCACGTCAGTTAACTCAAGAGAAAAGAAATAGTAAAATAATTCAACATGAATGGGCAAATGTTTAAGATGCTGTATGCTTGAAATTTTCTGACGTAATAAAATGGCTCTCCTTTAGTCACTAATATCAAAATAAATCTTGAAATCCCCAGAATTTAAAATCTTTAATGAAAAGGACTCTTGATTTTTGAACAGCCTTTCTGCTCATGAAAAATTACAAACACACAGCTCATGAAGATAAATGAGAAACTCAAGAGGGCTTTGTGGGACAGATTTTATAACCATGTAAAATTGCTGCTGATCTGCTCTGCAACCAGATAAATCAGAAACTAAAGACACCATTTACTGTCTCAACCAGTGGTCTTCAACCATTTTGGAGACCTAATTTCCCTTTGAGGTTCTAGTGGAAATACTGTTCCTCTTCCTGGAAAAATGCTTATGTCCAGGAATACACTCACCGGAAATTTTTCACACAATTAGACTATTCGGGGACCCTAGGTTAGCTCCCAGATATCCTTTGTAATCTCAGAAAGTTTTTGCTTTTTTAATTAAAATTAAAAATTTTCCCCTTTCACATAGAAGCATGGACTTGTGAACAAGGGACCAAACTCCCCCGATTTACAGATAAGGAAACTGAGGGCCCAGTGGTCAAACTACTTTCCCAAATGTGTACACCTATTTAGTGGCAGAAATAATAGGAAAATCTTAGGCATCTGGTGTTCTCCCTGACTACCTCCCTACTCTGCAGCCCCCACCAATTTAGAGGGTACATGGTTTTGAAGTTACAAAGAAAAAATCTGTTTAGTATTAGAAGCAGAGTAACAACGGGCTATTTTGTCCTCAGCCATCTTGTGTGTTTGGGTCTTTGCGTACTTTGGGAAGTTGAATTTTGTTTCAAAAGTCTTTATTCACATGCTTGTCTACTCAGAACTGTCCGATCAGGTGAAGAGAGGAGAAGAGCTTTTCTCTCTTCTGTCAAGCTCTCTTAGGTACCAGAGCATCAAGGTTGTGGTGCTACAGCTCAGGTTGCTGGTAATTCTCTGTCCCTTGGGAGGTTATCCTGGGGGGGTGAGTCAGAGGGAAATTAACAGCCCTTTGCTCAGGCTCACCCTCCCATCTGTACAGACAAGCTTTAGTTACTGGACCAGCTTTGCACTCACTAGTTGTGGCCGAACTCAGCTGAATCCTAGTGGTAGACCCAGCTCGGGCTCAGGTGGGGATCTTCCCCTCCCCTTCCTCTTTTTTATACAAGTCTTGACGCTCCCACACCCAGAACACACAGACATCTCCCTGCTCCCCCCCAAGGAGAGAGATGTTTTTAGGATACTGTTTGAAACAACACAGCTGAATGTTGCGGTGCTTCCCTTTTGAAGCCTGTAGCTTTCCACAAGTGATTCCTTTCATTGACTTCCTAATGGTTTGATGCTTTAACAAAATGCTTTCTATACTTGATCAAAGTGCTATGTCTTGAAAACAGTGTTCCTCTATAATACTGTGTTATCCAGTGAGGAAGAGAGTGTGTTTCTTTTCTCACTTAGCTGGACATAAAGCAATAGCCTGTCGGCTACAGATTCAATGTAAGGAAGGGCGTTAACCACTTGGGGGCGATTATTATGGGTGGTGCCTTAGATTGTTTATTAAAAAGAGCGAAGAATGAATTGACTTTTCAAAACATTGATGTTTTCATTCAAAGATTTAATTTTGTGCTTAACACGCAAGTACCCAGAAGGGCCAGATTTTTTGGCTATGTCACTCAGATGTTTAGACCACATGTCTTACCCTTTCTGGTGTTATCTTCCTCATTTGTAAAATGAAGGGATAGGACTAAGTTATTTCTAATGTCCCTTTTAGGTTTAGTTGTCATTCTGCAGTATTTAAAGACATTTAAATTAACTGGATTATGGATAAAACAGAAGACATTTTTATTTGAATATTCAATATATTTAAAGTGCTGGTATATTTCATAAGTCTAAGAGTCATATGTTATAGTTTCGTAAATACCTAGAGTAATAAAGAAGTCATATTTTATAAAAATATTGATAACTGTGATTTCATCTGCAGTATGTCATACTAACGTTATATTTATTTTACAGAGAGCAACCTTTTTTCAGGTTTAACAGGATTAAAAGTGAAAGCACGCACTGAACAATCCATTTCAAATTTACTAAAATGGTTTCTCATTTTTGTTTGTTTTGTTGACTAAACAGAACTTAGACAACCCTTTAAAAAAAATTTCTACGTTTTAAACTAATGGCTTATCACAAGTGTTTTGGGTTTTCTTTTTGTTACTCATTTAGCTTTGTTCCCATTGGTAAACACTGATTTGTTCCTCAGTTTTGAATGAAGCAGAAATTAATGAGGCGGTTTCTGCCTCACAAAAACAAGTTAAAATTATAGCACTTTATCATGTCAACACAGCTTTAAACACTAGGAATACCAGTGCTATTAGCACAGTTCCCAAAATAGTGCAGAAGTTTGCTGTTGAAGAAAAAATTATAGAGTATATTTCTACTAATGTAATAGAAACATTTTCTCTTCATCAGTTATACTGATTAAGGTTTAAATTATTTATTTAAAATATTTACAATATGTGACATTCTCTCTATCCTGGTTATCTCTATATTTATGTTACCAGTTGAAGTATTTATTTCCATAGTGTGAATTTGTTTAGAATGGATTTGGTCTGTTTTTAATAACATTTTCCTTAAACACTTAATCTGAATGAGTTCCCCTCCCTCTACCCCCCACCCCCGTCTCTTTTATCTGAGACTTTCTGAATTAATACCTTACCTGATATTTGTATGGCATTTCATGATTTATAAATAGCACTTTCACATGGCAAAGCCATGTATATACAAATAACGGAAGCAGCATTTGCCTTGGATGTAAGGATTTACACCATAAAACTATTTAGGAAAAAAAAAAGAATATGTCATGAGCTGTAAAATTGGACTTTAAGCTTAAATAATTCAAATCAATATTTAGGAGAGTTAATTGTGTTCTATTGACCACCAGAAGGTGCCTAAATTATATCCATAGGCATAATCTTGGATCTTAGAAATGAAGTAAAATTTGAAAAATATATAAGAATCCTTAAGAATTGAAAACTTTCTCAATTTCCCTACATGATGCTTCTTATAATAGCAGAAGATAATCCCACCAAAATTATGCTAAAAGAGGAGGTGGCTGTTGACTGGTTAGGCACAGATTTGGAGTTGCATATTACTGAGGAATTGCATATTACTGAGCAGTGTTTGCTCATTTCTTATTATATCATTTCCAAAGTGAAAAGAAGCTATTTGTAGAAGCGGATGTGTATGTGTGTGTAGGTATGAACGGGGGGAAATTTGGAATTCAAAAGCAGAATGAAAAGGTTTTCTATTTCTGATCAAGGATAATGGATTTCTTGTTAATTGCTCAGCTTGAAGAGGAAATTTTAGTTCAGTAGGTGATGGGATCATAGGAATTACGCTGAACCCTAGCTTAGAATCATCTAAAAGCTGCATTTTAGTCCTATTTTTTAAATTTTGTGATAGAATTTATTTTGACATGTCAAAATGACCACTAGTCAGAGTGGCCAAGAAAAAAGAAAGGGTAAAAAAAGTCTGTTTTTAATACATATTTAAAAGAATACTTATTTCCTGGTAAATAGTGTAGCAGATCTTTTGGACTTTTTTTATAGGCTTAAAATCAAATATGTTTTCAAATACATGTTAGATAAATGTACAGTGATTATGGCTGCTTTCAAGTAAAAGTTTTTGTTCTGAAGTACAATCGTATTATAGTACTTTAAGCCACCATTTCCATTTGTTTGTATTTTTCTGAGGTCACCAGGCATATCTAATGCACAGTGTAGCTAAATGTCTATTTGACTTGAGCACTTGGATTTCTGCCAGATTTTGTTTTCAAGAGAGTATAAGCAGATTTGGCTACAAATCAAATCTCCCTAACATGGCCATGGTTTTTCTGGTTAATGTGGGTGTCTACAATAAGATGACTTATTCCAGTTGATTATATTGTGAGTTATAAATCAGCAAAATAGCTATGAATTCTGGGTGAGAATTACACAATCTCTGATTAAATAGAGCTGAAAAAGAGAGAAGTGTATTTCCATGATTAAAATCACAATCTGGGCTCAAACCTTGTCTACTCCTGTGATAGATTTTTCATAAAGCTCTATTGTATACCGTTGTAAAATAGGACTTGTATCAGACATTTAGGGCAATATGCCAATTGGAATTCATCCATCCATCCTTCATCCAATCAACAAATATTTACTGAGGACCTATGATGTGCCAGGCATTGGGCTAGATTCTGGCAAAGGAATCTAAGATAAATCAAACGTGTATCCAGATCTTTAAAAATTTGCAGTCTCTGGGGATAAGACTTATAAATGGGACAATGGCAAGGGCCAAAAAGGGGTACAGACAAATATTATGGGAGTTCAGAGGAGAGAAAGATTATTTCCAGCTGATGAAATGGATGAAGACTTCATGAAGGGTGAAGCTGTGCTTTGAAGTATGGACAGGAATTAGGCAAACAGAAGAGAGAAAGGGAGAGGCGGGGTTTAGGTGAGAGGGAAGAGAGTGATGAAAGTCTTGAGGAAAGAGGTGGCAGATCATGAGAGAAGAATTGCAGGCAGAACAATTTGGCTGTAGCAAGGACTCGTGGGAGGAGAGGCGAGACACTTAGGTTGGAGACATATGTACAAGGCAAGCTGTTGCGTTGATGCTTATTATGTTATCTGAACCCTGCTGGCTTTCTACAAGTGCTCGAGGCAACTAGGAGTTTGAATTAATTATGTAAAACTCTGGTCTCCAATTTTTTATTGCCCTATTTTCCAGTAACAAATTTTGAGTACCCCCCCAATACTCATTGTTATAAGCTGTTTTAAGCTAATAACTTAAGGCACAATATAACCTTAAGGTGAAGTTTATCATTAATGATATAAATCCATATTTTAAAGTCTTCTTGATAATTTCTAACTTTTTCGTCAACTTCTAGCCAGATCTTATTATATCATCATTATTTTGCTTCATAATGTGCCTGTCAAAGAGCTTGCACCAAGTGTAGGAGTCATGTCAGTTCTGCCATTTCTTTTACATTGCCTTGTGCTTGTATTATTAGTATGAATTTCAATGCATGGTTTCTTTGAAAGGATCTTTTTAAGGCAGCTGTCCATTTGGTAAGGATTAGATTAGTTAAAAAGCATATAATATAACCCATAAATCCAATTATCTTGGCCATGTGAAATAGCGATAAGTTGCGATGAGCCAAATGAGAAAAGATGTCAACTGCATTGTCAACCCCACCCCATAGTGGAACTCCCTTTCTTCCTCCGGAATAATTTGAATATAATGCATGTGATGTGGGATTTTCCAACATACAAACTGAATAAGGGAATCTGTGTCAATATGTACATAAAATACTAATAAAGCTTAATTTTCTCCTCGTTTAGAAAAATAACTAATAACTATACATAGAAGTTCTACTTTTTCTTTCCACAAGACAATGGAAGTCTTACCCAAAGGGTATGCACGCTCTACTTTGCAGACTGCTGGTGTAGACATTGGCAAATATTCGTGTAGTGGTATGGTCAGGGCTGATCTTCAGAAGGATGAATCTGATATCTGTGTGGAGAATAGGTTAAAGGGAAAGAAACTGAATTACAACGGCTCTTAATTCAAGCTCTACCCACCTATTATTGCAATTATCACCAAGTTCTACAATTCTGGTCTGAACTTTGAGTGAGCCTAGATTTCAAGCAGTTCCAGGATATGTCACTCAAAACCACTGATATCCTGGGAAAATGAGGCTAAACTTTAGAGAGTTAGAAATAGAGAAAGAGGGCCGGCCCCGTGGCGTAGCGGTTAAGTGCGCGCGCTCCACTACTGGCGGCCCGTGTTCGGATCCCGGGTGCACACCGACGTGCCGCTTCTCCGGCCATGCTGAGGCCGAGTCCCACATACAGCAACTAGAAGGATGTGCAACTATGACATACAACTATCTACTGGGGCTTTGGGGAAAAAAAAAATAGAAATAGAGAAAGAATATTAGCCATAAAGAGATGAAAGGGCTAGCACTAGATTGGACCTTCCACAACGTAGAAACCAAGCATGGTAGAAGAGAGAGTTTTTGAATGTTCTGTTTCCTCTTAATATTGAGTGGAAGCATAGCCTCTAAAACATATAGCTTATAAAACACTGGATTTGCCTGAATCCAGGGTTGAGGGTGGGGAATTGTCATCCGCTACCTCCCTAGAACTTCTCCAATACCACAGTAGGTCTTGAAGAAGACTGGTCAGAAAAATCTGGCTTCAAATCTTGGCTTCACCTCTCACTTACCTATGTGATTGGAGGCAGCTTTAAATCTTTTTGCACTTCAGTTTCCTCCTCTGTAAAATAGAGGCACTCTCTGTATCACTTGATTTGCAGCTTTTTGGTTACAATTGACAGAAAACTTAACTCAAATTGGCTTAAACAAACAAAGGGAATTACTGGCTCTGTAATGGAAAAGCTCAGAGTCAGGATGAGTTTTAGGGAAGGCTGATCCAGCAGTGCAAAAAGTGTCTCCAAGGACCTAGTTTCCCATTTCTCCAGTCACTGTCTTCCTATAACACAGGGTCTCCCTGCTCACGGCATCTCCAAGACTCTCCTCTGGTGGTTGCAAAATGGCTTCAGAGGTTCTAGATATCACATAGTCCTACTGCTCCATCCAAGGGAAGAGAGAATCTTGCACAAGTCCTGAAATATCTCATTCTCATTGGCCTGAACGGGGATACGTGCCCGTCTGTGAATCATTGCTGTGGCCAGGGAGAGGGGGTGAGTGCAGGCCAGTCACAGGCTACCCTGAACCTGAGTGGATTAATCCTCCCAAACCTCATGGCTGAGGTGAATTCCCCAAAGAAAAATTCTCCAGAAATACAACTTGGAGGAGAGAGAAGGGGCTGGGCAGGCGACTCACACATGTCTGCCTTTTAGGGTGGTTCTGAGGATTAAATAAAGCACAGAGTGGACATTCAACAAGTATGGTTTTTCTTCCTCTCTCCATCGGGACTATCTTCCTCAGCATTCAGTAAAAGCCAAATTTTCTGTGAAGGTAGGGACCCAAGTCCTGTGCCAACTAGTCCTCTCCTTACTAAATAATCTGTTCTCAAACGTAAGAGCAATGCCCGACTCTTTTAACCTCACAGATATTTGCTTCCCAGACTATCTACAGACATGGCGGCATCACCGACACAACCTATAGAAAAAAAAAATTGCAATCAATGGTTTTGTAAAGTGTGTTTGCCTGCTATGCAACGCCAACTAAACGGTTGGATTTTTTCCATTAAATCAGCCATCTGTTTTGTCATCGTGTTTTTGTTTCAAAATAATTTAAATATCTTTCAAAATATATAATTGATTCAACATCAGGAAAATTATTTTCTATGTGTTTTAGGGTTTCCAGTTGAACCTCAACTGGGATTCAAGTCTGGCTGTGTGTGAGGAACTGGTAGGTTTTATAGGAGCATATTTACATAAACAATATTCAGGGGTAAGTGGTAATTATGTTAATAACTGACTATTAGCGATGGAGCTTATCATCAGGTGAATATATTCCAGGACCCCAAATGGCCTAGTCTCAGCAGAGAGTTGCATTCTGATAAAAAGTCCATCTGGCAAAAGTAATTAAAAAGGAATTGTAGTCTTTACTTGCATTTCACAAACAATGTTATAGGGTGTCCACATTTTACCACACAGGAATTTGTCTTCAAATCCCCTTTCCTTTGTTTCTATCATGCCCACAGCTGTTCTGGAGAAGAGCACTCTCAAACCTCCCATATTCTCTGCCACTCCTCAGCCTATATGGCCTTCCTGCACTGCCCTCATCCCAACTTCCTACTCCACAGATTGGTCTCTCTGGTTTCTGTTTCCTTTCCTTAACCTTCAACTGGAACCTAAATTCTTCACTCTACAGGGGATCCAGGAACTGGCCCCTCCAGCAACAATCTTCCTCCTGCCTCTCAGTTCTAGTCTTTCTCTGCCCATGATCTCGATTCTGCACCACAAAAAATGCTGAGAAATCTGGGCTTTTCATTAGAAGGTGAGATGGTAAGAAAGATGGCTAAGACAAAATTCTAATAAACATTGTTCCCAGCTTAAAATGAGTGCCAGGAACTGTGTGAAATGCTTTGCATACATTTTCTTATTTGAACCTCACAGCTACGTTGTGCGGTAAATCCTGGAATCCAGGTCTTCCAACTCAGCACTGCAATACTTGGTTAACTAGAACACCCAGCTTTCTCTATAAAAAGGTCTAGCCAGGGGCTGGCCTGGTGTTGTAGTGGTTAAGTTCTCGAGCTCCGCTTCGGTGGCCCGGGGTTGGAAGTTTCTGATCCTGGGGGCGGACCTGTGCACTGTTTATCAAGCCATGCTGTGACAGGCATCCCACATATAAAGTAGAGGAAGATGGGCACAGATGTTAGCCCAGGGCCAATCTTCCTCAGCGAAAAAGAGGATTGGCAACAAATGTTAGCTCAGAGCTAATCTTCCTCACACACACAAAAAAAGTTTCGCCACAGACAAATTTTTATCATTGGCATATTCGTATGCATTGGTATAGCTTGTTCATTGATGACCCTTTATTGTAAAAATTAGCCTAATACCATAAGCAAATATTTTGCTATTGAAAAAATTGAGTTTACAGTTGATACTCCAATTTGAATCCAGTTTAGGAATTAAACATTTATTCATTTGACAAAGTATTTATTGATGATGATAGTGTACCAGGAGCTCAGATACACAAAAAGATGAAATCCAATTAATAAAGCAAACAACATGTATACCTAAAACATCTATTATGAACTCAGTGTTTTGCAAAGTGCTTTGATAGAAATTTTTTATATATGTTTTGGGCAGGCCAAATGAAAGAAACGTTACATAATTGGAGTGGGGTTAAATTTTTAAAATGCTGAGGGAGGGTTAACCTTCAGCTCTTTTCCTCACATCTCTCTGGATAATGGTTCTGGTGGAAGATAGCTGGCTAAGCAGTAGAGAGAGGAAGAGGAAGAAGGGAAAGGGGTCCTTAGAACCTGCCCGTCATTGGACCATCAGTGTCACCAGAATGCCCAGAGATTGTTCACCCAAGAATTACAAGAAATAAAAAGATAATAGGTCCTTGGGGCCAGCCCAGTGGCATAGTGGTTAAGTTTGCACACTCCGCTTTGGTGGCCCGGGGTTCAGTGGGTTTGGATCCCAGGTGTGGACCTACAGACCACTCATCAAGCCATGCTATGGCAGCGTCCCACATACAAAATAGAGGAAGATTGGCACAGATGTTAGCTCAGGGACAGTCTTCCTCAAGAAAAAGAGGAAGATTGTCAGGGCTGGCTCGGTGGTGCAGTAGTTAAGTGCACACACTCCACTTTGGCAGTGCAGGGTTCACAGGTTCGTATCCTGGGTGCACACTGACACACCACTTGTCAAGCCATGCTGTGGCGGCGTCCCATATAAAGTAGAGGAAGATGGGCATGGATGTTAGCCCAGGGCCAATGTTCCTCAGCAAAAAGAGGAGGATTGGCAACAGATGTTAGCTCAGGGCCAATCTTCCTCACCAAATATAATAATAATAATAATAAATAATAGTTCTTCAGCAGATGAGTGCCAGGATGAAATTTATTTTACTGACAAGTGAGATTTTAAAATTCCAATCTGAGGTAGAATAAACAACCTCCTGTTGAGTGTTTATTGTATCCATGAATGACTTCATTAATACTCCTTATTTTCTGAGCTTGGGTTATCCTGATTCCTAGGCTTTAAAAATGTTGTAAGTGCCTAGTACCTCTTGAACTGTGAGGGGAAACCAGCTGTCTTAGGGTATGTCTTCCTGTATTTCCTGTGTTTCTTCTGAGGAACAATGCAAATGGGAGAAAGATAACCTCCAGAGACAGGGTGAAATAAAGTGCTAATCCTAACAAAATGAAGAAAACATCCAGAATGAGAAAAAGCTCTCATATCCGGTCTTCACTCAGCATGGCCACACCTCTGTGTTCTCCACCCTTGTCAATCGTCAGTGCATTAGGTTAAGTTTCTCCCTCTAAAGTGAAGCTAAGTCTCCCTTTAGTCCAAAAAGTCACACACCGCCCCCCCCCCCAAGATGGGAAACGTTAGGCTTTCTACCATTCAACGTATATTTTTATCCCTTAATGGAACAAAACGGCTAATTCATTTCTCCAGCTTTTTTTTTTCCTACAGTACAGTCTCCTTCAGGGAAGAACCAGTGTTTGCTTGTCTTATTGTAATCAGGGTTGGACCCAGACGTCTCCTAGAATCAGGGAGTCAGGCCAGACAGCGTCAATATTCTACAGTTCTTCCCAATCTCCCAGACCCTCAGGGCCTTAAAACCTCACTCTTCTTTTCCCTCCCCCAAAGTTGGGAGTTCAAGTTTCATTTAACTGAAAATATTTAATGCCAGTTCTTCTTTTAGGGCCTCCTTTTAGTTGTCAAGCCTGTGCAGCCCATGGCAGTATAAGGATATGCTAATACAGGTGCTTGGTTAAAACAAACAACATACATAATGATACATAAAATATATATGTAAATATATATATAATGATATTGTTCAGCTGAGGTCCCAAAAAAATCATTTAAAATGAAATTCTCCATGAAGCCACCCCACCCAGAAGCAACCAATCCTTCTTTTTTTGGGGGGGAGGGAGATTAGCCATGAACTAACATCCATTGCCAATCCTCCTCTTTTTGCTGAGGAAGACTATCCCTGAGCTAACATCTGTGCCCATCTTCTTCTACTTTATATGTGGGACACCTGCCGCAGCATGGCTGGATAAGTGGTGCGCAGGTCCACGCCCAGGATCCAAACCTGCAAAACCCGGGCCGCAGAAGCGGAGCACTGGAACTCAACTGCTACGTCACTGGGCTGGGCCCCAACCAATCTTTCTTTTAATTCCCAGAGAACTCTGTGCTTCAAGTCCAAATATGGGTCTAAATATATTTTACATTTTATTATAATAATTTGAGTATATATATGCAAATATATAAAATATGTATTTGTGAATAATATACACACATATGCACACACATTCTACCTTTCTTAGCTCATTAAGGATAGGGTTCTGTTGTGTGTGTCTTTGTATTTCCCAGCACATAGGCACTCAGCAAATGTTAGTTGAATATATTAATGTAAATATAAAAGCTAATACAGGGATTTCAAATAGGCTGCCTATGGGCTGGACTTCCTAGTGGGGAGCGTGCTAGGATATTAAGAACATTCTGGCCAGTGGTTTACCTTGCCCTGCTCCAGCCTATATTTTGGCAAAAGCAAATGAAAGGTTTTGCTTAAAGTTTGTACTTACAGCATGGTCGTATGGCAGAGGATTAAGGAGCACCAGGAGATAAGAAGGTTAATTATAACTGCTGAGTATTTGGCTTTTCCGTGTTTCGTTTGTTTGCAGTTCAGTGGAATAAGCTTTGCAAAGTCGTCAGGTTTTTCTTTCACACCAGTTCCCAGAAAATCTTACTTTATAGTAAGTACTTTAGATTCTTTGAGATTTTTTTCCTCCAACTCTATAGGTGTGGCATATGCGAGCATGGATTTGCCCCTTTTTTGCCTCCTTGAATCCAAATGGTTACAACATATTAGTACCGTGTGACTTTAGCCCCTACCACAGTCATTTGGTGGGTCCATGGATGGACACTGACCCAAGCTGGGCCATTCAGAGTTACCCTCTCTCTGAGAATGAAGCTGTAATGTTTAAGTAAGGGGCTGCTGGAAATAATCTTTGACCATGTGGACTAAGAAACAGAAAATAGTCCAGAGTGAAAGAGATTCATGGGGACAAAAATATATGAGAGAGAGAGCCCTGACAGCATCCAAGCGTCTGGTTCCACTTATTCTAAGGCTTAGAGGGGTGTAAATGTTCTTTCAGTTCTGTAGGTAGAGTAGATGCTGTGGTGTGCTGCCCAGATCCTCCCCATCATGACTGACCCGCCCATTCCCCTAGATGTCGGGAATGTCTGTTGCTGATGGCTGTTAGCTGAGTCACTTCCCAGAACTTAACCTTGGACTAAAGGAGCTGCTTAGAGCAAGATCACACAACCTCTCCAAGGGCAGCCTGCATCCAATGATTGGTTGATATGTGGGCATAAAGACCTGGGCTCCTTGCATCAATACAGGACAACTCCAGAGCTCTCCGTGGCATTGACTGTGGCCTTGATTACAACTGCATCACAGTTCAACTTTGCCCTCTGCCCAGTCCTCCTTTCCTCACTCCCTTAAAAGTATTGATTCAAAAAGCACTGCTCACTAAACTTTCTGCATGCAAATCTCTGTCTCCATCTGTTTCCTGAGGAGCCTGAGTTAAGACAGTGGGTGTGGCAGAGATGCCTAAATGTCCCACGTAATGCGTTCTCCCTTCTTCTTTTGTAATGTGGCTTATAATGCATCCTTGTAATAAATCACTCCACCATTATTACTTAAGCTAGCACAAGTGGCTTCTTGTTTTTTGCAACCAAAAGGGTTCTAACTAATATATTATTTCCTTATGATAAATTTCTAGAAGTAAAATTAATGTTACACAAGAGATACATATTTTTAAGATTTTGATCCCAATTGCCACATTATCCTTCAGAAACACTGCACCAATTTACATTCTCATCAATAGTGTATGAAAGTAGTCATTTCCCAGACTCTGCACAACACCGATATTATCGTTTTTTTATTCATTCATTCAACAAATGTTTATTGAGTGCCTGCTATGTGCCTGGCTCTGTACTAAGGGCTGGGAATAAATCTCTGCCCTCGTGGAGCTTGCATCCTAGATGTGAAGAGACGGACAATTAAAAGAAGTGAGTAAGTTGTATTGTATACCAGAAGGTGGTAAGTGCTAGACACATAAAACGGGAGGGGGCAGGCCGTGCAGGGGGTGAGGGGTGTCCCTTTTAAGCACAGGGATCAGGGAGCCTTTACTGAGATGGTGACTTTTCAGCAAAGATTTGAAGGAGGTAAAGGAACAAGGCACGAGAATACCTGGGGGAAGAGCATTTTTGGCAAAGGGAACAGCAAGTTCTAGAGGCTGGATCACACCTGGTGTGTTCAAACAACAGCAACCAGGCCGGAGGCTGGAGCACAGGGGGCACAGGGGAGAGTGGAAGAGATGTGGTTAGTGAGGTAATGGTGGCTGCTACATGGTCCTGGGAATTGTGGCTTTCCCTAGATGAGAAGGAAAGCCGTTGGAAGGATTGGAGAAGAGGAGTGACCTGTTCTGACCTATGATCCAAAGGGCGCCCTCTGGCTGCCGTGTTAGGAAAAGACTTGTGAAGGCAAAACTGCAAGTGGTAGACCGGGTAGGAGACTTTGCCTAAGACCAAAAATAGTATTTCATTGTTATTTTGCACTTGAACATTTTATACATAAATCGGTCATTTGTATTTCTTCCATTGGAAACGGCCTATTTTAACTGTTGTTTCTGTTAGTATATCTACCTTTTGTTATGGATTTTCAATGATAGGAATGTAGCTCTTTGTCATATATGTGTAGTTCTCTGTCCCCAATTTTTCTTTTAATTTAATCCTGTTTATGAGTCTTTTTAGATAGATAATTTTTTTATTTTTATGAGGACATATTTTTTAAAAACTTTTCTTTAGGGGTTCTGCTTGTGATATACTTAGTATTTTGCCAAGGTTGTTGCTTCGGTCTAGGCTTTTTCATTTGCAAGCAACAGAAGCTGGCTTAATTGAAGGGAAATTCATTGTCATACTTGGGATTTAAACTGGAACCTAGAGGTAGGAGTTTTAACCAGGCCACATGAGATTCCAGAACTAGGAACCAAAACCTTACCTGGAACCAAAGCGTCCGTCCCGTTTCTCTGATCTTACCTGCTGTCTCCTCTCTAAGCACCCGCTTCATTCTTCTCTCTTCTTCTCTGATGAATTGTTTATCCATACTGTTGGCACCCCAGTTCCAGCACCACTGAAAAGTGGACTGGCATCTGTGCCCGATTTCAACTCATGGGAAAGAGAAGCTAATTCACACAGTCCATCTAGTAGGTTGGCCTGCTTCTTCCCCACGCCCGTGACGAATAAGCTGTGTCCAGGGAGTGTCGGAGTCACCAGCTCTTAGGGGGTTATCATGAGGGGGGCAGTTCTCGAAGGGAATAGGGGACGTGTATTGAGCATATGCCATAAAAGAAGTATAATCCATATTCATCTATATTTTATTCTAGTACTTTTATGGTTTTAAATTTTCCATACATCTGAAATCAATTTTTGTGTAAGGTATGCTTTAGAACTATCATTTTATTTTATTTTGTATTGTATTGCAAAAGGTTAACCACTTGTCCCCAAAATTTAATAGAAAAAAGTTGAACTTGTGCCAAAATTGCTATTGAAATAAACCAGATGTCTTATATTGGAGATTGTTTAACGCACTTTGATGACTATTGCTATTCAAATAATATTTATCTGATTGTCGGAAATTCCTCTTGGATATATGTTTTGTTGTTCCTTATCAATTAAAAAACAGGCCAAAGGATAAAATCAGACAAACATGATTACTCTACCTAATAGTTCATCGACATAAGGAGGATGGGAGCCACCACCAGGCCACCATGTTCAAGGAATCCTTATCCAGGCCTTGGTGGAGAAACAGCTAAATTCAGAAAGGCACTATTAGTCAAGTGACTGACACATCTTCCCCATCCATTTTTCCTGTGGGAAAGGAGTGTCTCTAGATTGGATAAATCAGTGAGATTATTGAAGAAGCAGAAACCAGTCAAACAAATTGAACAATCTGGCAAGATTGTTATTTATTTTTAGGGGGCTTGTCATTTTCTCAGTAAAATAATTTTTAAATGAATTATATCATGATTTTTTTACAACTAGCCAAATAGCTGTAGGCAAATTATTTCTTTGATTCTCGATTTTTCACTTACTAAATGTCAAGTGGAACTAGACGATTTCTAATGTTCCTACAAACATAAAAATTCTGATTTACTGATTCACTAGTTTCCTATGTAGAAATATGTTGGGCTGTATGAAATCATTAACTAAATGTTGTATTCCTCCAAGGCATTTCACATCCACTAAAGCCCACATCTCCAAAGACTAACTTACCAAAGACACATTAAGAAATTAGTATCTGGGGCCAGCCCGGTGGCATACTGGTTAAATCTGCACACTCCACTTTGGTGGACTGGGCTTCACAGGTTCAGATCCTGGGTGCAGACCTACACACTGCTTATCAAGCCATGCTGTGGCAGGCATCCCACATATAAAGTAGAGGAAGATGGGCACAGATGTTAGCCCAGGGCCAATCTTCCTCAGCAAAAAAAAGGAGGATTGTCAACAGATGTTAACTCAGGGCTAATCTTCCTCACCAAAAAAAACAGAAAGAAAGAAATTAGCATCCATTTAGTAATTTCTCCAGTAGTGGTGATTGGCAGAGAGGAGGACAACTATCATCTCTTTTCCAAGTCTTTAGTGGAGACTTTGTAGAGAACGTTTTTTTTTTTTTTAATAATTTTATTTATTTATTTTTCCCCCAAAGCCCCAGTAGATAGTTGTATGTCATAGCTGCACATCCTTCTAGTTGCTGTATGTGGGACGTGGCCTCAGCATGGCGGGAGAAGCAGTGCGTCAGTGCGCGCCCGGGATCCGAACCCAGGCCGCCAGCAGCGGAGCGCATGCACTTAACCGCTAAGCCACAGGGCCGGCCCTAGAGAACGTTTTAATAGCTTTTTTGAGGTATAATTGACATATGACAAACTGTACATATTTAAAATGTACACTTTGATATATTTAACATATGTGTATATCCATGAAACATCACCACAATCAAGATGATAAACATATCCATCACCCCAAAAAGTTTTCTTGTTTTCCTTTATAATTTCTTCTTCTAGATGCTCCCCCTGGAAAACCACTAACCTTCTTTCTGTCACTATAGATTAGTTTGCATTTTTTAGAATTTTATATAATGTCATTGTGTGCATCAGTAGTTCATTCCTTTTTACTGCTGAGTAGTATTCCATTGTATGGATATACCAGTTTATTTATCCATTCACCTTTGATGGGCATTTGTGTTGTTTCCAGTTTGGGGCTATTATGAGCAAAGTGCTATGAACACTCGTGTACAAGTCTTAGTATACACACACGCTTCCATTTCTCTTGGGTAAATACCTAGGAGTAAAATGGATGGGTCAGATGACAAATGCATGTTTAACTTTTTAAGAAATAACCAAACTGTTTTGCAAAGTGGTTGTGCAGTTTTACATTTCCACCAACAGTGTATGAGAGCTCCTGTTCCTCCACACACTCATCAACACTTGGTATGGTCAGTCTTTTTAAGTTTAGCCTTTCTAATTGGTGTGTAGAGGTATCTCATTAATCTTGAGTGGAGAGACATGAGGGAAAAAAATTTGGTGCTGATTCATTCTAGGGAAGATGCCTGTGAGTTAACCTCATGCCCTTTGGATCGCTCTAGCGGCCCTAGTGCTTGTTCCTGGTGAGCTGATTTTATGACTCTACAAGCCACCCCAGACCTTCTAATACATTCCCTTTATCTTTGAGGTAGCCAGAACAGGCCTCTGTTGCTTGTAACCCAAGACCTCCGTCTGCCATAGGCGGCTCTTGTTTACCTCCGCCTGGCAGACTTTCCTTCATCTGCTACTGGTAACAAATCCCACCCATCCCCTAGCCACAGCATCTTTGCCTCTAGATCCCATTGCCTCTAAACCAAGATCTATTCCTCTAATACTTTGGATATATCAGCCAGTAAATCCTTTTGCTTAATCTCGTTTGAGCCAGGCTTCTGTCACTCACGACTGAAATCACCCTGTGCCCAACCTTCCCCTTGTCTGTCCTGTACGTGTGTACTCAGTGCCAAGCATAAGGCCTGGGAATCAGCAAGTGCTCAGTAAATAAATAAACAACCACACTCTTAAAATCAAAGACATTTTCAGGGGCCAGCCCGGTGACACAGTGGTTAAGTTCGTGTACTCTGCTTTGGCAGCCCTGGGTTCGCGGGTTCGGATCCCAGGCGCAGACCTACACATTGCTCATCAAGCCATGCTGTGGCAGCATTCCATATACAAAGTAGAGGAAGATGGGCAGGGATGTTAGCTTAGGGCCAATCTTCCTCACCAAAAAAAAAAAGAAATCAAAGACATTTTTATAAATCTGTATAAGACAGAAAACTGGAAAGGTTGCTCTGAGAGGCATCGTGGTTAAGCACACCTCTTCTGAAGCCAGACAGCCTGGGGGTGAATCCTAGCTCTGCCATTTATCACCTCTGTGACCTTGGGCAAGTTATTCATTTCTGTGTCTCAGGTTCTTCGACCCTAAAATGTGGATGGTAACAGGACCTACCTCATAAAGTTATTATGAGGACTGTATTAGTTAATTTACAAAAAGCACTTATACAATGCCTGAATCATTCAAGTGCTTTTTAAAATTTTTGTTTCGTTTTGATCCTGATAATTTTTTGGATGATAGAGTCAAGATTGAAAAAGACTTTGATGTGCTGTTGAGGAAGGATATGCTAAAACCTGAGCTACCAGTTGTGGGATCTTAGATGAGATGCCTCCTTTCCCCGAGAATCAGTCTTTTAGTATTTAACCATGCACACATAAAGTCCCATACTCTGGCTCAAATAATCATACATAATGAAGAGCCTGAGTTTTTGGGGAGTGGCATGGGGTTAGCTGACCACAAGTTCATTTTGAGCTAGTATAGAATGGCAAGGCTATCATAAAACTTTCAAAGATTAGACTGCGATGCTAGCAGTAGTGTCAATTAAGGAAGATTATAATCTTGAGGTCTTCTGCTCAGTGCTCATCAAGAGTACATACTCAGCACTTGGACAGGATGGAGAGTCTCTGGTAGAGAGCAAGAAGAAAGTGAGGGTGTAGCAACCATGTAATTTGAAGAACAGTTGAGAGCCTTCAGAATGCTTGTTCTGAATAACAGGAGACTCAGAGAAGACGAAATAACAGTCTTCAGACACTTGAAGCACTGTCCTGTGCAGGAGGGCTAGGACTTCATCTGATGTGCTCCAGAAGCCCTGGGTGGAAGGCCCCAGGTGGCAGACCCCAGCTCAGCGTGAGGACATGCTCTTTACCCATGGGAGCTGTCTGGTGTTGGAGAGAGCAGTCTCACAAAGCTGCAAGCCTCTGACCCCAAGAGGACTGTGGTGAACATGAGTTTAGGGACAGGTTAGTAACGAATCCTAAATGTGGGAGGGAGGGGTCATACGCGACTGCTCTGTTTCATTTCACATTCTAAAATACATGACTCTCTTTTTTGGAGACTTTGTTTTTTAGATTTAAAGGAGGTTAACACTAGACCAAAGAATTGCAATGTTTGAAAGTAGAAGCAGCTGCATGTGTTGGTTGCCTTTTGCCCTAAGGGCCCCGTGGGAGTGGACAGAGCCACGGCTGCCTCCCAGGGCAGATTGTCCCCAACTGGTCCTGTCTTCAGGGTGGTGCCCAGGCGGTTAGTGTTGAGTCTACTTTCACTATTGCTGATACTCGTGGCCACAGCCTCGGAAGGACCCGGAAGCAGCCCTGGTCCTGCCCTGGTGTGAGGCTTAGATGAAGCCTCGTGATCCATCTGATTGCAGTTTTTCATTTTGGTCACTTTCCTATCAGCCCTGGAGGCACTGAGGACACAATTGATAGTGCAGATCCTATCTGCAAATGCATTTCTTTCTAAAGAAAGAGTTGCCAAAATGTTTGCTCACAGAACAACCACTGGCTGGCGGAGCCCAAGCTAAGAAAACACAAAGAAATCACTCATGTCTTGGTGGACCAGCTCCCATCCTGAAGCTATCTAGGGGCCCCTGGGCACCAGTCATCTCATGAGCACACAAAAGACACTTATCACTCTCCACAGATTCCAAGGGTTTTAGGAGCTGTGTTGTCAGGAACTGGAGACAAAGAACAAATATGTATTTCTTATGTCACAGTGCTCCTTTAAAAAATGTTTAAAATGCCCTAACAATAGATGCTGACAGGTTAATCTCCTTCTGAGGATCTCAAAGCAATTTATCACTATCCCTTCTCTGACTATAAAAGGGTGGAATGAGTCTTCTAGTCTTTAAAAGCGTACTGATCCTTTCAAGCTCTTGGGCTACTCAGCACTGATTAATTCTCAGTGAAGAGTCTCAAAGAGGCAATGTACTGATCCAATCTATGCTTAGAACTTTGTTGACTCCTTTGCTGGCAACAGAGACTGGATCAAAGGGTTCTGGGTCAGCCAATAGAAGGCCAGAATTTAAAGACCATCAGCCAAGTACCTGGCTGATTCATTTTAATTAAAATTGTTCTGTTAATGAGCTTTCCTTCTTTGTATGGTTATAAATACCAGGCAACCTAAGTAACACTTTCTGGCAATCCCTGAGCACTGGGGTTCTCTAAGTATGGCCCTGAAGAACAGTATCAGCAGCCCTGGGAACTTATTTTTTTTTTTTTATTTTTTATTTTTTTAAAGATTTATTTATTTATTTTCCCCCCAAAGCCCCAATAGATAGTTGTATGTCATAGTTGCACAGCCTTCTAGTTGCCGTATGTGGGATGCAGCCTCAGCGTGGCCGGAGAAGCGGTGCGCCGGTGTGCGCCCGGGATCCAAACCCGGGCCGCCAGCATCAGAGAGCACGCACTTAACCGCTAAGCCACAGGGCCGGCCCCTGGGGACTTATTAGAAATGCAAATTCTCGGCCCACCTCACGCTCACTGAATCAGACACTCTGGGGTGGGGCCCAGTGAGCTGTGTTTTAACAAGCCCTCCAGATGATTCTGACGAAGGCTAAAGTTTGAGAACCACTGCCTTAGGTTTGTCCCCCCCCCATCTTGGAGAAGTGGCTCTAAGTGACTCTCACTCCCAACTCCAATCACATGTTTATCTGGATCTGGGTGCTGGTTACATGGGTACATAAATCCATAAAAACTCGCCAAGCTCTTGGGGCCGGCCCCATGGCTTAGCGGTTAAGTGCTCGCGCTCGGATACTGCCAGCCTGGGTTCGGATCCCGGGCGCGCACCCATGCACTGCTTCTCCGGCCGTGCTGAGGCCGTGTCCCACATACAGCAACTAGAAGGATGTGCAACTATGACGTACAACTATCTACTGGGGCTTTGGGGGCAAAAAAAAAAGGAGGAGGATTGGCAATAGATGTTAGCTCAGAAGCAGTCTTCCTCAGCAAAAAGAGGAGGATTAGCATGGATGTTAGCTCAGGGCTGCTCTTCCTCACACACACACAAAAAACTCTCCAAGCCCTACGCTTAAGATTTGCACATTTTGCTGGATTTAATTAAACCTAGATTATGTTTTTAAATCATAGCCAAACTGTATTTCTAAGAAAGCTGGTTGCGGCTGGGCTTGTGCCTGTGAATGAGGGTGGTCAGACCCAGGGGCCTTGGCCCCAGTCGCACTGTTCTCTAACCTGCCGTGATGGGCCATTCCGTGGCACTGACAGCCAAGGAGGCCTGTCTGCCTGTCTGTCTGCAGCAACCCCAAGGGATTCATTGACGTCGTTTGGTGGTGTTAGTCCCAAAGCAACAACCTCAGCTTGTGCAATATCACCCCTGGTGTGTCTCTGAGATGTGGGGCACAGACACAGGAAGCCCTAAGGTGACCCCTGGCAGTGGTGGGAGGAAGTACAGGGCCTTCAAGCTGGAGAAGGGAAGCTGCAGAAATCTAGGAAGCAGTGATCAAACTCGGCTGATCCGGGCTGTACACACAAGTCTTGGGCAGGAGAGAAGCGTAGCCAAGAAGCCGCGAATCAGACAAAGGAGAACAGACCGGCTGAGGCAACGTCTCGTCTGCTGACAGGGCCCTGGGAGGAGAAGTGTGAGAAATGGGGAGGAAGGAAGCCCCTCCAAGAAGGCCCCTGCAGGACCACAGCCTCTAGCAGGCGTCTGTCCTCTGTCCCGGCCATAAGGGTGAGGTGCAGACCCCTGAGAGACACGGTGTCAACTCTGCACCCAGTCTCAGAACCACTGAAATCCTCGGCCTCAGCCCTGAGGTGCCTTGCATATCCTGAAATGAAAAAAAACACCCAGCTTCCAGTCTCCCATCCCCACCCACCAAGAACTGCCTTTTTGATTAACCACCCCTCCCCACTCTTATTTGGGGAACCCACGCTATGCTTTGCATCTGGGCCCACTTTTTCTAATCCCACACACTGCTCGGAAATGCGACCCTTGCGCAGGAAAGGCTCCACGAGAGAGAACTTGTAGAAGAACCGCACCAGCAGGTGGACCCAGAGTCTAAATTATGCCGCGCTCATGCGCACAGCCGCCCGCCGCTCTCCCAGCCGCCCCTGTCCTCCGCGGGCCTCCGGCGTTAGGTGAAAGGTGCGTTTTTCCGTTCAAGTACGCCCTACAAGGTATTTTCCAGTCCACCCTTGCCCAGTTGAAATGGAAACAAATTTAAAATCATTGTTATCCAAATCAATGAAGTTTTCCCTCATTTTCCAGACCATGTCAGGCAGGGAAGCAGGTCTGGGCGTTTGGAGTTCCAGCCCTTACCCGGTTTTGTTTCCATTGCGCGAGTTTCACTATGGTGGATGCTTGTTAGTTCCTTTGGCTACCCCGCATCCAAACTTTATTTCTATGTTGAGTGAGTCTTCCATGGGGTGAGTCTGGGTGGGGAAAAGCTCCGCTCCCATCACAGAACCTGAAGGAGGCAGGTAACCCTTCTCTCCATCCCCCAGGAGTTAGCATGGGCAGCTGGGGCCCCGAGCTCAGCAATGGGATGCTGCCACCTGCGACTTTAACTCTTGAGCAATAATGTAAAGAAGAAGGGACCGTTGAGAAATTATTCACTGCGACAACAGTGCAGTCTGAATAAGTGTTCAGAGGTAGCAGAACTAGTAGCAGCTTCCTAGCCACATTGTCCTAAAGTGTGACATTGTCAGCTAACTAGCCAGCGCTAGTTTCTGTTCTTGGTCTCCCCTGGCCACCTTAGGGCTTGATGTCCACTCTTCCCTTCTGTGAGACCTGGGCTCCTTTCCCCAGATCTCAGGGGACCCCAATAACCACTGTCACAGCAGCCTCTGCTCCCAGCACCGAGACCCTTGCTGGAGGTGGTGATCCTGGTTGTGCAGGAGCTGGTTTTCCTGATTTCCGCGTGCCTTCTGCTTGTCTGCTGAGAGTTAGCATTCAGCTTCTTTTTTGGTGGTTTTATTCAGGTATGACAGTTTTCAGCCAAATTCGGAGGAACTTCTCTCTGAGTGAGTGCAGCACTTCTGGCCACACAGGGTATGCGGTAGGGCTGCCATAACAAATTACCACAAACTGGATGGCTTAAAACAACAGAAATGTATTCTCTCACAGTTCTGGGGGCCAGATGTCTGAATCAAGGTGTGGGCAGGGTTGGTTTCTTCTGGAGGCTCTGAGGGAAAATCCATTCGTGCCTCTCTCCTATCTTCTGGGTTGCTGGCAATCTTTGGCATGCCTTGGCTTGCAGCTGCTTCACTCCACTCTCTGGCTCATCTTCACATGGCCTCCTTCTTTGTGTCTCTGTGTCTTCTCCTTTTCCATCACTTTCTATAACACTCATCATTGGCTTTAGGGCACTCCCTAATCCAAGATAATCTCATCTTGAGATCCTTACCTTAATTACTTCTGCAAAGACCCTTATTCCAAATAAGGTCACACTTTGAGGTTCCAGTCGGACATCTTTTGGGGGCCGCAATTCAACCCACTACACAGGGTCTTTCAGCATGTCAGCTTCCTTCCAGGGCTGGGCCAACAGGCTGTGTGTGGGACACCAGTCCAGAGCCTCTGTCTGCAAATGCAGCTCACGTTCCTCGGTTCTTCCCCTCTTAGGGTAGATGATGTGCTTTCTCCTGCCCCCTCCATCCCCTCTCTCCATCTGAGAGCTTGAAACTCTACTGAATCTCAATTCAAGGTTCCCACTTTCTCCTGACAGGCCTACAGCACTATAACAAAACTCTCTTTGGGCCCTGCTTGACATCCCAGAATTCCTCAGATAATTTGCAGTAGATCACTCAGTAATCTGTCCATAGCTTTCAGATTTCTTGGTTATAAACTACATTTAAAAGTAGTCCCCCCTTATCAGGGGGAATTCGTTCTAAGGCCCCCAGTCGATGCCTGACACCATGGCTAGTACCGAACCTTTTATATGCTATGTTTTTGCTATACATACATACCTATGATAAAGTTTAATTTATAAATTAGGCACAGTAAGAGGTTAACAACAATAACTAACAATAAAATAGAATAATTATAACAATATACTGTAATAAAAGTTACCGTAGATCTTAGCAACCTCAGCATAGGATTTTTTTTCTTTCCTGATTAAGTTGAGAACTTGCACCTTTTCACTTAGAGGAAGCACTTCATGGCTTCTCTTTGGTGTTTCCAAGTTGCCAGCATCACTACTCTCTCACATTGGGGCCATCATTAAGTAAAATAAGGGTTACTTGAACACAGCACTGCGATACCACGACAGTTGATTTGATACTCCAGACAGCTACTAAGTGACTAATGGGCGGGTAGCGTATACAGTGTGATACGCTGGACAAAGGGATGATTCACGTCCCGGGCGGGACGGAGCGGGAGGGCGAGAGATTTCATCCGACTATGCATAACAGCACCCAATTTAAAACTTATGAATTGTTTATTTCTGGAATTTTTCATTTATTGGTTTTGGACTGCAGTTGGCCCAGCGTAACTGAAACCGTGGAAAGTGAAGCTGCGGATAAGCGGGGACTACTGTATCTTATAATGTAAACTACGGGCATTTCAAAGTACCTCTTTAATTATCGATTGAAAATCTATTTTAAAATCTGACTTGGTGAAGGTCTTCTTTGATCACATCTATAACGCACTGTTATTAAAAGAGGGCAAGTGAGAGATGCTTTTAAGACTCCCCGGGGCACTGGCTGCCCGGACAGCAGCAAGAAGATGACTTTGAAATTGCTCCTTCTCCAAACCAAGGATCCTGAGAGCTGAGGACACGCCAGGTCCCCAGAACGCAGTTTTCTGTTTGGATTACAGTTTTTGGAACTTGCTAGCAAGTTCCTGCTTGACAGTGTTTCTCCTTAGTTCTTTGTTCCAAGCTCCATCTTTGCCTTTCCATTGCAGACTAGACCTGCTCCTAACCCTTGTGCCTCTTTCTTCAGTCTCTGGCTGAGACACACAAACCGGGCCCGCAGGTGTATCAGAAGCACGGGCATCAAATGGCATTCAGTGCAGTAAATTTTCCTCTTCGGCAGTGCTCCCAATCTAAATCATTAGAATAGTTTGTCTTCTTTTTTTTTTTTTTTTTTTTTATAATTTTATTTATTTATTTATTTTTCCCCCAAAGCCCCAGTAGATAGTTGTATGTCACAGTTGCACATCCTTCTAGTTGCTGTATGTGGGACGCGGCCTCAGCATGGCCAGAGAAGCAGTGCGTCGGTGCGCGCCCGGGATCCGAACCCGGGCTGCCAGCCGCGGAGCGCGCACACTTAACCGCTAAGCCACGGGGCCGGCCCTAGTTTGTCTTCTTTTTTTTTTTTTTTAATTTTATTTATTTGTTTATTTTTCCCCCAAAGCCCCAGTAGATAGTTGTACGTCATAGTTGCACATCCTTCCAGTTGCTGTATGTGGGACGCGGCCTCAGCATGGCTAGAGAAGTGGTGTGTCAGTGCACACCCGGGATCCGAACCTGGGCCGCCAGCAGCAGAGCGCGAGCACTGAACCGCTAAGCCACGGGGCCCGCCCTAGAATAGTTTGTCTTCTAGTCTTCAGCTATTAATTTAATGAAATAAAGAAATGTGATCACTTTTAAAATTTAAGCCAGAGAAGAAGAAAGACTTAAAACAAAAAACCAACCATAAAAAATAGGATTCTTTTTTTCAGTACTCTAAGTGGAAAACAAAGAGAGAAAGGGTGTCTGTAAATTGAGTATATAAAGTTTCTGATGGGCTGGCCCCATGGCTTAGCGGTTAAGTGCGCATGCTCTGCTACTGGTGGCCCGGGTTCGGATCCTGGGCGCGCACAGACACACCACTTGTCCGGCCATGCTGAGGCGGCGTCCCACATACAGCAACTAGAAGGATGTTCAACTATGAAATACAACTATCTACTGGGGCTTTGGAGAGAAAAATGGAAAAAAAGGAGGAGGATTGGCAATAGATGTTAGCTCAGGACCGATCTTCCTTAGCAAAAAGAAGAGGATTGGCATGGATGTTAGCTCAGGGCTGATCTTCCTCAAAAATAAAATAAAATAAAATAAAGTTTCTGAAAATATAGATGCTATCGCAACTTCTGTATCTTAAAACATAGCAGAGTTAGTTTGTAAAAGCAGCTAATTCTTTGTCTAGTTTCTTTATGGCAAACGATGTTTAGGTAAGTCCTTAACACTTAATAGGTGCTCAATTAATGTTACGGGTACCACTTACTGTGTGCTAAGGACTGTAATTAATGTAACTTATTAATCCTCAAAACAATTCTCCAATACAGACATTTATTTTCCTCATTTTATAGTTGGAGAAATTCATAAGTGAGTCAAATCTTGTTTTTGCAACAGAGCTCATGATGATTTTTCTACAACAACCTACTACATAGTAGTCTAGCTATGTTCTGCCTGAAGTTACCTTTTTGGCCTACCTAAAATTGAACAAGTAGATATTCTAAATTTAGTTCTGCAGGTTATACCGCAAAACAGAAATAATAGAATGCTGACCAGTGTGAGGACCCCTATCTCCATGGAGATGGGTTTTATGACTTATGAGATAATAGTGTTAGTGCTATTTATATATTCTCATTTTCAACACGTTTCTTTTGACTTGTTATTATCTGTTGAAATCTTTGCAAAAATTACAAAGTAGACCCATCCCCTTGCTTTTACCCCTCTATCATTTTCCTTTGGGTAGATATTCAGTTACCTCAAGGGGGGGAGTTTTTTCTGCAGAGTAGGCCCTCCTCCCTCACCACCTTCTTCAAAAAAGGGAAAGTGTCTCCCCTCAGCCCCTGTGCCCCCCACCAAGACTCCACCAGCTTCAGAATGCCGAAGGCCTGTCCGCATTTGACATAGATGCATGTGGCATCATCCATGTAACCCAACTACCTTAGCCCAGGAGTGGTGTCCTGAGAAATTGGCTGATTAGTAGGATGTGACTCAACGAGGGAGCTTAGAGCACTGCCTTCCGCTTTGTCAGAAAAGGCTACAAGTTATTCTGACCAAAATGTCACCTTTTTGGTTGCTTAATAAATTTCACAGTTCACTAAGGAAAAAAAATCTGAAAAGGACAAATTAAGCTGCTTAATATGCAAGTTGAAATTATTCCAAGATAGAGGAAATTCTTTTAATAACTCCACTTTGTGGGCTTGTAGAATGTGTAACAGTTTACACTATCCACATCCTGTGACATTTTCCCAACTCTACACCACTACTCTCAGATCTCTATCAACCTCTATTCGTGCTGAATTAAATTTTTTAAAAAAGGAACAAGAGATACTTTAGGCCAGGGTTTCTCAACCTCGGCACCCTCGGGCCAGATAATTCTTTGTTGGGGAGTGGGGACTGTCCTGTGCATTGTCGGATGTTTAGCTGCATCTCTGATTTCTATCTACTACATGCCAGTAGCCACCTCCCAGTTGTGACAACCAAAAATGTCTCCAGACATTGCTGAATATCCCCCAGGGGGCAAAATCACCCCTGGTTGAGAACCATGGTTTTAGGCTCAATTATCAACCCTTTCAGGCGAAGGTATCTATCCTGGGACAGTCTCTTCAATAACACCCCTCCACTTTTATTGTAAAGTCATGCTTTTATGGATTTTGCTTTTCATTTTGGTATGTTGTCATGTTGACTTGTGGCTTCTATATTGCATGGATATTCTTCTAAGCTGTCTTATACTTTTCTAACACCATGAACCAAATGGGTTGAGCATCATTGAACTGTTTCTTTGTGGCCCAGAGTCGTCACTGGGAACATCAATGGTTATACTGTACCATAATGCAGTGAATGTCCTCCTGGTCTACTGAGGGTGGCACAATGGGTCATCCTTTGCCAGTGGCCCTGGATTCCTATGCTGCTTAAATTCTTGTGTCTGCGTTTTATTGTTTTTCCATATCCTTTCTTTCCTCAGGCAGTCAGATCCCCTTTTTCTCTTTCCCTCCCTCCCTTCCTGTCTCTCTTTCTTTCTTTTCCTATTTTTTGTTTTAATTTATAAAGTGTCTTCCTCCTGCTTAAATGTACCTGACTGAATCAGTCATGTTCTTCCCTTCTAATTACTGTTCTGAATCAGATATTGACTTATTAACCAGATTTATGATTAAAGTATATTATATTCTGGTGGAAATGTAAATTGGTGTAGCCACTATGGAAAATAGTATGGAGGAGGTTCCTCCAAAAATTAAAAATAGAAATACCAGCAATCCAACTTCTGGGTACATATCCAAAGGAAATGAAAACAGGATATCAAAGAGATATCTGTGCTCCCATGTTCATTGCAGCATTATTCATAATTGTCAAGATATGGAAACAACCTATGTATCCCTCAATGGTGAATAGATAAAGAATATGTGATATACACAGTCATGTGTTACTTAATAACAGGGACATGTTCTGAGAAATGCGTCATTAAGCGGTTTCATCATTGGGCGAACATCACATAAAGTGTACTTACACAAATATAGCCCACTACCTTGATGGTATAGGCTACTACACACCTACGCTATATGGTACTAATCTTATGGGAGCACCATAGTAAATGTGGTCCGTCAATGACCTAAACGTCCAGTGGTGCATGACTCTGTGTGTGTGTGTGTGTTTGTGTGTGTGTGTATAGTACCCCTAGAGATGTTGTTCAGGGCACAATCTGCACAACCATATATGGAGGTTGATCAAGGAAGATTTTCTGGAGAAAGTGATCTCTAAGCTGAGAGCTTAGATGAGGAGTAACAATGTATGCAAAGAATATGTCACTTTCATGAACCTGCAAACAGCTCCCTATAGCTAACACTTAGAAGGCAAAGTTGAAAATGGCAAGAGATGATTCTGAAAAGGTAGGTAGAGGCCTCTTCATGAGGGCCTTGTATCTCCTACAAAGAAGTGTGTGTTTCTTTTGAAGGCAGTAGGATAAGACTGAATGGTTTTAAGTATTATTATGTCTGTGTTTTATGAAGACCACTTGGGCTGCAGTGTGGAAAAGTGCAGGTGGAGGGCAGTGCTGGAGATGAGAGACCCTTTAGGAAGTGGTCACAGTGGTCCAGCTGAAGGATAATTGTGGCCTGAATGAAGGTAGTGGCAGTAGAGATATGTTTACTCTCACTTCTATTGATAACTTCTTCCCTTTCAAGATTCAAGAAATATTAAGGAGATAAAATCAAAATAATTTTATGATTCATTAGATGTGGAAATCAAGGTTGAGTCCTAGGACTCTTACTTGGACAGTTATATCAATAGCTCAAACTTACTGAGAATGTAATATGTTCCAGGAACGATTCTTAGCATTTCATGTGTATTCTTCCCTTTAAACTCACCACAATCCTCTGATGTAGGAACTAGTATTATTCAAATTTTAGGAATTAGGGAACCAAGACACAAAGAAGTTAAGTAACTTGCCCAAAGTTACCAGCTAGAAGGTAGTGGACTTGGGCTACAAATCTAAGTAGTCTGCCTCTAGAGCCATTACCCATGGGGGTACCATCTGCTGAGGCAGGGGAAACAAGAGCAAGAGCAGATTTTATGAGGGAGGAGGACAGGTTCAGTTGATAAGCACGATAAGTCTGAGGTGCCTGGGTAATGCCCAAGTGGAGGTGGTCATGGGGCAGTTGCACATCTGGGTCTGAAGCTCGGGTGACAGATCCAAGATAGAGATACAGATGCAGAATCATCAGTGTATAGATGTAAGTGGAGCCATTGGTAGTGGAAAAGATCATCCCGGGAGAGCATCTAGAGTAGAAAAAATAGAAGGGTCTTAGAATAGAGACTTGGGGAGTATAAGAATAGAAGCCTATCAAGGAGACAGAGAGGGAGAAGAAAAACAAGGAGACTGTAGTGATTAGAAGTCAAAAGAAGAGATTTTCTTAAGAGGAAGGGAAGGCCAGTGGTATGAAATGTTTCCAATATGCCAAGTGTAATAAAGAATGGAAAATGTTCATTAGATTTGGCGACATGAAGGCAGTTGGAAATCTGGGCAATGGCAGGCTCAGTGGAAGGGTGTCGGTAAAGGCCAGACAGGAGTGGGCTCATGAATATAAAGGAAGGAGAATGGAAGATAAAAGAAGCAGATCACTTGAAAATTGTTTAACAAAGAAGGGGAGAAGTAATAGGGTGGTAGTAGACAGGGACACTAGGTCAGTGGAAGGCTTTTGTTCACGAAAAGAGAGAATAGGAATGATTTAAATAATTATGGGAAGAAGGATTGAGGATGTCATTGAGTGGTCAGCCAACGTTGGTGTTCATGGAGTCACAGGAGTTCCAACCTCCTCTGTGTGTGGAGCTTCTGGTCATGCTCCCCAGGCTGGATGTCAGTACAGGGAGGTAGGCAGGCAAATGGAATGCAGGGTTGGGGTTCTGCCAGGCAGGGCAGTAGAAATTTAAGGCACATGAGTTTAGAATCTCAGACAGAATGGGAGTGAAGTGACAGACATGGTATCTTAGTTGGATAGAGAAGACAGTGAAGGCGAAGGAGGAGGGGCTGATAGGAAATATGTGAGGGGACCATGTGTGGTGAGAGTGATTAAAGTGAGGTGTGGAAGGAATATGAGTTTAGGGCCAGAGAGAAGGATGTTTGAGCATAAGAGTTCCAAAGTGGAGCAGTTTTGGGTGAGGATGGCCCACAACGTAGCCATGGAAGGGTAACCTGAGATCTCAGGATGAAGGTAAGTCCCCCAGTTATCAGCCTACATTTTTGGGTCAGAGAGACAGAACATTCAGGTCCTGCCAAGGGACATAATAAAAAGACAAGGCAGCCTGGTGCGTACAGACTCAATGATGTCCAAAGGCTAGAGGATGGCCGGCCCCGTGGCATAGCGGTTAAGTGCGTGCGCTCCGCTACTGGCAGCCCAGGTTCGGATCCTGGGCACGCACCGATGCACTGCTTGTCAGGCCATGCTGTGGCGGCATCCCATATAAAGTAGAGGAAGATAGGCACAGATGTTAGCCCAGGGCCAGTCTTCCTCAGCAAAAAGAGAAGGATTGGCATGGATGTTAGCTCAGGGCTGATCTTCCTCACAAAAACAAAACAAAACAAAACAAAAACAAAGGCTGGAGGAGATACTGTTATGAGTTGAATTGTGTCCCTCCAAAGTTCATATGTTGAAGTTCTAACCTCCAGTACCTCAGAATGTGACCTTCTGTGGAGGTGTGATCTTTACAGAGGTAATCAAGTTACTATAAGATCGTTAGGAGGGGACCTAATTCAACATGATTGATGTCCTTATAAAAAGGGGAAATTTGGACATGGAAAAACACACAGAGGAAAGACAGTGTGAAGACGCAAGGAGAAAGCCATATGAACGTGAAGATGGCCATCTACGAGCCAAGGAGAGAAGCCTGGAATAGCCTCTGAGCCCTCGGAAGGAGCTACCCCTGCTGACATCTTGAATTTGGACTTCCAGCCTCCAGAACTGTGAGACAATAAATTTTGTTGTTTAAGCCACCCTATTTGTGGTAATTTGTTATAGCAGCCATAGCAAATGAATATAGATGCCATTCCTAACCCCTCCCAGCACCTCCCCAGCCATTGCTGTACCTATTCTTGGACAGAATTTAGCCCATCACTAAAGTAATCACATTTAGACATTGATTTTGGTAGGGGCCAGAGTTCCTTGAAGCACATGTATGTCTGACTCCTGAACAAAGTCAGGACTCAATGGACAAAGAGGAGGGACGGGAATGCCAGTAGTTAGACAACCACTGTGTCTGCTGCACCCCCTGAGGGGTGTTCCCTATGACTTGCTCAGGATGCTGGTTTCTGTATTGTTCTAATCACTCAGGTTCCTTTGGTTTGAGGAATATACACACACAGCTTACTTGCATTGATGGAAAATTTAGTAAGGATACCCCAGAACATATGCTAGGAGAGGAACTTAGCATTTTAGGGAAGAACTCAATGGACACTGAGAGAAGGAGCCAGTGCCTTCTACTTTAACCTGAGTTGTTTATGTCCAGAAATACTCAGCAAAGACAAACTCTCACAGCCAATGTTTCAAATTAATTAGCTTTTAAACTTTATTTCTTACTACCCAAGAAGTATTCTTGACCCCCAAACAAAGAATAAAATGAGGAAAAACCAAAAATAATATGAACAGCAGTGGTGAGAATCCCACTCCAGTATGTCCTTCAACATATGAACAGGCTTGTTGTGACTGGTCACTCCAAGAGACAAAGCAGAAAAACAAAGACAGCTCCAGAGGACATGTGACGTGGGGGACTTTTCCATGCCCTGACAGTTGCACACCTAGACTCTTACCTCACTCTCTCCTAAATTTCTCTCTCCTAAACACTGGTCTCTGCTAAGTTTACTAGGTTTCTTTGGCATGAGTGTTCCATTTTTCAGGGGATTTGCCCATCTCCATCCTGTTCTTTTCAAGTGACATTTTGGCTCAGAGGGAACCTCAGATTACATAATGGCAATGAGGAAGGATGGCCAAGCCCCTGAGCTGTCCTTCTGTCTTTGCCAGTATCCTCTGAGGTCTTGTCCCTCTTGTGGCCTAGAGCCACATGGCCCTTGATCACTGTACACAGGTTTCTGCTGCTCATATTGATGAGTCTTGCCTCCAGGTTCTCTGAGACCCCATTGTCCTGACCCTATGACTCTTCCAGGCTCCCAAGTCTCTCAGTACTTCTGTGCCCCTCCTTTGGAGTCCAGGAGCTCTTGGCTGCATTCCCTGTCCCATTCTGGAGGGTCTGAGCCTCTGTGAAGCTTCCCTGGGGCGCATGAATCTAAACAGCTCTCTCATCCACTGCTGATCCACATCCTGGGGTCATGTGGTCCTGGCACCATCCCATACACAGGGTATCTCTAGGAGGCTTGCAACTTTCTTTGCCATGTACTGGGAAGCAGGAAAGAAGCCCGTCTGCTCGGAGTTTCTCCAAACCTATCTGCTGGTCATCACCACTCCCTTACATGAGAATTCTGGCCCCAAAGTGGGGGTCGAGGAATAGGCCCTCATGTGTGTTGTGTCCTGATCCCCCCAAATCTTTCCAAGCTCCTCCCAACCCAGGAAGCATGACCTCTATGTCACGTTCTGCAATTTCTCTTCTTGATGGTTCTCAGTCCACTCTGTGATTAATTTTCCAAGCTTAATTTTCAGTGTTTGGAGGTATAGCAAGAATCCTTGTTTCCTTCAAGTGCTTAGTTCCTGCAGTAGAAAGCCAGGCCTCTCATTACTATTTGTTCTACCACAGGCTTTAAAATGTCTGTTTTGAAAGTCAAAACTGAGCTGTAACTTCTTTGTTCTAGACTGTTTCCATCATTCCTCTGTAGGTCATGCACCTAGAAAACTATTACTGCTTGGTGGTTAGGAGGGGAAGGGGAGGGTAAAGAAATGAAAATTGTATAATTTAATATTAAAACATTATCCCATTACAGAATCCTATCTCCATTACTCTCTAACTGTGTGGCCTTGGGAAAATTATCTGCTCAGAGCCTCAGTGCTTTAATTTGCAAAATAGAAGAAATAACTAGAACATGATTCATGAGTTTGTTGTGAGAATTAAATGAGATAATTCATTTAAAGTGTTCAGTGTAACTCATAGCACATAGTTCTTACTTTTGTAGATACAGTTACACCTCGATTCCATTTTACAACAAGGCAGAGTATAATTGAACAATTAAAAGAATGTAATAAATACTCTGAACAACAGTAAGGTGGTTGTACATGTGGCAAGCCCTAATGGGTTGCAGACTCCTTCAGGACACCAATAAATTAAGCTGTGGGAGGGGATTAAACATCCAGGGAAAACGGATGAAAGGGTTGAAGGCTGTCTCCAATGCACACCAGTGTTTAGAGGGTGAGCAGACAAAGACAACACTTCCAGGAGCTGAGAGGGGTGGGGAAACAGGAGAGTGTGATGACATAGAAGGCAAGGGAGAAAATCACTTCAGTAGGGAAGGAACGGACGCCTGAGGTAAATGCTGCAGAGGCCTTGAGAGTCCAGATTCCATTTGGTTAAGGAATGAATGGCGGATAAAGAACTGGGGACGGCAAGTGCAGACGACCTGTAAAGAAGGAAAACAGAGCTAAAGATAGAGGCGGTCACTGAATAGGTTTGAGGTTTGTCTGCTTTTAGGGTGGAGGAGACCTCCCATTTTAACAAAGCTGGGAATAAGTCAGTGGGAGAGGAGGGGAGATGGCAGGTAGAGGGACAGCCTAAGGAGGCCTGAGGAGAGAGACCCTGATTCAGATGGAAGCCTTAGGCTGGAGCTCAGAGAGGGAGGGGAAACCTCTTCGATCCTAACAGGAGGCAAGTGTATAGCTTTAGTGACAGGAAGTTGAGTGAGTTCCCATCTGATGGCTTCTCTTTTCTCTGTGAAGTAACAGGCACAGCCACATCCTTCAGAGAGATGGGCGCGTGGATAGAAGCTCTGAGAAGAGTGGAGGCAACTATTGGGGCTCTACAGAGAAGGTCCACTGCAGGGCTCATTGATGGATCTAATAAAACAAACGATCATCACATGCTAGTTTTGAAAATGAAAAATTTGAAATGTGGGAAGGCTATTTTTCTGGGCTTCATAGTAGAGACTATCCTGTAGAAAGGAGTATTCAATGATAATTGATGCAACAGGATTTTATCTGCCCAGCTTTTTACAGTTATAGCCAGGAAAAAAAAACTCAACTATGTAAACCCTTTAATATGTTAATAACAATCATAAAATAAACTGATAGTGAATCGATTTCACATTTTCCAAAAGAAACTTATATTCTTTTAACTTGTAAAATATTTTCAGCTACCACTAGGTGGCGTTTTGTTCAATTAATTCAAAAGTGAAATTTGCTTTTAACTCCTATTACAGAAGGAAATGTACTGAAAAGTAAACGTGCTACCAGCTGCATTTCAGTCTTAATATTTACTTTCCAACTAATTCCAATTTTCTAGACCAGCTATGGTATAAATGAAAACTTGGCTTCTCTCAAGTGTTACACACTGTTCTATTTGTCTTTAAATGAAATGGAAATGAGTAGGTCTGTCTTTTTCTCCCCTTGAAAGATCCCAGGGAATGGAATGATGCAGGACG
The DNA here is from genome assembly GCF_057802395.1 of Ceratotherium simum simum. NCBI lineage: Eukaryota > Metazoa > Chordata > Mammalia > Perissodactyla > Rhinocerotidae > Ceratotherium > Ceratotherium simum. Next base: position 54,235,605 of record NC_141908.1, read on the forward strand.
CAAGCCTTATCTAAGAGGGAAGTACGAATGTTTGCCTAATTGAGAAATCATTTTGTATTTATAATTCTTGTACCGTTCTTTTAAAAGAAAAATTTCATATTTAAGAAAATCAAATTTCCTTTTAAGCTAAAGATACTTACTAGCCTTTTTAGTCTCCTCGTTTAATAGTGCCTACCGCTCCTGTGCTAGACATACCAAGTCTTCTGCAAATTCATTACAAAAACACTTCATTAAAACCAAAATTATGGATCCCTAATGAAAGCACTCCCAGCTAGTAGAACAACCATTTAAGTAAAGTAGACACATTTCCCTCTCATTAGAAATGGGAAAATAGGATTTTATGTATCAACCCAAAGCCTTCCTTTCCTTCTATGGCCAACCTGGACTTGAACCCTAATTCTGCTACTTATCAGCTCTGTGACCTTGAGCAAGCCTCTTTACCTCTCTGAACCTTGGCTTTCTCACCTGTAACACCAATATCTGCCTCCCAGGGTTGTTACGGTGAACAGAATTCTTTTTTAATGTTGTAAATTTTTGGTACAGAATGCTTGATAAATAGCAGATATGAAGTGCAAGTGCATTCTTTCTTTCAGATTCATTGATATTCCTGCTTGAAAAACTAGATAACCTATAGGAGTTGTGCACGATTATCTTCTGTCTGCTCTCCTTCCCCTACCCCAGGTCCAACGTCCACCCATTTCCATCTTATTTTGTGCTCTGGGGGTCTGACTTGTATAGACTGCAAGAACAGGTTCTGTTGTCCTCTGGCTTCTGGATGAGCTTGGCCAGCGGACGGAAGATTGGAGGGAGGGTGGAGTAAGAGGTGGAGATATTTATTTGTCCAGGTCCCTTCCTGGAGGGTAACTGTGGGCTGGCTGCAGCTCTCAACTGAATATCACAGGATCTGTCTGGCAGCCCTCTCCACACGGCTCTCTCTGCCACTGGCTTTCAGTAACTCTCCTTGCTCTCACTATAACTAGCCCCAATTACCGAACTCGTAGAATCCCCATGCCCTGCTCACCCCTTCGTTTATAGTCCCTTTATTAATTTCACCTCACGTTACTTAAGTGTGCCATCGTTTTCCTGCTCAGTCCCTGTGATCCAGGAGTTAAGCTAATTTGGGGCCCACCACAAGAAATATCCTTAGACTCTTCATTACTTAGGGCCTCTGTGCTTCTCCAGAAATCTTGATGAAACTTGGCCTGAACCCAAATTCAAGGATCTGTGTGAATTCAAAAGCCCCCCCTACTTCCACCCACTATGTTCTCCTGCTGCTGCTCCTGAGTCTAGATCTCCTTCTTGGTTCAGATGTGGACCAGACCCAGAGGTGAAGCTCCATCCCTTCTCCATTGTCCTAGAACTCCAAACACATTCAACATTCTGTGATACTCTGTGACTTTGCTGAAGAGTGGAGGTGACACAGCAGGGAACCCATAACATCCTACCTAGACTTCAGCCATCTCTACTGCCTCCAAAGCCTGTTCTCCTCCCAAATGAGCCCCCGTTATCTGTCATCTCATGTCATCCAATTCCCCTGCTCCCACTGTTTCTCTGATTGGACCACCCATGACAGCTCAGTCTGGTCTCCAGTCTGGAATTTCAGTCCTTTCTTCTGGAATTCCGTGAAGCAAAATCATCTCATCTCGTGACCTCTGGGGAAAACAAAGAGGCTCGGCAAAGTGCTGAAATCACCCAGCGCTCTCCACGTCTGTGCTAACTCCTGACCTAACCCTGCCAATAATCACAGCCCTAAGGGCCCACAGCAGACGCACAGTGAGGGAGCAGTTGGCAAGAAACAAACCAAAGGACTTTGGGGACCAAGCGTTTACCCCAGGACTCTTCTTGATGAGCCCACAGCTGGTAGACTTGGGGCTTTCCCTCCTGTGTACCCAATAGCCACTTTTACACAGGTTAAAGAGCTCCTCTAAATCAAGAATTGAATACTACTGCCTCCCCCTACACCCAGAAAATTGAGCAAAGAAGAAAATCTGGCTATAGAAGGAGCCCGGCCCAGGGGCTGTGGGCACTTTGCCTGGGACTCCTTCCTCTTGGAGCTGGAGGTGGGCTGGTGGTGAGGTCCTGGGCTTGGAGCCTCTCTGGCCAGGGTGACCACAGGCGACTGCAGACCCAGAGCACCAGGCCCAGCCAACGCCAATGGCAACTGCATCTGATTACAGAGTCCAAAGAGGACCTGAGGATGTGTGGGAGCTAAGAGGCCGCAAGGGCTCTCTAATGGTCACTGGTCACCTCAGCCCGCTGGTGCTGGACTGTGTCCAGGCTGCCGCACTCTCCCTGCACCAGGTTTGCCTCAATCACCCACAGCGAAAGCTGAGACCAAGTGGGAACATTTGAAAAGACTTAGTCAGAGTCTCCTGAAGGTCCAGGGATCATGGAAAAAACACCATACAGGAAAAAAAAAAACACAAAAAGCACAAAGCAACAAGACAACAGCAACAAAAACAACCCTACTTCTACACAGGCCCAGACCTTCCCCGGGCCCCTCACTCTTGCCCACCTGAGCTGGGAGTATCTCACCCCAGGCATCTCTATGCCTCCCATTCCCTGGGACACTTCGCCCTCCAGTCCACAGCCTTGTCTCTGCCTGGGCTGAGCTGTTCCCAGAATACTGACAGTGGAAATATTCATCTCCTCACGGGAAAACCCATTCTCCTCACAAAGGCTTCATAGACTCAAGTGGATAATCACCAATAATTATGAATACATTCTCAAATTCTGGGCTAGCCTGTCTAAGAGTATGACTGGAACATCAAATTGAGTTGGAATTGGGTTGTGTAACAAGCTAAGTCCAGTTTCTTTTCAGTTTCTCTTCAAGAATTAAAAATTCTCGTGATCCAGTTTATCCATGGTTCACTTTGTTACAACATATTTTGGTGATGTGTTCAGAAGGAGAAGTCTTCTTTATATTTTTGATAGATTTTTACCATTTTTAATGTAAATATTTTTGTCTCATTTAATACTTTGGACTTTGAACGCTAGTTTGCCTGATATTGATATTGCTCTACCTCCAAGTTTATTGGTTTGCATTTCCCTAACATATTTTTTCATCTCTTTATTTTCAAACTTTTTTTTGTTTTATGTGTATCTCTTTTTTTTTTTATAATTTTATTTGTTTATTTATTTTCCCCCCAAAGCCCCAGTAGATAGTTGTATGTCATAGCTGCACATCCTTCTAGTTGCTGTATGTGGGACGCGGCCTCAGCATGGCCGGAGAAGCGGTGCGTCGGTGCGCACCCGGGATCCGAACCCGGGCCACCTGCAGTGGAGCGCGCGCACTTAACCGCTAAGCCACGGGGCCGGCCCTATGTGTATCTCTTGTACAGAGGATATGGTTGGAGATTGGTTGCTTTTTCACTCAACTGTTTGTTTATTACGTTCTATTGTTGTTTCCCCCATTCACTCAATTTCATGATTTCCGCTGTATCAGTTTTTTCCTTTTCTCTCCTCTAAATTGCCTTAAAGTTTCAAGAAGCTTATTGAAGTCTGTGTTTCTCTATCAGTATATGGTGACTCCATAACTTCAGGGACAGAGACTTTTAATTTTCTTGCTCCACCATCTGTACGGTGTCAACCTCATCTGGGTGGTCGCTGTGGCTCCTCTCCGCGTGGACGTTGCAGCCAGAGGAGAGGGAAAAGAGGAAGGGCACGACCCAGGAATTGCACATATGATTTCTATTCATTCGATGAGCCAGACCTTCATAGCCTGCCCGCACCAGTGAAAAGGGAGGCTGGGAATAGCAGGTGTACCGGTTACTGAGCTGTTGTCTTTCTGATCCATTTCCACCCTTCTAGACTCTGGTTTTTGATATTGAGAGTGGGACTCTGCAAAGTGCATTTCTCCTTTGTCAGCTGACTTTGTGACGAGTTCCACCAAGAAGAGGGAGTGGAGGGAAACTGGCAGATAGGAGAAGGGGAGCAGGGAATTGCTTCTTCCTTATTTGCTGGCTATACCTTTCATGTCGCCCTGGGAATGGTCCTGCACCCCAGTAGCATCAACTGGTTCCAGTCTCCACTTTCTTTTGGCACTCAAAGAACCAACCTCATCACCCTCTCCTCAGAGGTCTGAGTCACTGCTCTGGGGGACCCTTCCTCTGTGCCTTTAGGATCTAGAACTTCCATTTCTTCTCCTTGTCCCCCCTGCCCTAGGAGTTGTGGCTGCTTCCTGAGGTTATTACTTCTGTTTTACCTCAATATTCACTCTTTGACTTTTCAGTCTTCCAACATCTATTAAACTACTTCCCTATATTAAGTTCTCTCTGTTTAAATACCTAGTATGGTTTCAGTTTTCCTGAATGGACCCTGCCTGACGGATACGGTAATCTGTAGCTGGGTAGCCAAGTGCCACTAAAAATTCTATTGCTATTTAAGCAGGGGAGCATACTGGGGACAATTATCAGCCCTCAGAACAAAATAAGAATTGTAGTCCAGTTTCATTCTTCCCCGGTATCCCACCATACCCTTCACGATTTGTTGAAACCATTTTGAGCTTTTGTTCCAGATCATTAATTTTTGTACTTTATGCCCATAGCATTTTAAGACTTCTTTAAACTGTTCTACTTAAACTCACAAATATTTTGTACTTAACTACACATTTTACTGGTTTTACTTTTCACAACTCTTTCTGGTAAAACAGATCTTCTTGTTTTGTAAGTTATTTATTCTGATTTTTTTTCTTCCCTGGGTAATTTTTGTAGAAAGAATGTGTGTGTGTGGTGTACATTCTGGGTTCCTGGGTGTTCAAAAGTGTGTCTTGTAGTGAATGCGTACACATGTCACTGGTGCCGTGTGATATATTTTTAAGATTATTTTATTGAGAAAAACAATTTACAGAGAAGTAGCACAGGGCTCCAGTGCCCTGAGCTCTCATTATTCCACAGAAGGGTGCTCTTGGGGCGGCATGGCTAGACTGCACTCATGTGGACCAGTTTCCAGGAGGAAAGGCCCCGAAATGCTTGACACATCCATAGGGAAGATGGAAAGGACCGAGGAACAATGGGTGGATGTAACTGTGGGGTTTCCTGCTGGAAGTGGCTGATAAGGAGCCTCCAGAGCTCAGCCTCTGGCATTAACCTGTTCTTCTGAGCTAACTTAGACCTGCTGAATAGGCTTCTTGCTAAGCTGCTGAAAGAGCTGAGAGAATCAACCTCCAGAGACATTTGGATGTTTATGTCCTCAGTAACGTTTATAATAACATATAAAATATAATTTGGCTGGATGTAGAGTTCTAGGGTCCAGACACCATAAAAATTACTCTCAGATATTACTTGGGGTTTCTTGTGTCCTTGAGAACTATCTTAGTTGAGATCAACTTGAACCCTGATTTCACATCTTGCACATGTCTGGAGCACGTCCCAAAATTTCTTCAAATTCCAGAGGATTTGTGTAGCACAGGGGTTAAGGACGCAGGCCCGAGAGCCCAAGTGCCTGTGTTCAGATTCCGACTCTGTTGCCTGTGTAACCGTGTGACCCTGGTTACTTACACTTTCATTACCTTATCTGTAAAATAGGAAAATAATACGCCACTGGGCTGACCAAACCTCCCAGTTCTCCACTTCTGGTCCCCTTGTGCCTGGGTCAAGCTACGTGACTAGTTCTTGGTTGTGAGTAGAAGTGACATTTGTGATCTCTGGAATTGCTGGTTTGAGATCCTCAAGAGTTCTCTCTTTTTCCTCCCCACATTGGCACAGTGACAAGCAATGTTCAAGATGATGAAAATTGGCCAGTGTGCATGCAAAAATGAAAGACAGTGAAGAGCATCTTGAAACCTGAGGCCTTATAGGTAGGCCTGCCTGTAACATTTCTAAGGTCTGGGGCCCAAGTACAAACATATGTCAGTTGTCCAGATATTTGAAGTTTATAAACTAATATAACAAACTATTAAATAAAATATGTTCTACCCTCCTGCCTTGACAAATATATTCCATGATGGAAAAAAAATCAGGTAAAGCTATTTTTATATGACTGAGAGTCAGCAGAATATCAAAGATAACTGTATGTAATAATTGTTGCACATATTTTGGATGTTTGATCAGTCAATAATATTTACATGAGTAAGAAAATTAAAACAAAATTTATGACATTTGATATATTTATTCTGGCCTTCATTTTAATAAAATCACTAATTAGGTTGTTGTAATAAGATTTTCACGTAATTTCTGTTCTTCTTATAGTAGTGATATAAAGGGTTAAAAGCAATTATTCAAAGTATACAGAATTCAAATATAACTTCATCAAAATGGAAAATTATATAAATGCAAAAACCGAAAACTAAAATTTTGTTTTCAAAAATTATTTTCTCCTATAATAGTAAAATTATCTTTGAAAAGGTAAAATAGAATTATAACTAATGAATTTCAAACATCAATTATTTAAGTAAGCATCATTTTAATACATTGAAATTTTAACAAAATCTTATTGATATTTTATAATTTTTACTGCAATTCTAGTGTTCAATGTCCATATAGTTGCCAATATAAAGGGCACTGGTATCAATTCTTGCATGCATCTAGACCTGATGTTTACAGATTTGAGTAATATGAATGAATTATTAATATTGCAAAATGTTTCTCAGGGTGTGTGTGAGGAAGATTAGCCCTGAGCTAACATCTGTTGCCAATCCTCCTCTTTTTGCTGAGGAAGATTGGCTCTGGGCTAACATCCGTGCCCATCTTCCTCTACTTTATATGTGGGATGCCTGCCACAGCATGGTTTGATAAGCAGTGCATAGGTCTGTGCCTGGGATCCGAACCTGCGAACCCCGGGCCGCCGAAGCAGAGCATGTGAACTTAACCACTATGCCACTGGGCCAGCCCCAGTGTTTCTTAATTTTTAAACTTTTTTTTTTTACTTTGGAAACTTTCCTAAACACAAAGTAGAGTAAATAACCCAGTGTTAACAAATATCAGCATTTCTTCAGCACTTTGGGGATATTATTCCATTATTCTTCTGACCCCTCTTATAAGTCAGTTGTCATTTTTTGGCTCCTATTCCTTTGGGGGATAGTATCTTTTCTCTGCCTTTAAGATTTTCTCTTTGTCTTTGGTGTTCTATAGTATTAACGTGATGTGTCCAGGTAGAGATTTAGTTTTATATAAACTGTTCCTTGAATCTGAGAATTCCTGTCTTTCATTTATTGTAGATAATTTTCAGTTATTATCTCTTTGAATATAATCTCTCCCGTTCTTATAATTACTTCCTCCTGGAATTCCTATTAGACAGATGTAGGAGCTTCTTATTCTACTCTTTATCGCTTAACTTCTCTCTTGTTTCCACATTCTGTGTAATTTCTTCAGGTCTAGTTTGAGTTTATTATTCTCTCTTTATCTGTTTTTAGTCTACAATTAACATATTCATTTACTTTTTAATTTCAATGTGTATTTTTTCACTTGTAAAAGTTCTATTGATTATTTTTCAAATCTTCCTGTTCTAAGGAAGATTTCTTACTATCTTATTCTTTTCTTAGGGTCTTGATTTCTTCTTTTATTCATTAATCATTTCAACATACTTATTTTCTTTCAGATTGTTGTTTTAGTAGCTCCAGTTCTTGGTGCTCTAATCCTCCCATTTACTGTTTGCTAATCCTGGTTTATAGTTTTGTCTTTTTTTTTTTTAACATATGCTCATTTTTAGTGGGGTAAATTTTTTTCCTGTGACACTTGATTATGACCTGGATTGCAGGAATGTTCACTTGTAGAGATTTTGCATTTGTGCCCCAAAGGTATCCTGTTAATTTTTCAGCTTGGGTTCCTAGATCATGTGGATAGTGCACACTGGAGCATTGAAACCCAACTGTACAGGGCAGCAGGGTTCCATTTTTCAGGGGAGATTTTTTTGTGTGTGTGTGAGGAAGATCAGCCCTGAGCTAACATCTGTGCCAATCTTCCTCTATTTTGTATGTGTGTCGCCACCACAGCATGGCTTGATGAGCAGTGTGTAGGTCCATGCCCAGGATCTGAACCCACGAACCCCGGACCCCTGAAGCAGAGCGTGCAGACTTAACCACTACACCACCAGGCTGGTCCCTGAGGTTGATTTCTTATCTAAAATGGGGATAATGCCATCATCGTAGCAGTCAGAGGTTCTGGTAAGTTAGTATCTGTAAAAGTACTTAATAAATTATAGACCACTATAGAAATAAATTATTATTCTATACTGGTTCTCTTCTGACCACTTTGCCTTTTCTCTTTCTTATTATAATCATCTGGTATGATTCAAGACTTGCCTGTCTCCCATTACATCTTATCTTTCAAATAAAGATAATTTAGTCTCTGGATTTTAATTATCAACTTCTAAGTCTGTGTCATCAATTCTTTCTTCTTATTAAAACAATACTACTAATATAATAAGGTTGTGATGATGATTAAATGAGATAAATGCAGATGCCTTAGTAAACAATGTATATTCAATAGAGGCTATTTTTTTTTTTTTTTTTTTTTTTGGTGAGGAAGATCAGCCCTGTGCTAACATCTGCCAATCCTCCTGTTTTTTTGCTGAGGAAGACTGGCTGTGGGCTAACATCAGTGCCCATCTTCCTCCACTTTATATGGGACACCACCACAGCATGGCTTGCCAAGCGTCAATGCGCACCCAGGATCTGAACCGGCGAACCCCGGGCCGCCGCAGTGGAGCGCGCGCACTTAACCACTGCGCCACCAGGCCGGCCCCGAGGCTATTATATTTTTATGTGTTTCCTCGACGTTTACATTTAACCTCCAAAATACTAATCACTTTTCCTTTCCAAAGTGGCTTCCTTTCTCCATTTCCTTGTTCTTATAAGTGACACCACCATGATTCTCTAGTCTTTCAAGCCTGAAAAATGAGGTCTTCTTTTTTGTTTTTCATCATCTCCCTTATTGGTGTATGCGTTCTACAGGTACTTCTTGCAAAACATTCCTTACACCTATTCCTTTTGCTCCTTATTGGCTCTTCTTCCTAGTCCTGGTTACAACTCATGCCTGAATCACCGCAGCTTGTTAGCCGGTTTCCACGTGGCCAGCCTTCCTATTGTTGTCGGTGTCTTAAACCACTTTCCTCACGTCTGTTTTCTGCAAGTCGATAGTTTTCTTGTTTTCTAGTCTAAATCATCTTTCAAAACCCTATATAAGCTAGCCCTATTCTAGCTATGCAACACCATTTCTCACTCCTAACCCTCTTCTTCCTGTCTCTGCACTCTCCTCTGAATGTAACACTTGCGTTTATCTAACCCTTTGTCTTTCTAGCTCAATCCCATTTATAATTTGAGGGGAAGCTCAAATCTAATGTGATTTATCTCCTTTTTTGAACTTACAAAACCTGTTTCATAAATTGTAGACTGTGATTATTTCCTGTCATAGGTGTAACACATATGTTGTCTTTGCAAATCGATCCTACTTGAAGGTAGGATCCTAGTCTTCATTTCTACTGTGGTCCCTATAGTCTAACACCTCAGCACACAGTAGGTGCTCACTAGGTACCTACTAACTAAATTCTTCTCCTCCATGGCCTGTCATTTAGTGGGCCCATATTCATAAGTACTTTCACCAGCAAGAGAAATGGGAGAAACTTAATTTCTTTTTTATGTTAGGAATTCTGGTAAAAGATTGGGGGGAACTTTCAGCAAGAGGTTAAAAAATTTTAAACTATACATGCCTATGCACTACTAGATAACTGTAGGAGGCATACAAAAATATCTTTTATGTAAGTTCTTAAATTATAGGTCAATGTCATTTTCAATAATTTCAAAGCTCACTGCTTTTGAAGTGCTTATACAGCGTCTACAGATAAATAGGACACATAAATGAAAATGACAACAGAAGCATATCTTAGATATTTTCAAAATTATCTAATGTTACCTTGTTACAAATATACTCTAGTCCATAAACAAGAATTGTAGCCAGTTTTATTTGAATTGGTCTTCAATGCCATGAAAAAGATCTGAAGAGCTTTGCTTATATGTTAACTTAGGCTATTGACATGGCTGTTTATGATACAGCAGATTGCCTCCTGGTGCTAGAAGTCACCTCAGAGACCGTTAGCTGAGCTGAATAAATTAAGATGTCATGGAAATATTTTCCTAAAAATTTAGCAATTGGGGAAAGTCAATAATTCTGGTGAATAATTTTTTAAATGCCCAAATTAATGAATGCTAGGATAGTTATATTACCTAACTCATTTTTTCACATTTTTCCACTGAGGTTAATTAGAACCTATGACAATGAATTTTTACAAGCACACCTCCCAGAAATGGACAGAGGAACTTAGCTACATGTTTAAATTACACAGAAATAAATTATTGGTGGAAAAAACAAATCAAACAAAATAGATAATAAAGCATTAACAGATAATGCAGAAGGGTTTACTTTTGAAGATAATAGTATTGACAAATTTTCTCCTGTCCTCATAAACATCACATAATGCATTTGTTCCTAATTATGAGAAACTCATAATAGACAACTCTGTCATCTTAATCCTGCTAAGTAAACCTCATTAAATAATTTTTGCCTAATTTTTGTGTCAGGCTATGGAAAATAGCTTCTCTTTTTAATTTACATGCTTTAAAAAATTATTAAAGCAAAAATAATTTTAAAAGGTGCTCTTTTGGGGGAACATTCTCTTTTGTCTACTTTCACAGAAAGCAAAACCTACTGTAAAATTAAGTAAATAGAGTAAATCAACCAACTCTTATTTGACATAATTGACATGGTTAAAAATGAGATTTAGAATCAGAAATACTTTCCCAAGTAATTGAGGCAATGCATGACAAAACCATGGCAACTGTTTTGTTCAAAAAATTCTAGCTCAAGGAATAAGGTCTTAAATGTAAAATCTAAAGCAAAATAAAGAGGCAAGGAAAGGCATTGTGACTGTGACAAAGGTATACTAATGAGATCCTCTTCTCAGAAAGCCATTGGAAACATTTGCATGTACATTCAACGAAAGAAGATGCAACTCATTGGTCCATTATTGAATAACAGAACACTTCTAGTTTGAGTGCTGTGACATATTTGATAATTTTACAATTAATGTTTGATTTGGTGCTTTGGACTGCTACAGCAGAAATAAAACATGCATATTTTCTCGTTTATTCTAGGTTCCAATGTCGCATGGCCTTTAAAACTAATAAATCCTTTAATTTTGGAAACATGTTCACCGATCACATTTTTCCTATGGCAATATATGTAATTGGCAACCCACCATTTACTTAAATGGTAGAACTATTTATTTCTCCAGAAAGGTCTTTATTCTACATTTTGTAAGGTTTTCTTTTCACATAGGATGCTAGCTCTCCAGGATCTCTAGGCTCTTTGCCTCAGTGAACACCTAGTCTCAATCTATAGTTACAGGTAGTCTGGAAAGAACTGCACCGTTATTTTTTAAACCATGTGAGAGAATTACAGAAAAAACGTAACTGTATCTATTAAAAACTTAAATGTTTTTCATAACTATATCAGACACAAATAAAATGGTATATCTTTGCTTCAAAAGTAACTATTATCCTGTGGTCAAGATAATCTAGAAATGTCAGATTAAAAATTTTCTTCTTCTAAATATTTGTCTTCATTGTATAACTAACTGCTTTAATAACTGTGTTTTCTAGGTATTTTTGGGGGTACGTCTATGTTTGTGCATGTGTATATTTATATAAGATGAAGGCCTAGGAGTAAATAGGATTCTCCCATAATTATATTCACAAATTCTTAGTGTCAAGCATTAAACGCTACAGTCTGAGATGTAGAATTAGCAAAACTATATCTAACAGTACCCACCAGAGACAAGAGATTACCTTTCTTCTCAAGTCAAAGCAAACATGAGTTTGATCTTTTAATATATCATTCAGTTGTCAAATTTTGTTACAGAAATACATCAGCTTGTCTTCATGAAATCTTTTATCTAATATCATGTAATCTACATCAAACATATTTGTTAGAATGTGTACCTTAAAATAAAAATAGCCATGGGATTCTTAGCATCTCTTCAGATTGGGTCAATCTGAGAGAGGAGACTGGAATGTCACTCCACACGCTCTCCAGCAAAACTGGTATGTCTGTTTCTCTCTCCACTTAGCATTTATCACTTCTAAAATACCATGTACTTATTTATTGTGTTGTTTCCCAACACCTTCCCCCCACCTTCTTTAGAACATAAGCTCCACAAAGCCAAGGGTTTTTGTGTTTTTGGCTATTGGTGTATATTCCAAGTGCCTAGAACCGTGACTGACACCTAGTAGCACTCAAACATTCACCGAATAAAAGAATGTGGTAGAGGGGCTGGCCGGGTGGTGCAAGCGGTTAAGTGCGCGCGCTCCACTGCAGTGGCCCGGGGTTCGCCGATTCGGATCCCAGGTGCACACCGACGCACAGCTTGTCAAGCCATGCTGTGGTGGTGTCCCATATAAAGTAGAGGAAGATGGGCATGGATGTTAGTCCAGGGCCAGTCTTCCTCAGCAAAAAAAGAGGAGGATTGGCAGATGTTAGCTCAGGGCTGATCGTCCTCACAAAAAAAAAAAAAAAAAAAAAAGAATGTGGTAGAAAATGAGGTCAGAGACGTCAGGGGATGGGGACTGGGGAACAGACCATCTTGTAGGCCACTGTAAGGACTCTGGCTCTGAGGGCAATGAGGAGCCACTCCAGGATTTGGAGCAGCAGAGTGCTGTACCTGATTTATGTTTGAAAAGCATCACTCTAGCTGTTGTATTACAGAGGGTGGGCTGCAGTGGGCAGGGCAGAAGCAGACAGTTATGAGGCAAATACAGAAATGTGGGTGAGGAATGATGAGGGCACAGATCACGGTGACAGCAGTGTTAAGTGGTGAGAAGTGGCTGAATTCTGCATTATTTTGAAGGTAAAGCAAACGGTATTTCCTGATGGGTTGGATGTGGGCTGTGAGAACAGAGGAATCAAGGATGACAATCAAGTTGTTCTGGCTTAAGCATCTGGAAGAATGGAGTTGTCATCAATTGATTTAGGAAGGACCGTGGAAGGAGTCTGTTTGAGGGTAGGGTGGGGGAAGGTTAAGAACTCAGTGTTGGATATGTTCTGCTTCAGATGTTTTGTTAGGCAGTCACCAAGAGATGCCAAAGGCTGGTGGATCTGTCTGTGGCTGAAGTTGAGGGAATATTCTGGGCGGGGGACATAAATTAAAGTTTCATTGTATATGAGTGGGGCTTAAGGTGAATGCAAAGAGGAACAAGGCCTGAGCACCCTGCAGTTAAAAGGTCTCTGAGAAGGAATGAATTTTACTACAGAAATAGAAAGTCTCAGGTGATAAATGCCCTTTTAGGAAAAAAACATATTATCAGGTGATGTTACTTTACGAAAGATAGGTTAAGAACAAGCAAATTATGAACATAATTTAAAGATAGAATTTATTCTCTGATGGTTTACTCATGCAAACTGCACATAAAAGAAAATAGTACAGTTTGTGTAACATTGCAAATATAAGGACTCAAAATGCTAGGTACAGAAGTAGTGTGACATTCTGAAAGTCAAAATGGAATTTGTGTTTATACAACTAATAATGATTTTTATTTGCTGAGTACAGACTGATTTACAATGAAAGTTTTGCTAACCTTGGTAAGCTCATTAACCGTTTACATGACTTCTTACATCTATGTAGTTTTATTTTACAGTTGCAAGAATTCCTGTTACCAAAGAACTTTAACTTGCATAAATAATAAAATGAAAGAAAAATGCACTGAAGGACTTAGGAAGGTGAAAAATTGAGGCTATTTATTCCTAACCCATCCAAACTACAATAAAAAATAGCCTTCTTGCAGAATTCATATTTTGTGCCTTTGAGATCAACTCCTTAGCATAACTATGGCAAAATCATAATTAGAAATTGATTACTTTAAAATTATAAAATCAGTTAAAAAATAAAAAAATTTTAGAGTAGAATTATCAACTAAAAATGCTCTCATTTTCAATAAGCCAAACAATAAAATTCCTATTCTCTTCATACTTAAAAGTCCTGAAATGTCATTTGTATAATTTGAATGTTTCCCAGTTTGGAACTTAGGCAGGTGGGCTATTTCCCTGAATTATCAAGGATATTCCATATAGGTCTTTTAAATGTCAGTCTCATTAGGAGATGGCACTGAGACTTTAGCAAATAGTGTAGTATGGTTGCAGAACTACACAACTTATTATAAATGCATTACAGATATTTACATAATGGAATCCTGCTTGAATGCCAGAAGTTGCTACTGGGTAGGACTCATAACTATTTTACAAAGTTTCCTTACACACACCTACTACTTTTTTATTTTTAACAATTTAGTCTATTTTAAAATATTGTACTGTATTTTGAACATAATTGCAGAATAAAAATAGATAATGGCACATTAGAAAACTCAGTATCCCACAGATGATTGGATAATGAGAAAAGTGTACCTACAATCATCTCATCAGAAACAAACTACATCATGGAATGTTAGTTATCCAAGCCTGCACAGTAATGACATTTTAAATTGCAATCATCTATTGGCCAGCATCACACTGAAGGCATCTTAAACATTCAAGCAAAGATTGCTGGCATGAACTATTGAAAGACACACACACACACGGACATACATACACTCTCTCATTCACTCTTGCTTCCCACATTATAATTACATTGTTCTAAAGATAGATACTGATTTTTTTCCCACGAGAAACGTTATCAAAATTCGCTACTAAAAGATGACAGTGCTTTCACAAGAATAAGTACAAGTTAGCTTGCAAGTACAAGACAATGGGGGTAAACAGTCTTAAATTTTCTAAGTAGTAATTTTTAGGCTTTTCTGGCAACCATACCATACTTGATTAAGCATAAACTTCTCAGTTTGTAACCTGAAATCCACAAAAAAACAAACAACCACCTAATTTCAAAAAGTTATTAGATATCTGATAACCCTGTATCATACATTATATAATTTCATATTAGCCTCAAAACATAGGGTTTAAAATACTGAATTTAAGACTTGAAAAATAGTCATTTTTGAAGTGATAAAGGATTTCAAAAATTTATGCCTACTTAAAATCTTAAAGAAAATGCACTACTAACGATCTTGATTTAGTTTGAGTGTGCATAAAAGCACTGTATGTCTTTTACCATGTTTCACTCACTTAAAAAGTGTTCTCTAATGTTCTTCCTTTTGCATAAGGTGCAAAATAAAAGGCAAAAAGATTAAAAGCAAATTTCTATCTTTCTCTGGCTAGTGCTTTATGACCTTGTTAACATGACAAAGTCAACAGGGACTATGCAGAACTTTGGTTTAAATGATATAATACTACTACCATCACAGTTGAGGGTTAAGAGGTGGTCAAAAGAAATGGAAGTGGGAAAAGAGATTCAGTAACACCCCCATTTATTAAAACACCACCAAATTAAAAGTGAAATAAACCACAATGAATTATAATACAATTTACACATTGAGCACAGAAAAATTAATAAATCTAACAATATTTATAAAAAAAAAAAGCAAAATCAGTCTTTTTCCAGAGACTAAAAACTGTTGTTCAGTCTGATCATCAACTGCTGCTACACCAACTTTAGAGCCAAATTTAATTTCAAGTAAAAAAAAAATTTACAACCACAGATTTCGCATAAATGGAAACTGGTCTTTCCTTGATTTCCCTTTGAAGTCACTAATGAGTATCTAAAACTGCTGCACTGCAGGATTTTAATCAACT
This sequence comes from Ceratotherium simum simum, assembly GCF_057802395.1. Taxonomy (NCBI): domain Eukaryota; kingdom Metazoa; phylum Chordata; class Mammalia; order Perissodactyla; family Rhinocerotidae; genus Ceratotherium; species Ceratotherium simum. The sequence continues at coordinate 54,251,273 of NC_141908.1, forward strand.
TCCTGAGGGCTGTGACTGGGAGGAAGGAGCCATAACAATCTGCGAAAGCGCCGGCTCTGTACTCTGGTCCGCCATCTGCGTGAGGACTGATGTGGCTACAGCCTCTGCCTTGGAGGTTGAACTGACTCCATTGGATGTGCTGACAGAACTATGCTGTATCGCTTCAGCATGTGGGCTACTCGGCACTGACAGGTCTTCTGAACTATCATCTTTATCAGCAGCTGAGTGGAAAACAGAAAAATTACTCAGTTTCTTAAAATATCTAAGAATGTATCAGTAGGTTGAGTCAATATACAGAGTAAAAAGTTAGAAGGTATTTTACAAAACCAGTTATTGAGATAAGTCGGTATGACCGGAATTGAGTAACTGAAAGGCGGCTGTAAGTCATGAAGTACTCAATTTTACCTGCGACAGGTCAAATGAAGGCACAACCATGCACATGGAAACATCTGGGTGCTCAGTGCCTCACAGAACAGAGCTGAAGAAATTTTGCTAAACAGTGTTAAGAAAGAAAATGGGGTAGGAATTTGGGAGATAGCCTCTTACAGATATAATAAAACTTATCAAGCAACCCATTTAACAAAACCAGTCTGTTTGCCTACATGCCATTCTTATTAAAAGATAAAAAAATTTATAACCACATGCATAACCAAAATGAATTCTTACATACAAATTATATCTTCAAATTATTCCCTCTGCATTTTCCAGAACTATATTTATTCTGGCTGACTTTCCATCTACTTCAGCAATGGATGATTACAACACCTGATTCTAATGATGCATACACATGAGAATAAGCAATATTTAGAATCTAAATGCCACCAGCTGTTGTAGTTGCAAGAATTAATTGGGATTCAAATAAAAATCCATGTAAAACTCTGGACACTGCAATTGAAAAGATATTCAGGAAAGGGCATTCTAAATATTTATGAAAATAAATCTAACAATTTTTAGGCTTGAACAATGTATCTTCTATATCTTATTTTAACAGAATAGAATCTAGTAATTTCATTTAGTAAAAAATTTGATATGCACAACACACACACATAGTTATAGTGTAAGTAAGTTACGAGACACAACGATAACATGAACACCTGTGAACCCAGTCCCCAACCTGAGGAGACTGCCAATAACACTGATGCTTCCCAGAGGCTCCTCTGCTCGCTAAAAGGTAATCACCATTCTGACATCTCTTTAACCATTTGCTTGTTTTTTCTTTGAAGTTTTACCAAATAGGTATGTATCCCTGAACAATATCATTTAGCTTTATTTTTTAACGTTCTAAAAACAGTATCAAACTGGATGCATTCTTTTGCACCTTTTTCACTTGGCATTAAAATAATTTTTATTTAGTGTTTAGAAGTGACAATAAGCAGGCTTTCTATCAAATCTGAGAATGCATACCGGCCTGCTTACTGATGGCCAGCTGCCTATTCTGAGAGTCAATTATTAACAGACTGTGGACTCTATGAAGCAGGCCTTATCCCATGATCTGAATGGTAGGAGATGAAGGAGGAGGAACCTGGCAAACATCACTTTAGTTCAAAGAAAACTCCTCATTTTGAGGGTTTTCTGAAATATAGTAGTTCTCACAGAATTTTGACACATTTGCCTCAAATCTGTGCATTTTTGAAAAGCAGTTTTAAAATATATTAATGAGACAGAATCCCATCTTCTCTATACATCTGCTATAAATGCAAAACCATACCCCTGGATAAAAATTTGACCTCAAGAAATAACAAAAAAAATCAGAATCAGTAATCCTTTTAAAATTATATAAAGAAGAAAGAATATTTTTCTGATCAAGCAATAATGAATGTTATAAAATATTTACAATTCAGTTAAATAGCCAATACAATAGTTACATGTTCAAAGAAAAGAAAACACTGGCAGTGACAGATTAACTGGCAAGAATACATTCACCACTATTCTTCAAGAGGACAACAAACTGACCTTTCTCTCAATGTTTAAGTTCTAGGGATACACCAGCTTCAAAAATAAAGAGGCTGAACTGTGATGAGTGGAATACGGAAATCTAAAAATATAGCTGAGGCAATGACTCAAAATGAAACAGAAAATTGTAAGGGACAAATCTTCAGCCTGTACAAAGAATCAGGTAATCACTTATAAATTATGTAACTAGACATTTTATATATAAAATACCTTTATAATGTGATATATCTGCACCTATGTCCACTTCTAGAAGGTGAGGGAAGAAAATTACTAGTATAATCACAAGCACTAGAAAGAAAGATCTTACCGCACTCCAAGAGCCATTTTCAGCCCTACTTAAGCTAAAAGAAACCAGCTGTTTGACAATTCCCTCTCTCTGAAGTTCTCTATGTTTATGCATATTTTCATTAATGAAAATATAAAGCTCTCCATTACATTTAGGGCCCAAGAAGCTTTCCTTCCCACTTATGATTATAGAAACAACTATAATAATAAAATTTTAATTATGCCCAGAGATTTGGATAATAGGAATTAATGGCAATAAAATCACTCTTATGCTTTATTCTTCATGGAACCCAACCATTAAAAATGTATTCATATTTTCATTCATGTTTTATACTATTTGACTGTTAAGGTGACTATTTGTCACAGTTTTCCCATGACTGAGGGGATTCCTAAGACGAATGACTTTCAGTGTTAAAATGGAAACCCTAATATGGTGTGACTTTATACTGTCACCTTTACCAGCAAGATTTTGTAATAATCTTTAATTTCTACTAAACCTTAGTCTTCTTTCACAAATGTTTTGACAGAGTTAATTAGTTTTATAGTTCACCACCATTAGCAACTGCTGTGTGCTACAACATGATGAATAGTGTTAGGTATCTGTGAATTTCCCCATATTTTCTCCAAGATTTAAATACTCACTTCGTCAATCTCTATATCACTTCGTCAATCTCTATATTTACCTTGACTATTAAACAACAGAGAAGTCAGATTTTTTCCAAAAACTTCAAATTTGAAAATAGAAATTACTTTAAAATTTCTACAAAATCCAATTATCTCCCAAAAGCTGAAGAGAAGTAATTTTATGCTAGAACTATACTCTAAACTTCAGTCAATTTGATTACCTAGATGACTAGACAGGAAAAAAGGTAGGAATAGTTCCAAAACCCAAAAATGTCTAATTCATTTCTTGCATTCTCACAACCTAGTAGAAATCGCTTGCATTTGCTGAGCATATACTGCCTGGTAATAGAGATAAAATTGTTGGAATTATCCAATGAATTATCTAAGATTAAAAAATTGCAGATAATTTTTAACTAAATGCAACTTAAGAGTTAATTTTCCTTCTGATTTTATAGAATCATTTGTATATGTCTTTCTGAACTATCAAAATTTAAGAGAGCTCTCTTGTTAAGAAAATCATGTATGCATAATGCTGAACTCAGTAGCTTCTATAGGAAATTATGTTGTTAAGTCAGATGGGAGCCATAATGGCCTCATCCCTGCAGCAATCATTGTTAATACAAACCCCAAACATATTTCTATATGGTTCCAATTTACTCCACAATGTGTTTCACCATCCTGTCAAAATGACTAGATATCAAAGGACTGAGATTTATTTGCTCAAAACTGACAAAAATCAATGTTCTAAATATATATGGCAATAGAGAGTTGCTAAATCTACTGAATCTTTTAAATTAAAAAATATTGCCCATTCTGATGAAACTGCTTACAATGACTACAAGTAAAGATGGTGGCCATTAAGTTTTATTGTAAGCACCTGAGGAACTGTTTGCATCCAATAGAAAATGTTTTTCTTTTGAATTACTGACACTGGTAAATTAAAATGAAGTGGATACATATGGTTGAAACAATCTTCACATTTACAAATATCCTGAAATATCACTAAATCATGAAAATGAAAGCTGTGGGTTATATATTATGAATGTTGCCTAATGCATTCCCAGCTCTGTTATTTGTTACAAATTTGTGTACGATGGACAAAATTGGCCATTTATTCAAGAGTAACAGCTGGTTCCAACATTGTGCATCTTATCAAAAAAGGACATTACAAGAAGGAAAAAGCACAATTAACCTCTAAAATGCTGAAAATAGAAGAATCTCATTTTTGGGGAAAACATTTATGAGGAAACTTACAAGTAGATAATTTAAATACTGTTCTATTTTAGCATTTTTATGACTAGAAGACTCAATATAAAGGTTCCCTACAATAAAAAAATCACACAATGCTGATATCTAAGAAAAAACAATAGGATCTGATATTGTAAACAGATACTATATATTATTTATTTTTTTTTTTTTTTAAAAGATTTTATTTATTTTATTTTTTCCCCCCAAAGCCCCAGCAGACAGTTGTATGTCATAGCTGCACATCCTTCTAGTTGCGGCATGTGGGACTCGGCCTCAGGATGGACGGAGAAGTGGTGCCTCAATGCGCACCCGGGATCCGAACCCGGGCCGCCAGCATTGCAGCGCGCGCACTTAACCACCAAGCCACAGGGCCGGCCCCAGATACTATATATTATTGAGTGAAGACACTTGATTAAAAAAAATCATTACTGATTGGAGGCTGGAAAAGAAGTAGTGTTTCACCCTGTCAATCGAAGATAAAGTGTTACTCCGGGAAGATAAACAAAATATCATCAGTACTTACAATACACTTTAAATTATTAACTAACACATTTTGTTGATTTATAGTAATCCCTAAAAAAATGCTAGAAACAGGAAAATTAAAAAACTCTCTAGATTCTAAGTATACCCCCTATTCCACAGTAACCTTGCAGAAGTTCTGATATTTAATATTAAATATTAGAGCTGCAGTCTCCATTGTTTTAATGGTAGCTTGGTTCATTCTGGCAGTATGTCACTGATGTAGCCTGAGGCTATAGGTAATGGAACATTACTCACTATGATAGCCAGATTTCTTCTGCATGGCGGTTACAGGGCAATCTTTATGAGCCAGAAGAAGCTGTTTCAGCTGTGCCACTTCATTTCTCAGCAGGGTGACTTCACTCTGGAGAAGAAACAACTTATGTACCTTACCAGCATCAGACTGAATGTTTCTTACTGTTTAAAACAAGTAAAGATTAAGATATGAAAATCAAACATCTTTAACAGAATATCAAGGAATAAACAAAATATGCTACTTAAATACATTTAATCTGTACACAGAGGTTTTTATATTTTTGCATTTGTACAAAAAACTGCAACTTTTATAAAAACTTAAATGAGACAATGCCATGACTTGATGGCATATTTCAAAGTTTTCCCATTACCATTTGCCTGTGGACTGCTTATATATTACAGGCTACCTGCCAAAGGTTTTTTTATTTTACATGTTACCTGGTCTTTTGATTATCTGGAAAATTAGAAACATCAAAGGAGTCAGGATAAATTTTCACTGACTCTATTCACTTGAAAATGAAAAATTTATCCTGGAAACTCAACTGAGCAAGTTTCTAGAAACTAGGAGAAGCTCCATAGGGGAAACCACAATAACCAAAGAATAATAGATACCTGAAAGTATTGCAAGGCACCGTGTTGGACACGGAACCAATGAAAGTAGATGTAATATCTAAATGGCTTAGTTGCCTGTGACCTAGGCAATTTGTAGACATCTAAATTTAAATCTGATAAATAAATGGTGGTTTGTCCTACTCCTTATTACAGAATGAGGACTTCAGCCTTAGTTTTGGATGGATTAATCTAGTAGATTCTATGTAAAAGTTCCAAATTGAGAGAGTCCAATTCCTTTGAGTCATCCCCAATATTAAAGACACAAATTAGTGATGATTACCAATACTCAGGAGTTAGAAATAACACGAATTTAATAAATTGGTAACAAAAAAAATCTTAATTTACAAACACTTCTACTTATTTGGACTTACATTAACCTTTAACTACTCAAACTTCATCCATGAACCCAAAATTAAATAAAGAAATACAGGAAACAGCTGTATATAAAAGCTCAGGCACTTCATTTTCCATCCCTCAATCTCTTAATCAGAAAGCTAAATGTAAAATAATTCAGCAGATTAGACTCATCAGGCTCCCTTAAGTGATCAATGACATAAAAATCAAAAGAATAAAAGGTAAACAATCTAAAGGCAAGTCTGTTGGGTCAAATAGTTCCTCACACACCAATAACAACGAACTGCAACACTATATTAAAGCACACAAAAACTGGTGCTCACAGTAACTCTTAACCATTGATAAAAAGGTTAATTATGTTTTGAATATTGTATTTCAGATAAGAATGGGTGTATAGTGATCAAAATACAGAAGAGAAAATTTAAAAGTTTTGCTTTAAAAAATAAGCTGTTTTTAGAAAATACATTTCTATGGACTAGTGCTGCCATTAGTGTCAATACTACTAATTATAGCTCTTTATTGACACTATTGATGAGAAATCATGTTATGAATAATCCAATATATATTATCCAAAAAAGTTTCTCCCTCACTCTGTCTCATCAGCTTGATTTTGAGATTCACATCTACAAGTTTCTCTTATTAATTGCTGTAATATGAAATAGGGCTAGATATGTATTTTTAGTCAGGAATACACAATCTTTTATAATCTGGTACCTGTGACCACCCTTCACATTAGTTTGAACCTATGAAATAATATTTAAACGTTCTGACCTATAAAAATAGAAACTTTGTGTGGATAACTAAATACATACGGCTGTCTCTACCTAGAAAACCTTTCCCCTCCTTTTTGCCTTGCTAATTATTCCACCCATCTTTAAGAGTCAACTTAGTACAGTGTAAATTCGCATAGGAAAACAACTTAGGTGTCCATTTCTGTGGTCCCACAGCCATATATACAGTCATACATCGCTTAACGATGGGGATACAATCTGAGAAATGCATCATTAGGCAATATCGTCGTTGTAAAGAATATCATGGTGTACTTAACCAAACCTAGATGGTATAGCCTACTACACACCTAGGCTGTATATGCTACTATGGTCCCTTATGGGACCACCATCATATATGCGATCTGTCATTGACAGAAACGTCATCACGCAGCACATGACTGTACATGTGTGTTGTGTTTACTTGTTTGCCACCTCTGCCGGATTGGGAATTTCTCAAGGGCAAGGATTATCTTGCTCTTTGTATCCCCAGAGCATAGCACACAGCCTGGCGCAGACTGAGTACATAGCTATATTTTAGAGAGGATCATGGTACTTCTACGTCCAGGGGGTATAAAATACCAAAGAGGTGAAATGAAATAGCTTAAATAATATAAAACTGGTCAGAGGTCCTAATTTCACTCTTTATGCCAACACCCTCACCAACACAGCTACACTGTTAATTTTCTTAGGCATGAAATGAAAATTGGCATATTTTATAGCATCATCTCAATTACAGAATTTTAAAATTCAAAGTGCCTTCTCTCCTAAATGCTCTTATACAGACATTCACCATAAACCATATGATGAAACAAATGTATTAGATAACATTCCTGAAAGAAGTTATGACTTGATTATCTAATCGATACAAAACAGTTGATTTAAATAATTCTGAGGATTAACAATTAAAATATTCCTATGCACTCAAAATTAAATATATATATTCAAAATCTCTCTTTAAGGCAAATTTGAAACTGATGAATGGAATATCAATTTCTATATTTCAAACTTAACAGTTGGTGGTATTGTGGCTGTTCATCTAATTAGACTACCTGGTCCATTAAGAATGAACAAATGTGAAGATGCCAATAGCTAACAATGGGTAATGAACATTAAGGACTGAACAGGTAAGGCCTTCAATTCCTGTTACAAAACTTGTATTTGTCTTAACTGAATTTCAATCGGAATCACATTTAACAGAGCAAACAACTGAAAAGACCAGGAAGAGAGGAGGAAATTAAAAATAAAAACTTTTGAATATTTTAATATAATTTACATATACCTAAAAGATACAATACACAAGTATGCTGTTCTTTATCCAAAATTCAAATAATCAAATTTCCGCCCAACAAATTCAAGGTATGCTCAATACAAATTCAGTCCACTCTTTTATATCATTCTGATCTATAATGTTTTACAATGATAAAAGATTTTCCTAATGATGATCTTGATGCTCAAAAGTGCTTTTTTAATTTTTTTTTGGTGAGGAAGATTAGCCCTGAGCTAACATCTGTTGCCAATCCTCTTTTTGCTGAGGAAGATTGGCCCTGGGCTAACATCTGTGCCCATCTTCCTTTACTTTATATGTGGGACGCCTGCCACAGCATAGCTTGATAAGCAGTGCATAGGTCTGCACGCGGGACCCGAACCTGCGAACCCTGGGCCGCCAAAGCAGAGTGTGTGAAGCTAACCACTAAGCCACCGGGCCGGCCCCTCAAAAGTGATTTTTTATTGAAAAGTTAAATTAATAGTTTGTATTGTTATTGTATCCTAATATTCAATTTCTTGAAAAGCTGGTATCAACATTAGACTGGAAGCAGCAAATGGGACATGGTTATTAGCAAGGAATTGGGACTGAGAGAAATACTGCAAAGCAAACACAGTTGGAGTGCTGATTAGGAATGAGAATGGGCCAAGCCTTGAAGGAAGTGGATTTAGATGAGCTCTAGAGCCCTAAGTGTAAGTATACGCTAGTGGTCAAGATCAGGTCAAGTAGAGGTTGACAACAGGAGGCTCATGGAGGTAAAGGTTATAAACTGAATTAGGCACAAGAATTTAACCAGCGTTTTTTAAGTCACTTATGATAAAATGTAGTAAAATTTGACAAATTAATCCAAACATTCAAAAACTATAGTCTCATATCCATATGTAAAAAGGAAAGGACTTAAATATAAAGATAGGCATGACTTTTTTAACATTATAGGAAGTGGTTGCATAAATCATGACTTTAATTCTGAAATTTTTCTATGATAAAGATCAGAAAACAGGTAGAATCAGAGAGAAATCCCTACATACACATAATGAGAAGACTTCTGAAGATTCTATAGAGATACCTTAGAATGAAAAAAAAGAAAGCAGTAACAGACATAAATAATTTGTATTTACGTGTAGATAAATTATTTGTATTTATATAAATATATAAAACCAGTTTGCTTTAAGCCAAAGTGAATCTGAAGGGGATAAATGTTAAGCCATAAACAGATTTAATATTAAATGAAAAAAGAATTATTTATACCTCTACCATCTACTCTGTAGATTATTTTAGATTGAATATTAATTGGAGTCAGCCTCCAAAGCCCATCTATTATTTGTTAGTATATTTGCAGAATATGTTAATTATCTTCCTGCATCATTTTGAAGACGAAGTGAAATAAGGGACATGAAAACATTTTGAAAACATAGAAGTTCCATTCAAATGTGAGCAATTATTGTTTTTTTTGTCAAAGTAAAATGTATTTGGTAAAATAAAGCAGATGCTGAAAAAAATTATTATTCTGGTTTAAAATAAAATGTAAATTATTTTGGCATTGTCTGTACCACTGCTCCACTCTATTTGTAGCCACTCAAAGGTTTATTACATACTAATGAACAAAATAATATTTTTTTTTACAGTTTAACTGAAGCAGATCAGACTGATGAAATCATGACAGAACAGCCAACTGATTAATCAATCAAAACTTTTCATTGATATTTGGCCATAGATTGATGACCAGGTATTGCATAAATTTATAATCTTTGACTTTCTAGTTCAGCCACTACCCCTAAAATTAAAGAAACAATTTTGGATAGTTTCTTCTTTGGGAAATTTCTCATTGCTAAAGCTATGATTTTTTTCACGTTTAGTCTTCACAAAAATCAATGGTTAAGTATCAAGATTCCCACCACACAGTTCCAAAGGTTGTCATAGATGCAAAATCTTACACTTGAGAACAAAATAGTTCTTTAATTTATGTCTACAACAATAGAAAAAAAGATGACGAAGTTCTTAATATTTTGGAAATACTTTGCAAAATGAATGGGAATGACCCTTTTCCTATTCTCACATTTAGTTGTTTCATGTCTGTCTCTTCTGCTAGTGGGGACAATGTCTTTTTCACTGTTATAACCCCTGTGTCTAAAGCATGCCCTGCACACAAGAGATGCCTAACGACAGAATGAATAATAAATAACTAGCATTTGCAGAGTGTAGTTACAATACACTTATCTAAACCCTCTCTCATTTGATCTTCATAATAGTACTTATTCTATGAGTTTGACAGGTGAGGAAGTAAAGGATCAGACAGATTTTTAGTAAAGCCCAGTAAAAAAGAAGTAGTAGGGTCTCAAGCTCATAAAAAATTGCATGAGGTAAAAGATGGCATCACTATTACCCTTTTTCTCCTCTAGAATATAGCTAAAAACTTGGGAAAGAAAGGAAGACAGTTATATCATAGAATAATACTTTTTTCAGAAATTAAACAGGTATTATATAGCACCTTCCAATTGTTGCTATTCCCTTCTATTTCAAGTGATAAATACTGAAATAAAATATTGTTTAGGTACCAAGAAGAAAAGATTTGATCCTATTCTCTTTAAGTCAACGGACCAATAAACAAAACCTTTTCCATATCATTAACTTAAAAGTGAAAACTCCTTACGTATCCAGCTATCAAAGAATGCTTCCATTAATTTATTGAGCTTCTATTCCACACACATTTTGCAATATCTAAATTTTAAAAGCACAATCCACAACAAAATATCCAAGTTTTACCCACAGAGTAATTAAGGAGCTACTGTTAGTAACGACAAGAGTCAGCCTTTGTTCATAAAGTTATGCTGAAACTGTAAACTGAAAACTAACCTCCAAAATGAGTGTGACTGAAAAGACAAAGCCATAAAGAGGTTAAAACCATTTCAAGTAAAGACAACAAAGTCACATATTGCCTTTAAATATATAATAATTTATAACTAGCAGTATCCGATTCTTGGTCTAGATTACCATAAATGTCTCTAATACAATTTGATGAAATCGCTTTTTTAGCAATGATTTTAGAAAGCTAAAATATAATTAAATTCAGTGAGTGGGGCAATAAGGCTGAATATTAATATTTTCTTTAAATCTTAATATACATTTGGTAAAAATCTGATCAGTCACATCTCAACACTCGTTAAACCTTTTATTGTATATAATATATAAGTAACCATGGGTCATTACTGCCCACTACACTGATCAGCTAAGCCTGTATGTCACGTGAAGGATTATTAAGGAAATGTAGAATTGATGAATGTTTTCACATAAAGTAGAGTTTAATTATTTCTTTGACATTCACTTTTAAGTCACTCTGTTCTTCACAGTTAATGGTTTTGCTGTTGGCAGACTGAAAGAAATTTTTTCTCCCTGAATCTACTATAAGCAAGTTACCTCTTCACACTCTGAAAACTAGAATCTGTCACTTACTTTTTTTGTGTGTGTGTGAGGAAGATCAGCCCTGAGCTAACATCCATGCCAATCCTCCTCTTTTTGCTGAGGAAGACCGGCCCTGAGCTAACATCTATTGCTAATCCTCCTCTTTTTTTTCTCTTTTTCTCCCCAAAGCCCAAGTAGATAGCTGTATGTCATAGTTGCACATCCTGCTAGTTGCTGTATGTGGGATGCCGCCTCAGCATGGCTGGACAAGCGGTGAGTCGGTGCGCACCCGGATCCGAACCCGGGACTCCAGTAGCGGCACGCACGCACTTAACCACTGAGCCACAGGGCCGGCCCCTGTCATTACTTTTTAAAAAGTGTTTCTATTTTATTTCACAAATAACTAAAAAACAACAAAAAATAAAAATCATATATCCATTTGAAATAACAGAGAAAGTCATAATTCAAGTACTCTTTCTTCCCAAACCATCCATGCTTCCCAATACCCTCTTTACCACTGTTACATCCTGGTACATCATTCCTGAGATTTTACCTATATTTGGGGATTCATTTCTATACTGATTTCCATACCTACACATTTATCCATCTAACTATAAACCTTTTATTAACGAAAAAGAATTATGCTGTACATTTTAGTATGCAACTTGTTTTTTGAGTAATTTATTGAGGTGAAATTCCCATAATATACAACTAACCATCTTTTTTTTTTTTTGTGGGGCAACTCATTTTTATTTTTTATTTTTTTTAATTTTTTGTTTATTGCAGTAACATTGGTTTATAACATTGTAAAAGTTTCAGATGTACATCATTGTACTTCTATTTCTGCATAGATTACATCATGTTCACCACCAAAATACTAATTACAACCCATCACCACACACATGTACCGAATTATCCCTTTCACCCTCCTCCCTCCCCCCTTCCCCTCTGGTAACCATCTTAATGAACAATTCAGTTGCATTTAGTACACTTATTTACAATGTTGTAACCTTTGTTACAACCTTGTAACCTTCCTCTATCTAGTTATAAACCACTTCTGTTACTCCAAGTAAAACCCCCTACCCATTAATCAGTTTCTCCTTATTTCTTTCTCCCCACAGTCCCTGGCAACCACCAATTTGCCTTTTGTCTCTAAGGATTTATCTGTTCTAGATATTTCATATAAATGGAGTCATACAACATGTGACTCTGTGTCTGGCTTCCTTCCTTAAGCATAACGTTTTGAGGTTCATCCACATTGTAGCATGTACTTTCACTCTCTTTTATGGCTGAATAATATTCCATTGTACGTATGTACCATAACTTATCTGTTCATCCATTGATGGACCTTTTGCCTGTTTCCAGCAACTTTTTTTTGCCCATAACAATATATTACAGGCATTTTCCCAGGTTAATACATACAATACATACAAGATGGGCTTTTTTTTCTTTTTTGCAGAAATATTTTAAAGAAAATCCTTGACAACACATCATTTCACCTATCTTCATATTTTGGTATGCATCTCTAAAACTAAGAATATTTTCTTTACTAACCATGATGCCATCATCACTCAATTTTTATTAAAAATACATATTTTACTTGTTCTATTTGTAATTTGAGGTATTAACTAAAGTTATATTCAACTTGAGAGCTTAATTTAGTGATTTCTTGAATTTGACTTCTATTTAAAAGTTTCACGTTTTGAAACTGATGTGTTAGCTAACTTTTACCTAGACGATAAATCCTGCCTTTATTCCTCCAATCAAGAAATTTCTACCCGAATTAGGAAACATAAAAATGTAACACATTTTACAATAATGACATTTTAATCATAGTTTAGTTTGTATGGTGGAAAAAACATGACATTAATGAAGTAAAGATTATGTTTATTTTGAATACCAAATTTTCCAAGGTTTTCTGAAATAATAAAGCACTATTGCTATTAATAATGGTGACCAGGGCTGCAGTATAATTAAGGCAACAGCGAATACTCATTAAAAGCTGTTAAGGGCCTGCCCGGTGGCTTAGCAGTTAAGTGCGCACGCTCCGCTACTGGTGGCCCGGGTTCAGATCCCGGGCGCGCACCGACACACTGCTTCTCCAGCCATGCTGAGGCCGCGTCCCACATACAGCAACTAGAAGGATGTGCAACTATGACATACAACTATCTACTGGGGCTTTGGGGGGGGTGGGCGGAAAGGAGGAGGATTGGCAATAGATGTTAGCTCAGAGCCGGTCTTCCTCAGCAAAAAGAGGAGGATTAGCATGGATGTTAGCTCAGGGCTGATCTTCCTCACAAAATATAAACTGAAAAAAAAAAAAGCTGTTAATACTGTTATAACCTGGGTCAAAACAGAAAAGTGGCCAAACTTAAAGTATAAGAATACCCTGTAAATGATACCGTATTTGTAAATACTACTTTTTAGTTTTCAAACATTTTTACTTCTTAAAAAGGCACAATAGCCAAATTACAAAGGAAAATATTGATAAATTTATCTTATTAAAATTAATTTATATATTTAAAAATACTTGCATTCATTCTAATTCAACTGATTTATGCAACAACCCAGAGAAGTAGGACCAGCAAGTATTATTATCTCTAGTCTATGCCTAAGACAATTGAGGCTAACGAAGAAGGATATGTTGTTTAATGTCATACAATGATAAAAGAGCAAAGTCATTCAGAAGAATGATTTTGTTAAGAAAAGAAAAGGAAAAAATAGATACCTAAATGACTTTATTAATGTAACATAAATGTTTGACAACTTAAACAATAAGAGTTAATATTCTAATAGAGAGACTTGGTAAAGAATAGCCATTTTTATAGCATATAAATAAATTGGTACCTATAATCTGTTTCATTTTATTTAATAGGAAAAAATTCAGAAGTTTTTTTCTAAAAAATTATGAAAATAGTTCTTGAATAAGAATTCATTTATCAGATAATTGTATTATAATATTTCTTAACATATTGTAGTATATAAATATATATTTGAAGTCTCTGTGATGTGGTAAATCACATTTAAATTAACGGTTAAAAATAAGTTTTGCAAGACAATTTGTTTGTTCTAAAGCTAACATGTCAGTATTCAAAGCACAACAAAGAGTTTTAAAAGAAGTCTGCCTCACACATGAAAAAATTTACGTTATAAAATTCACATTAGATTAAATGCTATGCCTGATGTCAAAACCTTTTTCCTAAGCATTTAAACAGACATTTATATAGGTGACATCTTTCAAGATAGATTTAGGAAGAGAGCAAGTCTCATCATCAATTATGATTATACAGAAAGTTTCATTTTTAATTGGGAATGGATAACTCACAAGATTGAACAATAACAACTATAAGTCATTAACATCAATTTTCTAATTGATGCTCATCAACTGGTAGTTTAGAAGACTTTACCAGAGAATATTCACAACATTAGAAAAAAACAAAAGGAAGGAAGAAAAAACAGAAAGAAGGAAATAGACTTGGTGCTGCCCAATACCATCATTGGAAATCTCATGAAAGACTGAATGGGAAGGAGCCTTAAAACCTTTATACCCCATGAGATTCCTAAGAAATGTACCTAAGGCACACTGGCAGGGCAGTATGAAACGATTTCTACTGCCACTGGCCATATTGTACCTGTTCTGTGGATAATTAGAGTCCTTCAGTTTCCAAAGCTGTCAATGTGGCATCTTTCACGAGCACTATATTCACTTCAAATAAAACAAACAAAACAAAACAAAATTTATAATTCAAAAAACAAAAGAACTTAAAAACAAAAACTGTTACTGAAGCAACTTTATAGTTGTGATAAAACCAAAAAGTAAATAAGTGAAATACCAGTGATATTTTTAATTTTAAGATTCTTTGTTTGAACTTTCTATCACAACTTTATAAAGTCTGAGCCAGATAGTTTAGGTACTTTTGTACTATACAAGTAAACACTTATATTTAAAATTTCTTCATCGTATCAGTGTTGAAAGTTTTATATTACTTCATCTCAGTATTCCAATAGGTTTATAAAACTATGCTTTATTATAGATTCCATACACACCCACTATTGTGTCCTAAAATGTCTGGGTAGCTGACTAGAAAAACAGGGAAGAGCTATGTTCACAATTATTAAAAATAAATAAATAAAATGAAATTTACATATATGCACCATACCTGCAGTTGACCATTTAATGAACTCAAGTCTTCTGCTTTCTTCTCTAAAGACTGAACCCAGACTTTCCTTTTCTGTCGGCATCTTGAAGCTGCTGCTCTATTTCGCTCCAGAAACTTCCTCCTTTTTTCATCAGGATCTTCATTAGCTGCTCTCCTTCGACGACCACTTGTATTTTGGGTCTGTGGAGTTGTGTGAGCTGGAGAAGCCTATAATAAACACAAATGGGAGCTTTTTATATTTGTATCTAGTGAATGCACACAGGCAGTAAAGGGTGGCAGAAGGAGAGAGCTACTATTTTATTTTCTAAGTCTCACTGTATATATCAATATTTTGGGGCAATGTGAAAATCACTCTGTGGTGTAACAAATTCCTTGAAATAAATGAGCACTGCTAAAACAAGATTCTCACTAATTCACTATCATAGTGATTATATTCTTTAAAGTTTATATAATATTTTTCTTTATATAGAAATATGAAGAAACTGAAAATGCAATACAAACGATCATGTATATATCTTATATTTTTTCAAGTGTATTTTTTAACAAATATTTTATTATTCAATCCTTTGAAAACTAATTATAAGGCACTAAAGTAAAAAATTAATAAGTTACTTAAATTCACTATGGGAAACCATGTTTTCTTTGTTATTTTTGAAATAAAAAATAGCATTAAATCTGTAAATTTTCTTTAAAAATTGATTTCTCTAAAATTAAGGAGTGAAAATATGCACATACTTTGGTATATGCAGCTTTTCTTCAGTTTTTGAAATTTAGGGTCATTCTTTTTCTACAGGTCAGGTTCATGCAATTATTAATGCTCATTTTTCTGGTAGGTAGAATCCCACAGGAGTCCAGATATTCATTTTAATTGGTCCCTCACCCCTCAATGGATCAGCCTGGTTATCTCAGATCAGCCAGAGACAAAATCTTCAGTCACTAGTAATATCGTCTAGTGTCTAGGACTACAGAACAATAAGTATCTTCAAGCCTCTCACAAATCCCAAAATTGTGCCACAGAACACTTGAATATGGGAGACAGGAAATGAACCCTCGGAAACAGCTCTTTGTGGCCACAGGCACCTGATCCAAAAAAGAAGCCTGAAAACAATCTTTTACCTATAATTAATTATATTTTTAAATGGTGTGAACAAACAAAACTTCTATCTTCTCTTAATCTACACAATAAGCAAAAATCTTATACATAAGCTCAAGATACATTCTGTAGGGAAATCACCAAACTAGTTCTCACTCTAAAAACTCCAAAAAATACAAAGTTATCATTTAATATTTTCCAAATAATTAGCATTAAAAATTATGAGGGTTATTTCATTTATACTGTATTTTAACTGTAATAAAGATCAAGTATTAAATGAGATTATTTATTTTACCTACATAATTGCAAGTTAATCTTTTAGAAAAATATTTCTATGCCTGGCTTCAAGAATGGCAACCTTGAAATATTTTCTTTTCTTCATCCTCTTAACTTATTGATAACAGCAGGTTTTTTCCTTTACTCATTTGGCTGAATAGGAGAGAAGAGTTTTTTTTTTTTAATTGACAACTCAGTTATTACAGCAAACGCTAATCACAAGTATTAGAAGCAAAAACTATTACAGAGTTATATTTGTATATTTTTATGCCTAACAAGGATTGGAAACTACTTAGAAGCATATATTTTTCCTTCTCTCCCTCCTTCCATTGATTCATTCATTCCACTTCATTAAAAAAATATAGAACTATTCTAGAAACTAGAGATACAGTAGTGAACAAAAAGATAAAGGCCTGCCCTCATGGAGCTTCCCATACAATACAATAAAATATAAAGATAAAAAATTAGGGGCCAGCCCAGTGGCATAGTGGTTAAGTTTGCGCGGTCCGCTTTGGCGGCCTGGGGTTCGCAGGTTCGGATCCCGGGCACAGACCTATGCACCGCTTATCAAGCCATGCTGTGGCAGGAGTTTCACATATAAAGTAGAGGAAGATGGGCATGGATGTTAGCCCAGGGCCAATCTTCCTCAGCAAAAAGAGGATTGGCAATAGACGTTAGCTCAGGGCTAATCTTCCTCACACACACACAAAAAATTAGACCCAGGGAAACTATAGTTAGTATAAGAAAACAAATTATATTCATTTCTTCTCTTTTAAATAAACTCTTAAAGATGTAAAAAGCATACTTAACCTGCAGACCATACACAAAAACAGCCATGGCATTTGGCCTGTGAGCTGGTTTGCTAACCGCTGAATTATGATATTACAACACACTCACTCACTTACTTTCCCTCTCTCGGTCCCTAAGTAAAGTTGTTTAGTGGACGACAAGCACAACTACATTCTACTTTATCTTAGGTTTTGTAAAGAAAAATACAGTTATCTAAATACCTATGCTTAGAAGGCAATCTGAAATTTCCTCTTTATCTGTGTTTCTTTAATTAGAAAGTTTTGCTTTTTAATGCCAATGCTAGTATTTTTTAAGAAGAGAAGACAAAAGGTCTAAATAGAGTCTTGAAACATTTAACAGAAATATAGTAATCCTTTACTGTAGACATAGAAATATCAATCATCTAACAGGCAGTCACAAACTAGAGATAGATGCAAAGGGCCTCTAGTATAACAGCTCCCACACAGCATATCTGCTCCTTTGGAGATGTTTGAGAGATGTGAATTCAAGAATCATTCATGTTAGTAATGTAATACATATATACATTACTTGTTGAATACAATCAACAACAAAAATGCTTTATTTAAAAAGTATTGATGGATATTGTGCCATGTCAGACCAACAACATAGAACACCCACAGAAACATTTACAGGGTGTCCTGAGCAGTAACAATTGCTTGACTATTTATTTTTTAATTATTTTAATTAATTTATATAAAAAATATATATATCAATACTTTTATACTGAACTACCTTTCCCTAAGGCTTTTGATACACTTTTGAAATAACAACATGACCAGAAATGATTTTTTTTCAAAGTATATGAAGTAGTCATTTAAGTTACATTGTATTTGTTTTTTTAAGGATGATAGAGTGCTGAATGATAACAACAACACACATACCGGAGTTTCCGTAGTGGATGTGGCTGGCTGTTGTAATGACTGTGGTCGAGATTCCTCTGACTGAGTCCTAACCAATCCGCTACCATGACTTTTGACAGTATCGCCATTGGTAACTGGAGGATGTTGCTGGGTCAAAGCAGCTTTTAATCTCTGAAATGCAAACATCAATTTAAAAAAAGTTCCCTGATCTCTACCCAAATCCAACTCCCAATATACTCTTTGGTTAACCAAAAAGGAAAATTTGTTAAGGAATGAATAAATACATTTGGCTTTAAAATTAGTTTTCATTGATCATATTCCATTGCATTCCTAACATCATTATTAAATACCAGTAAGACAAACAATAGGACCTTTGGAAAGCTTCCCTGCATCTTTTTGTCTAGTACTACTAGAGGATTCTGTACTTTGTTGTACCTAACCAATTCTGAGAAAAGAGTGAAAAATAAAAACACTGTTGACTGAAAATAACTAGTTTTGTTCAACTAAAATAAGCAACACAAGTTAACATGTATATTTTCACCTATTGTCTCCACCCCATTCCTACATCTCATAATCCCAATCTTCTCAGGCTCTGCCTAGATTCTTAGACCTAAATTTCTTCTTTTCCAGATTTGGGCCCATATGGTCTCTGAAAAGGACCTCAGGGACTCTGAGAGACCTGGGACTATCATTGTTGATATTATTCTTAATAACTGAGATGTAGTCCTTGAGCTCCAAATAAAGTTTTATCATAAAATTTGATGCAGAGATATGTCCATTACATTTTCTTCAGCTCCACACTCCAGGTACATATTTGGAGGGAGGAGGCTAAAATATTGATATGAGGACTGTGCAGCAGTCTATCCAGTGCTTCCCCAAAGTTCTAGAAGTAAATAATTGCCTAGGTGTTACATGTTAAAAACAGACTCTTGGCAACCTTGACTCTCTTCTTTCCCTGGATGTAGCAGAAAGGGGTATGTAAGAGAGAAGAGCTTTTGAAAAAAAGCCCTCAAATGTTTCTAGTACAACTGCTTTCATTCACTCCAACTAAGAACAATTTAGAAAATTTTACGACTATTCAAAAATTTGTAATTTCTGTATTTTTATCTATGCGTATCTTCTTATAGTCTGTAAGTGATCCAGATCCCTTAAAAAACTGAAGCATAGGGAGCCAGCCTGGTGGCGTGAGTTCACATGCTCTGCTTCAGCGGCCCAGGGTTCGTGGCCTTGGATCCCAGGCACAGACCTACACAGCTCATCAAGCCATGCTGTGGCAGCATCCCACATACAAAATAGAGGAGGATTGGCACAGATGTTAGCTCAGGGACAATATTCCTCAAGCAAAAAGAGGAAGATTGGCAACAGATGTTAGCTCATGGCTAATCTTCCTCACCAAAAAAACCTAAAAACAAAAACCAAAACCTGAAGCATATATGAAAAGGTCACCAAAATTTCCACCGAGGCAATAATTATACCTGGATGAGTGTTAGTGGACATTGTCTCTCTACTGCTAATCATTGTTTCAAAAACAAAGTTGGTAGTTAAAAAAAGTTTTGTTTTTTTTTCGTGAGGAAGACCAGCCCTGAGCTAACATCTGATGCCAATTCTCCTCTTTTTCTTTTTTTTTTTGCTGAGGAAGATTGGCCCTGAGCTAACATCCATGCCCATCTTCCTCCACTTTATATGGGACACCACCACAGCACGGCTCAACAAGCAGTGCGTCGGTGTGTGCCTGGGATCCGAACCGGTGAACCTGGGGCCGCCGCAGTGGAGCGTGCGCACTCAACCACTTGTGCCACCAGGCTGGCGCCTAAAAAAAGTTTTATTGAGGTATAAGTTACATACAGTAAAATGAACTCTTTTTAGTGTACAGTTCTATGAGTTTTAACAAGCATGTGCAGTCTTGCAACCACCCCCTACAATCAGGATACAGAACGGTTCTACTACCCCTCAAAATCCCCTCATGCTCCTTTCCTGTAACATTTTCCTCCCATCCCCAACCCCTGGAAACCACTAATCTGTTTTCTGATCCCAAAGTTTTGCCTTTTTCAGAATATATAAATAGAATCATACGCTGTATAGCCTTTCGAATCTGGCTTCTTTCCTTTAGCATAATGCATTTGTGATCCATCGTATTGTTATCAGTAGTTGTCAAAGAGTTCTAATATGACAGTATCTTTATTTTACAGATTAGGAAACCAGAGATCATTTGCCCAAGGTCACACAGCCATTAAGCTAGTTCAAATCCTGGATGTGAACCTGGACCTCTTTAATTTCAAAGTGCACTATTTTTCCATGGCATCATGTTACATGCATTATCCTACCAAAAAAAAACCAAGAAAAGGTCAAGAAAGATAATCTGAGGCTGGATGGCTTAATGATTCAAAAGACAACCAGAAAGGATTAGACTGCCAAGTCTGATACTGCAATTGCTAAAGCCAGGTCACCCCAGGATCAGGTATGTTTTTCCCCTCTTTTCTGACGGAGTACTTCTTTATGACTTGTGAACAGCACCACAATATGTAAAGTCCTAGTATCTTCACTCATTAGCATACAGAATGTATACAGCTGAGAAGACACTTTATGTTCAGAATTTAACTCTACCTCAAACTAGGTGTGTGAGTCTGAACAAATCATTTAATCTCTGAATCTGTTTCCTTATCTGTAAAACTGGGAATAAGGATAACCTCCTTGCAGGGTTGAGGTAAAGATTAAACATAACATGCAAAACTTCCTAACTCATAAAAGGATTTCTCAAACATTAGCTTCCTTATTTCTTCAAAAATAGCGACTGAGGGGGGCCAGTCTGGTGGTGTAGTGGTTAAGTTCGTGCATTCCGCTTCAGTGGCCTGGGGTTTGTGGGTTCAGATCCTGGGCATGGACCTATGCACTGCTCATCAAGCAAGCTGTGGTGGCGTCTCACATACAAAGTAGAGGAAGACTGGCACAGACGTTAGCTTAGGGACAATCTTCCTCACTGAAACAAAACAAAAAAATAGCAACTGAGGTCTCTTATTTTCTTAGCACGGGGTTGCGGGGGATGCCAAAGAATCAGGAGAGTTCCTACATTTTTGTATTTTCAAAATGTACTTAGGAAAAAAAATATACTTAGGGGGCATCTTAAGCACTGCTTTAGCCTGAGACATATTTCATTATGTAAAATATGTTCTCAAGACTACATCACACACTGCACCTTTTAGAATCCAGATAAGATTCCTGGTTCTTTCCTTTTTTTCTTCATTCGTTTTTAAACAAGCAGAAATAACCACATTAGTAGCTAAGACACAGGAAATTGAGACACTCATAACTGATGGGATAATGTGGAAAGGGATGGATTAAAACTAAAATAGATAAGTGACCACAGCAGTAGTTGGCCTATAATCAGGTAGGAATACTTAGGCTAAATGGTCAAAGAATTGAAAGTAGAAAGACAGGAGTTTGAAAGTATGGCTCATATAAACAGAAAAAAAGAGGAGAATCTGGGGTGTTATTCTGTCTGCATAATTATATCTTTTAGACACAAAATGTTAGATATCAAAATACAATGAACAATACCCAGTCTATAGTGTTAGGTTAGGGCTTTCATTTCTGGATATAAAATGTGCATAAATATAAGTATCAGTTGAGATGTGAAGCTTGGTAAATTATGTGTTGGTAAAACATTTTTAAGTCCTTAGGTGGAAAACATCACAGAATTGAAGAGCATTTAAAGTTTTATAGTGAAGAGCTTAACTCTTAGAATTAATGAAATACAGTAACTGCACATAGGGGAGTCTGAAGCACATAAACATCACTCTCTTGAATAATCTTTAGTAGGGCAAGTTACTACCTTATAGAGCACTTAAAAGCAGCATCAGTATTCATTCATTATCCTCTCTTGACTGCCCTAGGGTATACAGTACTCATCCAGTGAGGAAGCTCTAATGTTTGCTCCATGCTGTTACATTGATTACAATGGGTCTGACTTGGAAAGTGTGCCACTGGGTACAAAAGATTTTTAAGGGTTAATTAACGCTGTCTGAACTGCAGATTTTTTTTTTTTAATAGCAACAAAAAACATATATGTCAAAAAAAATTAGAATGGGTTAGGTGAAAAAAGTTGTCACTAAATATGATTCATACAAATTTTACAATTAATATGAGGATATCTATAATCCACTCATATATTTTGTTAAAGACATTTTAAAGAAGGACAAATAGTTTGGTTCAAAAACAATTAATGAGGGCCGGCCTCGTGGCTTAGCGGTTAAGTGCGCGCGCTCCGCTACTGGCAGCCCGGGTTCGGATCCTGGGCGTGCACCGACGCACTGCTTCTCCGGCCATGCTGAGGCCACGTCCCACATACAGCAAAACTAGAAGGATGTGCAACTATGACATACAACTATCTACTGGGGCTTTGGGGAAAAAAAGGAGGAGGATTGGCAATAGATGTTAGCTCAGAGCCAGTCTTCCTCAGCAAAAAAGAGGAGGATTAGCACGGATGTTAGCTCAGGGCTGATCTTTCTCACACAAAAAAACAAAAAAACAAACAAAAAAAACAATTAATGAAAACATATATAAATATAATGGATATTTATTTTATGATAAAATTTTGGAGCTAGCAGAGATGTTGGAAATCAATTACTAGTCCAATCACCATCTTACAGATATAGAAACTAAGGCCCAAAGAATGAAGTTACTTCCCAAAATCATGGAGTTAGAATCAGAGCTAGGAACAGAAATTCTATCTGTTGACTCTTAATTCACTGAACATATTTTAAAGAAAAGCTTTACCAAACTAGAGCTTTTGTCTAAGTATATTAGTAATCAATAAGAGTATTAGACATTGGTCAGTCCACTATTAAAATCAAAATTTCTCTCAACAGAGAAATGTAACGTAAGTAAATAAAGATTGAGTACTCAGAGAAATTAATAAGATTTAAAAGGTCTACATTCTCCAACATGTACAATAAAACCTAGACATAATTTTAATTTTAAACTAAAGGGATACTGTGTTTGAAAGAAAAGAAAAATATCTTTATTACTATATTTATAAGCAGTCTAATGTTTTAATGTTTAGAGTTAATTTTTAGCAATGTAAAATTCAACTACTATATTGAAATTCTTTTTTCTTAGAGACACAGACTGTGTCAATTAAATAAAGGGTGAATAGTTTGTTGTGACCAATCTGACATATTCATTTTAAGAGGTAATCTGCTAAAAATAATTTGCTATTCAAATTCTACGTTGTATGTTGCACCCTTGAAAACAAATTTCATCACATCTGTCAGAACTTAGTAGGAACAAACTACTCCATCATAGTTCAAAGAAAAAACATAATGTTCTCTAGAAACAATTTATGAAAAAGTCAGATCCATATTTCATATGTGCCACAAAAGCTCATCAGAGTAATAACCCTCCTTCTCCTGGGTGTTATCCTACCATCTGCTGCTCTATTACTTATCTTTATTTTGCAACTAATTAACAGTATAATCTTCTAAATTCAGCAAGTTAATTATCATTATTGTGGTCTTTGCAGCATCATCAGTCCTCATGAAGTCTTGTCTCCCCACCCCCAGAGAACATATGAAAATGAAGTAGGTTGGAAGAGAGTCTGTTTCTTTGGAGTGGGCTCATTAGGTGTTTGCTGATTAGCTTGGCATCCAGAGGCAGGTCAGAAGAATTCTGCTGAACATGAGGTTCCATGCAGGGCTCAACTAAGTTAATGTAGGTTTCTGAACATTTGCCAAGATGCCCTCTGTCAGCTCTCAGTAGAAACCCCCTGCAGAAAAACTACTGGCTACCCACTGTGTGCAAAGATACTTCTCAGTTTGTCACACAAGTCTTAAAGGCATGATTTTGGAGAATACTACTTAAATACTTCACTAAACCTTCTTACACAAAGCTCCCAGATGATTAACATTTTCTTATTCAGAAGAGTTATTTTTCGATGACAAATATTACATAAGAAAATTGTTTTATTAGAAGAGTAACACAGATAACAAATATCTAAGGTTTATGTTCTTAATGACAAACAGAAACCCTAAACCTAAATTTGGTGAGATCTAATGCAATTTTGTAGAAAATAATAGATGCTAGGAATCTTTCCGTAGGATTCAAAAGTACTAAATAGGGGCTGGCCCCGTGGCTTAGTGGTTGAGTGCGCGTGCTCCGCTACCGGCGGCCCGGGTTCGGATCCCGGGCGCGCACTGACGCACTGCTTCTCTGGCTATGCTGGGGCTTTGGGGGTAAAAAAAAAGTACTAAATAATCTTGTATTTGTGGACTCCCACCTACACCTTTTTAAACCACATTCTTACTTTTCCAAAGACTTATTTTAAAGTTCTTAAAAAAAAACAAAAAAGGCTTGCTCTGAAGAAATTTCTTTAGCACAAAAGAAGGATCTTATTTCAATATTTATAGTAGACACAGATACAGTGTATCTTCCTGTAAGGACTGGAGATCTGAAAATCAGGGCACTACAAAAGCATCCTTAGCTACCTTAGGATACAAAGAAATTTCTCTTCACCTGTAGTGTGCTACTTACTCTTATGTGTTCCAATGCTGCCATTTCTCTGACACTATTTTTTAACCACAGGTCATTTGAGCAGAATCACTACTGCTATACTATTTAGCATGTCATTAATAGACTGTGACCACAAAGGTCAAATAAATCCTTAAGAGAGAGGATGTTTAAATATTTTCAAAAAGTTGAAAATAACAACAAAGCAAAATCCAACCAAAGCAATGAAAGAACAAATTATAAGTTTCATTGGGGGGCTGCAGGCTGGTGAACAGTCAGAAAAATTATTTAATGTGTAACATTAATCTAGGGCATGTGAGCTGGGAACCTCTCATTTGGAGAGCATGGATTTGGAGTTCTATCAGTGATGGAGAAAGAACCAAGTCCCATGATCATTTATCTGGTCATTAAGAAACCTCCGTGCACTGGGTATGAACTCAGTCTCAACTTTCTTCAGTTGGGATGATACAATTATTTCTTTATTTGGTAAGTCTTTTTAGCCCCTTGAAGCTTAATAAAGTAAATCAATGCCACTAACTGAATTAAACTGAAATTCAAATTTAGAAATAATCTGTACCTATTTGGTATTTTGTGTTCTAAAAGTATCTAAAATACCTTGCCACATAGAGTAATGGATGACCCTTGGATTTCTATTTAAAATGTTTATTTATTTTTTTTTTTAAAGATTTTATTTATTTATTTCTTCCCCCCAAAGCCCCAGTAGATAGTTGTATGTCATAGCTGCACATCCCTCTAGTTGCTGTATGTGGGACTCGGCCTCAGGATGGACGGAGAAGTGGTGCCTCGGTGCGCGCCCGGGATCCGAACCCGGGCCACCAGCATCGGAGCGCGCACACTTAACCACCAAGCCACGGGGCCAGCCCTATTTAAAATGTTTAAAAGAATGATTTAGTTCTGTGATTTTCATTGGAAGAGCTAAGATAATCTTAAGTAAGCCTCTAAATAATACAGAAATATTTAAGAAAATTAAGCCTCATTATATCTATAAGTTTAATTAAATTAAAAAGTTATTAAAGTACTTGGAAAAGTTTGTTAGAAATTGAGGTACCCGTAGAGAAAATAGGATATATTAAGTTTAAAATGAAGTTCAGCATGTTTAAGATTAATTATATTTTAATCCTTTTAAAAGTGATCATTATATAACTGGATTTGTAAATTGGCCTTAAGAACTTAGGGAAGACCTAAGTTTTTGAATTTATACCTTTAATAAATTTAATATTATTTTTAAAAAGGAGTCCCTGAATAATGGTTTTGTGCATAAAAGCCACCATCAAGGGCATCAAAAAATTGAAAACAAAAAACAAACACCTCATTGATATGATATAAGCCTAACTGTCATATCCGTTGAAAAAAATCAATAATGGCCTTCCTAAAAGGTAAGAAGACTCTTAACTCTCTTCGGGATCACTGGAAACATCTGCAAGAAATCTCAAAATTTAAGATCACATCTACTAAATTTCTTAGTACTCAAGAAATTTTTATTAAATAAATAACAACCAATAGAAATAATTGTTAAATGATGCTGAAGGAAAATATATGAACATGAATTAAACCATAAAAGCCAAACTATTTCTGGGTTATTCTCTAAAGTTGGTAGATTTGTTTTGTACTTACAACAAAATATAAGTATACAGCCATGCATCACTTAAATACCTTCTGAGAAACGCATCGTTAGGTGATTTCGTTGTTGTGTGAACATCATAGAGTGTATTTACACATACCTAGATGGTATAGCCTACTATACACCTAGGCTACATGGTACTAATCTTATGGGACCACCATAGCATATGTGGTCCATTGTTGACTGAAACATTATGTGGTGCATGGCTGTAGCTGATATTGACGATGACATGCAAGCACTGAAAATTCTTGAATCAAAGAGATACTAAATAATGTTCATTCTAGGTTACTTACTAAGACAGGGAAAATGGACTAATATGTGATAAAAATATATAACCAACAGCGAAATGTGAAATAATTTTTGTACCAAAAATCCCCTCCAATTAATCATAATTCCTTCAGCATTCCAGGCAACTGATATTTTGTTACCAGTTCATGTTACTTGAATAGCATGGCAATATCTAGTGTTTTCACAAATGAGCCAAAGAACTACGATGTACAAGAAAATGGATACACAGGACAATCAAATATACCAAAGGTAGTATATTCCCAAACGACAATGTAATTAAAATAGAAATCACTAAGAAAAAGATAAAGAGAAAAGCCCCAAAATATTTGGAAATTATAAATACACTTTTAAATAACCCATAGCTCAATGAAGAAATCACAAGGGAAATTATAAAATGAATGATAATGAAAATATAGCATATCAAAATTTGTACATAAAATTTATAGCTTTAAATGCCTATATTAGAAAGGTAAAAAGATTTAAATCAATGATTAAGCTTCCACCTTAAAAAACTAAAAAAAGATAAGTAAATTAAACCCAGTTAAGTGGGAGAAAGGAAGTATTAAAGATAAAAGTAGCAACCAATGATAGTACAAACATACCATTAAGAAAAATAAAGGGAAGCTACAGACTGAGAAAATATTTGTAAGATATACATATATATACCAAAAATCTGTATCTATGTGTGTATATACACACATATATATAAAGAATTCCTATAACACAATAATAAAGGACAAATAACCCAATTTAAAAAATGGGCAGGGCCGGCCCCATGGCTTAGTGGTTAAGTGCGCGCGCTCCGCTGCTGGCGGCCCGGGTTCGGATCCCGGGCGCACACCGACGCACCACTTCTCCGGCCATGCTGAGGCTGCGTCCCACATACAGCAACTAGAAGGCTGTGCAACTATGACATACAACTATCTACTGGGGCTTTGGGGGGAAAAAAAAATGGGCAAAAGATATCACAAAAAATGTCTTGCCAAATTGGAAATGCAAATTAAAACCACGAGATACTGCTACACATTCCTGGAATGTCTACAATGAAAATGACAGACAAAACCAAATGTTGCCAAAAATGCAGGAACAACTGGAATTCTCAAACACTGCTGGTGGGAATATAAACCTTTGGCAAAAGATCTGGCACTTTCTTATAGAGTTAAATGTATATCTACCCTCTTACTCAGCAATTCTACTCTGGTAGATAGACCAAATGAAAATATACATTCACAAAAAAAGTTATATAAGAATGTGCATAGTAGCTTTATTCATAATAGCTAAACACTGAAAACCATTCAAGTGTCTATCAACAGAAGAATGGATAAAGAAATTGTGGTATATTCACACAATGGAATACTACTTAGCAACAAAAAGAAGCAAACTATAATACACTCAACAACATGGATAAATCTCACAGACATATGCTTAGCTGGACACAAGAGTATATATTGATTCCATTTATATAAAGTTCTAGAATTAATTGCTGATAACAAATATCAGAACATTTGTGGGAGGTGGACTGATGGGGGAGGGAAATAAAGAAACTTTCTGGGTAGATGGTAATGTTCTATACCAAAATAGGGGTGTGACTTACATGAATGCACTTATTTATCAAAACTGTACAGTTAAAATTGGTCCATTTCAATGTATGTAAATTTTACATTAAGAAAGGCCTGTTAAAAAATAACCCAGTGGGGGCAGGGAGTGGTCTGAAGTATAGATAAAACAAGGAATGGCAGTTCCTTGGCTAATAATCTAAGCTGAGTGATGAGTACATGGAGGTTCATTATACTATCCTGTTTACTTTGTATATGTTTGAAATTTTCCATAATGAAAAGTTAAAAAAAAAAAGGAAATAAACTAATTTCTGAGTCTTTTTATCTAATTAAATATAGGACAATCTTATTTACTATCCCAATTAAAATAGGTAATCATCTAAATATGGCTTTTTACCTTAGCAAAATTCTAATAAGAAATTTAATTAGATTGTTAAATTTAAGTGGGGCAATCTGTGACTCCCCATGCTATTTTTTGGGCCTTCAACCAATGATTGTTTTCCATATATAAATTCGTGAAAGTTATAGCTTTGGTATTTTTTAATATACAAGCATACAAAACACTTTTATTCTTATTAATTTCCTGACCTAAAAAAAAAAGTCATTCAGAGAAGTGTTATATTTAATAGTTTCTACAAATATGGCCTACTCTTGTAATCACAAGTACTTCTTTAAATCTTATTCATTCCTTTTGAATTCTTTTCTGGAAAAAAGTCCTTTGAATATGTAAAAATATTTCTAGATGCAGTGTACAACAACAGAATCTCTTTAACTCCTATTTCTATTCTACTCAATTCTCACTAACTGAATTTTTCATTAGTACAGTATGTTTAAAGAAGAAAGAACAAAAACCGTTCCCAGTGAGGCTCTTTTGCTATTAAGTGAAAAAGATTCATCTTAGTATTTCCAAAGCTTTGACCTAAACATGCTGTTATGTGAAAAATTTCCCTCAGGTTTTCAAGCTGTCTCACCACAATCAATAACCAGCTGATTTTTATACTCCTCAACCAAGTATTGTTCATTCAGATGGTGTGTAAGTATTATTGTTAAAAAAAAGTTGGGTGTGTAAGTTTTATTGTTAAAAAAAGTTATCACATGCCAATTTCAGATTGATTATTTGCACTAATGGAGAACAGCAGTAAAAAATTTAAAGCCTTGTAATATATAACATTTTTTTGTGTACAAATTTATATCGTTAGTATGGTGCCTACCATAGAACTAAAATAAATAATAGCTGTCTAATAATTATTTATCTATTGATTTCCTAAGGATACATTCATTAATTGATGTTAAGAAGAATTAGCCCTGAAGTGTGTTAGACTGTAGAAGGGAGAATTACACTGATGGAAAAAAAAAAAAAAAAAAAAAAAAAGGCAGCAGCAGCTTCAGGTCTTCTACCAAGAAAATTACCAAGTTTATAGGATTTGGGACTAAAAGAGACCCCAGAAATCAAAGTTTAATCCCTTTATTTTACAGATGAGGAAAGTAAGACTCAGAACTAAGTTAAAGTGGCTTGATTAAGGGTAGTGAAGAGCAGATTAAAATTAAAATACATGTCTCCTGACTTATAACCTATAGTTCATCCTTTAAATAATACCAATTTCTTAGTGTCTGAAACACAACTCAAAGTTATGGTTTTCCTTTATATATTATGTGCAATGTTTACTAACTTTTATACTATTTCAGAATTCTTGTTAATACTATTCCACCAATTTGTATCACTGTTTAAAACCACTCATTACATCAGCACTGCCGTTAGATGATTACATCTAGTTTCAGCTGTAATATTCCTAGCCTCCACCAGGAGGAGAGTATGTTTCAAAAGCCACAGCCAAAAACCAGACAAACCAATGACAAGAACTAGAACTTTACTCCCAATCCATCCATTTATTTTCAAGTACCACTAACTATTCACGGGGCTAATGGAAGCTTCCCTTTTCCAAATTTTCTGGTTCTTTTAGAGTGTAATACAGTCCATAACTTTATAAAAGGTGATCTAAATTGTGCATTTGAAGCAGGCTTTAATGGAAAAAACTAAAAACAGACTCAAGAAATGCACAGCACAAATAAAATCTTGCTTACCATTTTTGCTTCTGACTGTACTGGTTGAGGGGAGGAAGGACCTGGAATTCCTGGAACACTAGGCACCACGGTGACTGGTCGAACGAGCTTTGCAAAACATATTGAAAAATAATTGCTAGAGAATATATTCAAAATGAGATTTGCACTTTATTTGCACAATGGCTGCTATGATAATTTGAGACTTCAGAATCAGAAAATTGTATCTCTACCCTGAACCCTTATTGATCTTACATCCTGATTTATCCTTCAAAAGTTGTCAATTTCTCTGAGACACTGGCTTCCCTAATCTTCAATTTCCACAATTTCTTTTTTCAATGGTTCCTTCTTATATGAACTCATAACATTCAAAGTGATTGATACAAAATTTCTCACAGACCCATCACCCTTCCATTTTGAATGTGAAAGGAAAGAATGTCAAAACTTGTGACAACTAGGCATAAAAAATAATTTCAATAATGAATTTTGCTTTTCTAAAACATATAAAATGTCTAAAATTCTTTGATATATTAATATACTGCATAATGACAAAGAAAGAACCTAATTACCTCTAATAACAATAATAATAATAATAATAATCTGGAAGAGATTTTTACATTTTGTTTTTCGCCTTTTTTTAAAACCTAATATCAACACTGAGAGATTTGTTTTTTGTATAATTAAAGTATATCTCTTCTTTAATTTCAGTTTCTTTCATCACAGTTACATTTAACAGGATAACCATATAATCTCAAATATATGTGTCCTCTCTCAAAAATATCCTAAGAAGTAGTCACCTTATATTTGAGTCCTTATAAAGTCTCTCAAATAATTCATTTTGAACAGCAAAGTTCTGTTTGAAGATGACACATTATCTTGAAATTATTTAATCAATCCTAATTTTGGATACTTAGGTCACTTGGAAGAATTATTGAATAAAAAAAGTAAATAATTTTAGTAATATTCCTAGGAGTATAATCTCACACCAAAAGAGTTGGATGTTACCATA
This sequence comes from Ceratotherium simum simum, assembly GCF_057802395.1. Classification (NCBI taxonomy): domain Eukaryota; kingdom Metazoa; phylum Chordata; class Mammalia; order Perissodactyla; family Rhinocerotidae; genus Ceratotherium; species Ceratotherium simum. The sequence goes on from NC_141908.1 coordinate 54,282,809, forward strand.
AGTAGGCTTTTAAAAATAACTTTTAAAAGCTATACAATAAATTATTATAGTGTACTGACCAGAAATATCTATCTATAAGGTAAAAGAAGAAACTATCTTTTTATTATATGAATGAGCTCTAGGGTTTGGGGTAAGATTTCCAAGAAGAGAATGATAGATTCAAAAAGTATTATATTGAAATTACTTAGGTGAAAATGAAAATAATGTGTTTTGGAAGATTGTGCTAGATGTCTTAAAAAGTAGTTCTAATGATGAAAACTCGAATGTTGAAGGCACATTTGATGAGTGTGAATAAAATTGTTTTATAAAATGTGAGAATAAGAAAAAAGCATTATTTCTAACTTATATTATTCCAAAGAACGTGCTTTTATATATCCACTCTATTACTAAATATTATAAGTATATATTTAACTATTGTCTATGTCTTTCAAAATTTATGTATTTAACAAGCCCTCACAAAAACTTCTTTTGGGGGCTGGCCCGGTGGCGTAGTGGTTAAGTTTGGCTCTGCTTCAGCAGCCCGGGTTCACGGGTTCGGTTCCTGGGCGCAGACCTATGCCACTAATCAGCCATGCTGTGGTGGCAACCCACATACAAGATAGAGGATGACTGGCACAGAAGTTAGCTCAGGGTGAATGTTCCTCAAGCAAAAAGAGGAAGATTGGTAATGGAGGTTAGCTCAGGGCAAATATTCCTCATAAAAAAACAAAAAAACCTTTTCTTTTGGATCTTACATCCTGATTTATCCTTCAAAAGTTGTCAATTTCATTGAGACACTTGCATTAGGAAAGTGGAGACCGTTCAGATTTTCACATGTTTGGGCCAGCAAGGAATTCTGTAAACCCGAGTTGACCATAAAAGTTCACAATGTTTATGAACAACTCCTACAATAACTGAAATATCATGGAGTTACCCGACAAGTATTCTAGTATAAATATCTTCTTAAAGAATAGAAATCTGTATTAATATTTGAATTCTACAAATCCAGTCAAATTGAAATGGGTTGAACAAGGAATAAAGTTAATATTAAAAATACAAGGAAAATAATTAAGATTTTTGGAGGATGGAAAAATGTTTTCTTTTTTTTTTTGTGGTGAGGAGATCAGCCTTGTGCTAACATCTGCCAATCCTCCTCTTTTTTGGCTGAGGAAGACTGGCCCTGGGCTAACATCTGTGCCCATCTTCCTGCACTTTATATGGGATGCCACCACAGCACGGCTTGCCAAGCAGTGCATCGGTGTGCGCCCGGGATCCAAACCGGCGAACCCCGGGCCATTGCAGCGGAGCGCGTGCACTTTAACAGCTTGTGCCACCGGGCCGGCCCCAGAAAAAATGTTTTCTATCCAATTATGTTTGCCTTGAATGCTCTATGCTAGCACTATAAATGTCAATGAGTATGTTGAATTCAGTTTCATAAACCAATCAAGCAGCCCCAAGTGTACTTTCTGACTACCAAGATCAGTTTTGCTATAAAGAAAAGATTTAAATAACCTCAATTTCAAACTTACTGGGACTGCAGCTGGAACATGCACATTAGAACTTGTAATTGATGCAGGAATAGCAACAGGCATGGTTTGTCCATTAGGCAGATGTAATAGAAGAGGGAATGGGCCTGGTACAGGACTAAGAAAAACAAAAGAAGGGAAATAAAATAAATCCGTATCAATCATCTCTAAAAGAGAAAAGAGTACTTTTATTCCTAGTATCATATTTAAAATAAATTTTCTAACCACTGCAAAGCAAATTGTAAAATTTAATTATTTTAATTGCATCCTAAATGCATAATGTATGTAGCAGTGTGAAAAAAACAGGGAAAAAATGGAAAAAGTTATGGATTTACTTAGGACAATCTCCAATATGTTAAATGAAAAAAACTGTTATCAAAAAGCTCTTGAGAGCTACCTATAAGAACTGAAAGAAATGTCATCTGATGGTGGAGTAATTTTCTTTTGTGTGAAATAGCATGAAAACAAGAGACCACCTTAAATTCACATTCTATCAATTGATTTGTTTTTAAAATTAAGTTTTACATATTTATTTTCTAACCTATTAGATATTTATATATATAAAAAAAGACTACCCAAGTACTTTTTCCAAAAATCAAAGCATGCAGAATATGATTAATACACACACACAAACACACACACACACAAAACAAAGGCCACTCTTTGAACAATTAAATGTCTTAGGAAAAATCATAACAAGAAAAACTTAACAATTCATACACGGTTCAATGATTGGCCCAAATCACTTACACAATTGGCCTGTTGGAGGACGGTGCCTGGGTGATTACAGTACTTGAGGTTGGTGAAGGTACTGCTTGCTGAATAATTACACTTGAGTCAGAACTCGTAAGCAGCACATTGGGAACCTGTAATGATGCTGGACGAACGATAGCTGATGTGGGCTGTGCAGTTTGTGCCAATGGTACTTCCTATTTAATAATGAGATAGAGAAAGTGTGGAATTTTAAAATGCAAGTCAATTCACGTACCTTAGTGAACAGAATATAACACACTTCTAAAAGCATCCACAAGATAATACATAAGAACCCCCCCCAAGTAAATTAATATCTAAAGTTATTTAAAAGATTTTCAAAGCAGCTGTAAAATTTCAAATGCAATGTTCATATTTTAATTTAAAAACATCTGAGTGATTTTTTTTTTAGTACAACTTGTTTTCCTATCAATCCAGAAATAAATTAGACTGGGCAACTTGGCTATAGATTCCATGAGAATTTTAGTAAAAAATATAATCCATTCTCATGGAATCACAGAACTTAAAATCCAAAAGGGATTGGCTAGTCCGACTCCATCATTATACTGTAAGAAGAGGAAAGAGGTCCAGGAAGACTGTATTATGGTTGATACAAATTCAATAATAGAAATGTTTAAAAAATTTTTAAAGCAATAGAAATGTCTGCTAATCTCAGGTAGCTACCCCTCCGTTACCAATAATTTCTCAGTATCAAAAGGCCAAGTAATGCTGATAACTTGAATGTAAAATAAATAATTATTGGAGTGAGATCTTTCCAAATTAAAGGAAAACATAGAATTTGTGAATTAGCCGTGACCTTACAGATGGTCTTTTCCCCAGTTTTACAGAATAGGAAACAAAGAGTGAAGGGCCTTAAACTCCTTAACTAGTTAGTATAAAAATTGGGTCTACTGCAAACTGGTGTAGCCACTATGGAAAACACTATGGAGAGTTCTCAAAAAATTAAAAATAGAAATACCATACCAGCCAGCTATCGCACTACTGGGTATTTATCCAAAGAACTTGAAATCAACAGTTCAAAGAGACTTATGCACCCCTATGTTCACTGCAGCATTATTCACAATAGCCAAGACGTGGAAGCAACCCAAGTGCTCACCAACTGATAAATGGATAAAGAAGAGGTGGTATATATATATATATATATATATATATATATATACACACATATATATACACACAATGGAATACTACTCAGCCATAAAAAAAGACAAAGCCCTCCCATTTGCAACAACATGGATGGACCTTGAGGGTATTATGCTAAGTGAAATAAGCCAGACAAAGACAAACACTGCATGATTTAACTCATATGTGGAAGATAAACAAATACATGGACAAAGAGAACAGATTAGTTGTTACCAGAGGGGAAGGGGGTAAAGGGGCATATATACATGGTGACTGACAAATAATGTACAACTGAAATTTCACAATGTTGTAAACTATTATAACCTCAATAAAACAATAAAAAAATTGGGTCTACTGTGTTCTTTGAATTGGCCTTTATGATGCCGCTTATTATCGAAATCTTATTAAGCTTATACAAAGGAAGAAAGATAAACTAGTATTATTAGAACTTCATTTGCTCAACAAGTTGGAGAAGTTGTAACATGCTCTCAAGAACTAGTGGGAAGAGATAATAAACAAGTAAAACAAGAAAATTTCAGATTGTAACGTGTTATGGAGTAATAGTACAACCTAATAAATCATGAAAGATTAACTGAGGGATGGTTGGAGTTGGCTACTTTAGACAGCATACTGAGTAAGATGAGCTTTTCTGCAAAAATGGCATTTGAAATGATACTGAAAGGATAAGGAGGAGAGCATTCCAGGGAAAAGGAAGCAATACCAAGAGTAATATCTCTGAGTCAGGAAAAAGCTTGGAATATTTGATGAACACACCAGAGAGTCGCATGAGGTGAGGTTTGATGGGTAGACAAGTCCAGATCAATGAGAGATTATGGATAGAGTGTGAGTTACCTTAAATGCAATGGCAAACTACAGAAGGATTTTAAGCAGAGAAGTGACATAATGTATTAAAAATAAAACCATCTAGGGGCCGGCCTGGTGGCGCAAGCAGTTAAGTGCGCGTGCTCTGCTGCGGTGGCCCGGGGTTTGCCGGTTCCGATCCCGGGCGTGCACCGATGCACTGCTTGGCAAGCCATGCTGTTGCGGCGTCCCATATAAAGTGGAGGAAGTTGGGCACGGATGTTAGCCCACGGCCAGTCTTCCTCAGCAGAGAAAGAGGAGGACTGGCAGATGTTAGCGCAGGGCTGATCTTCCTCATGAAAAAAAATAAATAAATAAAATAAAACCATCTATGAAAAATAGATTGGAGATGGAAGTATAAAGTCCCGTTAGAAGGTAACTATTGGGCCGGCCCTGTGGCTTGGCGGTTAAGTGCACGCGCTCTGCTGCTGGTGGCCCGGGTTTGGATCCTGGGCGCACACCGAAGCACCACCTCTCTGGCCATGCTGAGGCCGCGTCCCACGTACAGCAACTAGAAGGATGTGCAGCTATGACATACAACTATCTACTGGGGCTTTGGGGGAAAAAAATAAATTACAAAAAAAAAAATTATAAGAAGGTAACTGTTAATAATCCAAGTAAAAGATGATGATGGCTTGGACTAAAGTGGTGACACTGAAGACAGAGGAGGATAAATTAAGGATATATTCAGGACATAGGTCTGATAAGATTTGCTGTTGGCTTCAGTGTGAAGGAAAAGAAGGAATTAAGGTTTCTTGGCTTGAGCAACTAGATGGATGGAGAGAAAATTTACTGAGATAGGGAAAACTGTGGAAAGAATCAGGGGCTCTGATTTAGACACATTAAGTTTAAGATGTCTATTAGACATAGAAAAGGAAATGTCAAGATGAAGTTGGATATGAATATGGAAATCCAGGAAATATTTGGGTTGATATAAATTTGAGAGTCATCCGTATGTAGATGGGTTCTAAAGTTACGGGCCTGGATGAGATCTTCTAAGAAGAAAATCGAGAAAAAGAAGAGAAAGGGGCCCAGAACTGACTTTTTACAACTTGGCATCACTATGCCCTGCCCATGGGGAACTAACGACTAAGGAATGCAGGAAGAAGGAATGCCTCTCAAACGGGCTAAAGTAGCAATGAACAGGGAAAAATTATTGACTATGAAGGGATCGAAATGCTCTGTAAGAAAAAAGATATGTATGTCAAAGATTTAACAGCATTTCTAATAACTGTGATAATGTGGAAACAACCTTAATGTCCAACAAGAACAGGATAATTAAATATATTAAGATAATGATAAAATAAAGTGCAACCATTAAAAATTATGATTTTGGAAAATTTTTAGTGACATAGAAAAAGGTTCATTAAGGCTGAATGTCTAAAGCATGTCAAAAAAGGATCTTTGTATTTTTCTGTGTATCCTTCTATCTTTCTGTGTAACTATTCACTTATATATACTTGTATGTATAAATGCGTGCACCTATCTAGGAAAAATGTTTCAAAATATTAGTAATTCTTATCACTCAATTATGGGCTAACAAGTGATTTTGGTTTTCTTCCTTGTATTTTTGTATTCTTAAAGTTTTCATAGTAAGAACGCACTTTTATAATCAGGAAATGAAAAAAAAACCCCACAAAACACATGCCTAGGTAAAAAGCTACTTCTTCTGCCTTACTTCTAGCTCCTCTGCCATGGCAGAAGTCCATTAATTAGGTTATGGTTTTAGAATAACATATTCTACAAAAGAACATTACCACTGCCTCTTTGTATGTCCCATTATCTCTTTATTATGCCCCACATGGTGCCCCCAAATAAATGTGTTCATTATATGTTCTTATGAATGAAAAGTGATCAAGAAGTACCCCTAATAATGGTTATTCAACCCACACTATAGCCCAGGTAGTCTCAGGTTACCAGGGTATTCAAGATCCAGGAATGAGGCCCAAAACCACACACAAAAGGCCTGTACTAATACAGTATCATCATCTTACTCTGCTGCTACCAAAGATCGATTGCTGAGAATGAGTAATTATTCCTTTAACCCTTTAAAAGCCTAAATAAATCATCTTTGTTCAAACAATTTTTAGTTGTAAAAATTCTTAATTACGCTGTCACTGTATAAAAGCAGTTAAAAATAAAATACCAAAACTCAGACAAATTAAGTTAAATTTATATAGCATTTAAAGTAACTGTTTTATCTAAAATGACTGCTGTTCTCCTCTACAATTTTTCTGTAATAAAAAACTATCTATCTACAAAGGTGGAGTCTTCTTTCCCTGAAATTTCTGTGAGTATTCACAGACTTTCATACATAAGACTATTACCATCTGACACTGAATTGAGTACAATTTATTACATTAACATTTTACATAGATCAAATATTAAACTTTACTTGGGGTGCTGATTTTTTCCACCTAGTTTGTGTTTCTACCATAAATATAAATTTCTAACCTTTTCATCACTGGTGGTAGACTCTGGGTGAGGTAAAGGACTATCCTGGTGAGTTGTTTCTACAACAGAGGGCTCCTCAATTTTACTTCTTATGATGGGTGTTGCAAGAGGGGACAGATCTAGAGGCATCTAAAACGTGAATATTAAAGAAAATGTTAGGAGTTCAAAAACAGCCAATCAGTATGTCTAAAATAAGAAAGCACAAAGTGTAAACTATGATTATTGTTCTGTCAGAAGTACTCTTTTTTAATTTCATAGTTCACAACATACTTTTTTAATGTCGTCTTCTGAGGCTTTCTTGAATTCATTCTCAAATGGACTTGCCAACTCATTAAACAAACCCACTTCTTCACAGTTTTTCAAGAATCTTGTTGGTGTTGGGGTCTGATCTGAAATAAATGTCAAGAAGTAATCACACAGATTTAAATATCATATAGGACCCTAAAACATAGCTAGTAAATTAACAAACTAGCAGGACTGGTTCAGTCAGCTGTTAATTCTCTCTTTGGAAAGACCTCTTCCTTTAAAGCAAACAAAATTTGGTTAAGTTTTTGTTGCAGTTCAAGATATTTCCTCCAACTTTATGAATATAAAAGTATAACAGAAGTCCCTCTTGTTCCTTAGTCCATACCTTCTGTCTGAGTAGACTGACATAAGCATCCTCTACTCAGAGATCAACTATTATCATTATATAACACAATAAGAATTTTTAAAAATTTACGTAACTAAAAATTATGACTGTTTAAAATACATGCAATTTGGGGAAAACTAGGACAAGAGCATGTATATTTGCTCTAACTTGACCCTTCTACTAGTGTTTATAATCTATTCTGAAAGTAAGCTTAAGACAAAACAGAATCTTTAGTAGGTAGATCAAAATATTACAAAGAAGAAAAAGAAAGTTAAAACAAGAGCCCTAAACGCAAACACAAACCAAAACAAAACCCTCCTTATTACTATCCATTGAAGCTCATTTTCTATATTAATGCATTTCTCAAGCTTGATACGAGGGGCTATGTGAGTTCATATCTATGGAATGTTCTAACTTAATTTCTAAGCAGCAGAGGAATAGTCAACTCTATTTTCTCACAACTTGAAACATTTATAACAATACTTGAATATGTACTCAAGCTATGTGCATACATGTATTGGTTACAGAACAAATGCCAGTTAAGGTCCATGTTGAATGAAAAACAGCAAATTTATGAATTTTGCCTCTTCAATCTTATTATTTTCAAGGCTATTTATTTATATGGATCACAGAATTGGTAGCACATTCAAATTCTATTCACATTTTATATATTTTAGGGCATCAATTTTATATCAGGGATCTAGTCTAAGCTAAATAAAAGTATAAGGATGACTGCTAATTCAAGATAAAAGATTTATAAAATCTGTGAAATTAAAATTCATATATCTGTTAACTATTGTGTCCCCAAAATGGGCATTACTTACTGTTTTATCTTTGCGCCCGCACACATATACCCCAGTACTCATATCCTCACTATATATAAATATATTTAACCCTAAAATGACCGTAGGCCTATCTCAGACACTATTAGTATTACCAGAATAAGTGAAGGGACTTTATTGCGCCATCACTTTACCTACTAGTTAGTCTGCAACATACATACCTCTACCCTCAAAAAGACTTCCAAAATCATATTATAGTAAGGGCCCAGCATACAAATATCAGCTTAGGTCCATAGTGACTGAATTAGTAAACTGAATATAAATCTGACTCTTCTATTCATGCCCAAAGGGCTTGTCTATCTAAGTTCAACAGAAGGCTCCTAATTTGTGTTAAAGGGAGAGAAAAGTCTTAAAAATAAAATGCATATGCATAAATCACTTTTATCAGTAATTACTGGAATGATCAGGCTTGAGAAGAGAAGTCAATACAGGTACAGTCGTCTAAACATGCAGGTGGCAATGGCTATTGATCATCAAATATATATCACACACATCATGCATTATGTTTCTACAGTAATGCTCAACTATTCATCTCAACATATGTTAGTGAAAAGATGGTCAACTGCTGTGTTTGAATGTGTTCTATTTTTCTACTGTATTAAATGTAAACAGGAAGGTTAACTTTTAGAAACCAATCTCAAAACAATTTTGAGTTAAGAAGTTACAGAGAGAAATGCTGCTCTAAGGCAGTAAGTTTCAGAGAAGCAAAGACCCTCATGCCCAAGAGAGCGAACCTTCCAGGTTGTTGTTGTTATTTTGCTTGTTTGACTGTTTTTTTCAGTTCTAGCTCTTAATATCAGATGTACAATATTCTAAAGAAATGTATACCTCACTCTGCCTCCTTATACTTATGGAACTGAAAATATGTTAAAAGTTCCCCTACATTTTTCCTAAATAAATTATTTTCAATACATTACCAACTTTTTGCTACCTCAAATTTTTTCATTACAAAAATTTTGACACTAAAAGTACAGGAAGAACCATCTACTATTATTAGCTTCATTATCTCTCCAAATTATTGCATATGACAATTTGATCTCTATGTTGGGTAGTAATTTAAAAGTATTAATAATATTCAGTATTCAGGTATAATTCCAGGCTAACAAATAGTATAACTTAAGCTTTACAAGAGAAAAGAAGAATTTAGGGTTAATTTGAATATTTATGATATGTGAATCTGTGGTTATGACACAAAAGGGTCTGAAATTTATAGAAATATACTAAATTTTATATAAAACTTTTTCTTATCACAATACTTATAAAATATACAAAATGCAGTGAAATTACATATATTATGTGTGTATATATATTTACATACCAAAAAAGGGGCAGCTAATACAGCATGCAAGGACAATAAACCAATGCATGAAGTGAGTTTCTCTTTTCATATATTGTAACAGATAATCATCTGCTTAAGTAACACTGTATGTTCATAAGATCAAAAACATCCTCTTTATTGAGAGTATTTTACCAAAATAGATGTTTAGTCCAAAAAGAAATATAAACAAAATCCCACTGAACAAGTCTGCTAATTGCTCTTTCTCCAACAGGAAGAGCTTGATCATTTTCTATCTTCACACAACATTGTAAACCAGGTGTAAAGTGCTAAAAGAAACATGGACTAAACATCACATTAGTTCAATTATCAGTTAAATGAAAGCTTTGGAGATGGTATGAATGCTCCCAGGATTCTAATTAACTTCCAGAAAATTAACATTAAAATCTACATTTGAAAACTACACAAAAAAGTGAAATGAATGGTCAGAAGGAAACATGAAAATGTAATGGGTAAAATACATGTTGCCAACATTTATTGTAAATGAAGTCATTGGAATATCACCAGACTATATTATTTACAGAGAATACACAAAAATTGTGCACATTCCAGGTGAAATATGTATATAAGCTATTAATAAAAGCATATACTAACCAGCCACAATGACACTGTCATTACGTGCTGGACCAAATTTCAGTGTCATCTCATGTTTATGTTTATGGACAGCCAAATGATCCTCGTTGGTAAAACGCTGTGGCAAAAAGTTTTAAAATATAGTTAAGATTTTCACTTTGATCAAATAAGTAAAATGATAAGGAAATTCATTTCCACAACATGTAAAACCACCATTAACAATGAAATAGCAGTTTGTTAACTATAAAAGAATCTATTGTTAGTATAGATTAACATACTAGATTTCAAATAATCATAGAGAAACCCATTACTCAAGAATAAACAATACTGATATATTACTAGGTCAAATAACTCATTTGAGAGCATTTAAAAACAAAACCTGAGGCAAAGAAACTTTATATAAAATTCATTTGGATACTAAAAATAGACCACTATTAATTTTTTGCCATATCATAGTAGAAATATATACTCTATGGTATAATGACTTTTGACGAAAGTACTGTATTTATATAGACTTCAGGTTACTTACCCACTTCTAAAATGAGAACTTTCTTATAAAAATATTAATGCTGGACAAATTAAGAAGTAAATCAGGGTCTTTATGTCACCACATAAAAAAAGAATGCCTCTGTTATAATCCAGTGAAGAAACAGCAACCAATACAATAACAAAGCAGTTCATTTTAAAGTAAAATTAAATTAACTTAAAGATTATTTTTCATCACTGTTTCATCATAGTTCTTACATAAAAAATGAAGCAAAATTATTTTTAAAGCTACAATTAATTTGGATAGGTCATGCATGCCAAAGGTGACCTTTATGATTACAACATAATAAACGCATTGTTTAAATATTTCCTGACTGTATCTGGACATCAACCTTTATGAAGGTGCTCCTTATTGAGCAACATTTACACTGAAAATAGGGAGCACTTACTTTTTGTTATTTCAAAGCAATAATTATCCCCTTATAAATGGGTATGTATTTTAAAATTATATATATTTGAACTTGGTTCCCCTAAATCATTAAAATAGATTCCTTCTCTTGTGGAAATATTACTTCTGGATAAATTAAGAAGTAAATTAGGGTCTTTATGCTACCACATAAAAAAGGAATACCTCTGTTATAATCCAGCAAAGAAACAGCAACCAATACAATAGCAAAGCAGTTAATTGTAAAATAATCCAGCTCTTCTCCAGTCAAGTGCTGTCTTCCTATTGCTTTATCATGATAAGAATCCCTCCCAAATTCGGAGGAATAAGTAGTCGTCATCCTTTGATAGACTGTTGAATAACAAAGCCCTTGGAGAATGAACTTATGTATAGAGTCTACTGGCATTATTTCATTGCTTTTTCCTTCACATTATGGTTTTAAATGTACATGTCTTACATGCCATGCTAAAAGTATCTTAAAGCAAGATTCACTTTACGTTCCAAAGAACCTGACAATGTGGCTTCTCCATGGAAGGCAATCATTACACATTTGGGAATAAACACCTTTTGGTAGAGGGTCTAGATTTAAAAACAGCAAAGTCAGCATAATTCCAGAACTTGGAAAGTTATCTTCTACGAATTTTATTCTACCTGTATCCTCTGTTTGGATTGGTTTGACCACAAATATCCAAATCAAAGAGCAACTACATATAGAATAAATAACATTATGTTTTATACAAAACATGTGAAAATGGCACCAAGATTGATCCGAAGTGAAAAGGAGAGCTAGAAGGACTCTAAAAACCATTTAAGATCATATGAATATTAAAAGGGGAAATGCAAAGAATTTCAATTTACAAAGTCTCATGTAGGATCTATAGATCAAATTTACCTAAATGGTATTTATAAAGGGATTGTTGATCATGTAATGATATTATTTATACACATGGATAAAATACACTGAAATTGGCACTCGATACAGGTGAGTTTAACCTTGGCTATCATCTGAGAAAATTTATTTACCTCTAACAAGAAACTTAAAAAGACAGTGACAAAATGCAACCTTGTTAAAAGGCAGTCACCAGGAGAAAAAAAAATATATATATATGAATAAATGAAATGCATTCTTTTTTCAACAAATACTTATAAAATACCTACTACATGCTAAGATAAAATTTTTGTAGAATCTATTTGAATTGCTTTCCCAGCCAAATTAAAGTTTATTCTAAAAATAAATTTTGTAGAAAAATTATGATACTGCTAGTAATAACAACATATCGTATTCATATAATTTCTTTCTTCCAGGCAATTGAGAGCACAACTCCAATGCAAAACGTTGTACATGTGCACGGTATTTTGTTAAACAAGACTTTGAACACACAGCTGAATAAACAATGAGAAAGGCAGTCCAGAAAGGTAGGTTAGGATAACCACCTCTGTTAAAAGTTTAAAAAAGAAGGGCAACCTGATAGATGGGAGGGAGGTGAATCAGTTGCTTCCACAATAAATTAATTTAAGCTCTGATAGCTGAAAAATCTATGTTTCCAAGGCTTGAACACTCTCACTAGAATTACTTCCTAAGACATCAGTTATTCTGCATTTAATATATGCATTCACATCCATGACATAGATTATTATTCCCATTTAACTGATAAAGTAGGCGAAACTAAGTTATAAAGACATCAGGCCAACAGCTCATTTTATTACTTCTTTCACTAGTTGAAGGAGTCTATTCAACATCAGGAAGTTACTGATTAACACACACACAAACACACTCACTCACACACACCCCTTCACTGAAACTTTATACTAAATAAAATAATCTTTATCTCCTTTGTAAAACAGCTTATAGTGTATAAACATTCAAACAATAAAGCAAAATGTACAAAGAACCTTAAAAATGTGTATACATTTTAAGCCAGTAATTCTATTTCTAAAAATATATTTTGAGGAATTAATTAGAGATGTACATAAAGGGTTATGTAGAAGGATATTCATCACAGTGTTGCTTATAATACTGGAATTAATTTAAAAGTTCATAATAAAGGAATGGGTAAATAAATTATGAGACCTGTTCTGGCAATACATAGCAGCTTAAACCCATGTGTTCAATTAACACACAAAATGCTCACGATACATATAATATCATCTGCATACAAACAGAATACAAAACTCTATGTGCAGTATAGTTCCAGTTATGTTTTAAAAACAAAAGAGGGAAGGATTTAGGAAATGTACCAAATGTTAACAGAAGTCCTCTCTGTATTTTATTTTGTCCTTTTAAACTTGTCAACATTTTCTGTGATGCTTTTTTAATTAAGAGGAAATAAAACTTTTATATACAAAGACCTGTATTCAAATATAACTTGAAGTCTGAACAGTCTATTTATGCATGTTTCACTATACACTAACACCAGACTAGGCCTGGGTTCAAATTTATCTCCAATACTTGCTGGTTCTGTGACTCAGAGGAATTCAGTAATACGTTTTAAGTTCAATTGCCCACCTGTAAAATGAGGCCAGTAGCATCCATTTCATAGGATTGTTGTGAGGATTAAATGACATAATCCATATAACCTTCTTAGCACAGTGATTGGCTAACTTAGAAAACGTTATTATCATTATAATTGCTTTTATTACTATGACAGCTATTATATGAACCTTTAATTCCTCAAATCCTTTTTGAAACAAGTTGGGGCACAGATAAATAATAGACATGGTATCCAACTGATAAATATTTGAAAGCTCTCTTTGGTGGTTCAGAGGTAATTTTGTGTGTGTGTGTATTTCTTGGGTAGAGGTTTTTGTTGTTATTGTTTTGAATAAACGTTTTAGTTTGGAAAACCCTTAAATTTACAGAAAAGTTGCAAAGATAGTACAGAGAGTTCCTACACACTCCTTTCTCAGTTTCAGTTCCCCAATGTTCTCATCTTACATTACTGTGGTACATTTATCAAAACTAAGAAACAAACATTGATACATTACTATTCACTAAACTCCACACTTCAGTAACTTTGTTTTAAACTTTAAAAGTACTACCCAGCTTAACCAGACTCAGGCTCCAAATGACTTTTTGCTAAGTTTCCAAATTCAGAATCATCTCTGAAAACTATGGTAAGGACTGCTTGCCTCAATATCTATTACTCTTTTTCCTTCAATAAAAGAACTTCTGAATTTTAGGTGAGCACTTGGGTGCCCAGAACAAAGACTACATTTTCTACCTTTCTCTGCAGTTAGGTGGCCATGTAATTGAGTTCTGGCCAAAAGGAATGAGTGAAAATTATTTGCATTACTTCCAGTTAATGCTCCTAAAATGGCAAGGGTGTCTGTGTTCTGCTCTGCTTCCCCTTCTCCCTCCCTTATTGCTAGAATGAGGACTTGATGGCAGGAGCTAGAATGGCCATCCTGGGCTAATAACACAAGTTGCATATTGAGGACAGCAGAGCCAGCCAGCCCTGGAACTCCTACTTCCGGGCTGTTACATAAAAACAAACTGTTCAATCTATTGTTAGGTTAAGTCTTTGTCTTAACCTGCATCCTAAGTAATACAAGGGGCAAAAAATCTGCCACTCCTAAGGCTATGTAAAACAATGGGCCATAGCCTCTAAAGGTAATTTCTTTTGTACAAAAGGATAAACAGAAATATAGTTTCTTTATGGCAACTATAGCAAAGGAAATATGTTTGTATGTCTAAGTTTTGATAAGCTTTCTTCTCTCTAGTCAAACCTTCCACACCTCTTCGCCCCTTTTCACTCTTAGTTACTATGGATAAACTGTCCACGGTCCTATCTAAGGCCGGTCCCTTCACTTGAGCACTGGATCCTATCCTCTCTTACCTATGTAAGGACCCCACTCCTGCAACAGTCCCTCTCTGAAGCGTCAAATATGCTGTGATAGTCCCACCCTAAAATGCAAAACAAATAAAAAAGCTCCATCTTTAATCTTCCTCCAGCAATAGTTTACTGTTCCCTTTAAGCTAAACTCCAAGAAAGAGGTGTCTTATAATGTCTCCACTTCTGGTTCTCCCCATTTACTCTTCAACCTACTCTAATCGCATTGTTGTCACTGCTGCTTCACTGAAGCTACTCTTAGCAAGGTGTCTAATAATCTCCATTATTTCTAAATCCAACGGTAAACACCAAATTCTCCCCTTATCCTATCAACTATATTACTACATTGTTCCCCCTACTTTGAAATGCTTTTTCTACTTGAATTCCAGGACACAATTTTCTCCCTTTTCTGCTGCTTCTCAGCCTCCTATGTTACATCTTCCCCCTCTTTCTGATTTTTAAACACTGGAGTGCCTTAAAGCTTAATTCTCACTCTTCTTTATCTACACTATCCAAATATAGAAGTAAAACTAAGCAATATGGGAATTACAGGTTATCAGACAAAATGTACTACAAATTTTAACAATGTAAAAGTAATAGAATAATTATCAGACATCAAGAGATGAGAAAGAAGAGGCAGGAGGAAGCATGAAGGTCAACTCCTTTCATAATAGGGAATTCTAACTTCTTAATATGTTTCATATTTTTTAATAATAGACAGGTCTTTTAGAAACAATCTCTATGATACACATACACACAGATATTTCTTATATTCAGCAATGTTTCTTTTTATTCTGTTGAATTTAAGTAAATTTAAATATAATGCTTTTTATTAAAAATGGCATTGTATTAGTAAGCAGTCAATCATAAGGCAACAGAAACCATTCTAACTATTTTTTGAGCAGAAAAGAAGAACGACAAGGAATTAGGGGCCTTTTTGAGCTGAGTTTCCAAGAATGAGTCCTAGAACAACATGGCAAAACTTGTCATTGTCCCAAGGCTGGCTCTAGAAACTTACTGTATTTGCTGTAATCCAGGGATTACAGAATCACGTTGCGTCTGTTCAATCCACTCCAGCAAAATGGATGACTTGAGTAATACCACTCTCTCTCCATTTAACTCAGTACCAAATCCAAGGAGTAAATGGGATTTACCAGAATGAGTAAATCTGGTTGGTGGAACCTAAAATCATATCCAGAATTCTGCTTGCAAAGGATTCTGAGAATTGTAGTTTTTAGCTTTCTTGAATTTACAGAAAAAGGTATACCAAATATTTCTTCAAAATATATGTCAAATCAGTCTATTTCGCTATATGTCCACTGTTACCACCAAGTCAAAGCCACCATTATCTTTCACCTGACAGCTGTCAGTCTCTACTCTTCCTGCTTCCACTCTTAGCTCAGCAATGGCTTTTCACTGCTCTGTGAATAAAACCCAAACACCACCTTATCTGTCTATAAAGCTCTACAGGGACTCTTTTTTCCTACCTTTCTGACCGCATCTCTTACCCTTACCCTCACTGATAACTATACGATCCAGCCACAATAGTTGTCTTTCTATCTGTAAACACACCAAACTCATTCTCTCCTTTATATTTGCTGTTTATGTTTGCTGTTCCTTCAGTTTGGAAAACTCTTCCCCCAAGGGTATGGTCCCACATTTTCATGTCTTTATTCAAATGTCACCTTATCAGAGAGGCATTCCCTAACCAATGTATCTAAAATAGCACCAACTCCAGTTAACTCCTATTTTTTACCCTGCTCAACACCATTAGACACCATGTAAATCAAGATCATAATGAGATACCACTACTGCCTCACCGGAATGATTAAAATTAAAAGACTATCCAAAACAATCTTGAAAAAAGAGAACTAAATTGGAGAACTTACCCTACCTGACTGGAAGTCTTACTGTAAAGCTAGAGTAATCAAGACAGTGTGGTACTGGCATAAAAGTTGAGAGATTGTTGAAAGGAATAGAATAGAAACAGACCTACACTTACAGTCATTTGATTTTCAATAAAGGAGCTGCAGCGGGCTGGCCCCGTGGCTTAGCGGTTAAGTGCCCTCGCTCCACTACTGGCAGCCCGGGTTCGGATCCCGGGTGTGCCCCAACGCGCTGCTTCTCCGGCCATGCTGAGGCCGCGTCCCACATACAGCAACTGGAAGGATGTGCAACTATGACACACAACTATCTACTGGGGCTTTGGGGAGAAAAGGCGGGGGGGAAGGGGGAGGATTGGCAATAGATGTTAGCTCAGAGCCGGTCTTCCTCAGCACAAAGAGGAGGATTAGCACGGATGTTAGCTCAGGGCTGTTCCTCCTCACAAAAAAATAAACAAATAAAAAATAAAGGAGGGGTCGGCCCCGTGGCTTGGTGGTTGGGTGCGCGCGCTCCGCTGCTGGCGGCCCGGGTTCGGATCCCGGGCGCGCACCGACGCACCGCTTCTCTGGCCATGCTGGGGCCGTGTTCCACATACAGCAACTGGAAGGATGTGCAACTATGACACACAACTATCTACTGGGGCTTTGGGGAGAAAAGGCGGGGGGGAAAGGGGAGGATTGGCAATAGATGTTAGCTCAGAGCCGGTCTTCCTCAGCACAAAGAGGAGGATTAGCACGGATGTTAGCTCAGGGCTGTTCCTCCTCACAAAAAAATAAATAAATAAAAAATAAAGGAGGGGTCGGCCCCGTGGCTTGGTGGTTGGGTGCACGCGCTCCGCTGCTGGCGGCCCGGGTTCGGATCCCGGGCGCGCACCGACGCACCGCTTCTCTGGCCATGCTGGGGCCGCGTTCCACATACAGCAACTGGAAGGATGTGCAACTATGACATACAACTGTCTGCTGGGGCTTTGGGGGAAAAATAAATAAAATTATTTAAAAAATAAATAAATAAAAAAAAAATAAAGGAGCTGAAGCAATTTAATGGAGAAAAAAAATCTTTTAAACAAATGATGCCAGAATACCTGAAAAACTATATGGGAAAAAAGTGAGATTCAACTCCTACCTCACACTATATACAAGAATTATTTCAAGATGGAACAGAGACCTAAATGAAAAACCAAGCTTTCAGAGAAAAATAAAAGGAGAATATCTTTGTGACTTAAGGGTGGGCAAAGGTTTCTTAGACAAGTCACAGAAAGCAAAACCACAGAAGACAAAAAAAATTAACACATTAGACTTCATTAAAATTAGAGACATCTGTTCATCAAAAGACATTATTATGAAAACTAAGATGCAAACAACAATCTGGGAGAAACTATTTGACAATGGACTGGTATCCAGGATATATCAAGAACTCATACAACTCAATAATTAAAAGACAGACAACTCAATTTTTAAAACAGGCAAAAGATTTGAAAAGATATTTCACAAAAGATAAGGTATACAAATGGCCAATAAGCACATGAAAAATTGCCCATCTTTTCATTAGTCATCAAAGAAATTCAAATTAAAACCACACTATAGGGGCCGGCCCCATGGCTTAGGGGTTAAGTGCGTGCACTCAGCTCCTGGCAGCCTGGGTCCAGATCCCGGGTGCGCACCGATACACCGCTTGTCCGGCCATACTGAGGCGGCGTCCCACATACAGCAACTAGAGGGATGTGCAACTATGACATACAACTATCTACTGGGGCTTTGGGGAGAAAAGGGAGAAAAAAAAAAAAAAGAAGGAGGATTGGCAATAGATGTTAGCTCAGGGCTGCTCTTCCTCAGCAAAAAGAGGAGGATTGGCATGGATGTTAGCTCAGGGCTGATGTTCCTCACAAAAAAAAACCCAAAAAAACACCACATTATGTATCAGTATACACAGCGAAAATGGCTGAAAATCAAAGACTGACAACATCAAATGTTGGCAAGGATACGGCACAAGACCTGTTATACACTGTTGGTGGGAATGTAAAGTGGTACTTCCATTTTGGAAAGCAGTTTGGCAATTTCCTGAAAAGTAAATGTATAAATATCATATGTTCCCATCATTATACTCCTAGGTATTTACTCAAGAGAAAAGAAAGCATGCATCCATACAAAGACTTGTACACAAATATTCACACCAGCTTTGTCTGTAATAACTAAAAATTGGAAATAAGCCAAATGTTTATAATTGTAGAATAATGAAATACCACTCCCACGAGGCCGGCCCAGTGGCGTAGTGGTTAAAGTTTGCGTGCTTTGCTTCGGCAGCCCAGGGTTCGCAGGTTTAGATCCTGGGCCCGGACCTATGCACCACTCATCAAGCCATGCTGTGGGGGCATCCCATATATAAAATAGAGGAAGACTGGCACAGATGTTAGCTCAGGGCCAATATTCCTCAGCAAAAAGAGGAAGATTGGCAAGGATGTTAGCTCATGGCCAATCTCCTGCACCAAAAAAAAAAAAAAAAAAAAAGAAAGAAATACTACTCCCTCAAGGAAAAGAAATTAACTAGTGATCATATAACATGGAGAAATTGTAAATTATGTGGAATGAAAGAAGTCAGACAAAAGTAACATACTATATATTCCATTTATATAAAATTCTAGAAAATGCAAACTAATCTATAGGGACAGAAGGCAGATCAGTGGTTAACAGGGGCGAGAGGGGCAAGATGGAGGGAAAACAAATGTGCATGAGGAAACTTTTGGGGCAACGAATATATTCGCTATCTTAATTGTGGTGATAGATTTCTGGGTATATATGTGTTAAAATGTATCAAATTGTACTCTATAAATTACGTGCAGTTTACTGTATATCAATTATACCTCAATTTAAAATATCAAATTTGTTAGCCCATGGCCAGTCTTTCTCAGCAAAAAGAGGAGGACTGGCATGGATGTTAGCTTAGGGTTGATCTTCCTCACAAAAAAATAAAAAATAAAAACTAAAAAATAAACTATCAAATAAAGAAAATAAGACCCAATGAAACACTTTAATGCTTATTTATGATTTATAGTTGTATATTTAAGTACTCTGTAATTTTACTACACATTAAATTTATTCTTTCAGGGCCGGCCCCGTGGCTTGGCGGTTAAGTGCGCGCACTGTGCTGCCGGCGGCCTGGGTTCGGATCCCGGGTGCGCACTGACGCACCGCTCCTCTGGCCATGCTGGGGCCGCGTCCCACATACAGCAAATAGAAGGATGTGCAGCTATGACAGACAACTATCTGCTGGGGCTTTGGGGGAAAAATAAATAAAAAATCTTTAAAAAAAAATAAATAAATAAATAAATAAATTTATTCTTTCATTCCTTAATGTCTAGTTATTTTAAGATTAGAATAACTATAATAGCAATGATTAATAATTTAATGGCCAGTAAAAAATGCTGAAATATTATTTTCTGAAAATGTTTCCACACATGCTTTCTATTAAAGATGTTACACTTAAGAACATTAATACATTAATGATACTCTCAGAGGTAAATATTAGTTAATTTCATAAGAGTTCAGCAAGTAAAATAATTTTCATACAAGATAATGTATATTTTATTTCCAATTAGGCAGTTTACAATGATTTTCAACCAATAATGGTCAAAGGAAAGAAATTTTTTTTAGTGAGGAAGATCAGCCCTGAGCTAACATCCATGCCAATCCTCCTCTTTTTGCTGAGGAAGACTGGCCCTGGGCTAACATCCATGCCCATCTTCCTCTACTTTATGTGGGATGCTACCACAGCATGTCCTGATAAGTCGTGTATTGGTGCACACCCGGGATCCGAACCTGGGCTGCCAGCAGAAGAGTGCACGCACTTAACCGCTACGCCATGGGGCCAGCCCCAAATGAAAATATTTCTAAACCCTGGATTTTGTCCAGGGTTTCCACCTTTCCATTCCAAGATTTTTTTTTTTTTCCATATTAGATTGTGTTTTTTAAAACTCAGATATGCTATTGAGGAAAAAGAAGAATTTCTTCCCCAAATTTTTCTGGGTTATTTTCATTCTAACTCCAAAATTGTACAAATCATTGTAAGAGTATCCTTTTAATGATAACATAAATTGTCATCAGTGTTTTTAATAAATGTGAATATACAAAATGATTTAAAGTAATTTATATATTACCTGGCCACATCCAGGGGCAGTGCATAGAAAGGGTTTGTCATCACTCATATTCCACAGGTCCTTGTATTGCCTATAACAAAACATTAAGAGATGGCTAAATGTTTTACAGTACAGATTTTTAAATAAAGAATAATTTAAAATGTAGTATTATTTGATTTTTACTAAGCTTATTACCTTTTCTATTTGAATGTGAAATAAAACACGTTTCCTGACATTTTAACCCTATCTTCCATCTTCTTATTATGAGTAGACAAAATATACATAACATGCAGATTTTACACTACAGAATAAAAGGGGTTAAGAACTCTGGTCTATCAGGCTCTTTCCTATTCAACGGTATAAGGGCAGAAAAAATGAAATAATTAGAAAATCACTACTTTGATCCCCAATGAAATAATGGATCTAGGTAACTAACATAAATGTCTGATAAAACCACTAGGAGAAAAGGTGATGGGAACTTGATAAGAGTTGCATCAGGCTGACAGCACCTGAACTCCCGGGTCAGTCTTAAATTAACATCACTGAAAGTGGGACAAAGAGACATTATGTGCCTCCTGATAAGATGCAACAAACAGAAAGCACATAAAGTATTCTTAGGGGGGAAAAAAGTCAAAGCTCAATCTAATCAAGCTTCTCTAGATCCAACTACAGGAAATACAGGAGATAGGAAAATATGTCACACACCAACACCAGAATGCAATCAGCCAAATTCTATAGGACAAAAGACCTGGTCTCTTCAACAAATAAGTGTCATGGGGAATAAAAGAGAGGAGGTAGGGGAACTGTTTTAGATCAAAAGAGGTTTAAAAAACATATTAACCAAACACAATATGGGGACCTTTTTGGATCCTGATTTGAACAAAATAACAACAAAAAGACATTTTTGAGTCAAGATTATTCTCCTACTTTTTGATTTAGGCTTTGAGTTCCCAATCATTCCTGCCATCAACTTGTAGGTTTTAATTTGTTTTGGCTTTCTTTCTAGAAATTATATACAACTGTATTTGACTCAACTAAAAATTCTGTAACATTATTCCTTTTCCAATATTAGTTTGTTAACCATTCAGAGCAACGTTTCCCAAAGCATTTTCAACAGGGATAACAATGGCTATTACAGAAAAAAGGTATGTGGCCAAACAAATTTAGAAACTGCCAGAGTACTTTTTATGTAGGACTTTTCAGAGCCTTTAACCTGTTCAAGTGAAATGACTGCAGAAGCAACCAGAAATATGGCATTTTTGCCACATCCATTTGTTATTTGAACCTTTTTTTCAAAGAACATCTCATCTCACAGAACATCAATGTTAATACTAGTAAGTATTATTTGGAACTCATTTTAGGGAAAATCAAAACCCTAAAATATGTTTATGTTTGTCATAGTCGAGTATATTTTGATGCTCTATTTGATAATTTAAAAACACAATATCAGCTAAACCACATACTAGATAAGTGTTTTCATATTTATGGAAAAAAACACTGAAATATTTATCTGGAAACAACCTATGAAAATTTTTATAATCAAAAATATGAAAAATGGCTAAAAATACCAAATATTGCATACATACCTGGCAGAATTCACATGTAACTTGAATTTCATAAGTTGACCAACTTATCACGTCCTCTTTTTCATGGCAAAGATACTGAAAAACAAAGTGGTTTCATACTGTTAAAAATGGTTTTGAAACATTTCTTGAAACACAGTAGAAAATAAAAACACTCAAATAATTACACTTTCAGTAACATTATTGTAATCCAAAAACCCTGTCATCATCAAGAATCTAATAGAGTACTGCTCCTGAAAAACAAATACCTATATAAATGCCTTAAACATAGGTATTAATATATCTATTAATTGTCCTCCATCACAAAGAAGGCAAAAGAGGAAGAAACATTTAATTCAGCCCATAGGCTATGGTTGAAGGGCAGCCACTAAAAGAGTAACTTATGAAGTCTAATGAGAAAGATGAGATTTAGTATTTCAAAATATCTATTCAGAAAGCTTTTAATGTTTTAAAATGTAGTCAATAGTGATCTGATTCTCTGCCTAATTCATTAAAATCTATTTGTCCCATAATGTAGTTGATCTATATAAGCAGCTCCCTCTTCCATAACTTTATAACTTAGTTATTTGCTATCAGCTTAAGGACAAGTACAACATACTGAAACTATCCAGGTCAGAGGCCCATTTTTATAACTCTGCTAATACTTCATCTTACACTCACTGAAACCCCATCTAGTGGTGAACGAAGTAACTATACGCTTATCCAAATAAGCCAATGGTGCACAGAGAAAAATTTTATTTTTCATAATTTTGCTTATAAATGTGGTGTCAAAAATGTCTCGCTCAGAAAAAATTGGATAATTGCTGTGGGGAAATGTGTAAACAACCACAGTTCTGAGTCCTGGAGTCAAGGGTGATCCAGTATAGGAGACAGGAAGAACAAAGTTTTTTCCTTGGCCCCAGGCAAAGAGGCCTTGCTTGTTATCTGGTAGGATTTCATTTTTCCATTCACATCTAACTTTACCATGCTGTCTGTGAGAAGAGGGAAAAGAACAATAGAATAATCCAAAGGAAACCTATAAAAGTTATGTTTCTGTCATCAGTAGAATGTGAGCTCAATGAGGGCGAGGATCTTATCTTGGGTTAACTACCTAAAACAGTGCCTAGCTCATAGTAGCATTTACTCATTAAATATTAAGGAATGAATAAATAACTGTATGATATGAACAAGTCAAGTAAGTTTAGTTCACTTGAACTCTAAATCAAAAAACTCTTCTAAAACTAGTAAGAAAATGCAGTTCATGTTGCTTAAAAAAATCAAAGCAATATTTTAACTCAGTTAAGTTCAAGAAACATTTAAACACCAAATATATGCCAAGACACAAAGATGAAAAAACAAGCAGTCCCTGTACTTGAGAAACTTTCAATCTAGCAGAAGAAAGAGGAATACAGATATATAATTTCAATTCTTTTGGTGAGAATAAGAGCTAAAATACTCTAAGAATATAGAGGTAGTGCAGAAACCAATCCAATAGTTCTAGAAATGCTTTCTGAGGGAGTTAACCCTTGGTACCCTTCTCTCTCATCTTTTCCACTCCCCCACCACTACAACTGTCCCCTTCCTCTACAAAAGGAGTTCCTTACCTATGCATCAGCCTATTTCCTAGCCAACCAACAAAAATTCCCATTCCTTATTACTGTTTTCTAATACCTAGCTGAGGTAGCTAGAATTATAACAGTTGAAGCACTCTGAGACATAAATGATGATAATCCCTCTGCAAGGCTTAAATGCTACCTCTTTGTTAATCTAACTGAATCTCAAGCCTCTAAATCCAGGTTTATCTCCCTTTTACAGCAAGATTGAAAATATGCTCACAGGGAAACCTGAAAAGGAGGCTTTGTTTAACTATAAATTGGGGAAGTCGATGACTGCAGACAGAGAACTGTTAATACACCACACCACTTTCCGGTGGAGAGATTTTCCAACCTATACTGGTAGGAAAATCACTCTCATGAAGAGTACATGGGAGGGTTCTAGACAAAATTTAAAAGAAGCCAGCTTCTTTGGTTTCTCTAATCTCTCTCAACTCTTCTTCTAATACTTCTTTATCTTCCTTGCCCTCATGATCTAGTGCCAGAGTCTCCCCTTTTCTTCTTTCATTCAACAAATAGCTGAGTGTCTACTTCATGCTTGGCACTATGCCAGATGCTAGTGACACAGTGGTGAATTAAGATAGATACCTGCCCTCAAGAAGCTTCTAGGAGAGTGAGGGAGCTTACACTAGTTAATCAAGCATCCAGCTCAGATCTCCTCTTTCCAGTTTTCTAAGATAATTCCACAAATAAACATGTATATTCTCCTCATATTTTCTATTTCATTGCTATAAGGCATTTTATTTTAGAACCCCAAACTTGGTTAAAGGTATACTTTGAATTTTGGTATACTTTGAATTTGGTTTGTTACAAGATAGCCAGAGCAACTTCTACTATTAGGTATCCCACATAAAT
The DNA here is from genome assembly GCF_057802395.1 of Ceratotherium simum simum. Taxonomy (NCBI): domain Eukaryota; kingdom Metazoa; phylum Chordata; class Mammalia; order Perissodactyla; family Rhinocerotidae; genus Ceratotherium; species Ceratotherium simum. Next base: position 54,307,708 of record NC_141908.1, read on the forward strand.
GATCAATCTTCCATAATTCTAAAAAACTCTTAAAGCTGAAGTGTGTGTTTTTTGTTTTCTGTTTTTTTTTTTGGTGAGGAAGATTGGCCCTGAGCTAACATCTGCGCCAATCTTCCTCTATTTTGTTTGTGGGACGCTGCCACAACATGGCTTGATGAACAGTGTGTAGGTCTGTGCCCAGGATCTGCACCCATGAACCCGGGCTGCTGAAGCGGAGTGTGCAAACTTCACCACCACACCACCAGGCCAGCTCCGAAGCTGAAGTTTTAACTGGGGTTCAAAAGGAGGTCATTGTTATTTGCTGATAATATGAACTCAATTACACCTACTGAACTAAGATGTTGTAAGGAACTCTAAATTTGCTCCCAGAAACATATAGAAGAGCAAAAACAATAACTGTCACGCAAAATAACACCATTCAGAGTTAACTACTGTTTAGCATTCCAGAGTACATTACTCCAGTCTTATCAATGTATAGAGATATAAAACTTTAAAAACTAAAAAACAGTATTACAACTTTCTTTAAAATGCAATTATCTAAATTCTGCCACATGATTAAATAGCAATATCATTAAGTATTAGATGTCATTTTTAGTGGCTATATAGTATTCCATCATACGGGTATGACACATTTACAACAATTCTCTATTAGTGAAGTTTTATTATCAATGAATACCCTTGATGACAAATCTTTGTGCAATATCTGTTATAATTTCCACAGGATTAATTTCTAGAAGTGAAACTGCTATGTCAAAGTGAAGGCATATTTTTAAGGCTTTTGATTTATATTGCTCAACTGCTCTCAAATATATAGTATTGAGTTCTCCTTTACCAGCAGTGTACAGAAAGACCTCATTTCTCAACACCCACACCAACAGTGAATATTATTTTTTAACATTTTTATCAGGTTAGTTTATTTTTATGAGATTAGTTTTTATCAGAAAAAATCTAATTTTAAAATTGCATATCTTGACACACTAATGAGGTTGAACTTTTTCATACATATAATGGTCATTTGTAGATTTCTGTAAAATGCTTCCTTTGCCCATTCTTAAAAAAATAAGATGTTAGTCCCAAATTGTCTCTCTTGAATATAGATCACGGGCTCTTTCTTATGACATGGATTTCTGATCATGTACCTCATTGTGTTCCTGATCTAATCCTAACTACTCAACCTGCAAATGAGGTCCCAAAGGGTGAAATGACTTATTCAAGGTAAAAAAATGCGACAACAACATTTTTACTGCTATACTGTGTCTACCAGCTGGTATGCCTCACTATACTATGTATATCAACTATCAGACACTGCCATTCTATGCCTACCAACTATATAGAAAATTTTATGTAAACTAACTTTTTAAAAAAATAGTAAAGACTCTTTTGGGACTTCTAAAGTTATTCGACAGACCCATTATCAAGTAAAATCACACATAATATGAAATGTCAATAAGAAAATAACAAAGAAGAACACTTAAAAAAAGACGAATAGAAGAAAATGGGAGAAATTAATTGGTAAATCATTTCTTTTAACTTAAAATTAATATAAAAGCCAAGCTTCCAGAAAAAACATATATAAGTGTGTTTTCATGGGAGGCAGCTTAGACAGGCTACTGGGGGGGCAGACCAGTGCAGAGTGTGAGAGCCTGGGCAGGTGTCTGCGGTGGGGAGAGGGGTTGGGCTGGAGGGGAGTCTTTGTTGGGTGAGGAAAGGTCTATGTGTGGACAGGAGATGTAGCCTGATGTGGGATGTCAATGTCCAAGCAAGGTGAAGAGGCATCCACATGAGGTAAAGGATAGAGATGGCACCAGTCCAGCACAGGATATCAGGGCCTAAGCAGGAGGACGTCTACTTGATGGGGAGGAGAGGGCCTGGCAGCCACAGGCAATTCATTATATAAACACACAGGGCTTGATCGAATAAGTAAATATATCAAGGATGTGGCAGGTGAAGGTAAATTCACACTATAGGTGAAGGTAATTACACAGAATGAACCTTGGTATTAGATGACATTTGGAGACACTGGTGTGAACTCATGACTTTCAATATAGACATAAAGATACAAAAATACAGATGATAATGTGTGTGTATATATATATATGCATATATGTTGACATATTTCCGTAGCTGTGCCCATTGAGGGCCTGGGAACACTGATACCCCAATAGCAATAAGCCCACTTAGCACCCAGATCGTGATTATCTAAATACCATTCTCCAACAAAAGGAACCTGGGTTCCTTCAAGAATTGTCTGATTCCAGGGCTGGGGCAGGGAAAGTACAGTTGGGCCTTGAATATCTTGTGTAAGAAAGTAAAGAAGGACTTATGGATTTGGCCAGAAAGTGACCAAATGTGAAACAATTTGAGAATCAAAATAAATAATGATAGTAATGGATCATATGGTGAATGAAATAGGATTCCATTAATTCATCCTGATACAAAAGAATAAACTGAAAGTTTGATAAAACATGATATTTACATCCTCTCAAAGTATCTCCCTATAAAATACATTTTAATTCCTAAAAGCAAAAGAGTAATTTATAGTACAAAAGCCCAGCAAACATCACCTTACTCACGTGATCAAATTAACAACACTAGAAATAAGGGAACTCAGTAGTACCATGTGCCCCTGATAGGGTGCGATGAGAAGAACATAGCGTCACTTCCATGACAGTCATCCAAAGATACACAACCTGAATCTAATCATGGAGAAATATGACACAACCCCAAATTGAGGTAAACTCTTCAAAATAACTGGCCTATACTCGTCAAAACTGTCCAAGTCAAGGAAAGACTGAGGAAGTGTTTCAGATCGAAAAGACCAATGAGAAACAACTAACTGCAAAGTGAAATTCTAGACTGAAATCTTTTGCTATAAAGGACATTATTGGAACTGGCAAAATTTACATGTGATCTGCAGATTAGATGGCAGCAATATAGCAATGTTAATTTCTTGATTTTCATGGTTGTATTGTGGTTTTGTAGAAGAATGTCTTATTGTAGAAAATAAAGTATTTGGGGGTACTGGGACATCATGCTGGCAACTTACTCTTAAAAGGTTCTGAACTAAAAAAATCAAAAATGAGAAGGAAAAACTTATAGAAGGAATTTAAGTTATATATAAATAATATGCACTATAATAACTCACTATATAACCATTATAGAGTTAGTATTATGTAGTTTTTAGCAATAGTTATGAGAAAAATACTACAAAATATATGGATTCTCTAACAATTCTCTGCTTATTTCTGGTTTATAACTTTCATCTTATGACATGTCAAAGACTAGAAAAACAACTATGTTCTGTACTTCAAGGTTAAGAGTAAACAGAATCCTACTATGGTAGAACAATGTCCATATCTAAATAGAGACTCAAGGGGTGATATTAGACAATTATTGTCCTATTAGATGATTCTCTTTTTTTTAATGAAGTGTGGGTTAAATCTGTTAAGCAAGACAGATGATCTTTTAGCCTGTAGTATGAATATTTCCTCACCATTTTGTATCTATCATTCAAATGATTCAGCTGATAAAAACATTTGCTTTCCTAACATCTCTATCAAAAACAAGATGGAAACCAATTCACTGCAGAGAAAATAGTGTAGGGAAATGAATCTTAAAAAATGGGAGAGAGCAAATCAATTTTTGGTGACTAAATTCAGAAATCTCTAGATTCTAAAGCATGAATTTGACTGATCTTCTAACTAGTTGGTTATAGAACTATAAATGTTGTAACGTCTTACCTTTAAAGCATGTACTCAAGTTTCAAAGATTTCTAAAATATGGATAATACTAAATGTTACATACAATGTACAGCATTCCCAAACATTTCTAATAAAAATAATTTATTACATGAAATTTATTTGGAAAGCATTTGGCTGCCTATTTTATACCTGACACCATATTAAAAATAAGAGATATGGTCCCTTCCCTCAAAATCAGATTAGTAAGAAAGACAAATAAGTGAAAATAATAATTCTAATTCAGTGATATATATGGTAATAAAGATATACACAGATACCACTGGAACATGGGGGAATAAGGAGTATAATGGAGCTGGTCATCTCTCCTCAGCACCCATACTCCCCTCTTACAAAGCCTAACTGCCAGTAAAGGGCAATCCTATATATCCATGACCCTGACATACCTGCCTCAGGTATGGGGAGACACCTGACCAAGTTAAGCCAATCAGATTACCTCTTCAGGAAATTTGTAAGAAGAAAAAAAATTAGCCAAACAGAGGCGGGCACCAGAGATTCAAAATCATACTCAAGGGCCGGCCCCGTGGCTTAGCGGTTAAGTGCTCACACTCTGCTGCTGGCGGCCCGGGTTTGGATCCCGGGCGCGCACCGATGCACTGCTTCTCCGGCCATGCTGAGGCCGTGTCCCACATACAGCAACTAGAAGGATGTGCAGCTATGACATACAACTATCTACTGGGGCTTTGGGGGAAAAATAAATAAATAAATAAAATTATAAAAAAAAAATCATACTCAAGACTGGTGGACATTTTCTGTCACGTTTATACTGATAAGAAATTAACGAAAGCCAGAATGGAGTCAGTAGAGAAAAACAAAGATGGCTTTCCATACAGCCAAGAAGAAGGAAAGTAGTTTCTGTGATACCTGACTATGCTTTCCGTGAATGGATCACATGAGCCTTCTGTAACTCGAGTATGAGCTTTTTTTTTTTAAACTTTATTTTATCTGATTAAGTTTCTATCCCCTAAGACAAGTACCTAGCCAACTCTGGAGAGAGGGTCTGGGAAGGCTACTGAAGGAATAATGCCTGAGCTTAGTCTTCTCAAAGGAAGAGGCATCAGCCAGTCAGGGATGATGTTCTGGGCAGAGGAGACAGCATGTAGAAGCACAATAAAGCATAGTACACTGAGGGATCTCTAAGAACATCTGGCGGATGAACTGTGGGATACAAGGTTGAAGGGAAGAGAGGTGAGGCCAGAGAGGGAAGCAAATCTTGAGGGGCCTTTAAAACCCTGGCAAGGAATTTGGATTCCATCCTCCCCCTCATCCCATTCCCACCCTGAGGTTACAAACTATGGCCCTGCACCAAAATGTTGAGCTAAGCAAGTTTTTCACATTTTTAAATGGCGGGGGGGGGGGGGGGGGAGAAGAAGAAGTAACAGAGACCATATGTGGCCCCCATAAAGCCTAAAATATTTACTATCTGGCGCTTTAATTTAAAGAAAAAGTTTACCTAATCCCGCTGTAAAAAATGGAAAGATTTTAAGTAGGTGAACTAGATAACCAAAGGAGCATTTTTGCAAGATCACTAACAGAAGTGTGGAAGATGGATTAGAGAGGACAACACTATGCACAAGAAAACCAGTAGAAGCTAACACTATGCACAAGAAAACCAGTAGAAGCTACTGCTAAACTCAGGAAAAGAGAATGATGGTTTACACTCAAGCAATGCCAGTCAAAACGAGAGGAAAGGACCAGTTATGAAAATAATGCTCCTAGGATAAGGCCTCTAATCCATAACACTGTCTCCAGACCATTCCAGACACTGACCCCTGCCTCCCACCCCAGTCTTGTGCTACCCCTTGATCTCCTGGCTCTACTTACGCAGGCTTTTAATCAACTCCCTCTCTCAGACCAGAATGCTCTCACTTAGTTAACACCTCTCACCTCTGATCTCCCTGCATCCACTATCCTCCTACCCTGAAATTCAGATCTCTTATTTAGTCATTCAGTCAATAAATATTTATTGAGCACATGCAAGAGGGTAGGAATTGTGCTTGACTCCAAGGTCCAGTGATACAGACACAGTCCCTGCCTTTACGGAATTTACATTTTACGGAAAATACTTCTAACCAAATCAGTGGACTTGAACATTTAAGTTCACCAAGTAGCTCAAAATTATTCAATGTACATATCACTGTGCAAAAAAAATTACAAGTGTTCCCACTCTTTCCTCCTTAAGCCTAGTTAAAAATGTTTACTTTTTCAAACAGATATGACATTTATTTTCCAAAATGTCATTATTACAGTAACTGTACATTTACACACACTTTCCCTTTTTTTTTTTCCATGAGGAATTTAAGGATTTTTCGGTTATTTCAAATTTACAGCAGATGATGTTTCAGAAACAAAGAACATCTTGCATACGAACACATGAAATATACATATATACTATTACATACATACAATACATAACATATATACTCATATATACATACATATATTCATTGATTGTATCTTTATTTTTTTAAATTTTTTGTTTATTGCAGTAACATTGGTTTATAACATTGTATAAATTTAAACTGTACATCCTTATACTTCTATTTCTGCATAGATTACATCATGTTCACCACCCAAATACTAATTACAATCCATCACCCCACACATGTGCCGAATTATCCCTTTCGCCCTCCTCCCTCCCCACTTCCCCTCTGGTAACCACCAATCCAATCTCTGTCTCTATGTGTTTGATTATTGTTGTTGTTATATACTACTTAATGAAGGAAATCATACGGTATTTGACCTCCCTCTGACTTATTTCACTTTGCATAATACCCTCAATGTCCATCCAGGTTGTCACAAATGGCTGGATTTCATCATTTCTTATGGCTGAGTAGTATTTCATTGTGTATATATACCACATCTTCTTTATCCATTCGTCCCTTGATGGGCACTTAGGTTGCTTCCAAGTCTTGGCTATTGTGAATAACGCTGCAATGAACACAGGGGTGCATGTACCTTTATGCATTGGTGTTTTCAAGTTCTTTGGATAAATACCCAGCAGTGGAATAGCAGGATCATATGGTAGTTCTATCCTTGTTTTTTTTGAGGAATCTCCATACTGTTTTCCATAGTGGCTGCACCAGTTTGCACTCCCACCAGCAGTGTATGAGTTCCCTTCTCTCCACATCCTCTCCAACACATATTGTTTCCTGTCTTGTTAATTATAGCCATTCTGACGGGCATGAGGTGATATCTCATTGTAGTTTTGATTTGCATTTCCCTGATAGTTAATGATTTTGAACATCTTTTCATGTGCCTGTTGGCCATCTGTATATCTTCTTTGGAGAAATGTCTGTTCAGGTCTTTTGCCCATTTTTTAATTGGGTTGTTAGTTTTTTTGTTGTTGAGATGCATCAGTTCTTTGTATATTTTGGAGATTAAGCCCTTATCAGATGTATGGTTTGCAAATATCTTCTCCCAATTGTTAGGTTGTCTTTTCGTTTTGTTGATGGTTTCCTTTGCTGTGCAGAAGCTTTTTAGTTTGATGTAGTCCCGTTTGTTTATTTTTTCTATTGTTTCTCTTGCCTGGTCAGACATGGTGCTTGAAAATATGTTGCTAAGACAGATGTCAAAGAGTGTACTGCCTATGTTTTCTTCTAGAAGTTTCATAGTTTCAGGTCTTACATTCAAGTCTTTAATCCATTTGGAGTTAATTTTTGTGTATGGTGTAAGGTAAGGGTCTACGTTCATTTTTTTGCATGTGGTTGTCCAGTTTTCCCAACACCATTTGTTGAAGAGACGTTCTTTTCTCCATTTTATGTTCTTCGCTCCTTTGTCAAAGATTAGCTGTCCATAGATGTGTGGGTTTATTTCTGGGCTTTTGATTCTATTCCATTGATCTGTGTGTCTGTTTTTGTGCCAGTACCATGCTGTTTTGGTTACTATAGCTTTGTAGTATATTTTGAAATCAGGGAGTGTGATACCTCCAGCTTTGTTCTTTTTTCTCAGGATTCCTTTACTTATTCGGGATCTTTTGTTGTTCCAAATAAATTTTAGGATTCTTTCTTCTATTTCTGTGAAAAATGTTGTTGGAACTTTGATAGGGATTGCATTGAATCTATAGATGGCTTTAGGAAATATGGACATCTTAATTATGTTAATTCTTCCAATCCAAGAGCATGGAATATCTTTCCATTTCTTTGTGTCTTCTTCAATTTCTTTCAGCAATGTTTTATAGTTTTCCCTGTACAGCTCTTTCACTTCTTTGGTTAAGTTTATTCCTAGGTATTTTATTCTTTTTGTTGCAATTGTAAATGGGATGGTATTCTTAATTTCTCTTTCTGCTACTTCACCGTTAGTGTATAGAAATGCAACTGATTTTTGTATGTTGATTTTGTATCCTGCAACTTTACCATATTCGTTTATTACTTCTAAAAGTTTTCTGGTGGATTCTTTAGGGTTTTCCATATATAAAATCATGTCATCTGCAAATAGTGACAGTTTCACTTCTTCCTTTCCAATTTGGAACCCTTTTATTTCTTTCTCTTGCCTGACTGCTCTGGCTAGGACTTCCAGTACTATGTTACATAGGAGTGGTGACAGTGGGCATCCTTGTCTGGTTCCTGTTCTTAGAGGGATAGGTTTCAGTTTTTCACCATTGAGGATGATATTAGCTGTGGGTTTTTCATATATGGTCTTTATTATGTTGAGGTACTTTCCTTCTATACCCATTTTATTCAGAGTTTTTATCATAAATGGATGCTGTACCTTGTCAAATGCTTTCTCTGCATCTATTGAGATGATCATGTGATTCTTATTCTTCATTTTATTAATGTGGTGTATCACGTTGATTGATTTGCGAATGTTAAACCATCCCTGCATGCCTGGAATAAATCCCACTTGATCATGGTGTGTAATCTTTTTAACGTAGTGTTGTATGTGATTTGGTAGTATTTTGTTGAGGATTTTTGCATCGATGTTCATCAGTGATATTGACCTGTAATTTTCTTTTTTTGTGTTGTCCTTGTCTGGTTTTGGTATCAGGGTAATGTCAGCTTCGTAGAATGAGTTAGGGAGCTTCCCCCCCTCCTCAATTTTTTAGAAGAGTTTGAGAAGGATAGGTATTAAGTCTTCTTTGAATGTTTGGTAGAATTCACCAGGGAAGCCGTCTGGTCCTGGACTTTTATTTTTGGGGAGGTTTTTGATTACTGTTTCGATCTCCTTACTGGTGATTGGTCTATTCAAATTCTCTACTTCTTCTTGATCCAGTTTTGGAAGGTTGTATGATTCTAAGAATTTATCCATTTCTTCCAGATTGTCGAATTGGTTGGCATATAGCTTTTCATAGTATTCTCTTATGATTTTTTGTATTTCTGAGGTGTCTGTTGTAATTTCTCCTCTTTCATTTCTGATTTTACTTATTTGTGCCTTCTCTCTTTTTTTCTTGGTGAGTCTAGCTAAAGGTTTGTCAATTTTGTTGATCTTTTCAGAGAACCAGCTCTTGGTTTTATTAATTTTTTCTATTGTTTTTTTGGTCTCTATTTCTCTTATTTCTCCTCTGTTTTTTACTATTTCTCTTCTTCTACTGATTTTGGGTTTTGTTTATTCTTCTTTTTCCAGTTCCTTTAGGTGCATTGTTAGATTGTTTGAGATTTTTCTTGTTTGTTGAGATAGGCCTGTATTGCTATAAACTTCCCTCTCAGAACTGCTTTTGCTGTATCCCATAAATTCTGCCATGTCATATTTTCATTTTCATTTGTCTCCAGGTATTTTCTGATTTCCTCTTTGATTTCTTCGTTGACCCAGTCGTTGTTCAGTAGCATTTTGTTTAATCTCCACGTATTTGTGGCTTTTTTGATTTTCTTCCTATAGTTGATTTCTAGTTTCATACCGTTGTGGTCAGAAAAGATGCTTGGTATTATTTCAATCTTCTTAAATTTATGGAGACTTGTTTTGTGGCCTAATATGTGATCAATCCTGGAGAATGTTCCATGTGCATTTGAAAAGAACGTGTATTCTTTGGTTTTTGGATGGAATGCTCTGTATATATCTACTAGGTCCGTCTGTTCTAGTGTGTCGTTTAAGGCCAATGTTTCCTTATTGATCTTCTGTTTGGATGATCTATCCGTTGGTGTAAGTGGAGTGTTAAAATCCCCTACGATTATTGTGTTACTGTCTATTTCTGTTATTATGTCTGTTAATAATTGCTTTATATATTTAGGTGCACCTACATTGGGTGTGTAGATATTTACAAGTGTTATATCCTCTTGTTGGATTGTTCCCTTGTTCATTATGTAATGCCCTTCTTTGTCTCTTTTCACAGTTTTTGTTTTAAAGTCTATTTCGTCTGATATGAGTACTGCTACCCCAGCTTTCTTTCATTGCCATTTGCGTGCAGCATCTTTTTCCATCCCTTCACTTTCAGTTTGTGAGTGTCTTTAGGTCTGAAGCGTGTCTCTTGTATGCAGCATATATATGGGTCTTGTTTTTTTATCCAATCAGCCACTCTATGCCTTTTAATTGGAGCATTTAGTCCACTGATGTTTAAAGTAGCTATTGATAAGTATGTACTTACTGCCATTTTTTAACTTTTTTTTTTCCTCAGTATTTTAGTAGTCCTTCTCTGTTCCTTTCTTCTTCTACACAGAATTGATGGTCTCTTTAGTTTGACCTCTGTCTGAAAGCTCTACTCTTTAACTCCCCTCCTCCCTCCTTTTATGTTTTTGATATCATATCTAACCTCTTTTTTGTGCATTTGTATCCATTATCCTCTTATGGAAATAGATAATTTTTCCTATTTGTGGTCTTCTCTTTTCCCCTTAAATCAGTCCCTTTGACATTTCTTGTAGCACTGGTTTCTTGGTGACAAACTCCTTTAATTTTTGTTTGTCTGGGAAATTTTTGATCTCTCCTTCCATTTTGAATGATAACCTTGCTGGGTAGAGTATTCTTGGCTGTAAGTTTTTTCCTTTTAGCACTTTAAATATATCGTGCCACTCTCTTCTAGCCTGTAAGGTTTCTGCTGAGAAGTCAGCTGATAGGCTTATGGGGTTTCCTTTGTATGTAACTTGACTTTCTCTTGCGGCTTTTAGGATTCTCTCTTTATCTTTAATTCTGGACATTTTGATTATGATGTGTCTTGCTGTGGGCCTCTTTGGGTTTATCTTGTTTGGGGCTCTCTGTGCTTCCTGTACCTGGATGTCTGTTTCCTTCCTTAGGTTCGGGAAGTTTTCATCTATTATTTCTTGAAACAGATTCTCTGCCTCTTTGTCTCGCTCTTCTCCTTCCAGGACACCTATAACACGGATGTTAGTGCGCCTGTTGTTGTCCCAGAGGTCCCTTAGACTGTCCTCACTCTTTTTAATTCTTTTCTCTTTTACCTGTTTAGCTTTGGTAATTTCTTCTAGTCTTTTGTCCAGCTCACAGATCCGTTCTTCTGTATCCTCTACTCTGCTTTTGAGTCCCTCTAGTGAATTTTTCATTTCCAGTATTGTATTCTTCATTTCTGATTGGTTCTTTCTTATATCTTCCATTTCTTTGTTGACATTCTCACTGAGTTCATCTGTTCTTCTCCCAAAATCAGTGAGCATCCTTAACACTCTTTGTTTGAACTCTCTGTCAGGTAGGTTGCTCATTTCTGTTTCACTTAGTTCCTTTTCTGGGGTTTTGTCCTGTTCCCTTACTTGGAATGTATTCCTTTGCCTCCTCATTTTGCCTCTTTCCCTGTGCTTGTGTCTACGTATTAGGTAGGTCAGCTACGTCTTCTGCTCTTGGATAGGTGACCTTATGTAAGTGATGCCTTAGGAGGCCTGCAGTGTGCTTCCCTCAGTTCTCAATGTTCCAGAGATGACCCCTATGTGGGCTACGTGTCTCCTTCTGTTGTGGCCTGTTTGCTCTCCCTGTAGGCGCCCAGGGAGGCCGAGTTATGCTCCTGGCCAGCTGTTGTCATGCTCAGCTGCTTGTAGTTGTTGTGGACCCCTCAGTCTTTTTATCAGATGTGGGGAGCCCCAGCACAGTTGGCTGCAAGTTCTAATACCACATTTGTGTTGCAGTATTTAAGTGAGTAGGCCCCCAGCGTGGCAGGTTGTTAGGCTGAGGGCCTTACAATTGCTGTAAGCCTCTAGCCTATTAGGTCTCTTGTCAGCTCTCTGGGGATTGCAGCTGGGTGGGGTTGGCCTCAGGCACAGGAGCACCCAATCATTTCAGGTTTTGGAAGGTGGGGCAAACCTCCTATGTGGGTCTTTGAGAAGCACAAGTCTTCTGCAGCTGACAAACCCTGCCGCCCACAGGTCCACACACACAGTCAACTCAGTCCTGCCCCGTGTGAGCGCCCCGACCTCCCCAAGCGGACCCAGTCTCTCCACGGTGGGAGCCCCACACACTCCGTCACCGCCCCACACTCTCCACCCACTCCTTGTGCACACCCTGCCCCGCTCAAGTCGGCTCAGTTGCCAGGCTGCAGAGAATCCAGTCACCTATCTATGCAGGCCCACAAGTTGCCTGAGGGCTTACTGTTGGGTGGGGCCAGTCTCTAGAGTGGGCTGCCTGCCTGGCTGAGCTGGATTAAAAGGGTGCTCTAGCGGGAGGGGCAGACCTTGGGTTAGCAGGCCTCAGGGGGAACTCCAATGGCGTCTGTGTCAGCATGGCCACACCAGGCCACAACAATGGCCGCCGCCAATGTCTCAGTCCCTGGAGAGGTCTCACCTCTCACCGAGATGCACTTAGGGCCTATTAGGTGAGTCTCTTTTCACCAAAGCACCATGCACCTTTCTTTCTGGTGATTTTAGGTTGCTTTCTGAAACGGATGAGTTTGCACGTGGGCCCTTTAAGAGCCGGTTTTAATGTCTTTGTGAACCAGCTTTTCTGAGGGTACTCCCCAAGGTTTTAGTAGCAGCAAAGTCAGATATTTGCCACTCGTCTCGATTGTGCTGGGTCCACAAAACGTCCACAGCGGGGGCGCTCCCCGGCTCAGGGCCCCACTCCTCCAGGGAGGGCTGCATTCCTTTGGGCAGCTCCCGGGCGGCTGTGAGGCGCTGCGGCTTGTGAAGGCGGCATTTTTCCTCTCCAGAAGGGAGTTTCTGCCTCTTCTACCTCAATTAGGATTGTCCGTTGTTGCAGGAGTTCCTCTTATCCAGTTTTCAGTTCTGACTCAGGGGTAATTTTTCCACGAGTAGTTGTACATTGGCTGTGTCCGTGGGAGAAGGTGAGTTCAGAGTCTGCCTAAGCCGCCATCTTGACTTCCTCCCTATTCATTCTACACACAGTTTCTCTTGATCTGAACCTCCAGATTCAGGCACAACAGCGTAGGCCAATTTGCTTGTGTATCTTGATATATCTGACAAAGTCTATCACTAGACTACCATGTTTTGACAGATTCTGTATGCCAGATCACATTTATTAAATCAATATTTTCCTTCCATTTTTGGAAGCTATATCCCCAAACTGTAAATGGCCTGAGACCAGAAACCATTGTACTTTGTATCTTTAACATCAGTACACTGTGGCTGGCACATAATAGATGTTCAATGAAGGTACATTTGAAGTGCTACATAACTTCTATTAATGTTTCTGAACAGCATGAAATAATCACGGTACTAAATTTACCTGATATAATTCAATCCAAAAGCAAATAAATTTGACATTTTAGTTAGCTTGTATAGCCTTAGAGTGGGTAATACTTTTTGTCCAAAATATTTCTGAAATATAGAAAATACCTCATGGATTAACCCCTGTTACTATCCTTATAAAACCCTAGGAGAATTGGGACTTTCATATTGGGACTCTTTGCTACAGAGGGTTCCCTAATCAGGTAAGTTTAGGAGCCTCTGGGTTAAGCGAAATTTAACTCTTTAACATGAGTCTTCAGTGCTTTTATACGTTGATATGCACTCTAGCTCCAAAAGGACATTTCCAAATTTGTTGAACTCAGAATTTTTTTTTTTACTAAACACTATCAATAGCATAGGACACTAGCATTCTGAGGACTACTGTCTGGCAACATCTGTTGAATTCAGTCATATTTGAAAGACAACCACAAAATAAAAAGACCACTTTTGCATTAAAAACTTAAAATCTCTTACCTTCTCAGCTGGTGGGCCATGAGCTTTATTCACTCTGCTGCCAGGAATCCCTCAGCTCTAATCAAGTAAGCAGTCCTTCTCAAGTTGCCATCTAAGCGTCCCTAGAGCAAAGGAGAGGCAGAAAAGAGCGAACTCATTACTGTGTGAGATCTAAAGAAACAGCCTCAAGCAGTTCATCTCCACTACAAATTTTTAAATGTTTTATTTTATATTTAAAAATGCATGTGAATTTTGCCTTCCATTCTATTATATTTTAATATAAAAATTAAGGTTCTCTCCAAAATCTTCAATGCTCCAGGAAGCTGTTTATCCTGTGGCCTCTCATAACTTCTGGCACACTGCCACTTCTCAGAGATATAACAGTTTCAAGGATGGATGTACAGCAATGGAATCTCAGTGAAAGGAGAAAAACGAAGCTTTTAACCATAATAGAAGGGATAGGGAGTCACAGACGACAGACGAAATGGCAGTGCTGAATCTGAGCATCAAAATTCTCAGAGTAGAGATTAATAGTTTTTATTTTGTCAGTGCTGCACCATAACATCCATGGGACCCAGTTTACGTACTTCTTATTTGGAAACAGCTTGACTTTTTTATACCTGTATCAGTTACGATTAGGATCAGCTGTGAGGGACAGAAAACTCAAAATAACAATGGCTCAAATGATTCTTAGGTTTATTTCTCTCACATAAACACAGGCAATCCAGAACCATGATGATTAGGAACCATGATAATTTTGTTGTTTGGCCATCCTCAACATGTGGCATCCCCTTCATGGTTTAAAATAACTGCTCAAGGTCTAGTTATCACATCTGCTGATCAGACAGCAGGAAAAGAATGCGGAGACGAGCAATAGCCTCCCTTTAAGGAAACTTTTCAGAAATCTCACAGGAAACTTCTTTTTCTGGCCTATTCCATAGGCCAGAACTTGAGTTACATGGCCACAGCTAAGGGCAGCTGGGAAATATATTCTTTATTTTGCCAAATGCTCAGCTAAAAACTGGAGCATCTATAATAACGAAAAACGAATATTGGTGGACAATTAGTTGTCTTTGTCATCACACTCATCACATTCTAAAATGTAAGATGGTTGGATACCTTGTAGAGATGCCTTAACAGTCTACTGACATGAGCTTTCAAAAGCAGAAAGTCCTGCCAGTGGCCAAGGAGCAAGACTAACGTTCATAAGAACTTCTCTAAACATGCAAGGCCAATCTGTAGCTAACAGAGGAAGAAGGGAAAATTCTGAAGACCAGAGTAACAACGCAATAGTAAAGAAACAACCTCAATAGTTGTAGTTTGGCAGGAACTGACAAAGCAGTCACAAAACTTGGAAATGATTACACGAGACCATTATGTAAGTAACAGAGTGCCCATGGTACGCTTGGGTAAGACCCTGGCACAGAGCCAAGTTAGAAAAAGGCCGTGAGGCCGGCTCTGTGGCTTAGCGGTTGGGTGCGCGCGCTCTGATGCTGGCGGCCCGGGTTCGGATCCCGGGCGTGCCCCGGGGCACCGCTTCTCCGTCCAGCGCGAGGCCGGGTCCCACGTACAGCAGCTAGAAGGATGTGAACCTGTGACATGCAACTATCTGCTGGGGCTTTGGGGGGAAAAAATTGAATAAATAAAAATCTAAAAAAAAAAAAAAAAAAAAAAAAAAAAAAAAAAGAAAAAGGCCGTGATCCCAGGACCAAGACATTAAAGAGAAAGTAGACTTTCCTCTACCATTATGTGAGGGCTGAGCTCCCATTATTAGGCCATCTATAAACTTGGGAGATTTCCCTATTGCACAGACTGTTAGAAATAAGGGTTGCACTTTACATTGAATAAGGTTGGCTAAAAAAACCTTAATATGTTTAAAACTTTCATGCGAATACCAGAAGCTAGAAAGACTCGTTTCAAAGCAGGCAACAAAATTCTGTTCTATATATAGACTGTTCTTTGAAGGGAAAGGGATCCAAACAGGTTATTTAGCTCTACAAATGTAAAATGGGGCCTGTAAATGGAGCGGCAATTCAAAGGACAAACGGCTCTGTGGGATAATGTAAAGGTTCACGTCTTCAAGGCAGAGGCAAACTTCTGCAAACTGTTTCTTTCAAGGAAATGTTTAAGCATGACTTCAGATGTTCTTATGGAGTGTCTGTGTTCTTATTTCAGTAGTCGCTCACAAAAGACCAGGAACTAACATCCTAGAAAACAGCAAGATGGACTTCCGGTCTTCACTTCAAGGGAAAGACAACAAAATTAAGCTAGCCAGCTGCACCTAGCCTATACAACTTATGTTTTACACATGCAATGTGAAAATAACCATCCAGAGTTTGAAAGACATTAAAAATAATGTTTTCATTTTTTTGTAACTTGAAAGGCACAGATGTAAGGAACCTCTCCTTTGCCACTGCTACCCTACCCTAGCCACTGTATATGTATTTCTTATATTTGGATACAATTAACCTGTGGGTAAGGGGCTGGATCTCTGCTGAAGGGAGCAAACACTGCTAATGGCAAGTATTCTGCACAGAAGCAGATACTGTGCCAGGAAACAGAGCCCAAAAAGTAGACATTAGTGTGAGAAAGGAATTAATTCTCCCTTGGACATGGACTCAGACGAGTCTAACATACTCAAGGGCAGTCCTGGGTAGTAGAGAAAAGTTGGCTTCTGGCCTTGTGGGAGGACAGGAGCTAGGCAGGCACTCTTTCAAGGCAGCAGTGTTCAAACACGTGTATGTATTACTAAATGTACTAAGACTTTCCAAGGGACATCTGAGCTTAGAGATAAGTTTTAAGAAAATCAATTTCCAAATCTTTAACTTCCTATGACTGCTTGCCTAAAAACGATCTGCCTACTTTGCCTAAGTCCCCATTCTTCCACATTTCAAAAGAAACCCATACCTCTCACCCATACCAAATCTTATTACAAGGCATTGCCCCAGTTTGTAAAAACCTCCATGGAACAAAACAAGGGGATAATTTAAAATAAGAGTCTTAAAGCCTCCACTAATCGAGGCACCATTAAACCCCAGGCTGTGTCTTTCCCTGTGTTATAAATATTTCTGTTAAAGCAAAGCATGGCTTTAAGAATGGTGTTTTGCCCTGTGTTTAGGAATGTTCTGAATTGAGATATATTACAGTGTGATGACAGGAACAACAAAAACTTTCATTTAGTGACTGCCTCTTCCATTCTCAAAATATTGTCCAAAAATGCATTGTCCTGAGAGCTCCATGAGAACCAAGAAGAAATCATTAAGAAACTTTGAAAAGTTCAATTTATATTTGTTGTAGAGAAGTATGGTAAGGTGATCAATAAAATACTGTAAAACATTAAAATACACTGGATTCAAGCAAAATTATGTTGGAGAAACGGAAATTGGAGTTCAACAAAAAAAAGAAACAATGAAAATTTCCAACCGTTAAAGATAAATTAATTTAAAGTTTGTTTTTTAAAACCAATGACGGTATCAAATCACTATGGAAATTGGGTACTTATAAAAGAATGGTGTCAGGGCCAGCCCCGCAGCCTGGTGGTTAAGTTTGGTGCGCTTGGTGGCAGCCTGGGTTTGGTTCTTGGGTGTGGACCTACACCACTCGTCAGTGGCCATTCTGTGGCAGTGACCCACATACAAAATAGATGAAGACTGGCACAGATGTTAGCTCAGGGCAAATTCTCCTCAAGCAAAAAAGAGAGGAAGACTGGCAACAGATGTTAGCTCAGGGCCAATCTTCCTCAGCAAACAAACAAAAAAAGATTGGCATCAATGTCTAGAAAAGCCAGAAATTACCCCTTTTTCAAGTATTTAAACTTGTGATGAAAAATTTTAGGAATCAACTTGGAAATGTGCAAGGGTACATAGTTTATCAAATTTCTTTTCAGGAGTATATGTGAGCGTAGTAGGCAGAATGGCCCCCCAAAGACGTCCACACTGTAATCCCTGGAACCTGTGAATAGGTTGTTAACATGGCAAAATGGACTTTGCAGATATAAAAAGATTACAGATCCTAAAATAGGAAGATTATCCTGGGTTATGCAGGTGGCCCAATCTAATTACATGAGCAGAGAACTTTCTCCACCTGGAGTTCAGAGATTCAGCAAAAGTCACAGAGATTAGAAGCACGAGAGAGACTTGACCCGCCATTACTGGAGGGGGCAGCATTGAAAGCACTTCAGCTTCTAGGAGCAAGTATCAGCCCCAACTGAGAGTCAGCAAAGAAAGAGGGACCTCAGTCCTACAACTGCATTCAGCCAACAATCTGAATGAACTTGGAAGTGGTTCTTCCCGAGAGACTCCAAAAAAGGAAGGCAGCTCTGCCAACATATCGATTTTGGCTTTGAAAGACCCTAAGCAGAGGACACAGCTGAGCCCACCTGGACTTGTGACCTGCAAAAAACTGTGAGTTAAGTTTGTGTTGTTTTAAGAAGCAAAGTATGCAGTAATTTGTGATGCAGAAATAGAAAATTAGAGTAAGCAAAAATGTTAAGGTACCCTGGAGGACAGGCTTGTGTCCCAAGGCTTCAAGGGCAGCAGTATCTTACAGATACAGAGTTTTCTCTGTGCTATAATTTCCTTCTTAGATCTTGGTCAAGAACCACAAAATGCAAGCAATGATCCTAGAGCTCACTTTGGGAACAGCAATATGGTCACAGTAACACTTAAACCTATGAGCTAGTAGAACTTCATTCTCCTTTCAAAGTTAAAGTATCTTTGAGTTTCTATATCAGAAAAATTTAAAATGGTATGATTTCACTACTATCCTCTCCAGTAAGAACTAATATACTAGTTTTAGGGTTATCAAAAAGAATAAATGGGCCGGCCCTGTGGCTTGGTGGTTAAGTGCGCGCGCTGCGATGCTGGTGGCCCGGGTTTGGATCCCGGGTGCGCATTGAGGCACCACTTCTCCGTTCATCCTGGGGCCGAGTCCCACATACAGCAACTAGAAGGATGTGCAGCTACGACACACAACTATCCACTGGGGCTTTGGGGAAAAAATAAAATAAATAAAAAAAAATCTTTAAAAAAAAAATTAAAAAAAAAAAAAAAAAGAATAAATGAATAATATATGTAATATACGTAACAGTGAATGGCACTCAAACAGTATCTATTACATTTATTAGAAGTTTTATTGTATTTTACTTTGAGTTTAAATGTACATTTTCCTAATGCTTAATTAATCCTAATCTTACTAATTTCTTTATTTTTAAAGCTGGAAACTGAGAACTACATATTTAGTTTAACTTTTAGACAGAAGATTTTTACATCAATCTTTAACCCATGAATTTGATGTTATCCCATAAGATTATTTGGTACATAACGTTTAGTTCATTAATGTAAAGAAATCAAACCACTCAGAAGTGAGAAAAATATAAACCCGGCTTTAATGAGGAAAGCAACAGTTTTTTTGTGTGTGTGAGGAGATCAGCCCTGTGCTAACATCTGCCTATCCTCCTCTTTTTTTTTTTTTTTTGCTGAGGAAGATGGGCCTCTGCCACAGCATGGCTTGCCAAGCAGTGCATCGGTGCACACCTGGGATCCGAACCGGCAAACCCCGGGTCGCCACAGGGGAGCTTGTGCACTTAACCACTTGCGCCACCGGGCCGACACCTAGGAAAGCAGCAGTTTTTAACTTTTTACCACTCACAGCAGACATGACAGATGTCCTTCCTTCACACATATCTCAACTCCCAAGAGTACACAAAAGTTTTGATGAAACTGCTCAAAGCTGATGGGACACATAAAGAGCATCACAGACTTTTCTCAATATTGTATTCAGGAAAACACATGAACAGTGATATCAGCCTAATATTTCAAAATATTCTCTAATAAAAATATCAGTAGTCCACTTTTTAAGTTAAACTTCATTTTTTAAGTGAGTCTTGATTATTCCCAGACCTCTAGTCTCTAGGTGATGTAAGGTAAGGAAGTTCTTGTTTTATAGTTTAAAATTACAACAGAATAACATTAGAAATATATAAATACAAAGAACTTACAGATTATAGTTATGAATATGAACAGTGCTAATGCAAGTTTTTACTAATAACATCATTTTAGATTTGGTAATTGTACCTGTTATATGAAATAATGTCCATAGCATTATGTTTGCTCAAGGTAGATGTATAAAATGTACTTATCATTGCTTTTTTTTTTTAACTAAAAACTTATCTTTTGCAAAAGTAAAAAGAAAACAGAAATACAAATTCACAGCTCACCAAGAATTACGATGATTCATAATCATTACCACCATTAGGAGTACATCAATAATAATTTCTCATTATAAAGAGGGCACAAATAAGACAGGGTGTAGATTATACCCTGTATATATATAATGGGAATTATACACGGTATAATTCCCATTACAACACTCGTAAGCTCACCTCTCTCTCTCTATCTCGAAGTATGTCAAAATTCTAGTAAGTGAAAGAGTGATTACTACAGGAATAACCCTCAATCCAACATCCATATTTCAACAATCATTAAAACCTTCCTTACAAATGATACAAGACACCAGTGACTCTCAACACTGTGGTTGAGAACTGATGGTGGTTATATTAGTTGAAGAATTAGTAAAAAATGCAAAAGAACAAACGTTAGAAATGTGGTCTTTTTGGGCCGGCCCCGTGGCTTAGCAGTTAAGTGCGCGCGCTCTGCTGCTGGCAGCCCGTGTTCGGATCCCGGGCGCGCACCGACATGCGCCATGCTGAGGTCGCGTCCCACATACACCAACTAGAAGGATGTGCAGCTATGACACACAACTATCTACTGGGGCTTTGGGGGAAAAAAAATAATAATAAAATTATAAAAATTAAAAAAAAAAAAAAGAAATATGGTCATTTAATTTAATCATCATCTCATCCACTATGGAGAAGAAGAAATAAAAGGTTTCACCAAAATGTTTATGTGGTATTGGTGGAACAGAAGAAAATAATTGGAATTTATGTTAAGCATAGTATCACAATTTTATCATCTCAAAATACAGATATGCTATACTGCATGAGTTTTATGTAGAAAAAGCCTGAGGGGCCGGCCTGGTGGTGTAGTGGTTAAGTTCACGAGCTCCGCTTCAGCAGCCCCGGGTTTGCAGGTTCCCATCCCGGGTTTGGACCTATGCACCGCTCATCAAGCCATGCTGTGGCGGCATCCCACATATAAAATAGAGGAAGATGGGCACAGATGTTAGCTCATGGCCAATCTTCCTCACCAAAAAAAAAAAAAAAAAAAGTTTGACTTGGGGAGAAGGGGTGTATACGGAACAAAAAATATCAGATAGCCCCTCAAGTGGATTTATGAAAATTCTAAGGTAGTAAGTTCGAGCACAAATTCTAAGTTCCTAGGGAACTTTATTGTCAAAGCTACCAAATAGATGGCTGATGCACTGCCTTCAAGTGACATCACACACATGCCCAGAGGTGCTGTGCTAGATTATTATTATTTCTGAATGAATTTTACAATAATAATTATTACACCATGTACTGAGTACTCATTAAGTTTCTGACACTGTTTTAAGCATTGTATATACATTAATTATTTGAATGCTCACAACAAGGCTATGAGTTAAGTAGTATTATCCTTAAAGATAAGGAAATTGAGGCACAGAGAAGTTACATTATTTGCTCAAGGTGACAGAGATAATAAGTGGTACACCCACGACAATCTGGTTCCTAATAACTACCCTAAAACATTGATTATATTCTTACTATGTGCCAGAAGATGATATTGAGGGAACAAAAATTCAGTCAATTTGGCTATAACATACACATTCTTTATTTCGAGGGTTACCTATACAGAAATATGTCATTATGAATATTAATAACTCATAAATCTACAGTTCAGAAAGTAGCTCTTATATTAAAACAAACTACCATAAGATAGCCAAAGTGTAAACTACATAAAACTGCATAAAATTTAAGGATTATTGTTACTAAATGTCAAAAGTTTCAGTAATCTTTAACAGAAAGTCAGTGAAATGACAGAAAGTATAAAATATACAGTATCTGTCCCAGCACATAGATCACTGGCAGACAACTACAGACTAATATGGTCAACTAAATAAAGCAACTTATTCCCATCAATAATTCCTAATTAAGTAATCCCACTTTATTAATAAGCACAACTCCAAAATTGGTAAAATTATGACAAAGTTGGTGCATTCCTATTTTGATGATGATATAAACTTGCTCAACTCTTTGGGGAGGCAAAAATTTGGCAACTGTAGAAACATTTACATCCCTTGACCTACTTATCTCATTTGATTCAGTATCCTATGGAAACAAATCAAAATAAGAAAAAAAGATACACGTACAGATATGCCCAATTCAATGTTAAAATAGGCAGAAACTGAAAACAATTATTTTCCTGTTGGGCATTTAAAATGAAGACATTTTAATAGTCATTTGGTAAACTATCATGTAACTATTAAATATTACAAAGGTTAGATAACACGGGAAAATGCTAATGCTATCAAAGTAAAATAAACCACACTGTATCTTTGATATAATTATGCAAAAACTATAATGTATAAGCACAAATTAGAAGACAACAAAAATAATAAAAACAATTATTTGTTATTAGGGCAAATCTGCAGTTGATTTCTAGTAACACTATTCTAACAAACGTTCATTAAGTAAAAGGAATCACACTAGTCCAAACAGTAGAATTAGAAAAAAACAAAGCCATAAAATTGGAACAACAAAGGTTTAGGTTCAATTAGGCAAACTAAAGAACAGACAGGAACATATTTATAAATTTAAGGTTATAATATAAATGAAGGTAACCACATACTAGCAAAATACAGTTGGTATTTTGCCAACTGGCTCTTGCCAATTACAATCATTCCCATCCTGTCTTTCCCAACTAATCTTTCTAAGAGTCTCTGTGGTAATAAGCTTCTACTACTGTTGGGAGTGTTTTCTATTCCTTAGGTATTAAGACAGAAAAAATGGTTGAGAACCACTATCTTTGTTAAGATACAGAATGCAGACATGGGTGAACAGGCCTAGCCCCAAAAGCATTCTGTTTATTTACATCACTTCTTGTTGCAAAAAATGTTTTTAGTCACTTTACTACCACTGCCAAAATGCCAAGAAGAAGAAAAAAAAAGCATCACTAGACATAGTACATAAAAGGTAAATGAATATACCAGTTTTGAGGTTATTAAAAAGAATAAATGAAAATAACATATTTAACAAATGCCTGTATCTATAATTATATAACTACAATAACATATATTTATAATAATATATGTAAAGTAATTCCAATTATTGTTGGCCTTAAAGATCCACAAACTTTCTTAAATTTCTATAAAACTATACCTTACTCTAACTTTGTAACCTTGAACTTAAAAAACAGAACAAAAGAGATAAAATGTTTCATGGGGTTTTCCCCTAGATATAAATAGGTGAATACTATCACTAGTACCTCATCATTAACAATTTAGAGAGAATTAAAGAGAACATGCAGCAATTTAGATACATTCTTAGCCTCAAGGAATAGGTGTGAGTATATGATAAACACAGAAATACTAAGTTAAACTACTGACTATAATAATGCACATTTTTTTACAGTACATTTTAATTACACAGAATAGCATAACAAGTACTGTATGTACTGATTTTTATAAGGATTAGTTGAATATCCAATTATTATTATTCCCTGGGTTTTAAACAAGAGACTTTCTGGGGAAAATTTGGTTTTAAATAGGGAGATTTCAACTACTTTTTCTTCTCTAAGGACATTACAATAAGAATATTAAAGAGAAAGAATTGCTTACAGACATATTTCATATTGGAAGGAAGAGCCTGAAGATAAAATGAGTGGAAATAGCATGTATGGTGGGACTGTTTACCTGATCTAAATTTAATTCACCAGCAGAGAACATATAAATCATTAAAACCCAACTTTTCCAAAATACAAAAATTTAGGCAGAAAAAATGTAGATGATTTCTTGAAAGTTAATGTTAGTTATAGGTAGATGTTTGATGTACAGCATATCATTTTTTTAAATGATATTCATATAGCTTTCAAATCCTGAATAGCAATAAAAAGCATCCCTCCAAATTATTTGTTAAAGAGCTGACATGATCATTTCTACTGTTATCTTAGTTTAAAAATATGAAACAAATACTCCAAGTAAAAAAAGTAAATTCAGGAATTTCTGAATTATATATTTAATAGATAATGATATAATGCCCCAAATATGAAATACACCTTCTAATAAGGTATTTAAAAAAGAACTTCCAGGAAATGCAATCAGATCCTCACCAGGAATTATCTACCTTAAAAACACACCTACAAAAGCCCCTGAAAGCTCCTGCCCTACTAATTAAAATTCAAACCCTACTTTCTAAATTACCACAATATTATACTTCAAATAATTAAAAACCTAATGGTAGTCGCATCCTCTCAAAGCAAGATTAAACATGTCTTAGGCATGCAGCATACACACCACTGTAAATCTGGAAGATTCTTATAAGTCACAAAGACTAGGATTCTTAATTGTTACTCATTTATTGACGGCCTTAAAGATTCACGAACTTCCTTAATTCTCTTTCTTGATCTGCAGAAGAACATCTCTATTTTTTGAGCATACTTTACAACTATGTGCCTGCAGTTTTGAAAAAAGTGTTCAGAGTGGATTCCTCAAGTCAGTATAACAAATTGTATTACAAGATATAACTGCTACTGTCTGTGTCCTTCAGGACACTTAACCCTGTAGGGCTGACTATTTAACAAGCTTCTCGCCCTCACAGTTTTGATACAACAGACCAAGGATATATAGCTATTTAAAGATTACACCTAGAAACGCTATTACTGACAATGCCGGCGGTTATGAATTTCTTCAAATGGGACAAAAAAGTGTGCTGATTTCAAATATATACATTAAGTTTATGCACTGTTACCGTCTCCATTATTTAAAATTCCTAAGAAACTGTTAACTTTCACATTTTAATTGAGGAATTAGTCAGTAGGCCTAGGGTCCATCAGGAGTACTCCCTTTTACTCCATCACATTCACAGTAGTTTTGATCTTGGCCCCACCAGTTTTAAGACTCCTTAAGCAAAGACAATTTCATACTACCTAAGGGCACAAAAACAGTCCCCATCTCCTCCGCCCTCTCCCTCCTTCTAGCGTCGGTTCAACGAGCGAATATAGATCTCTGTTCCTCTCTCTGCTCTGGTTCCTACAACTAGCTCTGCAGTCCACCCAGGAAGGTAAAAGAATGGGGGAAAATACTAGAATCAATCTGCACCCACACCTCAGCCCCGCCCACGGGGATAAAGCCGGGGTGGCGGGAGTGTGGGGGGCAGAAAGGACAGAAAAGGCCGAGAGTTCTCCATACCATTTGTTCCATCACGTTTCACCGCAGCCAGAGACCCTGACCCTATTTCCAGCCGCGCCTCCGGATCCTCCTCCCCGCCACCATCACACACACACACACAGTCCCCAACGTCTGAGTCCTGGGTGCGGAGACCAGAGCCGGCCCTCTTCCTGCTCAATCCAAGGACTGCAGAGAGGGTCTCCCTGCGCCCTCGGCGCATCGACGTGTGCCCTAGGGACCTCTGAACTGACCGGAGAAGGGGAAGATCAATCGGGAGGAGGGGTCTAAGAGGAGCCGTTATTCCCCTTTCCTCTTCGTTAGGAAAGCGCGCGAGCGGGGAGGGGCGGAACAACGAACGCGTTACCTAACGGTCCGGCCCGGCCAGTCGGGCTCCTGAAGGCGACGCCGCGCCGGCCGCTGAAGTGCCAGCTCAGCCACAGTCGCCTCGAGGGTTAGGCACCGAAGCAGGCGCGCCCGAGGTGATGGGGGGTGGGGACTATGGTGAGCGACGTCGCCATGTTAGTGCCTTCTTTCTCTGTATCCCTACGGTCTCCAGTCCTGCGGCGCACTCCCCATGACTACTCACCTCTCTAGGTCACTAGTTCATGCTTCTTTCGGTCACCGGCGAGGCCCGAGCTCAGCCGTGTTTACAAACTACCCGTGGAGGAAAGGCTGAACCGCACTTTAAAGGCCACGGGCTCCCACAGGCTTCCGTCCTCTCTCGCGAGATCGGACTGACAACCCTTCTCCCCGCCCCACTCCCGGCATCCCCCCTTTCTTCTCGAGTCCCTGCCCTCCACGCACACGCCGCTTCTTGTCTTCCTTCAGACGAAGCGCCTCCGGGTCAAGCGAGTCCGTCAGGTTTAAAGGAGGGGGCGGGACTTCAAGGGGGCGGGGCGGAGGGGCGGGAACCAAAGAACACTCGGTGCTGGTGATTGGACAACAGCTCGAAGGGCGGGAAGCAGTTCTAGAGGGGGCGGGACCAGAGCGCGTTGGTCCTCCGTAACCAAGGACCTGCGGAAGCCTGTCATTGGCAGCCGCTTGAGGCGGGCGCTGGAGCAGGTGGATGTTGAGGTCGCCGGAAGGGCCTGACGGTGTGCGGGAAGGGAAAGTGAACTCTAGGAATGCTGCTAGTGGCGGGAGAGAAAACGGGACGAGTCCTCCGAGTCCTGCCCCGGGAGCTCGGTATTTCCATTGCTGTCACGTCCCGGCTCTAGGTAGGAAGCCGGGTAAAGCGTAGGGAGGCGCGCGCCTAAACCCGCCTTCTGGCTACCCTGCAGCCTGAGAAGGGGAGCTTCGGTTAAGCTGAGGTTTGGAAGAGGCGGAGTTTGCCGGAAATTATCCCCCAACCCCCCTACACGCCCAAAGCGGGAAAGCAAGATAAGTCAGTTCTGAAAAGAAAAGAAAAAGCCATTACTCTGAATGGCATTTGTTCGAATTTTTCTAAACTGTAACGGGACTGATTCTTCCGGCTTCTAAACGCCTAGTACCGTGTATGATATTAGCATATAGTTATGTTCTAAGTAACTTACCAAAAGGAAATACAGTGACTTCCACTAGATTACTGTAATTTAAAATAGTGCAAGGCTTGTTTTTAAGAGAAAAATCTTCCATATTATGGTGAATCCTATTTTATCAATTTTCGTTTACTTAGTAGTTATACATTTAAAAATATCAATTTTAGTAGAGATAGTTTCAAACCTTTAAAACATCCACAACTCTGTATTAACATTTTAGAGAGGACCAAAGGACACCAAATTAGACTATGGCATAGAAATGGCACTCTTTCCACAATATAATGCCAATGAAATGTCTGTGAAGCTTTGAAAGTAGCTCTTTGAAAAAAGAAGGAGGGGGGAGTTCATTTGGTTAATTTAACCTGAGGGACAAAAAAGACCATATTTACTACTCTGCAGTTGACATAGAGACACTCCTAAAAACACAGAAAGAAGTACATTGCTGAAAATGTTTCTTCTTAATGTTGCTCTACGATTCTCTATACAACTTAAAGATTTCAGTGTTAAGTGTAGGGATATTCCTTTTTCAATAAATACACACTGGCACAAGTTGAAAAGTATGATCAGGGGCCTCTGTGGAAATTTGCATTAACTATTAAAAAAAAGGCAAGTTGGGCCAGCCCCAGTGGCATAGTAGTTAAGTTCAGCATGCTCCACTTCGGTGGCCCAGGATCGGTTCCCGGGTGCAGACATTTACAGCTCTGTTAGTGGCCATGCTATGCTGGCGGCCCACATACTAAAAAATAGAGGAATATTGGCACAAATTTTAGCTGAGGCTGAATCTTCCTCAGCCAAAAAAAAAGCAGACTTTTTTCAATGCCTTGTTTTTCCGTTTATTAAGTGCTGATTTCTGGTCTATAACAAGATTATGAATAAAGTTTGTATATTAACATAAAATGAACTCTCAAACATTATCTCCAAACCATGGTGAAACTGAAATTATTGGAAGATTGTGGGGGATAGTATTTGAGAGTTAATGAACCTGCAGTTCAATAATGGTATCTGGCATAAAAGATGAAATTGTAATAGCACTGGACGTTTTAACAGGTTTCTGGCCTGTATACATGTATGTGAGCCAACTCACTCCTCTTTTAAAACTAATTTCGTTACTCAAGAGACCTGAAAGAAGCCAAATGTTAGCTCTGTTTACTTCTCAAATTAGAATGAAAGTACTATCCCTATATAATATTAGTAACGCTGTAGTAGTGTTAGTGTAGTGTAGCACTAATTATTTAGCACTAATTATTAAAACCTCAGCAGCTCAGATTACTGATGATGAACATGATGATGGACAAAATGTGCGATTGACAGATCACAAAATTGTTAGGTCTAGAATGCATTCCCTAAAATGGTGCTTCTCTCCATCCCCCAAAATGTCTACTGTGAGATGAAGAACTATAAATGTTATGGCATTTAAAATTAGAGTAGATTATTAAAACTAATTATTTTCCATTCTCTTATGTCAAAAATTTGAAAGTCTTTTCTCCAGTTTTGGTTCATTTTCAGTTGGCAGTTGGTCTGGTTTTTAATTTCTCCTCCTCGTCCCTTCTTCTCCAGTCTGTTGTCAAGTATGCTGTTAATTATCTACATAATGCTCTAGAGGAATATGTTATTTTAAAGAAAGTCTTGGGCCGGCCCCTTGGCTTAGCGGTTAAGTGCGCGCGCTCCGCTGTTGGCGGCCCGGGTTCGGATCCCGGGCGTGCACCGACGCACCGCTTCTCCAGCCATGCTGAGGCCGCGTCCCACATACAGCAACTAGAAGGATGTGCAACTATGATATACAACTATCTACTGGGGCTTTGGGGGAAAAAAAATAAATAAATAAAATTATAAAAAAAAAATAAAGAAAGAAAGTCTTTCAGGAATCCTTTTAGATGAGAGAAGAATCATTTAGTAATACAAATAGTACTCTGTTGTGAGAATGCAATTTTAGCTAATTTTCTAAAGAGATGGTATACCTAAAATAAGAAAATATAAAGGAGATTAGGGGAAAAAACAGGTGGAGAGGAAGCAAATCTGTTATATATGCATGTCGGCAGCCTGTCAGTTAGCAGAGGGCCTGACTTTATCTACGTATTTCTAGTTCCACAACAGTTCCTTTACTGTAGCTTTTCTCAAATGAAGAAAACATTCAGTGTAAACAAAATGAATATAGTTACTATTTTCAGTTCTGATCCAGTGAACTTGTAAGTCTCACTATTTATCCATATCTCATAAAAGGCTTTGCTTTTCAGTTTTTTCCCCTTGCTTCCAAATTCCTCAATATCCCCAACAGCCCTAAGATTCTCTAGAATCTTCTCTTTCAAAATGCAGGAAACTTCTTCCAGACCGCTTCTTTGCCTGTCTTATTGTTCCAAACATGCATCTACCCAACATTTGTTGTTAGTGCCATTGAGTCGATTCCGACTCCTAGTGACCCCATGTACAGCAGGGCAGAACCCTGCCCAGTCTTTTTGCGCCATCCTCTCACCTTCTGGCGCTTTATCAGACAATGCTCTGCTGCTATTCATAGGGTTTTTGTGGCCAATTTTTTCAGATGTGGGTGGCCACATTCTTCTTCCTAGTCTGTCTTAATCTGGAAGCTTCACTGAAACCTGTCCACCATGGTATTTGAAATACCGGTGGCATAGCTTTCAGCATCACGACAACATGCAGCCACCCCAGTATGACAACTGACAGACAGCTGTTGTGGTTCCCTGACTCGTAAATGAACCCGGAGCCTTGGCAGTGAGAGGGCCGAATCTTAGCCACTAGACCACACGGCTGGCTCTACTCAACTTACTCCTAGGAAAATTAGTGAGGATCTGGTGAACCTCTTTTAAGAACCCAGCATGACTTCTGAATAAAACTGGTATTCCTTAGATATAAGAGGCTATTTGAAGAAAACTCATTTCTATTGAAAAAGTATCCATTACCAAATACTACAAGAAACTATAGTGGCCTCTAAATGCTCTCAAACCTTCCAAATGCCACAGAATGTGGCATTTCCACTTTATTTAGAAATATTATGTGATTGTTAATCCATCAATCTGTTATTGCTCATAAAAAGTCTACTTAGCAGCGTCTGTGGAAAACACTATGGAGATATCTCAAAAAATTAAAAATAGAAATGCCTTATGATCCAGCTATCCCACTTCTGGGTATTTATCCAAAGAACTTGAAATCAATAATCCCAAGAGGCTTATGCACCCCTATGTTCATTGCAGCATTATTCACTATAGCCAAAATGTGGAAGCAACCCAAGTGTCTGTCAACAGATGATTGGATAAAGAAGATGTGGTATATATTTACAATGGAATAGTACTCAGCCATAAAAAAAGACAAAATTTTCCCATTTGTAACAACATGGATGGACCTGGAGGGTATTATGTTAAGTGAAATAAGCCAAACAGAGAAAGACAAACACTGTATGACCTCTCTCATATGTGGAATATAAACTAACACATGGACAGAGAGAATAGTTTGGTGGTTACCAGGGGGAAGGGAGTTGGGGGGTGGGCACAAGGGGTGAAGGGGCGCATTTATATGGTGACTGACAAATAATAATGTACAACTGGAATCTCACAATGTTATAAACTATTATGGCATCAATTAAAAAAAGTGCTTAAACGCTGTGCAAATGTATATATAGAAAAATGGAGTGAAAAGGGAAGATTTAATATATAAGACATAGCTTCTGTTTGTCTGTAGCTAAACAAAACAGCATACTCCAGGGCATCCCTTATGTCTGCTCTGGACTCGGGGAAAGAGCCTGTGCATTTTCGCAGGCATCCTCAAGATGCAGCCCAGAACAGTGGATTAGCTGGGATTTTGCCAGTGGGATCAGGAGGGGTGTGGTGTACAGGAGTGAAGGAAGCAGGGCATGGTTATCCACCCACCTGATATCTGAGAGATGGGATAAGGACAGCATGGCCCTAGATATTTTAGTTGATATTTTGGTAGCTTCTATCTCATGAACGATCTTTCCCTCCCTCTGACAGCCCAGGGTTTTCCTACACATTGCTGAAATGGCTTATGATATAGTTACGTCTCAGCACCTGTCCTCACTGGAAATTTCCACTTAGAGCATTTCAAGTGCAAGGACGACCATTGTCCACCTCCCACCCCTAATCTTTGGTTTCTCAAAAGAATTTATAATTAATTGTGTGTGGCATTGTGGGGAAAAAATTAGAGGGCTGTATTTATCTTTAAGTCATACCAATTAGCTTATGCCATCTTCAGTGAGAACAGCCTAAAGAGAGAAAATGGAATTTAAGGGCCTTGTTTTCATCCTTCATATTAATGGCTCATCTTATCTCTCTCTCATCCACTCAGTAGAAAGAGTGCTTGTCGTCATTATACGTATTCTGCTTTCCATACACTATTAAGTTACCGATAAAAGTAGATAGAACCAATCCTAGGGTAAAGATTTTTGTCTGGCATTCCAGTGTCTACCCTTCATGGCTCCCCATAACTAGTCTATTTGTCAACCTGAGGCCCACATAATACCAAAGCTATGAATTCCTTATGCCAGTAGCCAAGGAAGGTCTGGTCATATGGACTCCCCTGGGCTCTTAGACTAATGTACCTTGCTCTTTCCAGTTACCTTCTTACCTTGGATACAGCCACTTAGGTTAACTGTCAACCTAATACTTTGTCTCTATAGTTCATTACTCATAAAGCATCAATATTTATTGAGCATCAACATGCCAGCCACTGTTCCTGGCTCCTGGCCCTGAGGCTGCAATTATAAACGAGACAGAGTCCCTTAAGGAGACTCTCATGGGGGAGGAAGGTAGACACAGTACATATATTAACAATAAGATAATTTAAATAGTAGTAAGTGCTATGGAGAAAATAGAGCAGGAGTGTGATAACATGCAGTATTATAAACTTACTCCTTTTATACAACTGTAGAGGACTTGAGAGCTACAGACATCTAGATATCTCTAAAGACGTAGATAAATGCTTTGAATTAAAGCATTGAATTAAAGACTTGTATTAAATCCTTTACATACAAGTCTTGAGGGAATAATACTGAGCTGTCCTGTATCTGAGAGACTAAGCCAACCTATGTAGCTATTTGAGGAAGCAAACCCTGGGACTCTCCCATAAGAAGAGAGATCCTGGAATTTCCATGGCTGGGAAGTGCTGACTAAATGCTTTTTGTTGAAAAGCAGCCATTGCCAACAACTGTGGGTCCTCTTAGGAGTCTCTGCCAAGATCACTTGTAAAATGCTAGCTCATACTAATAGGTGGAACAATTAAAAGCCTTTGGATTTACAAGTCCCTGTTGATCTTAGGTCAGTTCCTCTCTTCAGTATTTAAGCTCCCTTGAGAAAGAAGCTCTAAGCTACTAAACATCTAGGAAGAGATAGATTACTTTCATCATTCAGGAGAAAGAAGTAGAGTCTTACCAGGAACTTGGGCCAATTTTTAGAGATTATAAGCAGATTGATAGCTGAAAAGATGTGACCTAGGGAGATAGGGTTACTCTCAATTTACAACATTGACATTTCTACATAGTAAGTGAAATGTCATATTGGAGCCTGTTTTCTCACTGACAGATTAGACCAGTGGTTCTCAAACTTTTTGATTTTGGGACCCTGCACCCCATAACAACATGTTAACATAAATAACATTTTTTGAAAAATAACTATATTTTCCAAAACAAAAATAGAAGAATGGCATTGTTTTCATTTTGGTAAATCACTATGTCACACTTAATAGAAGATAGTTGTATTCTTGTATCTGCTTCTGCATTTGATCTGTTGCAATACGTTGTTTTGGTTCAAGTATATGCTAGCGTCTCACAACTATGTACATGGAAAAGGGAGGACCTCATGAACCCCTTGAAAGGCTCTTGGGGCCCTCAGAAGTCTCAGACATGCTTTGAGAATCACAGAATTAGCAGTACATTCCAATGGGAAGGGGAAAAAAAGTCTCCCAAAGAATGAGTTGACAGCTTCTTGAAAGATAAGGAGTTTGAGTCATGGCATGCTGGGAATTACAGTATCCTAGTACAGTGTTTCTCACAGTTTAATGTATATACAAATCACCTGGGATCCTTGTTAAAATTCAGATTCTGATTCAGAAGATCTGGTGTGAGGCTCCAGAACCTATAGTTCTAACAAGCTCCCCCAGGTGATGCCAATGCTGCTGATCCGTGGACCTCACTTTGATTAGCTATGTTCTAGTATATTATGATATACACAACACCAGAAAGCCTGGAGGAGCACGCACAAGTGAGCTTGTGTGTGTTTGGTTGGGGGCAGGAGGGCTGGATAGGATAGGGATGGGTGGAGGGAAGAGAGAAGTATAAATAAACTCATGCTATCTACTTTTTAAAAAATTTATAAAAAGAATGTTACTGTTTTCTTGTAAATCCTATACTATGACAAGTTTTGCCTACTACTTATTAACTATCTCTACCTCAAAGCAAGCGAAGGCATAATGTTGCTATTGGAAGAGACAGAATCTAACTGCCATGTTTGCTGAGACAGAGGAGGATGGTATTAGATCAGAAAAAATTAATTTTTGCCCCTAATAATGTAAAAAATTGGGCAAGTAATTGATGGACTATGTATTTGGGTCTTAAGTCTATAATATTATTACTAGAGTAATACCATGAAATTACTAAATTAATATATGCTCAGCTTGTAGAGAATTTAACAATTCATTTATAATTTCATGTGTAGAAATCACATAATATTTTAAAAAGCTTTGCAGAGGATAGTACTGCAACAATACAGACTTTTCCTTTCCCAAACACTACACGCCCAAACCAAACCATATTGGCTAAAATTACATAATAGAATTGAAAACTTACAGGAGAAACATGAGTATAGTTTATCTGGTTCTCAAATGTTATTTCCCATTTGTCTACAATCCTTCCTTAAACTTAACTTTAATGACATTCATTTCTACCCAACTTTAGCTGTTTAGCAACTTGACCACAAATTTTGATCTTTCCTCGGACCTACCTTACCTGCAAAATCTTGAACTCTGGCATTCTTTAAATTTCTTGTCTATTTTCTGCCTCTTGCTGAAATGGATCTTCAACCTTACTATGACTCTGGGCCCTTGACCCCTCTCACTTTTTTTTTATTTTGATAAAATACACATAACATAAAATCTACCATCTTAACCATTTTAAGTGTACATTTCAGTGATATTCAATATATTCATACTGTTGTTGCAACCATCACCACCATCCATCTACATAACTCTTCATCTTGTAAAACTGAAACTCTGTATCCATTAAACTATAACCCCCCCTCGTTTCCTCCCACCTCAGCCCATAGCAACCACAATTCTACTTTTTGTCTCTGTGATTTTGACTACTCTAAGTACCTCATATAAGTGGAACCATACAGCATTTGTCTTTTTGTGACAGGCTTATTTCACTTAGCATAATGTCCTTAGTTTTCCCAGCACCATTTATTGAAAAGACTGTCTTTTGCCCATTGAATGGTCTTGGAACTCTTGTCAAAAATTATTTGACCATATATGCGAGGGTTTATTTCTGGGCTCTCTAGTCTATTCCATTGGTCTATATGTCTATCTTTATGCCAATACCACACTGTTTTGATTACGGTAGCTTTGTAGTAAGTTTTGAAATCAGGAAATTCATACACCATTTTTTTTTTTACTTTCTCTACATCTTCCTTTAGTTCTTTGATCATCTTTAATATGGTTGTTTCCAAGTCTTAGTTTAGTAGATCTGCCATCAGGTCTTTTTCAGGGACAGATCCTGTTGATATTTTTTTCCTTTGAATGAACTACTTTCCTGTTTCTTTGAATGCTTTGTGATTTTTTTGTTGAAAACTGGACATTTGGATGTAATAATGTGGTATCTCTGGAAATCAGATTCTCCTCCTTCCCCAAGGTTTGCTGTTTTTCTTTATGGTTTTTGTTTTTTTGATTGTTGTAGGCCATCTCTATGCCAAGGATCGGCCAGACCTGAACTTAAGGTCTCAGGTCTTTTCTGAGACTGCGCCTTTCCTTGGGCCTGAGTGGTCACTGTCTAATTTTCCTTGTATATGCAGTTGCTTTTGCATGTCCTAGTCTTTAATGTCTGGCTCCCAAAAGAGGAAAAAGAGAAAAGTGAAGGGGGAAAAAATGGTTGCAAGCTCTTTAAATCCCCTGGAAGTCACTTCATCTGGAGGGGGAGGGGCTTGGAACAATGAGGGCAGGTGCAACGACAATGGCTGCCCTCCTCTTCATCTGCACGTCTGTAATCAGAAGTAGCAGTCAGAGATCAGAGCACAGATTCCCAATATTTGGAGGATGTGGTTCTTTTCCCCACCCTGGCTCCAGCAAGCTGTGTGCAAGCTGCTCCAGGAACACCTGCACAGCTGCCTGCCCTGGGGCTAGGACTGCGGGATGGTAGCTGCTACTCTACTAAGAGCTAAAATTGACTGATATTAGCATTCAATAGACTCCAGAGTTCCAAAATAGTTACATTAGACAGATCCTGACAGTGCACTTGTCCTCTAGATGGGAAGAGAGATTCTGGGTGCTTCCTGCCATCTTCCCAGAATCCTCTTGGATGCCTCCCCCCCCCCCCCCCCCGCCAATATTAGAACTTATCACCTCTATGTGGCTTTGCTTGTTTCTTACCCAGTTTAAAGCTCATAGGTCAGCCTGTTGAACAATGTATTTACCCACTGTCTGCTTAGAGCCCCCTTGACCTCTGTCATCTCTTGCCTGATAACCTTCACTGCTCTTTACACCAGTTTGTGTTAACAAGCTTTCCAACATTGCTGGCGAGTCACAAAACTAGGTTAATGAGGCTCACTACAAATTCATGTTATCTCCCTGGAGCAGGGTCCTTACTGCTGCTCTGCACTTCTTTTATTCACATCTACTCCATACCATACACCATACTTTTCATCTCAGTTCAAGCCCACAAGTCTCTCTGTAAGATTATGCTTCAATCTTGTATTTAAAATTCTATAACAATAATTTCCCTCAAGTCAGCTTTTTCCTTGTCATCCCTAACATAATCATACTAAAAATCAAAGCATGGGCTTTGGAATCAAGGAAGATCTGAATTTGGATCCTGACTTTGCTACTTAATGGATACGTGATTTGGGGGAATTGTTTAACCCCGCTGAGCCTATTTTTCTCTGCATCTTGGAAACGAGTCCCAATTTTGCAAGGTTGTCATGCCAGTTAAATGCCATAGTATATATAAAGTCCCCAAGAGAGGGAATGGCACTTATTTAATGCTCGCACCATCTCCTCCCCCAACTGGTTCCCAAGATCTAGACATTAAATCCTACTGATACTACTCTTGTAGACTCTTTAAAAATACTCATTGCCACCATCCTAGACTGGATCCTCATTACTTCTCAGCAAAGCTACTACAGCAACCACTTATCATTACTGGCTCCGGTCCATCCTACACACTTACATTAACCTTACCTTTCTAAAACACAGCCCGAAACCTTCAATGGCTGGTTGTGATCCTGAGTAAAACCCACACTCTTACATCTGCTAGAGTACATACTTTGGCCCCAGTTTGCCTTTGCAGCCTTATCTCACACTATTTCCCTCCCATACCCCAGCAGCTCTGTTTCTC
Source organism: Ceratotherium simum simum (assembly GCF_057802395.1). Classification (NCBI taxonomy): domain Eukaryota; kingdom Metazoa; phylum Chordata; class Mammalia; order Perissodactyla; family Rhinocerotidae; genus Ceratotherium; species Ceratotherium simum. The sequence continues at coordinate 54,343,871 of NC_141908.1, forward strand.
ACGTACCTTGCCTCATGCAATTCACTAGCCAACATACTCTCTTCTTCTGGCCTGTCTTCATTCCACCAGTTCCTCAAGGTTTATTTTAATTTGTAGACAGGTAACACTTCGTATGATTCCATCAGTGGAAAATCCTTTCTACTCCCTCTGAACATCTTAGTACTTATTGCCAGTCTTCTGGAACTCACCATTCTAGGCTGAGTTTTAGTTACTGCCATACATGTCTAGTGTTTGTGACCAGATGACAGGTTTCTCTTTGGTTCAAACATATATTTCATACTCAAGTTTATATTTTGAGTTAACCCCAAAGGCATTAAAAAATATCACATTTCTGCAATATGGAAAGGTAATAACATATTACCAAATAAAAAGTACACCTGGAAATCTGAAATGCCTTTAGGAACAAAATTCTGAATAAATATAGTTGAATTGGCACTCTACAACTCTCGGGTACTCTTGCCTGTTGGAGTTTTAAAACAGGCCAAACTCTTACCAACATGGAGAATTCATTTGGCGTTTGATGTGAAAATAACATCTTTATTGGTCTCTGTTCAGAAACTAAGAAGTTAGTGAGAAGCATATACCATCAATATCTGTTTATAAGGCTAGTGGTACTTCCTATAAAAATGGTGCACAGGAAACATTTCTGCTGTCAGAGTAGATGTATTCCAGTGATGTACTTTCAGTGTCAGAAACTTGTCACTGGAAATAAAAATAATGAGTAGAGAGATATATTCCAGGATGTTGATCGTTTGATGCAGTATGTCCTTTCCCCTTCCAGGCAAAATAGATTGTGATTATACTTTGAAGTTATACTGATTTTCTAAACAATTTTTTTTGCTCAGTAACTTGGAGGCCAGGCAGCCACAGCACAGATATTTCCTTTTCATTCTCAGGGATTTCTTCAGTTGAGGGCATGTCTTGCAAGAAAACTGTTTCAGGCCTCTTCAACAACCAAACCAGCACTAAGAACACGTTTTTTTTTTTTTTTTAACCTAAGTTGATTTTATTTAAAATGAACTTGGAACACAGGTCTGATTAATGTAAGTATTTCCCCAGGATTTAAAAAATTTGCTATGATTTTATACTATGTACTTTGGGTTAACAATACTTCTTTCTTAACTGTAGTAAAATAATCACCTCCCCTACCCCGCATCCCCATTTAACAAAGCTTCAATTCCTAAAAACCTGACGTGATTTAGTTTTAGATCCAGCTGTGTAAGACCAGCCAAGTTAGTCTTGGAAGGTGATTCTGCTTCTAACTATTCTAATTCATGTTAGCCCTTAAAAACACAAAACCATCTTGAGCAATTAACTATCTTGGTTTAATTAATCATTTCATAGAACTCAAAACACTCAAATATTTATCCTTTATATGAATAAACAAAAGCCCTATAATTTACAATGTGCAGAACACTATAAAAGAATTTCCATAAAAATTACATTAGGATCTTTTTCATCAGTGAGGCAACTGCTGTAGTTTCCTCTGACTTGTACAGCATCTGCCCAAATGCATGTTCTTCTTTGTGATGATCTACATTTAGGTAGGTACAAATCACAGCAAAAAATAAAGTTTTCATCTTTAATGAAATGACTTTGGAAATAACATACATTTCCATGACACCAATACTACAGTTTTCGGAGTCACAGTAAGATATACAGAATTACATCCATAATTAATATGAACACCAACATTTCAAGCAGTAATTTCGGTTACATGGCAAACAAAATCAAGAAAGCAACCATCAAACAAAAGAGACCCATAGCTTCAGACAAGGCAAATCCCAGGATAGCATATGAGAACAACTGCTGCTTCAGCGAAGGGTTTCTAAAAGAGATACAACACATATAATTGTTACTTTGAAATATTATTTGAATTTCAACATGTTTGGTTAATGTTAAAGAATCAGATTACTAGTGTGAGGATCTTTGTAAAGTGGAAAGTACTGGAAGCGTATCTGCCTAGATCTCTTTTGGTTTCTGCCTTTGACATTCTCTTCTCCTCAATCCTAATCATATGGGAAAAAGGGAGGGAGATGGTTAGTCTTTATCCATTTTGAGGGGTCTGACATTCTTCTTATCCTTGTGAGAGTATGTTCTATACCTTTTAAGATCTGATAGTTCAGAAATAAGGTCTTAAATAATAAAATGGAAATTGATACTTTTTTAAAGAATGTTATCTGTTAATTATATTCCCAATATAGTTTAATAATTAAGAGTGCAGACTATGAAGTCAAACTGAGTTAAATTTTTTTTTTGTTTTTGTGAGGAAGATCAGCCCTGAGCTAACATCCATGCTAATCCTCCTCTTTTTGCTGAGGAAGACCAGCTCTGAGCTAACATCCGTTGCCAATCCTCCTCCTTTTTTTTTCCCCAAAGCCCCCTAGTAGATAGTTGTACGTCATAGTTGCACATCCCTCTAGTTGCTGTATGTGGGACACGGCCTCAGCATGGCAGGAGAAGCGGTGTGTCGGTGCACGCCCGGGATCTGAACCCGGGCCGCCAGTAGCAGAGCGCGTGCACTTAACCGCTAAGCCACGGGGCTGGCCCTGAGTTAAAATTTGTCTTACGCTGTATGACCTTCGGCAAGCAGTGTGACTTCTGCGTCTCTAGTCTTTCATGGGTAAACTGGATTATATCTCGAAGGAGTGTTGAGGAGTAAGTGAGATAATGCATGCAAAGCCCTCAAAATATAATGCAAGACACAGAGTAGGCACTTAATACAAAGTAGCTATTATTATTTCACTAGTTTTCTAAGTTTCCAACTATTCCAAGCATGCTCTTAAACTAGCTTATTTGGCAAGAGAAATTACCTGGCATAACCAATGATAAGGCTGCCAAAGACTGTTCCAATACCAGCACCAGAACCAGCCACTCCTACTGTTGCAGCACCTGCACCAATAAATTTGGCAGCAGTATCAATGTCTCTGCTGATTGCACTGGTCTGAAACTCCCTTTGGATTAGCTGAGACACGCCATTCCGGGCCCCGTTAAATACCGTAGAGCCCTAGAGAACAGGAAATAAAGGCAAGGGTCAAATCAGTACTCAGCTATTTTAATTACCATACTGTCAAAATGATAAGAACTTCTCTATTTTGTTGCTGTGTTTGAATAGGAGGTGGTGTGGCACAATAGAAAAATCAAGGGCTTACAATAATTCCAATCTTGTAGAATAGGAATAACAATATCTCCACCCTATAAGGTTGTTGAAAATTAAGAAACAGTGTACGTGCATATGCTTTTAATAGAGTAGACTTTTTAATAACTGTTGCTATTATAATCTTAAATATAACTAACTCAAAACTATATACAGACAGACTGTATTTCTTAGCCAACTCAGGTGGATAAGTTTTGGATACCAAAGTTTCTTTCACTGGCTCATCCTCTGCATGTATTTTGGACAAAAGGGTGGAAAGGATTGCCCTCAAACCATTCATCAATGAGGTTTTTTTTTTTCTTCACTTTAATCAAAACAAAAGACTTAGTATTACTTAATTTCTATGATTACTACTATTACCTCTCCAGTCCTAGTCTCTGGTCGAGATAACACTGATGCAGAAATTGGTCTGTATGCAATTCTGGATCCAGCTCGGATCTATTAATGAAAAAAGATTCCCTGTATTAAGAATACAGAAGACTTGAATGACCCTTCCTGCACCATGAGTTCTGAAAAAGCAAGCAGCAAAATGAATCAGAAAGTTCATGACCTTTCTGTATCAACTCTTATCTTGGCTATTTCGACATTTTCAATACATGAAGCAATTTTAACAGTTTAAAGTTGCTAATGAAATTTTAAAGCTTGCTTCATAATCTATTTGTAATACTCTGAACAAAATTTCTAAGAACAATTAGTTAAAAAGAATAAATATTGCTTTTAAAGTTTCAATTATTGTAGTGCCACAATTCAGATGGGAAAAATGGCAATCAAGACTCCACATTCTTTGGTAAGTTTAAATGGACCAACAAGTAAGTATATGAGGAGTGTCACTATACACGCTTGTCATTTAAAATAGCCCATCAGTTAATATGCGCTCCCACCATTTCCAAGATATTCCTACATACACATTAATTGCAAAATTAAAAAGCAGTTTAAGCAATCCTACATCAGTGCAAAAAAAATCAGTGAAATAGTCTGACCATAAGGACATATTCCAGTCCAGCTTCTCTGCCCTTGAGTGTCCACTAAACTAAGGTCACAGAAAATCCCTTCAGAACCAAGACCTGATTCTCTAAGACAAATCCCCCAGATCTTCACGCCATCTAAAGCCTCCAAAATGGTTATGGAAATGACCAGAGGCAGGAAGACAGACTTTCGGCTCCTCCACCACCTTCCTCCGCCCACACTGGGTAAGGCAAAGTCCCTCCCTCCGCAGCAGCGAGTTTGACCTAGAGATAGGCAGTGGAGAGCGCTGCTGCGTTGAACTAGGCCTCAGCGGCCCCCTACATCCTTCACAGCCCCCCAGCCTTCGCGTGCACCCCAACCCAACGGAGTGACCGACGAGGTGGGGGAGGGGGCCGCTCGAGACCAGGGGCAAGCAGGGTATGACCTAGGCCGAGTAGGGCCTGACAGCTAGGCCTCGGCTCTCTCCACAGCCCTTGTGGAGGGGAGGCGCGGAGTGCGATGCCCCAGGATTAGGAGGAAAGGAAGAAAAGGACACAGGTTCGGGGGTGAGGGGAGAGCTGTCCGGGAGGGCGGTGTCCCATTCAACAGCGTGGACGCTCCAGGCCCAGGGGCCCGGCCCTCAGTCCCACTGCCCAGCCCGGGTTACGCACCAGAGCAGGGGCGCAGGCGAGCTTGGCGCAGGCGAACATCTTATACGCTGCGGGGCGGCGCGGCTGGAGGACTGGGTGACAGGCGACGTGGGCTCCTCTCCCGCTTCCTCTCTGCGGAGGCAAAGAGGCTTAAGGTCAAGTGCCCTCCGAGGGCCTGCCCTTTCCCACTCAGGTCCCGCAAGCTCCCGTGCACGCCGTCAGCTTGGGGCCCGCGCCAGGCGAGGCGCCAGCAGAATGAATGGGACCCCGCGGGGCGCGGCTCCGCCCGGGCCAGGCCCGGCTCCCGCGCCCTCCGCTTACCTTCCCGGGAGGCGGCGGCGGCGGCGGCGGCAACGGCGGCGGCAGAGGTCGAAGGAGTGGGGCTGGGCGCGCAGGCGCGGTCGGCTCTTATCCGCGCCGCGGCGCCCGGATGGAGAAGGCGGGGAAACGGGTGCAGTAGGGAAGGCGCTCAAGGTCACTTTGTAACAACTTTATTGGTAACCAGTTGAAAAGGACAAGGACAGCCACCCAGTGATGGGCTGGCGGGCAGGAGTTGGTAAAGGAGAGACAAAGAGAAGAAATTGAAGACTAGCCCTGGCAAAGAGAACTGGACAGGTTGTTTTGTCTTTGATCTGAGCTGGCCAGAGGATAGTGCGACTTTTTCTTTCAGTTGACACCTTCTTGTGCCATCTGGGCTTTTATCCGTTGCTACTTCTCTTTAGTAGAGGGGCCCCCTTCCTGATCATTCTCTTCTGTGAAATAGGACTCTGTGTATGTTGGGGGGAGGGGAGGTTCATTCATTACTTAACAAAAGAAATTAGGGTTCCCAGCAAACTGAATACATTTCTTTAAAGGAATCTGGAAAAGGATTCCAGAAGTATAGCTAATTGTTTGTGTGAAAGAGAGCCTGACCTAGAAGTACTGGGACAAAGGAATGAGTGAATGAATACATCTAAGAGTTTTGTGACTTTAGGCACAAAATTGCCTCTTGGTAAAGTGAGGGAGGTCAGTTTTTTTTCTAGATCTATGATTGGAAGAATTAAAGGATTGTACTGTATGGTATTTCATGTAGGGCCTGGGACTAAAGAAAGTCTGAGTATTTTCAAAACCTACCCAATTTTAACACCTGTTTTTGGTAACTTTGGACAAATCATTTTCTCCAGATAAATACAGAAATGTCTCATAAAAATAGCTCTTGCTGAACTTCTGGTAAATCCTTGAATCCTGTAAATTACTGTAAACATACTAACAAATGGCTACTGGAAGTGATACAAGTCAACATGAAAGATTAAACATCTAGTCTGCCCAGTTTAAGCGATGGCTGGGGACTGAAATCCAGCCCGCTCTGCATAGAGCCCTGGCATGTGATAGCATCGACCCAGAGGATCACCCTTTTTCTAGTTAGCACAAAGGTGCAGTATCATCAAGCCCTAAAACTTGGAGAATGAATAAGACTTTGTCACTGATCCAACTTCAAATGCAAAATGGATCAAAATCATATGAAAGCTAATCATTTTAGGTTCGATCTTTAGCCCATAAAATAGATAATTTGCATGAATTCACATGTACCGTTCAAAGAGAGATTATTAGTGTATTTTCCCAAGTACTCGGTTCTTACCTGAAGTATGTGGTGTCCTGTGATGTCTAAAATAGAATAAACAATAGTTTAGATCAGTCCCATGATCTGCCATCTCCAAGCTGGAGCTCCAGGAAAGTGGTGGTGTAATGCAGCTGGAATTCGAAGGCCTGAGAACCAGGGAGGCCAATGGTGTAATTCCCAGTTTGAGGGCCAGAGAAGGTAAGATGAGATGTTGCAGCTCTACAGTGAGACAGGGTAAAAAAAGGGGCAAATTCTTCCTTCCTCTGCCTTTTGTTCTATTCAGGCCCTCAATAGATCGGTTGATGCCCACCCACATTGGGGAGGGCAGTCTACTTTACTGAGTCCCCCAATTCAAATGCTAATCTCATCCAGAAACACCTTCACAGACACACCCAGAAATAATGTTTAACGTAGGCACTCCCATGGCCAGTCAAGTTGACACATAAAATTAACCATCACATGCCCTATACTTTAATAATAGATCCTCTTAGGGGGAAAATTGTTCTAAATGGATTTGTGTATGGAGATGGTTTAAGGGAAGTTCCTATCTCTTCAGCCACAAATCAGTAACAGTAACTGTTGAGGGAGAGGAGGCAGGAGAGAAGCCAGGATCCATAACAGGATCACTTCCAGGGTAGGCAGGCCTTAAGAAGTCTTAGAGCTTTCATTCTCTCCTCTTGGAAGTCAGTTACCATATCAAGAAACAGGAGTTAGACTACTGAATGATAAGAAATCCTGTGGACAGAAAAAAACCTCATGAAATGGGATAGATTCAACTGGCTCATTTCTTTTTTCCTTTTCCTTTTCTTTTTCCTGCCTGGAATATGGACCCAGTGTCTGGAGGTGAAGCAGCAGTTTTGCACCCATGAGTACAGAAGTCACACATTAAGGATAGAGAAGCTGGAATCTAAAAGGAGCCTGAGTTCTTAACTTTTTTTTTTCTTTCGAGTAGCTACAACAGCTTTTAACTGCCTGTTTGTGGACTTCATGTTATATAAGAAAATATATCTCTATTTGGTTAAGCCACTGAGGTCAGTTTTTTGTTATACGCAGCTGAACACAACCCAAACTGATACATAATTGTATAGATCTGTACCTCTGAAGCTTTTTGGTCATTGGGCTGTGATTACACAGAAATGGCCTTTCTCCCACAGAATTTACGTAAATTTACATCTATCTTTTTTTTCCTTATTCCATGGTATATCTGCTAGGGACTAACCAGGAGACAGAAACCATATCAGTAATTTAAACAGGGAAAATTTAATATAAAGATTGTTAACTAGTAAAAGGTGGCTAACTACTAAGAAGGGTGGAGTGGACTCGAAGGGGTTCAGAAGTAGCAAATGTAGGAACAGCTTCTACCGTTGACTGAGGAAGAGTTAACAAGGAAGGAAGGACTTAGAAATTTAGAGGACAGGGCATGGCTCCCACAGGAACATACAGTCCGCTTGTGGTGAAGAAACTTGCTGGAGGCACAGGCCACAGGTGAACCATGAAGACTGCAGAGGTGAACATCACCAGGCCTCTCCTGCAGACCAGTCTACTGGCTCCATGCAAAAACAGTACACCAGAAGAAAGGAAAGTCCTTTTCTCCTGCTCTGGCCTCCCAGTGTCTTTCCGTTTCCCTCTATCAGCAAAGCCTAACATTTTGCCAGTTGTCATGCAGAAATGTCTACAGAGTCCAGCTCTAGAATAATGAAACAAGGCAAAGAAGGATGGATTTATAGCTGAGAAGTTGTAAGTTAACAACTGGTGCAGATGGTAAGATTTTCGAGGGCAAGTATTACGTCTAATTCATACTGATGTCTTCCATAGCACCTAACATAGAGTGTTAAACATAGCAGTCACTCAGTAAATTTTTGCTCAATAATAAATATGGGGCTTAGTATGTACAAAGTTATTTCCAATAGCTTTATTATTATTCTCTATTAAGTAAGATTTTAGTCTCTTTGGACAAATAAGAATGACCAATACAATGTCCTTTTCTTTCTAGTATTGTGAAATTCAAACTTTAGAGAACTCAAGGAACATTTTTTGATTTGTGGCATGAATTTGTTCAAACAAACATTTTTGTGTGCCTGTGAAGGCTCCTGTGTTTGTACCTCATGTGCGTAAAGAATTTGCTAAAAACCGAAACGTTAAGGCCCTTTATTGATTCATTCTATGATGTCATAGAATATTGGCAAAGCTGGGAAGATAAGCTGAGGCAGATAGGCCCTGAGTTGTGTGGTGGGCAATGTTTGCCTGCATTTACCCTTTCACTTCTTTTTTCAATGCCTTTGGTCCGCCTCCAGGCAACTTAAGCTCTCTGGAGGTACCTGGTGTCTTCCTGGTGTCTCGTGACCGTATAAAGTTCTCCATCGTAGCACCTACTGAATCCATCTCTCTCCAGGCAGTGTCCAGCTTCAGAACTCTTAACCATGTCGAATCTTAATCTCTTAGTGCTTGCTTCAGCAGTAGCTATACCAGAATTAAAATGATGCAGAGAAGATTAGCATGGTACCTATGTAAGGATGATACACAAATTCATCAAAAAATATTCCATATTTTTATAGTATGCTACCATTTATCTCAGAAGTAGGGGGAGAAATATGAATATATCTAAGAAGTGGAGAGAATTACAAATGTATTTTCTGTATTTAAAAACTAGAAGGTTCATAGATGATTACCTATGGGGGAAGGAGTAGGTTGGAGGGAACAAGAATAGAAGCCAGACTTCTTTGAATATACTTTACTTTGTAGATTTGAATTTGGAACCATGCAAACCATTTATAAAGGCAAAATCTTTAAAAATCCCTAAAAATTGAAAGTAAATGAAACAAATGAATTTAACTGTATCTAGTTGGTCGTATAACTTCACAGGGTAAATACAAAGAGTTTCTATCACTGGATAGAAAGACAACTCCTTGATCGCTCTGCTTCATGTGCATTGGCCTCTGCTATTTTCCAACATGCCAACCACATTCCACCTCACAGAGCTGCACTTTTTGTTCCTTTAGCTTGGAACACCAACACCTTTCCCCTGGGTATTCACTTGGCTTACACCTCCACTTCATTCAAGTCTTTGTTCAAGTCAACCCTTAAGAGAGGCCTTCCTGGATCCCTTACATATCTTTACATTTCTTCATAGCACTTATTGCTACCTGGCATTATTTATTGTTTGTTTGTCTCTTGCTTTAGACTATAAGTCCATGAGAGCAGGGACTTTGTTTTATTCATTGCTGTATCCACATAGTCTAGAACATGCTTGGCCCATCAATAGGCACTCAATAAATTTTTGAGCAGTGAGGTTGGAGAAGGAAGGGAGAAACTGTTAACTTTTTCTTCACACACTTCTGTATTATTTGATATGTTACCATAAGCAGGAATTACTTAAAAATTTTAAAAAACAACGTTAAGAAAGTTTTAACAATTCACAATAATTGGTAAAATTTATTAGAATAACCCCCTTTGTGGTGCTTGCATTAATTAAACCAAAGGGAAGCATTATTAAATGTTGAATTTCAGTTCTTGGTGATGGACTTGGGTGTACTTTTAGGCAGTAGCCCTACCCAATCCTTTTCAAAGTATATGCAATCTCTAATCTATCTATGGCAAGGCTGTTCTTGTTTTAAGGCATCGTGTATGTGTGTGTACCTTCTTGTCGATATACTGGCTGGAGTTGCTTGTATGTGATGGGAAGGTGTTATGTCAGTTTCAGCCATTTTTAAGACAATCAGTTGCATGTGTAAATCCTTATTCTCCTTCAAGAAATTAAATCCATCCATATTCAGTGGACCTAGATAGTCAACTTACGGTTAAGAGATAAGAAATTTCACAACACTAACAAAATGTTTGAGAGGATTCTTGCTTATCAAATTTTCTGCTACTCTAGCCCTAGTGACGGCTTTAAGGGTCAAATTCCTAATCCTAGTGCTATGTGATATATGAACATCTTACATCAATTTAGGGAATTATTGGGTTTCCATATGGTACAAGTGCACCATGCTGAGTAACGCTTTATTTTCTTTCCACGTTTGGGTCATCCTGGCTCTATGGAGGAATAATATGGTTACACAATACGAATTGCTCTTTCCTTGGCCACCTCTTACATTGTTGATTTTAGTCAATTATTGCATTAGTTTGTTCAGGTGAATAGTCTCAGACTTCCTTACCCATCTTGCCTTTCTAAGAATGTCTAATCTAGGGACTTTGATACTAAGGTTAGTTTCCTACGTCATGTCCCCAAGCCAGGGAACTTGGCTTAAAGTAGTGATGACTATGTAGTAATTTTAAGGAAAGTGTGGTTTTCAGGGGCAAAATATCAAGGAGACACATTCTACAAAATTAGGTCTGTAAGTAGAAGCCTTAAGGTTCATTTAAGCCTCGAGGATTAAATTAGAGTGCTTCCTGAAATTGCCTTTCTTGATTTGAACTAGGGGAGAGAATAAGCTAAATATGCAAGTTTTAAATGTAAGAACTTGTATTTGAACTTGAGGTAGAAAACATGGTCAGACAAACACTCATGATAATAACTACAGGAAAGCAAGGCACAGTTCATAGCAGATGCTTCAATTTAGAGGGTGCCATACCCTCATTGTGATAAGAACATTCCAATTTGGAAAGCTACACATGGAAAGCACTTGTTTTATCTGGTCATATTTTTGCTTGGTCTTGTACAATCTTACAGCGCTGGTGAATCATTTCAGGAGAATGGCCGTATGTTCATGGTAGCCATGTGTTATTTAATTGCAAATTCTATCGGTTGTTCAAGGTTGTTTTCTGGTCAGATTCCATCTGCCTTCCTTGACCATTTAAGGGAGTCCTCTCAACCTGTTCTACTGGAGAACTACCAGCAGAGAAGAGCAAACAGATCCCCTATAAGAGTATAGCCTTAAAGGAGCAGGGAAACTTTATTTATTTATTTATTTATTTTTTTAATTTATTTTTCCCCCAAAGCCCCAGTAGATAGTTGTATGTCATAGTTGCACATCCTTCTAGTTGCTGTAGGTGGGACGCGACCTCAGCATGGCCGGAGAAGCGGTGCGTCGGTGCGCGCCCGGGATCCGAACCCTGGCCGACAGCAGCGGAGCGCGCGCACTTAACCGCTAAGCCACGGGGCCAGCCCCAGGGAAACTTTTTAAATGGCTCCTGTTCTATTTTATCATGCAGTGTTTACATTAGATTCTATTGTAGAGGTTGAGATAACTTAAAATGCTTTAAATTACCAATTAAATTACTTAATTTTCCTCTCTATTTTTCTTCAGTAAAACTGATGTACCAGAAGGTATGTAATGCTTTTCTGTGGTTTTGCTCACTTCTTACCCCACCACTGCTTACTTCAAGAGTTCAAGGACCTCAATTTTAGGGGGACGGATTTATTGTCAGCCCTTCCTCTCTCTGGTCTATTCATCTCATGGCCCCTGGCTAATTGAAGGTACATTAATATACAACAATATGGACAGCAAGTAGGTAGTCCATTTTTCTGAAAACTTACTAGACTATTGCAAATTGTATACAAATCCTTTTCTTAAGATCTTAACAATTTTAATTTCTCAAGAGTTAACTTTAATCAAATCCTTTCCCCCATCCCATTTCCTCACTATCTTTTAACCTCTTGGCTGAAAACATTCCGTAAATGTTTTTTATATTACATCCTTATATCTGATCAGCATCAGTTAACCTGCTCTGATCGCACAGTATGCTGAGAGTTCTGGGGAGTGAACTGGAAGGGAGGGACCAGGTACAAGGAGTTCAGGGTAAAATCAGGGCCTGAAATGATAGCTTCTTCCCCCATAGAAAGGCTGTGACTTCTTCAGATAAGTTTTGGAGGGTACTTTTGGTAGGCAGAATGATGACCTTCCTCAAAGATATCCATGTCCTAATCCCCAGATCCTGTGAATATGCTACCTTACATGGCAAAAGGGACTTTGCAGATGTGGTTAAGTTAAGGATTTTGAGATGAAGAGATTATGCTGGTTTATCTGGGTGGACACAATGTAATCATACAGGTTCTTATAACTAGAAGAGGAAGGTTGGAGGGTCAGAGTCAGAGAAGGAGATGTGATGATGAAAGCAGAGTCAGAGTGGTGTAGCATGAGAAAGACTCTGCTGACCACTTTGAAGATATGGAAGGACATCAGCCAAAGAATGCAGGTGGACTCCAGAATCTGGAAAGGCAAGGTAATGGATTCCCTCCTAGAGCCTCCAGAAGGAATGCAGCCCTGTCAACACCTTGACAACCTCACATTTTAGCTCAGTGAGACCCATTTCAGACATCTGTCCTCCAAAGCCGTAAAATAATAAATTTGTGTTGTTTTAAGCCACCCAGTTTGTGATAATTTGTTACAGCAGCAGTAAGAAACTAATAAAGTAGTCAAACTCTTGTCTGATTCCAGTCATAGGTAATTAATCTGGAAGTACAAATCAAAGAGATGGGATGGGGCCTTGATTTTGGAATTCAGGCACCTGAGGTGCCCAGTGTTGTCTGGGATGGGTCATTCATTATGGATCTTAGTTTAGTACAAGGCCAAGGAGATGAGCAGCAGGGATGTGCTCTGACAAATGATGGCATGATCTCCAAGAGCACTGTAGGTATACTAGCCAGCTGGCTAGGTCAGAGGACCAGGCCCATCCTGGGCACTAAAAATTTGAGAGGACAGGAAAAAAGCCCAGGTACCCAAGAAACCGGACAGAAGTGTATCAGAAGGGAAGACTGATTATCTCTAGCTAGGCAGATGCAGGAAGCTGATATACAATAGTGCTGCTGAAATGCTCTTGAGCATAAAGCAACAGAACACTTTCTGAACCACACTGACTTCTAGAAGAAGAGCTAGATATGTCTTTCCAGGATGACCTCCAGATTGCTCTTAGGGTAGAAAACCCTGTAGGAAGAAGGCAGTTAGAGGAGAGTCATTAATAAGAGGGCGTTGGCCAGAGAGGGAATAGAGTGAGAGCCAGGAAATGGGAAGCAGGATCAATTCAATGATGAGTCAGTTTCACTGATAGCTTACTGGAGGCTAAAAGTCATAGGCTTCTGAATTTACACTTCTTGACTAATCAGGGGTCTTGTCCAGGTGGTTCTGGGCTATAAGTCTAGACACATTCCTTTCTTTTCTTCTCCCACTGAAACCACTGTGTTTAGGCCAATTCTTACTAGTATTAGTCTACTCTTATTTACTCTATTTGTCTTCATCTTTTCTCTTTCAGATTCATGTGTCTCTTTCATTCAACAAGCATTTTATTCATTTGTTATATACAATTGTGAGACTGCTTTCCAAAGATATTTCTTTGGTGAAAACTCTAGAATAAAATGTATACTAATTGCTGTAAAATTAAAAGCCTTTTTTTTTTTTCCCTGTCCCCCTGCTGCTCTACTATTAAAACCCTCTGGTCTGGCCAAAATGGTCCACTTTCCATTCTCCAAACAATCATTGCATAAGAGCCTCTTTGTAACTCTGGCTGCTTTGCTCTGGCAAAGCTCACAGGGCCCTCTGAGTCTTACATATATAATATATATATAAGCAAAACATTTGCCATCCAAATGCAGCTGAAGATTAAAAATAAAATAAATTGGGGGGGGGGGCTTAGGTGGAAGGTTAAGAATTAGGACCAAGTCTTCTTAAATGTCTCTATTTGCTATCACTGCTGTCAGATTATCTGGACAAACAGCATTACCCTGGAGATCTGCTAATTCCTTCCCACACTAGAGTTCTTCTGCTTTAGAGTTTTTATTTAACTTGGACCTCTACCTGCCAGAATATTGACCCTTGGCTTACCCATCCCAGGCTTTGACATCCAACCAACTTTCTCTTAAAAACAAATAGGAAAAAAAAAAACCCCACTAAAACTATCTTTTAAAAATTATATAAGGCGCAGAGTCTGGGGAAGGGGCAGCAGGCGCCACGTGCTGCCACAAAGGTGGCAAGAAGAAGCTCCTGAAGCAGCCCAAGGAGCAGGCCAAGGAGATGGATGAGGAAGCAGGTACAGAAGGAGGAGCAGAAGAAACTGGAGGAGCTAAAAGCGAAGGTGGTGGGGAAGGGCCCCCTGCCACAGGTAGAGTTAAGAAATCTGGGAAAAAGTAAGCTGTTCCTTGTGCCTGAGGCAATGGTGATCCTTAACTCCATTCCTGTTTAAACATCTGGATTCCCTGCCATAACATCTGTTGCAACCTATAGTTAGAATGAAGTGTTGTCTTGGAGCCTGTTGTGCATTTAAAAATAAACTTCTGTATAAAATAAATAAATAAATAAATAAAATTATATAAGTAATGTATGAATATGGGCTTATAAATAATCTAAGCAATATAAAGTTATATAAAGCAAAAACTATAGCCCTTGTATATCCTCCTCCCTAATATTGTTTTCCTTCCCAGAAGTAATCACTATTAACAGTGTAGTGTATATCTTTCTACACTTTCATTATGAAAGTGATCTTTCTAGATTTTTCACTGTTTTTATACAAAAATGTATGAATATAGTGTTTAATTTTCTTAAATAAAAATTTATGTCTTTTTTTCAAGAAATAATGCTGGGAAAACTGGATATATATGTGCAAAATTGTTGGACCCTTACCTTATACCATATACGAAAATTAACTCAAAGTTGATCAAAGACCTAAATATAAGATCTAAAACTATAAAACTCTTAGTGGAAAACATAGGGGAAAATCTTCGTGACATTGGATTTGGCAAGGATTTTTTGGATATGACAACAAAAGTATAGGCAACAAACGAAAAAACAAATAAATTGGACTTCTTCAAGATTAAAAATTTTGCACATCAAAGGACACTCTCAAGAGAGTGAAAAGACAACCCATAGAATGGGAGAAAATATTACAAAACATATATCTGATAAGGAATTCACATACAGAATATGTAAAGAACTCCTATAACTAAACAACAAAAAACCCCAAGCAACCCCAGTCAAAAATGGACGAAGGAATCAAGAACCAAATAGATGTTTCTCCAAACAAAATATACAAATGGCCAATAAGAACATGAAAACATGCACAACATCACTAGTCATTAGGGAAATGCAAATCAAAACCACAATGAGATACCACTTCACACTCATTAGAATGGCTATTATAAAAAAAAAATGAAAACAACAACTGCTTGTTGAGAATGTAGAGAAGTTGGAATCCTTGTACATTGCTAGTGGATGTAAAATGGTGTAGCTGCTGTTGAAACATTGTGATGGTTCTTCAAAGAGTTAGATATAGAATTACCCTATGATCTAGCAATTCCACTTCTAGGTAATATACACAAAAGAGTTGAAAACAGGGACTCAAACAGATATTTGTACACCAATGTTCATAGCAGCATTATTCACAGTAGCCACAAGGTGGAAGCAACACAGATGTCTATCAACAAATGAATGGAAAAGCAAAATGTGGTATATACATATAATGGAATATCATTCAGTCGTAAAAAGGAATGAAATTCTGATACATGCTACAATATGGATGAACCTTGGAAACATGATGCTAAGTGAAATAAGCCAGTTGCAAAAGGATAAATATTGTGTGATTCTACTCATATGATGTATTTAGAATAGGCAAATTCATAGAGACAGAAGGTAGAATAGAGGCAACCAGGGGCTGAGGGGAGGGGAAATGGGGACTTATTGTTTAATAGAGTTTCTGTTGGGATGCTGAAAAAGTCCTGGAAATGGATACTGGTGATGGTTTCACAACATATGAATGTACTTAATGTCACTGAACTGTAAATTTAAAAATGATTAAAATGGTAAATTTTATATGATGTATATTTTACCATAATAAAATAATAAAAAATTATACCTTGATTATTCAACAACTATGTATTAGTAATATTCCAATTTCAGTAAACATATGGCTACCTCAATCTTTTAAAAATAATGTTTAAAATTTATAATTTCACATGTTCAAAAGTGAAGAGAATAGTGTATTAAACTCCCACCCAGCTCCAACAGTTATCAATACATGGTTAATCTTGTATCTTCTATTCTCCCTCTCATCTACTGCTTTCTCCTTCTACTTCATATTATTTTGAAACAAATTCCAGAAGTCATAATATTTAAATTATGAATGTTTAAGTATGAATCTCTATAAGAACTCTTTTCTGAAAAACATAACCAAAATACCATATCACACCTAAAATATTTAACAGTAATTCCTTAATATCATCAAATATGCAGCCAGTGTTCAGATATCCCTGATTGTCTCATAATATTTTTCTAACAGTTGGTTTGTTGAAATTAAGAATCTGTACAAGTTCTACACATTGTAATTAGTTACAGGCCTTTTAAGTCTCTTTTAACCTATGGATTCTCCCTCCCTCTTCTTTCAAATTTATTAATTGAAGAAACTCAGTTGTTAGTCATGTAGAATTTTCCCACATTCTGGGTTTTGCCAATTTTGTCCTCATAATGTCATTTAACATGTTCATCTGAACTCTGTATTTCCTATAAATTGTTAGATAGATCTAGAGGCTTGGTCAGTTTCTTTTTTCTTCTTCTTCTTAAAATATCCTTTACAGGTGACATTGTGCACTTCTTGTGCATACCATTTAGGAGGCACAGAATATCTGGTTGTCGTTTTTCTGATATTAAAATTGATCAATGAAGTTAGCCTGATTCATCCATTATAAAGTTCCCCATCAGCTTTTTATTTAATGATTTTAGTGGTCATTGATGATTATTTCCTAGATCTATTATTTCATTAGGATTGAAATATGGTGAAATTCCTCTTCTGTCATTTCTTCTTCATTTATTATCTGGAATTCTTCTACAAAGAAGAACTTTCCCATAGCAACTGTTTTTTGTTACCTTGTATTACAGTTAGGACAGAAAAGGCAATATAAATTGTTGTTTCTTTCCCTTTATTCACCAGTTTTCAGGATAATGAGTCATATATAATTTTAAACCATCAGGAAATGAGTACAGAGTGATTTATCCCATAGATTAAGAGTGGGCGATATATCTTTTTTTTTTTTTTTATGCTGGGGAAGATTTACCCTAAGCTGACATCTGTTGCCAGTCTTCCTCTTTTTTTTTTTTTTAATGTGAGCTGCCACCACAGCATGGCCACTGACAGATGAGTGGTGTGGTTCTGGACTCCGGAACCAAAGCTGAGCGCACCAAACTTTAACCACTAGGCCATAGGGGCTGGCCCAAGAGTGGGTGATATATCTTTAAGTCAATTTGGATGATTTTCTGTCTTTGGAATAACTAGATGATCTCTAAGTTCCCTTTGAGCTCTTATAGCTCATAATTTTTCTTGCTGATGAAAAACATTTAACTCTCAATTTCAAAAAGAATTAGTTAATATAGTCCAATGCTCTTTAGAGAGTAGACATTCCTTTAACATATAGCATACTTTACTTGCCAAATAATTTGCAATAATTTTGTGGGTTTGTCTCAAAGTACTGGATAGATAGCTAATCTTTTTTCCGGGGACTACTTCACTATCTTTCAAAATTTTTTATACATAAAATTTTTTATAGATAAAAAATTTTAAACCTAGATTTTTAAACTTTAAATATTAAACAAAGAAAAGTTACGAGAAGAGTGCAGAGAACTACTGTTTATCCTTTACCCTGATTCACCAATTACTATTTTCTCCACTTTTTTCATATTCTGTCTGTATACACACACACGTGTTTATGTATGATGTTGTCTATATACATAGACATCTGTCTATTATCTATACACATATGCACACAGACGTATTGTACATATTTTTATCCATTTTTTCTAAACCATTTGAGAGTAGGTTGCATGCATCATGCCCCTTAATATTACTGTGCATATTTCCTAAGAACAAAAAGATTCTCAATATACAAATATTGAATTATGTTGTACACTTGAAACTAATATAATGTTATGTGTCAGTTATACCTCAATAAAAAAAGATTCTCTTACATAATCACTGTACGGTTGTAAAGTTCAGGAAATTTAACATTGATAAAATATTTTTGTTCAATCTACAGTCTACATTCCAACTTCATCAGTTGCCCCAATAAGGTCCTTTATAGAATTTTTTCACCTCTTTCACCTTTAGTTGGTGTGTCTCTTAGTTTGTTATAATCTAGAGCATTTCCTTAGTCCTTCTTTGTCTCTCATGACACTGACATTTTTGAGGAATATAGGTCAACTTCATTCTTTCTCACTGCCATAATCATATACATTTCTCAGTTCTCAGTTGTAAATAAGAGAAGTTGCCTATAGCTGATTTAAGCAGAAAAGGAATTTATTGAAAAGGTCTTGGGTAACTCCTAGAACTTTACTTTATCTCAATAAATATATTTTATTTTGTATATATATCAAACAATATTGTTTACAAACAAAAATGATAAATGATATTTATTGAGCACTTCTGGACACTGTCCCTATCACATTACATGTATTGTCTTATCCAAAGCAGCCCTAAGAAGTAAATACTCTTCCAAATACTCCTAAATCTCATTTTAAAAATGAGACTATTGTGGATTAGGGAGGTTAAGTGAATTTCCCAAGGTTACCCAACTAAGGGGCTGAGTTCAAAGTCAAGTTTTGTCTGATGCTAAATTCCATCCTTTTTCTATTCCACACTTTCATATGGCAGCATAACTTGAAAACTTTTGTGTAAGATATTTACTAGAAAATAAATGATCTGTGATACCCTGAAACACTAAATATTGTTTCAGTTGATATTATAGAATAAGAGATGTATGCTGAAAAACATACAAACTTTTATAGCTTTTTTTCATCTTGAAAAACACTTCACAGACATGACCTAATGCTAGAGGAGCTGGCCAGAAAATCCTCAGCATGCACATCAAAATGTACCCACTTGGGGGCACCCACAATGCAGCTTTTCTCTCTGTTCTCATGCCCAGAAGCTTCAAGCCCTGCAGAGCTGGAGTTGAGCCAGCTGATGAGTTCAGCCTGCTCTACAGGACTCAGACCGCCAGATCTGATGTCTCAGGGAATAGCCTCCTATATCTCCAAGTCTGGGAAATATCTCACTTAGCATGTTGCCCACACAATAAACTACTATGTGCTATTTAAAACGTTAATAATTAGTGCATTTGCTACAGGCCAAATTATATTATTAGGATTTAATGACCAAGAACTAAAAATAATTTGATAATTAAAAATGATATATTTGTCCAAAGGAGTTTTTGGATTTATGCTATGTCAAAATTAGAAACATAATAATTAGCCAGCAGTGGTGAAAATGTGCCATAAAATCAAGCTACATGTTTTGAATTGATGTTGCATGTGTTCTCATCTTAAGCGTGCTCTCTGATATGAGTGTATACGTGTTGGTGGTCCCTAGAGCGGGGAAGGTTTCTGCACGGGCTGCTGATGTAATCTCTAGGTCAGTCATTTGGTCTTCAGCTGCATCAGATAGTAGAGATGCTCCTGAAACATACTGATGTCAAAGATGTCATTGACCCAGATGTAGCTGCTGTGACTCTGCCTAGAAAGGGCTTATTAGCATAAGGAGAGAAGATATGGAAAATTAGGTTGTACTGGACATGACTATCACAGTGTCTTTTATACCTACCATCTCTGCTAAAGAGGCAAATGAAGGTGGCCATGTTTTGTACCATATAAATCCACCTTTCATATGGCTGATTGTGCTAGAGGGAGCCAAAATATAGACTGGAGGGCAGCTTACGGGGTGGGCTGGCTTAAAAAGCTCTACTCAAAGAGTGACAACCAGACCAATCACATGCTCATTCATGGGAACCTGATTTGGGAAACAGAATATGAGGCGGGTAACAGTAGGAGCTGATATGAAAGGATGTATAGAGGGGGTATAATGTAGATTAGAGGCCTAGATCAAAGCTGGGTTGCAAGGAAGCTGAACTATGAAGAAGATGAGACAATAATTAAGCAGAAGCTATGAGAAGGAGAAAAGATAGAGAAGAGGGCTCCAGTCTTCAGTGGGAGAAGTAGCAAGAAGACATGTGAGAAGAAGCAGAGACAGGGAGAGCTGTGTTTGTGATGGAACACTTGAGAGAAGAGTCACAGCTCTTGCTCCTGAGGGTCTTTGAGTACAGTTGTGGTTTCTGTTCCAGTCTGGTGCCTGTTCATTGATTGCCATGCGATCCTGGCTCCATCCTGAGTCTTACAATAAACAGCCTTACTTGTAGAAACTTGTGTGAATATCCGTTCCCCTCCAACCAAAGTAACTAACTAGAATAGGAGTAATATGAGAGAATACTATTACAGCTTACTTTTTCCAGACTCTTTTAAAAAAAACTGTGGTAAAGTATACATAACATAAAATTTACCACTTTAACCATTTTTAGGTGTACAGTTCAGGAGATTGTCATTCATGCTGTTGTGCAGCTACCACCACTATCCATCTCAACTTTGTCATCACCATCAGAACTTTATCATCATCTCAAACTCTGTACCCATTAAACAATAACCACCCCCATCCCCTCTCTGCAGACCCTGGCAACCACTATGTCTCTATAAATTTGTGCAGAGTCCTTTTTGAGTGAATACTATTGGTATTAAATGGTTAAGCTTTTATTTATACAACAAACCTGTAAGTGACAAAGCCACTTCCTAGAGTTTTGGGGGAGCTGGAGTTATCCCAAACAGCCTGGAAAGTGTAGACTATTTATTGTGTGCAGTCAATCAACTGCAGAAGGAATACAAACCAGACAGGAAACCAAACCTGAGTGGGAGGCCCCAAGGGAGTCTGAGATGTCGAGCTATGGGCTTTTGTCATGTTCTAGCAAAGGGGTTGGTGCGTTCAGAGGAACACTTTCTTGATGTGTGAATTAATATGGCCCTATCTGTGGTGGGGAAAGACTAAGATCTGGGAAGAAAGGAAGCCGAGGAACTTGTGGGTTGAAGTCTGCCATTTTTATATGGCTAGAATAGAATTATTATAGCAATTTGACTCCTGAAGACTGTACTTTGGAAACATCCTTCTAAGAGGCTTCAAAGTGTCATAGAATATATAATTTGCCAGTGGTCATCCTGGACCCTCACCATTGAGGAGATGAGAGTAAGCTTAAGCTTTATGCGGCAAGGGTTTAGGGGAATGACCTGACCGGTTTCCAAGGAAGTTGGATCAGAAGTCCAAATCACAAAATCCAAATTAAGGTATCAGAAAAGGTGAGCTGGGATCCTGCAGCAAGATTCTCTGAGCAGTAGCTGTGCTGGTGATACTTAATCAATGGGTGATATCATTTTGGTTGAGATGAAAACAGAATACCAGATAGCATGTGGGGATCAGGGATGTAGTCCAAACCCTGGGAAAAATAGATTAACCAGGACTAGGAAGATTGATAGAGTCCCAGCGTTCAAGG
This sequence comes from Ceratotherium simum simum, assembly GCF_057802395.1. Classification (NCBI taxonomy): domain Eukaryota; kingdom Metazoa; phylum Chordata; class Mammalia; order Perissodactyla; family Rhinocerotidae; genus Ceratotherium; species Ceratotherium simum. The sequence continues at coordinate 54,365,503 of NC_141908.1, forward strand.
CAGGACTGGACCATTGAATAAACCAGAACTGGTGTCAAAGCCCATTCCTACCAACTGAATTTCTATGACAGAGATTCAGGTAGAAGGCTGCTGTTTGTCCCTTCCAGGCAAGATTAATGAAAGGAGAGAGAAGCATTACCTAAACATAGCCAGGTTTGGTTCTTCTTTAGCATACTAACAGGGTGGGACTGAGCCAGAAGGTTGAACATGTTAACTGCCTACTTCTGGCTTGAGCATGCAAGAACAGAGAATGTGACAACCAGCGTCTTGCCGTAGAGTCTGGAGAAGTTCCATGGCCTTATTGACCAATCCCCTCTTTCAGACCATTCCAAGTAGGGCTAAGTGGGCATTGTCCCGAGAACACGCAACTTCCCTACTTCAGAAACCATCAACCAAACTCTGGACATAGAACTAATGAGTTTGATCAGGGCATTCATGCTGAAAGCTGACCTGGGAGATGGAGTCGTGGCACTGACCACTGGGATTCCATGTTATCCTGCATACTTTGTCCACCCCTGTTATGTGCCACTCAGATCCTCCTTTAACGGATCTTATTAACCCAGCTGTTAGGAGTGTTAGCAGACAGCTTCAGTTGTCAGCCCCTTCAGGAATTACCTAACCAAGGATGATGGCCTTGCCCAAGGTCATACCCTTTCCAGGGCAGCCCATATCCAATGATTGATCAATGGGGAATATAAAGACACTGATATCTCAGCCCAACTTGAGACAACTTTGAAGGGCCATTCTAGTTCCAGCACTGCCCATAGAGTCAGCTGAGGCAGCTTGATTTCTCCTTCTGCCCAATTTTGCTTCTGTCCCTGCTATGGTCTGAGTGTTTGTATCTTCCCAAAATTCATATGTTGAAATCCTAACCCCCAAAGGCGATGATATTAGTAGTTGGGGCCCTCGGGAGGTGACGAGGTCATGAGGGTAGAGACCTCATGAATGGGATTAGTGCTCTTATAAAAGAGACCCCAGAGAGCTCCCTAGCCCCTTCTGCCTTGTGATGAAGACACAGTAAGAAGGTGCTGGCTATGAACCAGGAGGAGGGTCCTCACCAGAAAATATGACCATGCTGGTGCCTTGATCTTGGGCTTCCACCCTCCCGAACTGTGAGAAATAAATTTCTTTTGTTTATAAGCTACCCAGTTGGTGGTGTTTTGTTATTGCAGCCCAAATGGGCCAAAATAGTCCCCTTCCTTCCACAGGTGTTCATCTCAAGGATATTCCTTTATAAACATCCTTGCCATGAGCCTCAATTTATACTTTGGCGCTCATTCTTAGTTCTTTTTCTCAATCCCTGTTCTGGTGACCTGTCTTATGCCCCAGTCATCACACTGGGGCCTGGTCCTGTTCTGACTTTGTTCTCTGTGTAAGTGCTATTGCTATTTTGGTTTCCATTCATTTGAGGAACTTTATCAACACTGGCTAAATTCCAGTAGCATTCCTTAGCTGTGTACAGCCAGAAATGTTTCCAAACACCCCCTTGCTTGTTGTGCCACCCTACTTGAGAGCCACCAGGTCAGCACACCTTCCTAGGGCCCAGCAGCTTTGTGCTAAACTCAGCCTGGAACCTCATTGTCTGAGGGCAAAGCATGCCTCACCATTTCCCTGGACTTTGCTATGCCCTGTTCTGTTCAACTGTTAGAATGGTTTAATGGCCACTCCTTCAGTAGGTCCATCTGTCAGAGCCAGAGGAGACTGAGACAAGGGAAATGAGGCTGAGGGCTTGTAATAGTTCCACACAATGTGAACATTAGATGTAACCACTGTTAATAAGACTAGTGACCACTTCATCACGGCTTACTATGTGCTTCCATACATTAGCTTGTTTAATTTTCATAACAACTCTATGAGATAGGTACTTTTATTTCTCCATTTCATAGGTAGGGAAATTGAGGTACAACATTATTAAGTTACTTGCCCAAGGTCCCATAGCTGGTAGGTGACAAATCTGAGAGTCCACCACAGGAAGCTAAGTCCAGTTACTTAACTTCTCACCTCACATTGTTTCTTATCAGTGTTAAGCTGAACTTCAGTGGAGTCAATAGAAGTACAAAGGGCCATCATTATCATCTTACAATAGATTAGTTGCTGAAAATTGAAGGGAAACCAAATATTTATTTGTTGTCTCATTTTCTACAGAATTGTATTAAGATTTCCTCTGTGAGTTTTCATCAATTCAGAGCTTCCCAACGGTGAATTTGGTGTGTGTGAACTCCTGATCTCTTGCCCTCAGAGTGGCCTAGTGGACAGCAGCCTCTCCCATTCACTCTAGTGGGATGTGCCAATATTATCACGTCTACACTGGCCTTGATGAAACGGCAGTGAAAGCACAGCAGTGAATGGATATTTCAAGTTTTCTTGCTCTTGCCTTCTTAGTGAAATAATTTTTCTAATACTAAATATGCTGGGTAAGTATGAGGCTGAAAGGGTTTTTTTTTTTTTTTTTTTTTTGCTTTTTATGATCTCAATTTAGACTGTTTGAAGTTAAAATTTCTGATATCAGATCTCTTCCTGGCTGGGAAGAGGTAAAGTTTCCGTCTTTGAGAGACACAGAGGAGTGAGATACCGGTAGAAGAGAGTTTTTGGATGTTACATTAGAGATGTCAAGATGTCATTGAGATTAGAAGAGCATCCTGAAATCAGGAGCAAACTTAAGCATGATGCTATGAGAGAGGGTGATCTTGAAGGTAAGCGACTCACAGAGCACACAGGGCTTTGCCAAAAGCCACAGATTACGTAAACTTTATCTTATCTAAAGGCTTAAAAAAGTGATTGACCAATCAAAGAATTATTTAAGCAAAGATCTATACAAATGTTCTTTCAATAAAGACATCTGCATTTGCGAAGGTTGGAAGTATTTCTTCTTAAAGCTTGTACAAGGTATTCTGAGTAGACAGTACTTTTCAAACTTTGCTGCACATTAGAATTACCTGGGAGATTTTTAAAACTTTTGAGGCCCAGGCTGTACCCTATATCAATTAAGTCAGGATCTCTGGGCCTGAGACATAGGCATCTGAATTAAAAAAATTTCTTAAGCCATTCGATCGTTCGAGAATATGGCTTAGAGCAGTGGTTCTCAAACTTGAGCTGCATTAGAATCACCTGGAGGGCCTGTGAAGCCACAGATCTCTGGGTCCCACCCCCAGAGTTTCTACCTCAATAGGTCTGGGAAGGGGCCCGAGAATTTTCATTTCTTGCACTCTCCCAAATAGTGCCAATGCTGCTGGTCCAGGGAACCACACTCTGGGAGCCACTGATTTGGAGAATTATTTACATATTCATTAATGCCATTTGAAGACGTGTAAGTCATAAATTTTTTGCTGGGCAGCTTAAGTAGATGCAACATCCTTGGAAAGGAATCTAACCACAGTTGTGAGCTCACTGCACACACCAGTTCTTTGGCAGGGTTACATTTATGCCCATCTGTTGGACTGGCCGCCTGCCCATGGAGAATGTGCTATGCCAATTTCAGCAGGGCATAGGTGCTAACCAAACACCGTTGTGGAGGGGCGGCTTTCATCACACAGCAAGCTCCATTTCTTGGGCCAGGCAATCCTGCTGTTTGCAAACAGCTCCAGTCTAAGGCCACATGCTTCGTTACATCTGTAGATGCTTGAGGACATGATTAAAAAATAAATAATCAACAAATGGTTGATTACATTTCTCCCTCAATCTGCCCTAGCATTGTAATTTGGCATGTAGAGAAACACTCTCTCTTCAGTGAGCTGGAACCATTCCTAAGGATTCTACCTGTGTAATGCTTTAAAACGGCAAGATTTGGATCTCTGCATCTATTCATTTGTAGATGTCATTATTGGTTTTTTTGCTTTCTTTCTTTATCTAAATTTTTCTTTATTTAAATTTTAAAATTTATTTCTCTGTATGTTTTTTCTTTGTTTTACTTTAGGTTTTCACTCTGTTTCTGAGCTAGGTTTTTTTCCATTTTATCACCAGTTTTCTGAAGTCTCTGATTTGACTTTTAAAATACAGAGAGTCCTATTAGAAAGTTAGACTGGGAGTGGGGGAGTTGCTGCTACAGAATTCCAATTACATTATGTCAATTACATTGATTATAAATCAAAGTATATACATTATTTTATTTGTTCCATAATCAAACCTGGGCTATGAGGAGATCTTTAAACAGTTTTAAATTAAAACATTAATTTTTAGATTAAAAATTCTTTGAGCTATTTCAAACAAACAAAAAGTAAAACAATAAAGAAAGAAATTCGTTGATTTGTAAGAAACAAACCCACTGATTTACAAGACCTGCAAAAATATTACTTTCTTTTGAGAAAGCATACTGATCATGCTGGGATTGTACAAGGGAGCTTGGGGCTGGGAGAATTGATAGGCAAGGAAAAATGAGAAGAGACAGCCCTCTTCTTCTACTATGGTTGGATTTTATATTGGGTTAAGTGGGCTTGAAAGGGGTGTTAGTGGTTTGAAGTTAGTGGTATGTACCCCAAATTCCAGGGAAAGAAACTTCTGACTGTAGGATCCAAAGCAAGACTGGATAATGAATTGTGACTATGCAAAATCACTTTTATAAATTGGCCCCACTTGGTTGGATAAGGAAAGTCATAAAAGTTAAAAGTGGATTTAGAAATGATTGAGAATCAGCTAATATTCCTTACTAGCCTCTAAAGCCCTTGAAAATGTCTGGAAGTTTCCTTCAGAATTTCCACAGAACTCTCCATCGACCATCTCTCCAACTTCTGTATACAGTATTTTCTCTCAAGGGCAAGTTTTGAAGTTAAATTATGGAAAAAATGTTTTATAATTAAATGTTATTTTCTTTATTAGTAATAATTATTTTTCAAGAAAAGTTTTTTATTCCTTTTTATTTTCAAGATTGGATTTGTGGCTGTACTCAAATAGGATTTGGGGAATGAGCCTATGGACTCAGCTAGCAGGTGAATCATTCCTTTGAGAAAATGTGATACAAGAGTGGAGCACACAGCTTAGAGGTGGACAAAGAACTTGGGAAGACAACCTATTCAAAAGTGGAGGATCATCTGCACACAGGAGTGTTGTTTTGTTTTGTTTTGTTTTGTTTGTGAGGAAGATTAGCCCTGAGCTAACATCCGTTGCCATTCCTCCTCTTTTTGCTGAGGAAGATTGGCCCTGGGCTAACATCTGTGCCCATCTTCCTCTACTTTATATGTGAGATGCCTGCCACAGCATGGCTTGATAAATGCTGTGCAGATCCCCACCTGGGATCCGAACCTGCGAACCCTGGGCCACCAAAGCGGAGCGTGCAAACTTAACCACTATGCCACTGGGCTGGCCTCCACACAGGAGTTTTATGAGTAGGAAATCAGCACATTAAGTATGCTTTTCATACACTTCTCAGTTGGGATATAATGTAGTTCATAGACTAAATTACTATTCCATTGCAACCTTAGGGAAACATTCCTTTGGAACAATTTCTAATTATCTGAATAAATCCACCTCGGTATAGAGAAAGGAAGAAATGGAAAAAGCCAAATATATCAAAGATCTAAAACATCAATTTAAAACATTTTCTGTAGCATTAAAGTAAAACTTTTAAAGTTTCAATAGGTGGAAATTATTTTATAGTAAAGCCACAAAGTTTAAAGGCCAATTGGTGGCTTTCTAAAAACACCTTTATTGAGATATAATTGACACACAATAAACTACAGATATTTAAAATGTATAGTATGATAGGTTTTGACATGTATAGACACCTGAATCCATCACTACAATCAAGACAGTGAACACATCCATCATCCTCCAAAGTTTCCTTGTTGTCCTTTGTAATCCCTCCCATCCAAGCAACCACTGTTCTGCTTTTTGTCACTATAGATTAGTTTGTATTTTCTGGAGTTTTCTATAAATGGAACCACACATTCCATACTTATTTTTTCTGAATTCTTTCACTCAGCATAATTATTTTGAGATTATTTCCCAATTTGTGGCTTTTTATCTCTGATTTTAAATACTCTTCTGGTAAGGTGAGTTTTAGGTTTGCATTAGGATGGCATAGGATCTGTCCAGGTAGAAGGCTGATCAATTAGAATTTTAAGTTGGAATTCATGGTAGTCAAAGAATTACAGGCAGTCACTTTTACTTATAATGTCACACTCCATCTCAGTTGGGTTTTGGGTTGTAAGCGAAGAAAACACTTTCTGGTTAACTTATGGAAAGGAGGAATTACTGGAAAGATAGGGACTGACTTATGAAAACAAAGGGCAATGTGAACAACCAGGGCTCTATACAGCCATTTCAAGCCATATTGGGGCCTATGGCAAAAGGAAAAATTAGTAACACTGATCCTGTTTTTAAAGTTTTGATATTGTGTTTATCATGGATTTTTGTGTTAATTTTGGTTTTTAAAAACATGGCATTAAAATATTATTTATCTTGATTACTGAATATTTTGGAGCCGTCTTTTTTTCTTTTTTGTGAGGAAGATCAGCCCTGAGCTAACATCTGCCAATCCTCCTCTTTTTTTTGCTGAGGAAGACTGGCCCTTGGCTAACATCCATGCCCATCTTCCTCCACTTTATATGGGAGGCCGCCACAGCATGGTTTGACAAGCGATGTGTTGGTACGCCCCCCGGGATCCGAACCGGCGAACCCCGGGCCGCTGCAGCAGAGTGTGCACACTTAACCACTTGCGCCACCAGGCCGGCCCCTGGAGCTGTCTTAAATTTTGTACTCCAGGTGAGTGTCTCACTTACTTCACCCACTCGCCCTAGTGCTGGCCCTGGCTCTGGCCCAATAAAAACTAGGGCAGCTCTGGGTTCTAATTAGGAGGACGGTTTCTTTGGGACACGGCAGAAGTGCAGGTCAGCCTTCACTGCTTTGAATTTCACTGCCTGAGATTCAAATTCCAGGAGGCAAGACCCTGACTGGCCCAATTTGCATCACAGCCCTTGCCCCTCTTGATCTCATTGTCAGGTGAGGGTGGGGTCACCTCGTTTGACAGTTTCACCAGAAATGCTGTTTTCAAAAGAAGGTGGAAGAGATGCCTGATAGATAGAAATGGTAGATGTCAATTACAGAGTCCAGGAAAGAAAAAAAAAAAAAGAGGCATTCAACTGCAAATTATTGATCAAAAATCAAATCTTTGTCAGAGGCTGTGAGAAAACGACTGAAGAAAGTCATGTGTGGGTTATCCTCAAGTAGCATGGAATTTGACTTCCTTCTGGCATTAACATGTTGACTCTCTTTCCCTCTTGAAATGGGCTTTCTGCACACCAGGCCTTTGGGGGTTCTTTTGTTATAACTTCTTTTTCTCAGTGCCCAACCCTGGCTTCTTATCTTCTGCCTTCTCCTTAAATGCTCATGTTCTCCCACTTTCCCTCCTTGGCCCTGTTCTCTTTTCATGCAACTCATATCTCTGAAGTGTTTCATTCATATCTCTAGCTTGTTTGGTTTTTATATGCCAATAAACTAATAGGACAACTTAGCACAAATTTCTTTCCTGAGCTTGTGACCCATATACTCAATAGCAAACTGAGCCATAATCCCCACCCACCCACACACAAACCTTTTTCTTATCATTTTTCCTTGTCTCAGCAGTGGTCCCAGCATGTATCTAGTCACTCACATCTAACACATGAGTCATTTTAGACTTCCTCCATATAGCTAATTAGTTCTCATCTTTGGTGGTACTCCTTTCTAAATATATTTTTGGTTTGTTCCTTCTACTCCATATCACAACCTCAGTTCAGGAATCTTTCATCTCTTGTCTAAATAATTTTCAGTAGGCTCTTAACTGGCTTTCCATGTCATCCTCTCTGATCCACTCTCTGCGCTTCTTCCAGAGTGATCTTTCCATAACTTACATTAAAACGCTTAAATCTTGATTAAAACCCTTAAAAGTTCTTCATGACCTTTGAGATTGAGAGTCCATTGTTCTGCCTTAATAGATTTCAGAGGATTGAAACCATATAAAATAGGTTCTCAACACTCTATGGAATTAAATTAAAAATCAATAATTGAAGGAAATTTAGGAAATTCACAAATATATGGAAATTAAGTTATACACTCCTAAATAACCAATGGGTCAAAGAAGAAATCACAAAGGAAATTACAAAATAGTTGAGACAAATGAGGATGAAAGCACAAATGCCAAAATTTATGGGATGCAGCTTACATGGTGCTTAGTGGGCAACTAATAGTTGTAAATGCCTATATTAAAGAAGAAAGCTCTCAATAAATAACCTAACTTTTCACTTTAAGACACTGAAAAGAAGAAACTAAACTCAAAGCAAGGAGAACGAAAGAAATAATAAAGATTAGGGCAAAAATAAATGAAATAGAGAATAGAAAAATGATAGAGAAAATCAATGAACTAAAAAGTTGGTTCTTTGAGATGACCAACAAAATTGACAATCCTTTAGCTAAACTAACCAAGAAAAAAAGAAAAAAGAAGACTCAGCTTACTAAAATCAGGGATGAAAGAGGGAACATAACTACTGACTTAAAAAATCAAAATGATTATGAGGAAGCGCCATGAACAATCATATGCCAACAAATTATATAACCTACCTGAAATGCACAAATTCCTAGAAAGACACAAACTATTAAAACAGACTCAAGAAGAAATAGAAAACCTGAATAGACTTACAACAAGAGGCTGAGTCAGTAACCAAAAAAACTTGCCACAAAGAAAAGCCAAGAATCAGATGGTTTCATTGATGAATTCTATCAAATATTTAAAGAAGAATTAACACCAACACACACTCTTCCAAAAAAATAGAAGTGGAGAGAACACTTCCCAACTCATTCTATCAGGGCAGTATTACCCATATACCGAAACCAGACAAAGACATTGCAAGAAAACTTATGGATATAGATGCAAAACTCCTTAACAGAAAACTAGCAAACTCAATCCAACAATATATAAAAGAAATTAAACACCATGACCAAACAGTATTCATCCCAAGAATGCAGTGTTGGTTTAACATATAAAAATCAATAAATATAATACACTATATTAATAGAATAAAGGACAAAAACCACATGATAATTATGACTTAATAGTCATAGAAAAAGTATTGACAAATTCCAACAACTTTTCATGAGAAAAACACTCAAGAAACTAGGAATAGAAGGAACCTACTTCAACCCAATAAAAGGAATCTATAAAAACCTGCAACTACATCATACTTAGTGATGAAAGGCTGAATGCTTTCCTCCTAAGATCAGAAATAAGACAAAGATGTCTATTCTGGGCATTTCTATTTAACATTGTACAGAGGTTCTAGCTAAGGCAATTAGGCAAGACAAGGAAATAAAAAACATCCAGACTGGAAAGGAAGAAGTAAAAGTATCTCAATTTGCAGGTGACATGATCTTGTGTACAAAAAAATCCTAGGGGATCCACTAAAAAGCTGTTAGAACTAATAAATGAATTCAGCCAGTTGCAAGATACAAGATCAATATGGAAAATCAGTTTTATTTCATACACTAGCATGAACATTCTGAAAATGAAATTAAGAAAATAATTTTGTTATAATAATAGCATCACATATAAAACACTTAAATTTAACAAAAGAAATGTCAGATTTGCACATTGAAAACCACAAAACACTGTTGAAAGAAGTTAAAGAATATGTAAATAAATAAAAAGATATCCACGCACATGGATCCAAAGACTTACTATTGTTAAGAGGGCAATACTCCCCAAATTGATCTCTAGATTCAACACAATCCTTATAAAAATCAAGTGAGCTTTTTGCAGTAATTGACAATCTGATCCTAAAATTCATATAAAAATGCAAGAGACTTAGAACAACCAAAGCGATTAAAAAAAATAGGAATAAAGTTGGAGGTTTCACACTTTCCAATTTCAAAGCGACAGTAATCAACACAGTGTAGTGCCAAGATGAGGATAGACATATAGATCAATGGAATAGAACTGAGAGCCCAGAAACAACTTCGTACATTTACGCTCAATTCGTTTTTCGGCAAGGGTGCCCAGACAATTCAGTGGGGGAAGAATATTATTTTCAACAAATGGTGCTGGGACAACTGGATATTCTTATGCAAAAAAATAAATTTGGATCCATATCTCACACTATACACAAAATATAACTCAAAATAGATTAAAAAACCTAAATATATGAGATAAAACTGTAAAACTCTTAGAAGAAAACGTAGGCATAAATCTTTGTGACCTTAAATTAGTAAAGAGTTTCTTAGATATTACACCAAAGCCTCAGTAGCAAAAGAAAAAAGAGGTAAATTTGACTTCATCAAAATTAAAAACTTTTGTGCTTCAAAGGGCACTATCAAAAAGTGAAAAGACAGCCCACAGAATGAAAGAACATATTTGCAAATCATAGATCTGAGAAGAACTCTTATAACTCAAGAATAAAAAGACAAATAGCTCTGTTAAAAATTGGCAAAGGATTGGAATAGACCTAGCTCCAAAGAAGATATACAAATTGCCAATAAGCACATGAAAAGATGCTAAACATCATTAGCCATTAGGGAAATGTGAATCAAAACCATAATGGGATACCACTTGTTGTGGGTTGAATTGTGTCCCCCAGAAAGATATGTTGATAAGTCCTGACTCTGGTACTTATGAATATGACCTTATTTGGAAATAGTCTTTGCAGAGGTAGTCAAGGCAAGATGAGATCATACTGGATTATGGTGTGTTCTAATGCAATAAGACTGAAGAAGAGACAGAGATACAGGGGAGAATTCCATGTGATAACAGAGTCAGAGATTGAAATGATGCATCTACAAGCCAAGGAATGCTCAAGATTGCTCGCAAAACAAGAAACTAAGAGAAAAGTATGGAATAGCTTTTCCCTTAGACACTTTAGAGAGATCATGACCTTGCCAACACTTTTTTTTTTTAAAGATTTTATTTATTTTATTTTTCCCCCCAAAGCCCCAGTGGATAGTTGTATGTCGTAGCTGCACATCCTTCTAGTTGCTGTATGCGGGACTCGGCCTCAGGGTGAACGGAGAAGTGGTGCCTCGATGCGCACCTGGGATCCGAACCCGGGCCACCAGCATCGCAGCGCGCGCACTTAACCACCAAGCCACAGGGCCGGCCCTTTGCCAACACTTTGATTTCAGACTTCTAGCCCCCGAACTGTAAAAGAATAAATTTCTGTTTTAAGTCACCCAGTTTGTGGTAATTTGTTACAACAGAAAGCTAATACACCACTTCACTCCCACTAGGATGGCTATAATAAAAAAGATAAACAATAACAAGTGTTGTGGAGTTGTGGAGAAATTGGAACCCTCAAATATTGCTGGTGGGAATGTAAATATGGTGCAGCCACTTTGGAAGACAGTTTGACAGCTCCTCAAAAAGTAAACGGAGTTACCATATAACCCAGCAATTCCACTTCTAAGTATATATTCAAGAAAAATGAAAACTTATGTCCACATAAAATCTTGTACGTGAATGTTGATAGCAGCATTCTTAATAATAGCCAAAAAGTGGGAACAACCCAAATGTCCTTCAACTGATGAATGGATAAACAAAATGTGATGTATCCACACAATGGAAAATTATTTGGCAATGAAAAGGAATGAAGTACTGACCCAGGCTACAAAATAGATGAACCTTAAAAACATGCTAAATGAAAGAATCACAAAAGACCATATCCTCTATGATTCCTTTAACACGAAATGTCCAGAATAGGCAAATTTGTGGAGGCAGAAAGTAGATTAGTGGCTGCTTAGGCCTGGGGTTGAGGGATAGGAAGTGACTGCTAATGGGTATGGTATTTCATTTGGGGCCTGATGAAAAAGTATTCTAAAATTAGATAGTGATGATGGTTGTACCACTTTGTGACAATACTAAAAACCACTGAAGTGTAATCTTTAAATGGGTGAATTTTATGATACGTGAATTATACTCCAATAAAGCTACGAGAAAGAATCCATTCTTCTGTGGGCGCTTTTCATTTTAGTTGTGCTGAACTCAGTTAGCTGTTTCCCATCTCTGAGATCCTATACATGCTGTGCCTGGAATGTTCTTCCCAATTTTGTCTCCTGGTAAATCCCTATTTATTCTTCAAAACTCAGCTTACACCTCACCTCTTCTATGAAGCTTCTGTCCTCCCAGGAAAGTAAGCACTTTCCTGTTGCCATTTTTTAAAAAATTGAGATATAATTGACATAGAACATTATATTAGTTTCAGATGTACAACATATTGATTCAATATTTGTATATGTGTGAAATGATCACCACAGTAAGTCTAGGTAATATCCATCACCACACATAGTCACAAATTTTTTTTTTGTGATAAGAACTGCTAAGATTTACTCTTAGTAACTTTCAAGTATACAATACAGTATTATTAACTATAGTCACCATGCTGTACATTACATCCCCAGGACTTACTTATTTTATAACTGGAAGTTTGTACCTTTAGAGCCCCTTCACCCCATTTCAGCCCCTCGCCAACGTCTGCCTCTGCCAACTACCGATCTGTTCTCTGTATCTATGAGTTCGGTTTTGCTTTATTTTGTTTTTTAGATTCCACGTACAAGTGAGATCAAATGGTATTTGACTTATTTCACTTAGCATAATTCCCTCAAGGTGTTGCCGCTTGATTTGGCACTGGTGGGAACAGTGGCACGTCTCTCGCTGTATCACCACTCTGCATTTTCTTTTTGCTTCGATTTCCCCTGTAGATTGTGCTCTTCTGAGGACGAGGAACATATCTTACCACGTTTACATCTTTCCTCAGTGCTCACCTCTGTGCCCGGCATATAGCAGGGCCTCGGTAAGTGCTTGCTAAATCCAACTGAATAATTTGAAAGAATATGGAACAAAGCTCAGGAGTAAACAGCAAAGAAAGGATTACATAAGGTTGTGGTCATGAACAGCATTTCCTAACTAGACTGCTAAGAATGTGGTAATAACATGGCATTTGAGGCACCTATGGTTATAAAACCTCTTAAATTTATCCTTTTATTACCCTGGTTATACTTCCAAAAGCCTTTAGCTTTGGCTTTTAGCTTTCATTCTTTCTTTTCTCTTACTCTCCTTCCCTCCCTCCCTTCCTTCCTTTTTATTCATGGGTCAACATATGCATGTTTTCTCCTATTAAAAATTTTTTTTTTTTTGTGAGGAGATCAGCCCTGTGCTAACATCTGCCAATCCTCCTCTTTTTTTGCTGAGGAAGACTAGCCCTAGGCTAACATCCGTGCCCATCTTCCTCCACTTTATGTGGGACGCCACCACAGCATGGCTTGCCAAGTGGTGCGTCGGCGCGCGCCGGGGATCCGAACCGGCGAACCCCGGGCTGCCGCAGCGGAGTGCGCGCACTTAACCGCTTGCCCCACCAGGCTGGCCCCTAAAATTTTTTTACCTTTCCATTTTGAAATAATTTCAGGCTTGCAAAAAAGATTGCAAAAAGCATTCAAAGAATTCTCATATGGCCTTCACCCAGTTTTCTAAATGTTAACATCTTACAAAATGATGGTATGATGCTCAGAACCAGGAAATTAATATTTATACAATGCTATTAACTAACTTACTGACCTTATTCAAATTTTGCCAATCGTTCCATTAATGTTCCTTTTCTGGTCCAGGATCCAACACAGGATCAGAGTCATGCCTTCTTAATCTCCTCCAATCCGGGACAATTTCTCAGTCTTTCATGACCTTGACACTTTTACAGAACACAGGGCAATTGTTTTGAAGAATGTCCCTTAATTTAACAAATGAGTAGCAAATACTTTTTGTAGGCACTGTGCTAGTCTTTGGAGCGCTTTAGCCTAGGTTCAGTCTTTAGCCCCAGGAAGCTGGTTTTATAGTGAAGAGGAGCAGAGATGCACAAATTAACAAGTAATTACAATACAGTGCAATAAATGCTAAAGCAGAGGTGAACACTGAGTATGGAGAGGATATTAGAAGGGGCAACTGGTTATATCTTGGGGGACTTGGAAAGACTCCTTGCAAGACATGATATCTAAACCAAGAGCAGAAGGATGAGGAGGTGAGCCAGGCAGAAGGTGGGGGCCCTAGAGAGAAGAGTGTTCCAAACAAAATTTAATCCATCAAGTATAGCAGAATACTGCAGTCATTTTAAGGAATAACCTAAATACTCCTTGTAAAAATCTTTATAATCAGGACCACATTTGAACATGTTGAAGAAATCTGCTTTGACCTTTTCTGTCTTGTCAGAATTCATTAAAAAACCCTTGACATTCTGGCATTCATCCTTGTACTTTGGCAATTTCAGAAGTTCTGATGATAAAATTGACTTTAAGAACCACAATAAATGTGAAGCTGAAGAAAAAAAGATTTTTTATCGAGGTGAATTAATACAAGTAAATTCTGAAGTACATGAGCCTCTGAAGAGAATGATTAAGGATGGTATAAAAAGAAATTAATTTATCAGAGGGACTCTGGCCTTGGTCATTGCCAAGAAGCAATCACATAAATGTCATCATAAAGTTAGACAAAATCATGCAATTGTGTAACCTTTTGTATCTTGTAATACCCAACAGGAATAGCCCCCATTTGAACACAAGGGTTATAATAGGTTTGTGTAAGAGAGAACTGGCCAGGCTCATTTAAAGCTGGGCATCTGCAAGTTGACTTGTGAACTGGAGTCTATCATCACTCAGGTTCAAGTGTTTTTGGTTGGGAACTTTGAATAAAATTCTTGGCTGTGAATTAGAAACAAATTATTAAAGGATGAGGCTACAGGCAAACTATATACTCAGAGTAGACCTCCTCCTCCTCCTCCTCCTCCTCCTCCTCCTCCATCTTCCTTTTTGTTCTCTACTTTCTCTTCTGGTAACAGCCTTTGCCCACCTTACCCCATCTGCCGCAACTTCACCAATCAGAATCCTTCATTTCTTTGGCCACTGTGATTGGCTTGAAGAGTGGGAACAATACATCGGGAGGGCAAATCAGAGCCTTTTGCAGGTATATTTCAAACCGGATCTAGAAGGAGAATCCTCGTTCCTCTCTGGTTGTGGAGTTAAGCAAGTAGGAGTCTGGAAGCCATGACTAGTGGAATCCTCTCTCTGTTGAAAAAGATCTGCAGCGGATGTGTGAGAAAAGCCGAGAAAAGAGGCTGAGGAAGAGCTCTTATGGCATTGGCTCCAACCATCCTTTGTATTTCTTTTTTCTTTGTTTTCTTTTATTTCTTAACAGCTTTATTGGGACATAATTCATATACCATACAATTCACTTATTCAACGTGTACAATTCAGTAGTTTTTAGTGTATTCACAGAGTTATGTAACTGTCACCACAGTCAATTTTAATGTAAGAGTTTATCTCTGGACTCCCAATTCTATTCTATTTGATTTATATGTCTATCCTTATGTGTATTTCTTTTTTGCACTGTTTTACGATATAGAATTTATACCATCTATTTCTATTAGTTATCCTCGAAATTTTATTATACATGTGTAACTGAACAAAGCCTAAAGTTACACAATATCTTAATTCCCTTTGGAATAACACAAGTCCTTAGAGCTGTTTAACTTGGTTCACAGCCTTTCTCCTTCTGACTTATGGGCAATTGTCCAATACAGGTTTCCCCCACTATCTGAATGTTTGCTTTACACCACTTGGCTTTTAGAAACACCTACATTAGTACCTATTTTTGCTAACGAAAAAAATCAGAAGAGGATTTTGCTTTTATGAAAAAAGGTGAAAAGCAAAAATAGCATTCAGTGTTTGTTTTGCAGTGAGCGTTTATAGAGGCTAAGCAGTCAAGCATGCTGTTGTATTGCAAGCCTCCCACATCAGCCACATAACCACATCAGCCACAGCAGACGACACACCTCGACTTTCGACATCCAGGCAGGCAGACACAGAAGAAGGTGTAGACATTAGTGACCTGCCTGCCCTGATGGATTCAGATGACAATGAGATGTTAATAGATGACGCTCTTCCTCTCCTCCACCCCAGTCTCCTGTACCTCCCACCACCCCCACCTCCAACGACTCAGCCTAACACACCATCACCACAACCACCTCTCAGCCTTCCAGTGTGCTCGCTGTCTTCGAGATTCTGGTAAGTGAAACTACACTGTGCATACATTATTTCTACTTTATATGGGCTGAGTATTTATCATATCATTCCTGCTTTTACCATATGTTAGTGTTATTTTAGGTTTTATGTGTTATTTGGTGTGATTTAGTAGGTTATTTTTTGGGTCTGAGAATACTCAAAAATTTTTTCTGTATAGATTAATGGTAATTGCTTCTTCACTTTCTGCCATTTTGTCTTACAAAAGGTTTCATAGGAATGCTCTACTTTCAGATAATGGGGACAATGGGTATCTTAGTCTTGTCTTTTTCTTTTTCCAGATTCATGAACTAGACATTACTCTTGTTATTATTTAAATAGATAGTAATTGTGTGCATTATTACCATTTTATTTCCTTACTATTACTTCTCATAACTCAGATCATCGTTCTAGAGTCATTTTCATTGTTCCTGAAGTACCTCTTTTGGAAGTTCTTTTAGGACAGGTCTATAGGTAGTAAACTCTCCCAGTTTTTGCTTAAATAAAGTTGTCACTATTTCAGTCTTATTCTTGAAATGTAATTTTGTAGGATATGCGATTCCAGATTGAGAATTTTTTTCTCTCAGTATTTGAGAGAAATACTGGCTCCTGGCTTTCATTACAGATATTGCAAAATCAACTAACAGTTTGTCATTCCTTTGTAAGTTATTTACTCTTGGACAAATTTTAAGGTCTTTGTCTTTGCTGCTTTGCATTTTTACAGGATATGTCCAAGCATGAATATCTTTTTATTTATGATTCAATTCCAGAAAAATTCTAGTCACTGTTTCTCTGAAGATTTCTTTGATTCTCTTTAATCTTTTTTGATGGGACTCCGATTAAACACTGAGACATACCTCACATCATACACAAAAATAGTTTGGATTAAAATTAAATGAAAAAGTCAAATTTTTAAAAATTTTAGGGGAATATTTTTATGACTTTGAGGTAAGGAAGGATTTCTTAAACAAGATGTAATAAAGCACAAACTTAAAGGAAAATATGAAAGAATCCAACTACATTCAGGTTAAAAAACATCTGGACAAAAGAGAACACCATTAGAAATATAAAAAGAGGGTTTTTTGGTGTTACTTGAACTAGTGAATTTTAACATATAAGTTGTGTTTCAATCTTTTAATTATTATTCTTCCTTATGCTCAAATTACCCTATAGTTGGTCTGTGGAAACTTCTTCAAGTTGGTTTCTCAGCACTACTGATGCAATTCTAACAGCTTCCTCACTGTTCACAGCTTCCTCACTTTCAGTGATAATGTGTAGACTTATCCTATATATTTCCTCTTCCAGATCAGGAGATAGCCATTTCTCTAAGGGTCCTTGGTTTCTGTAGTGGAAAACAGTATTTGGAGTCCACAACCTGTTCCCCTCTGTAGGATCCTAGGGAACTAACTTATTTTTTATTTTTATTTTTTTTGTGAGAAAGATCAGCCCTGAGCTAACATCTATGCCAATCCTCCTCTTTTTGCTGAGGAAGACCAGCCCTGAGCTAACATCTATTGCCAATCCTCCTCCTTTTTTCCCCAAAGCCCCAGTAGATAGTTGTATGTCATAGTTGCACATCCTTCTAGTTGCTGTATGTGGGACGCCGCCTCAGCATGGCCAGACAAGCGGTGCATTGGTGCGCACCCAGGATCTGAACCTCGGCTGCCAGCAGCGGAGCGTGCACACTTAACTGCTAAGCCACAGGGCTGGCCCCAGGAACTAACTTATGATATTGAAAACTGTTCAAGGGAAAATAGCATTTATCTTGCCTTTTCTATGTGAACTGTACCTCAGGGTATCAATAGGTCATAAGGGGAAGTTTTTGTGTTTGTTCTGTTTTTTGTTTTTTAAATAGAAGTATTCCAGCTAACAAATAAAGGTGGACTGGTACCATTAGAATATGACCATTTTGCAACCCTTATTGAATTAATGAACCTGGGCAATGATCATCAATGACTGCTAGCATCTCAAAAAGAGAGACAGCTAGACATTACATACCTCTAGGTGGAATTACACTATACCGTCAATGAAGTATTCTTGCCAAAACATTGCAGCTGAGTCTATTCAAGTGTCTCAATCTAACTACCAATTTATAGAAAATACAAGGGACAGATAAACATGTTACACTATACCACACAGATTCAAACAGCAAAATTCCAGCCTTAGGAATGACACATGCTTGATGCTCGTGCTATTTCTAGGCCTCTAGACATTGCTGCCTCCAGAAATTGTACGTAGGTGCTGTTGCTGCTGCCACCTTCGCTGTAGGGGTTCCTCTTGGTCCCTACTTTTTAGGAACTCTACAAGACAAAAACCTGGCTTCTTCAACGATAACAGTTAAAAACATTTCCAAAAAATAAAAAAAAGAGAGAGATAGAGGGGTAACCTATAGATTAAAATGTACTTAAAAGACATATCAACCAATTGTAATGGTTATTGAATATTGATTATTGGATATTGATTGTAATTGGTTATTTGGATATTGACTCAGACAAACTAAAAACATTTATAAAGCAATTGGGGCAATCTGAACATTGACTGGATAATTTGATGATACTAAGGCATTGTTTTTTACACATTATTAGCTTGATGATGGCATTATGGTTCTGGTTTTACAAAGAGTCCTTTTCCTCAGAGATTCACACTGAAATATCTATGCAGGAAGTGATATAATATCCGGGAATTTTCCTCTAAATAACCTAGTGTCGGGGAGTGCAGGATGGTGGTGTAGATGAAACAAGATTGACAAGCCAGGTGATGGGTACACTGAGATTCATTATATTATTCTCTCTATTTTGTATATGTTTGAAGATTTCCATAACAAGATATTTTTTAAAATTGAAAAGTCAATCCATGACCTGGGAAGAGATATATTTAACACCTAGAACTTAAAAAAAAATTGAATATATAAAAAGCAGTCCTTAATATCAATAACAAAAAGGCCAAAAATCCAACATAAAAATTGGGCAAAAGATATGAATAGGCAGTTTATAGAACAAGCTCTAATGACTATGAAACATATTAAAAGATGCTCAGCCCTACCATTAATCAGGAGAATGCAAATTAACACCACATTGAGATATCTGTGCACAGCCATTAGTTTGGCAAACATTAAAATGCTGGATGACACCACATGTTGGAAACTATGTGGAGAAATGGGAACTGTCCTTTGCTATGGTAGGAATTAAAATTTTTATATCCACTTTGGAGATCAATTGGGTAATAGCTAGTAAGTCTGCAAATTTGCACATCTCCCAGAAATGAAAAATTACAAGACACTTGTCTTCCAGGCCCTCTGTAAAGATGAGAGGCAGGTGTTTGACTCAGTCTGCCAAACAGATGCATCGGCTCCAAACTCTGAATCTGAAGATGGTGTTGAAAAGTAGGGACCAAGCAGAACCCCTGTAGTGAAGGTGGCAGCAGCGACGGCACCTACGTACAATTTCTGGAGGCAACAATGACTATAGTCCCAGAAATAGCACTAGCATCGAGCATGTGTCATTTTGGAAATAAAGGGGCTATACTTGCCTTTAAGCAGAGCAACATTGTCCTCATTAGATCAATTCCATGGTGTGGTATTAGGTAGTTTATCTTTAAGTTGGTTCTCAAGCCCTTCCTGAGATTCTGTAAGCTATCCAACATCCTTTAAGAAATTATTTTTTTTGTGTAAGTGATCCACAATGGCTTTCTGTTGCTTATAACTAAGAATCTTGACTGATGTGGAAAGCAATTTGGCAATATCTATTGAAATTGAGACTATGCATACCCTACAATTCAGCAATGCCACTGCTGCATATATAATAGTAGAGCAGCATTGTCCAGTAGAAGTTTCTATGGTGATGACTGTGTCCTTCATTATACTAGCCACTAGCCACATGCAGCTACTGAACACTTGAAATGTGGCTAGTCTGACTGAGGAATTAAATTTTTAATTTTATTTGATTAATTACTTTTAATTAATTTAATTGATTTTTTAATTAATTTAGATTTAAGTATCCACATGTGGCTAGTGGTTACTTTATTGAACAACACGACTCTAGCAAAATGCTGCCTATGTGCACAAAGATGCTCATTGCAGCAATATTTGCAATAATAAAAAATGAGAAGCAAGCCATAGTCACACGAATACCATACGGCAGTCAAAGTCAAGAAATCGAGTTTATATTATGAACATGGATAAATCTAAAGAACACAATTTAGAGGGAAAAAGCCAGCTATATTATGATAGATACAATGAGGTACCACTTTATGTAAAGTTAAAGAGAGACAGAATTATTCTTTATATTTTTTATTGCTTTAAGAATGTAACAAAAATTTAAAAAACACAGAAGGGAGGGCTTCACACTAAATTCAGGAGTGTGTTCCCTCTGGTAAGGGAAGAGAGAATTGGAGGTCTTCAACTGTATACATTCTAAGATTTGTTAAAACTTTGGTAAGTATCATTAATTTGTTTTATTATTAGAATTTTTATTGATATCTGAATATTTCATATTAAATATGAAATAATAAAATATTTAAAAATTTATATATATATGTGTATACCTTTTATACATTGAGTAACAGACTAGCCTGCCTCTTCAGCCTGCTTTCATTCCAATGATCATAAGGATTATCTGTTTTCCCAAATCCATTCTCTTCTTCTTCCAGGATAATGGAGATGTGCCTAGGATGACACTTCCCATTTCGCAGGCTCCCTTGCAGCTAGGTGTGGGTGTGTGGCTAAACTCTTGCCAATGGAAGGTAGGTGGAAGTGGGGTGAACAACTTGCCTCTCACAGATTCCTGGCCCCAGACTTCCAGGTTTCCACCCTCCTGGTGGCTGGAATAGCAACGATCAAGATGGCCTTGGAAGGGCATGTGGAAGAGGGAGTGCTGTCAGCCTCAGTCTGTGAATGGTCATGTGGAACAGAGCTGCCTACCTACCTGTGACTGTCACCTGAGAGAGAATAAACTTCCTTGTTTCTCGAGTCTTATTATTGTCAAGTCTCATTATGGCAGCTCCTATAGATATGTAATCAGCTCTCATTTTTTTTCACTTACTGTGTTTCAAATTATTTTTTTGATACCTGCGTTATTCTTGGTGTTTACTAAAATAAGGGATTAGGAGGAAGTTTCTCCTAATTAGTTACTCTTTACTAAAATAACGGTTTAGGGATAAGCATAAAATAATAGTAGTTTTCACTCCTATTTAGGAAATACATATAGAAAGTATGACAAGTTCTTATAACTGCCAGACATCGGATAGTGAGTAGAAGGTTAATACAAATAACATTTTCATAGCAGTTATAATTTACTAAGAATTTCATATTTGGCACCCGTGGGCCTGCCTCTAGTTCCAACCTCTCAATCACAGATAAAGAAACCACAGCTGAACGTTATTGTACTTGACTAAGTTCACACCATGAGTTAGTGGCAGAACCTTCTGGTTTATTCTCACTCCATTCCTCACCTCCTCCCACTGCCTCCCTAGCTTGGAAGGGAACTTAGAGAGAATTTGGTTGATATATGATGCTTGAATTCTACTCATAATAATTTATTGAAACATCAGGACGAGATACACACACTCCTGGAAATTTATAAATCTGGGCCACTCTGAATGTTCACTTACACATATAGTGTTGGAATAAACTTCTCAGAGCTAGTTAGACATTTTGAGACACAGTAGTAAGTCTGAATATAAATTCTGGTGCACTGACTCCGAGGTGCAAGTGATATTCTTTACACTGGGAGATGAGAATTCACTTTCCATAAGGCAATGCGTCTCCAACTCTCCCCTTGAAGTTCCTCAGTGACAAGAACAGGGAATAGCTCTTTGTGTGAGGGGACAGGAGAGAGACGGGTTCTGGGTGTAAAATCTAAAGCTCCTTCCTCATGAACAAAATTTCTTTGAAGGGATGTATTTTATTTTTATAATTCATGCTAACTTTTGCATGCTACTACACAACATGGCTTTATTGGTTTTAATATAAAAAAGAATCTTTTAACTCATCAATTAAATTTCTTAATTCCCCCTTCGAAATCTTTGTGGAAAGTTGCTGCCTTATTTATCCTTTGTCCGCATACACTTCCTCACGTCCACAAGGGTACAAGTCTCCCATTTTTATAGTCATAGCTAAGATATTTGGCATGAGAGTACTTAATGCTCTTCATTTCAGAGTATCACCTCTCTTTCACTTCCCTGAGATTCAGGTCAAAGTTGCCTAGAATTCCTATCTTCCTGCAGGGGCTGTTTAAAAACTGGGACTAACTATAGTCCCATGAGAGCCTAGAAACTTTTTTTTGGAGGTGGGGGGAGAGGGGTGTCACTTACACTTTGGGTAGAATATGGACAATAAAACATTAGTGCTGGAAGGATGCATGTATAGCATCGATTCATAGATGAACCAACAAAAACCCAGATAGATTACGGTTCTTGCCCCAAATTACAAAACTGACCAAATATTAACACTTATTTTTTTCCTTGACTAATAGTTGGTTGGGATATCTTTTGCCCACATTCTGGATTACTACCAGCTATAGAATGTCTAGTGGCCATCAGCCGCTTCCCAGATTACCCAGAAGTTGTGGAACATTTGTGGTTTCTTAACTCTTCAAGTACAACTGAGATATACATTTTGATAGATGATTTTAGAATCCTTTTGCATTTGAAATGATGTTTAAAATAAACATCATTTTAAGCAATGTTCAGCAAAAATACCAAATAGCATTCCTGACTCATAAGAAGAAACTAATTATTTAAGTAGAAATAACACGCAATGCCGTAAGTCAAGGGCCTAGAGCAGGCGTTGGCAAACTTTTTCTGTAAAAGGCCAGATGGTAAATATTTTAGGCTTTGCAGGTCATATAGTCTCTGTTAAAACTACTTAACAATGCCATTGTAGTGTGAAAGCAGCCATAAAAAATATGCAAAAGAATGAGCATGACTATGTTTCAATAAAACATTATTTACAAAAACAGGCAGCGTGCTGAATTTGGCCTTCAGGCTGTAGTTTGCAGACCCCTGCCCTAGAGTCCTATATTTTATAGGCTTTAAATGGTGTGTGTATATAAAGTTACCCAGAATGCTTGCTCTAAAAATGCTGCTAATCTTTTGTTTGGTTAGTTTTATTTATTTTTTAAATAGCTCCTACATATTTTAATAAATCGAATGTAAATCTAAGTGACAGGATACTTCTAGAGATGTGTGCATGGCCTGGCAAGAGTCATGTAATATGACTCATCTCAGTTACCTCATCCAAAAAACAGCATATAATATAATCCTTGTTTAGTTGCTATTTCGGAACTAGCTAGTTCAGGAATGATAGTAGGATGCACTGAAGACAAAAAGGGCATACTATTTACTTAGAGATGAATTTGTTATATCTGTCTGCTTCTTTATTTTGTTCCTTAAGAATGCCAAGTTTCTATCCCAGCCTCTTGTGTGGCCTTCTGTGAGTTATCACAGCTTCTTTATCTGAAGCATAAAGAATGATGCTTACCCACATCTTATGGGCATGGCAAGGAAAGCGCTACGGATGCCAAATGTCATCTATCTAGCACTCAATGCTATTGGGGCTGGACATATCCCCACGCTTTAATTGTAGCATACTGATGACTGCCAGGCCTCATGGTCTTGTGGCTTTCCATCAGACAACCTGAGAAGGGAGATAAAAAGGACAGAAAACTAACAAAACAGAAAAGGAAAGACGATAAAACCTAAGGATAATGGCTGAGCGGATAATGGCAGGCAACATCTTTAGCTACCATGAAAAGTATTAAGCCAACGTGTTTGTTGAATTCATTTTGTTGGTGGTCACTTTGTGTTCATTCTGAACATCCAGCAGTTAGCTAAGTAAACACACATGACTGATGAAAGAAGAAAGGGAACTATTTTTACGGGGGCCATTAAACTTTAACTACCATCTGGCAGGGAATGATTAGAGAAGATCAAAATTAAGGCAGTCAACACAAATGCTGTGTGAATACCTCAGGGAATTAACGTGGATAAAGACAGTGAACTTGTGGTTAAATAAAGAGACAGACATAAGAGGGAAGTGCTGAACACGTCCTTTATAGCTTTGGACCTCATGGTCACATTCATTGCCAAAGGAGCTCAAAGAGGGGAGAAATAACAAGGAGGCCACGAGAAAATCTGAAACACCTGGAAATAATCAGATGCTCTGCACTAATCATAAAAAAGAAAGTTAAAGAAGTACACAGGACCACATCATTTGGGCTTCCTCCCTACCCAGGAAGGAAACGTTTATAGGAGAGGTGTGTTGAAATTGGCAGATAGTTAATATTAAGATTAGCCTACTATTTAAAAGTAGGAAATGGTTGTATATAGTGCTGGGAAAAAATGTTAGGAACTATATCCTTGTGAACACTAAAACCTCCATAATTTCTGGGAATCACTGCCCACGAATTGAACAGTCACCCAGCAGGTAGTTTGAGGGAGAATAGAAAAGGGAAGTTGCGCCTCTGTCTTCCATCAGTTGATAGCACAGTACTTAACCCTAGGGCAGCTTCTCCCCATTGAACGTACACATAAAAGATTCTTGGGGAAAGCTACTTGTTTGGCTTTGTAGCTTGTCTCTGTGTTTAGATGGATGCAGAAGGCCAACCTTTAAACATCTGCAAGAGGAACCACGACAGGATAGCTGTGCTGGGTGGGCCCTTTAGCCTGCTCTCAGTTCTGAAATAAGAAGCTCCATCTGGGGAAGGTCCAAGGCCTTGGACTTTGATTACTAGAGTGATCAAGACAGGTTTGGAACAAACATACTGAAGCTGGTCTGTCCCGGGCATCAAAAGGGAAATATCCTGAGGCAAAAGGAAGGAAGGATGTGTTACCTGAGGCAGTGTTTATGAAAATTCATGATGCATAGTTTTTCTCTCTCTCTCTCTGATTTCTTTTTATTTAAGGACTTTATATCAGGCAGCGTGCAAAGTGCGTTTCCATTCCATATCTCATTTAACTGTCAGTGCAATCTTAGGAGGTATGAATTACCATCCTCATTGTACAGAGGAGAAAACTGAGAACCAAAACAGAAAGAGGTTAAGTAACTGGTCCAAGGATAAGGCCACATGAGTAGTCAGTGTTGGAGTCAGGATTCGAACTCAGGTCTTACTCTCTGCACATTACTGCTCTTATGCTCTTACCCACTGTGAAATAATCTGCCTCCAGCAGCTCTACTGGCACGAAAGTCCTCACATCAGTTCCCCGGCATTATGACCTTCACACTTTCCCCTACTTGAATGAGGCCAGGTCCAGAGGGTTAAAAATAATGGACACAGCCTAGGAAGTGTTGGAGAAGACCTGCTACGATCCCCCGCAGCAAGGGCCAGGGGCTCCCCTGCATAGCCAGGCGGACCAAGCCAGGGAGGACTGGACCAGACATTACCACACAGCTGGGCTGGGATATTTGGGCCAGGCCCCTTCAAGGGCTTTCCAAAAAGAATATCAATAGGAAATAAAACAACTGAATTTTTTTCAAGCTTTGAATAATATTTGCTATAGCCTGGTGATGGTATATAAGCACATTTTCCTTGTTTCTTATTTTTAGAATAAAATTCTTTAGAGCAAAATTCTATTCTAATTAAAATTCAAATAATGGCATGACTCATGCACAGATACCCGATGTGCAAGAAAATGCAGTGTTAAAAGTAAAAAAATTCAAAGGTGTGCCAGAATCCTCATCATTAAGGCACTTCCTTCTGCCTTTGTACTTCTGGAATCTCTAAACATCTGGCGATTTTACCATCAGGAAACAGTGCAGTGTCCATCTGTTAAATCAGGCTTTGGCTTCATTCACCTGGGACGATCAGCCAGATGTGGGCGTCCTTTACATTATTAATGATTTCAGTCTTCCCTTTGTACATGCCCTGTGAGGGCACAGTGTGGGGTACAGTCTATAAATCACTAAAAAATGAAAAAATCATATTTTGCTTTATTTTAGGCATAATGAAGCAGCAGAACACCTTTTTTTAAGTCAGAGCATAAATCATTAGAATCTATTTAAATTTTTGCCACTAGAAGACTTTTAACTGCTTTTTTTTCTTTGACAGAAAAACCATTGCAAACATTACCTCAACACACAAAAAATGTTTCCCGATGCTCAGACAGTGGATGCTAAATGAGTTGTGCGAAGATATTCTAGATCTCTCACAGTGGTGGTCTATGTGATCTTCACAACTTATTTATAAACAGCTTCATACGAAATTTCAGTCCACAGTCTTTCCTATCCCATCACAGTTATTATCATGCCCACATGTTACAATGTCCCTGTGACATTGTAGTCAACACAAATGTGTCGACACACATTTGTGTGTCAGTGACAGAGCACTGATTTCAGTCAGCGTCCGTGGCCTGAGACAGCATGGCATGATGACGACAAGCAGAGGCTCTGTCCATTATGACTCTGTGACCTTTGGTCAGTTACTCACTCTCCAACCCTCATTTCCTCCTCTGTCAAGTGGGGATGATGATACTAATAGTACCTACTTACAGAGTTGTCTTCAGGATTAAATGCGACCGGGTATGTAACCGTACCTGACACTTAGTAAGAACTCAGCAAAATTAGCATTATCAAATACTTATAGACACTGAGCAAACTACTTATAAAAAGACTTTCTCAGCAAAATTGAGCAGAAAGTACAGAGATTTCCCATGTACCCCTTGTTCCCACACATGCACAGCCTCCTCCATTGTCAACATCCCCCACCAGAGTGGTACATTTGTTACAACTGGTGAACCTCCATTGACACATCATTATCATCCAAAGTCCATGGTTTTTCTCAGGGCTCACTCTTCGTGTTGTCCACCCTATGGGTTTGGACAAATATATAATGACATGTATCCACCATTATAGCATCATACAGAGTAGTTTCACTGCCCTAAAAATCCTCTGTGCTCTGCCTGTTCATATGTCCCTCCTCCCTAATCCTGGCAACCACTAATCTTTTTACTGCCTCCATGATTTTGCCTTTTCCAGAACATCCTATAGTTGGAATCATATAGTATGTAGCCTTCAAAGACTGGCTTCTTTCACTTAGCAATATACATTTACGTTTCCTCCATGTCTTTTCATGGCTTGATAATTCATTTCTTTTTAGCACTGATTAATATTTCATTGTCTGGATGTACCACAGCTTATTGTTCCATTCACCTACTGAATGACATCTTGGTTGCTTCCAAGTCCTGGCAATTATGAATAAAGCTGCTATAAACATCCATGTGCAGGTATTTGTGTGGACATAAGTTTTCAATTCACTTGGGTAAATACTGAGGAGTGTGATTGCTGGATCATATGTTTAATTTTGTTCGAATCTGCCAAACTGTCTTTGAAAGTGGCTGTATCATTTTGCATTCCCGTAGCAATGAATGAGAGTTCTGCTCAATTTTGCTGTGAGCCTAAAACTGCTCTAAAAAATAAAAGTCTATTAAAAACTTAAAAAAGAAAAAACCTCTCTCTTGACAAAATGTTTTCTTTCACGATCTGGATTAGTAGTCCTGTGGTCACGGGCACCGCCAGTTTAATCTTTCAAAGTTTGTAGTTCCCCGAATTACACTCATAGGAAGATGATTATGCTTGTGAAATCTAGAGGTATTAATTTCAAGAAGTATCACCATCTTCTCAGCGGCTATTTATTGAGAGCACCCTATGTGCCAGATCTGTACCAGGGGCGGAGACATACGGTGTAGGTCATGACAGGAAATGATCATCGGATAATTCCCAACCTTCACTATTGGAACTACAGATATCAATGAGAATCAATCCATGTTGCTTCTAACCTCTGAGAAGCATAGACACTGGGTAGTGAACATCTTATCTAAAACCAATATGAAAAATGTGATAAGCCACCAGTTTTTCTTACCTTAGCTTGTGTTGCATTGATTACTGTCATATGGCCCCGGGGACACACCTCACTGGGTGGTTGGCTTTAAAGCATTTACTTTTTTCCCCTTCCCCTCCCCTTTCCCTGACTGTGATCAAGCCCACTTCTGCCTTCTTCCTACTCTTGTCTCTGCCTGGGGAACAACTGGGGACACTTGCCATCATTCTCCAGCATCCCCAGGGCTAGGTTAAGAGTTTTTAAGAGTTAATGTGGGAACCTCTCTACATTTTCCTCTTGCCAGAATCCTTCCCTTGCCTCCCCATCCTGTCTCCCATTCTTACTTCTTGTATCCCTAGCTCCTTGTCGTGGTTCAGAGTCCCATCACCTCTCACTATTCTTTCCCTCCAATCCCTTTGGTGGTACCTACGGCTTGTATTTTAGAGCTTGGGAGCTCCGACTCCTTCTCTCTGACAGGGAAATAGAAGGGAAAAGACAGAGTCCCTGATCCCTTCCAGGACTGTAGCCAGAGAAAATGCTTCACGATCTCTGCTCTGTTATCTGAACTTGTTTTCCAAGAAAGATTAAGCCAAGTGGTGGTTACTTTCTGCAGTGTTTATTGATTCCATTTTCCATCTGCATTTGATCTTAAAGGGAATTCTGTGGTTGACCTCAGACATACTGATCGACAAGTCAACATTAGAAACGTGACTCTTCATTAAAAAGGGATACTAGTGCTGAAGAGTAGAACTAGAACATGATTAATTGAGTATTCACCAACAGTATTTTAATCCAGATTTTTATGGGCATAGTTATATTTGTGAGATCTTCATTTGATCTGACTTATATTCTATCAATCTAATAACATATTCCTTTACAGAGGGTTCTATAATTGACACTAGATTCAAACATCTCCCAACCATGAATTAGCTGTTCTCTTTGTGTGTGGGTCAGTTGAGGGGGAAAACATGCAGAAAAAAATCTAAAGATTGGATCCTATCAGTTTAGGGTCCTGTGCCGCTGCAGGCTCCTCTGACTCTCTCTTATGATTGGACCATAGGTCCTTTTTGGAGCACTTTCCAGATGTTCTTCAAGCTATTCCTGATCCAATATTCCCAAATCCAGAATTTCATTTTCTTTTCCTGAAAACAGGCCAAGTCTCTTTCCATTTATTTAGCTAAAAATCGAGCATGGATTAACACACTGAGAAAGAACATGGAGGATGTTAGTCAGAATACTGTTTATATTTCTCTATTATGAAGGATAATCGTTTGCAGACAAGGACACACCAATATCTTAATTATAAATATTAGTGAGTAAAAATATTAGTTGAAATTGACTCCTAATATTTAATTTATGATTTCATGATGTAAAATTCAAATGTACTGTTATTAAATGACAAATATTGACTCATAAAATATAATCCAGGTTTAATGAACAATTGATTAAAATTGGAAGCAGAATTTTAAATAATATATGAATTCATATTTGAAATTTTTTTCTCCATTCATATATGTACAGAGATGGGAATGTAAAATGTGTCCTATGTGTGAACTAGAAATAAAAAAAATACTATCAAGGTGGCATTGAACATACTTTGAATTTTTAGGGCTTTGGTTGATTTTTCATATATTTAGCAGACTATTCATTTTCTTGCAAAACCAGCTTCTAGTCTAAGATGTAAAACAGAAAGCAAGAAAGAAAATAGGGACCTATTTAAATAAGGTAATTTCTACG
This sequence comes from Ceratotherium simum simum, assembly GCF_057802395.1. Classification (NCBI taxonomy): domain Eukaryota; kingdom Metazoa; phylum Chordata; class Mammalia; order Perissodactyla; family Rhinocerotidae; genus Ceratotherium; species Ceratotherium simum. Next base: position 54,395,043 of record NC_141908.1, read on the forward strand.
TCTTAACAAGTTTATAAAGGGAGATATTAATGATTTAAAAAAAGAGAGATTTTATGGGTCTTAAGAATGCACTACTTTATGAAAAATGATAATAAGAATATAATTTATTGGGCACCTACTCTGTACCAGGCATGGTGTTAGATGCTTGACATTCATTAATTTTATCATTTAATCCTCAGTATAACTCTTCAAAGTTGGCAAGTTTCTCCAGAAACCCTGATGCTCAGGAAAATTAAATAATTGGATATAGCTTATAAATATTACACAAAATTTGGTTAGCAGCATAGTGCTTACTTGCCTTGGAGTTTACCTTCCAACTGCATTTATAGCTCCTCTTGAAGTCAAAATGAAGAGAACTACTCCAATAGCATGGCCCATTGCAAATGCCTCCTTACTTGTCTTCCCATGGTTCCAATATTAGCAACCTCCAGTCCATTTAGCACATAGTGATTAGAGAGAGGTCTTTTAAACACAGGTCACTCGCCTGCTTAAAACCCTTCAAAAGCTTCTCATTGCACTTTAGAAAACACGAATTAATGAGCCCTACATGATCTGACCCCAGCCCCTCTCCAACACGATTACCTCCGCACTGCCCCTCACCTGCTCTTCCTCAGCCACACTGGCCTTCTGGGTCCTGGGAATACCCAGGAAGCCTTGAGCACTTTCCTGCTGTTTCTCCTTCTTGGAAAGCTCTGGACACTTCTTGCCTTGCAGACTGTGGCCTAAATGGCACTGCAGAGAGGCCCTCTCTGTTTGACTATCACTGCCCCCTACTCGTTTCCTTCATGGCATGTATCACAATTTGTAGTTGCATATTTATTTGTTTATAATTGGTCTCTTCCACATTGTAATCTACACAAGGGCAAGGAGTACCTACCTATATATACCTAGTGCCAACATATAGTAGGAGCTCAATAAATACTTGTGGAATGGATGAATGGGTTTATGAATGATAGGAGACTGAACAGCAAACTGAGAATTTGACAGAATAGTGCCAAGACCTTATATGACTTCAGGAAAGAATAACAGATTAGAGGGATGAGGACATGTGGCCTAACTTGATGGGTGACACTGAATGAATTCTTAAACCTTATATTGGAAAACAACCCACCAAACAAACCCAGGTAAAGATAGACTTCGCAGAATTTTTGTATGATTTTAAAAACTAATTGCTATGTAGCACATGTAGATATTTTTATTCATTATATGTTTCATGATTAAAACCTCAATACTCTGAAAAGTTAGGGAACTGGGTCCCAAATGTCTTATGCTAACTTTCTCTTAGCCTTGTCTGTGCCCCAGGGGCCCAAAGGCTGTGACAAAAAACCATTCTGCATTGAACATTTACACGCTTGATGTAGTACATGGCAGTTGCTAAGGCAGAAAGCCAGAGGTAATGAGCACTGTGAGAATTATGTGCAGATCTTCTTTGCAGCACTTCCCAACTGTAATTGAACTATCCGCTCCTGATCCTTCAGGTGCTATCAGGATGATTTTCTGCAGACTTCAAGAAAATCCCCGAAGGGCCAAAGACACTTTCTCGGTGTTACAATCCTTATTTCAAGTGAAGCTAAATGTTTGACTCCTAAGTATTTAAATAAGTTTCAAGAAAAAAGGAAATTCTAAGTTGAGACTCCTCTCCCCACACCTGCCAAATATGAAGGCTATAAATTTCCCTCAAACAATAAGAAGATCCGAAAGCTATGTCTCTGTTATAATCCACACTTGTCTCAGACATTCTAAGTCTATAGGCTTTTTTTGTACATGTGGGGGGGAGAAAAATGTTTAATTCTTTTGCAAGTGGTACCCAAAATATCAAGAGTATAGAGACCATTTAGTGCTTGAGGCCTCAGCAAAGAGCGAGAGCACAAAATAAACAGTGATAAAAATTCTTTCTCTCCTTCTCTCATCTCTTGGCGTTGACTTAAGGAGAGTGAGGATACCTACCCACCCACACTCTCTTTGCATTTTGGAGATCTAGCTTTTAGGTCTGTCTGCAATTTGTCCTTTCCCTACATATACTAAAAAATATTAGCTTTCTAAAGATAAATGTCACTAGAATATCCATTTACATACAAAATTCACTTATAATAATAGTGGCCGCCATTTTTCGAGTTTTTACCATGCACCAAGCACTTTACAATTACTTTACTCAACCCTTATCATGATTCTCTAATGTGGGTATTATTCCTATTTTACACATGAAAAATAGGGGGTGTGAAGAAACTCAAGATCCTACAGTTGGTTAGGGCTGAGGCCTGGTGTCTAACCCAGGTTTATCTGGGTCTGGAAACTTGGCTCTTAACCACTACACGGTTCTACTACCTAATCATCTTGTATGCTTCTGCCTTTTCCTTTTTTTTCTAGAATAAAAGAGAAAAAGGAAAAACAAACAAACATTTTTTTCACCCAAGGGTTGGTTTTTATTGACATTCCTTCCTTATTAAAATGTAAAGTCTCTTTTGTCTCAATGCCAGTCAAGTATTCATTTTTTCAGTTTCTTTATCCTATTTGTATTCAAAATGCACTTGATCTAAAAAAAGGTGAGGGCGCTCAATTTGATCTGTTCTCAGATTCCTGCCAAATTAAAACATGCCCACAATCCAAATGGTTCAATGTCTCTTCAATTACTTATTATTTTCGTATATTTAGTTATTCTAAAGAAATAGTTTCCAACCTATGGATCTTAGTTTCTGGGAGCCCTTGGAGTCACTGTAAAAGGTGTGTGAATGCATTCTGGATTTGTGTCTCCCACATCTGTGTACTGCTACTTTCCAAATTTATGTAGATGTTGTGGTTGATTAAATACGAATTAATTTGAAATTAAATTAATGGTTAACCTGGCAGTAGCTTGTCGTCACTATGTAGCTTCCAATCAGCAGATAGTAAAAGTTCAAGGACTTTCAGCAAGGGATCCTCATACTTAAGAAAGTTGAGAACCCGGTTTCAAATGTTCACTTAAAGATTCTCGAAGATATGCACTCAAAATTAGAAATTTCTCTCATGACATTGTCTTGGTAGAATATTCCCATTTTTCTTGGGCTCAACATTTTGGGTAAGAACCAAAGAAACACAGGAACTGTGACTTCATCAAAGCAAGGTTATATTTTTGGAGAGAAAAATTGGACTTCAATTCAGTATTGAAATGTTGATTGGCAGAATGTATTTGATATGGCTTTCTGTTTTAACCATGATTTATGGCTTTGGGAGGACAACTGGTCACCAAGTATGTAACCCAGAGTCTCCATTTCTTGCTCTTGTCAGACTGCTTCAACATCAAAAGGAGAAGATCTTCCTTTACTCCCACCCTTGCTGGATGCTGCCCAGGATGGGTAGGGATATAGCTTTCCTGTGCTGAAGTACAAGTAGAGCAGAAGAACCTGCTGTGGAGACCCTGCAGAAGTGGCCCTATGTGGATATGTGAAAACCAATTACATGCGCTGCCAACTCTGGCTGCTCCCCTCCCCGACCGGGCCCTCATCTGGGCCTCTGAATCTAGGTTTGCACTCAGGCACAGAGAAAGAGACTTGTCCTCCCCTCCCTAGTGTAAATCTTCTCAGGAGTCTCTCTCTGGGTTTGTGACAGCCCAGTCTGAGCCAAGCGGTGGAGTAAACACTCCTTATTTGAGTTAGCAGCTTATGTATAGGCTCTTCAGCTTATTATGCATTAGAGATTATAAAATGTACATTTCAATCTTACTCTCTGATATTATGACTAGACTAGAGATGGATTTTTGTGTACGTGTTTTACAATTTTACAATTCTCCCTTTCTCTGGACCTCAGTGGTAATTTGATTTGTATCTGGTATATATAAAGTACTGTTCTCAATGTCAGTGCACCCACTTCTAGCAATACTTTTCTTCCAGGGTAACTAGGCTTGTTGGAATGTATATAAAAATAAGAGTAAATAGACTGTAAAAGAGGGGCCAAGGAACTTTCTCACGAATAAAGTGGATGAACTTTAGCTTGATTTATTTTTATTTCTTAGATGTCTTTTCAGTTTTCTTCTGGTTCTTTGGTTGTTGTATTCTGAGGAGTGAAGTAATCAGATATATGAGATATAGTTAAAGTGTTATTATACTTTTGAAAGCATAGTTAGTTCTATTTTCTCAATTGTTGACAAGATCAAGGAAATAATACAATTTTGTGTGTGTGTGTGAAGTCTAAAGGTCAGGCAGACCAGCTTTCATTCCAATTAAGAGTTGTTGGAGTAGAATTTGTGGGGTAAAAGATGACAATTTCATCCATCTGTATTATCTAACATTGAAATGTAATTGAAATTGAGTGGATCTCATGGTAGACTTTCTAGAAGCAAAATGTTTGCTAATATTTCTATTCAGAAAAATAATACATATTTTTTGCAATTGAATGGATTTTATGGCTGTTAGAACATAATTTCATATTTGTGGTCTTTATTCCTTTTTTTAGCATATAAGTAGCATGTATTCTATAATAAAATAAATTGACTTTTTTAATATGAAAATAGTAATTTCATGTATCTTCTTTTAAGATGTAGGTAGGATCTCTTCTATATTAAAATAGATTGATACATTTTTACTCAATTTGAAAAACAAGTGTAAATCTTTAGAATTGATTTCTGTACCAAAACATTTTTTAACGAAAAGTTGTCAATTGTAATAGTTAACAAGGATAAAATTGCAGGTGTCTTTATGTTCCAGCACATAAGCCTAGGTTGAGCATTCTTACTGTCATGTCACTGCTCTTCCCTGTAACCTTGATAGATCACCCCTATAAATATCTCTTGGGGTGAAAAGTAATTTAATCTGTGGATCTGTATATTACCTCCTCATGAACATCCTATCAATTGTGCCAGAGTGCTTTCATGATATGCACTGAACTGAAACCATCAAACCTATTTCACTGAGGATTGTTAGTTAGACCAGAATCTTTGGTCTCAACTCTGTCATTAAATTTTGCTAAAAGGTTTTTCACTTATGCATGGAAAAAAAGCTAATTTCGTGATTTGGTTTCAAAAGACTCTGCTTATAGGGCTGGGTGACTCCTGGGAACTGGAGTATTCATTTGTTTTTATCTTGAGTTTGACCCATTTAGAACCCAGGTTACAGTTCTATACAATGGCCTAAGTCTTACCACTTCCCAAATGATCATGGAACTCAGAGTTATGAGAACGCAGCCCACCCTCTATGCACCGACATGGTAGATAATGTTAAAATGGTCCCCACCTCACCAGTTCTCTTCTTTTCTCTCTTCTAATTCATCGCCGAGACCCTTAGTTGAAAATTGTCTACAGCTTTCAGAAGATTTGGGTTCATTAAGAGGGGGTTTGAATAAGGTATTGTGAAACATAAATATGGACAGGGAATTCAAGATAACATGAATAATAAAAATCTTGATAATTTAAATAATTTTCTTGATGCCTATTTATTAAATAGTTCTCGAGAGAGAGGCCTTCAGGCGTTATTGGAAGAGCCTGTTAAATGGGGATTAGAGTATCTGCTCTATCTCAAGGGTTGTTAGGATAAAATGTGATGATAAATGTGAAAGTATTTTTCAAAGTTAAAAGAGCACTATATACACAAGTACTCGGTCTCAGAGGATTGCAAGTTGAATATATTTCTTCCAATTTTTTAATGTATTTTTATGTATTAGGTTGAGATATTATGGCCCAGAAAGTAATTATTTTATCGAATGCTATGCAGGGTGTGTATTTATGTTGCATAGGAATTATATAGGGGAGGATAAAGTAGTTTGGGTAGATACTAAATCTTCACTATGTTTCTATTAAGCGTTCTGTTTCTGTTTATGCAAGCTGTTGGTAATCATTTGTATAAGTGATGTTATAAATTACTCTGTATAACTCTGGCAAATATTTATTTTAAATACGAAAGTGTTCAATTTTCTGTGATGAAAAGACTAATTAATACAACCACAAAAATATCACTTAATCTTTAGTGGGAAAACTGGCTAGCTGTAAACCAAAACATTTGGTTTTATTGCATAAGTATCCAACAGTAAATTTAGCTTTAATATAAATGGCAAAATTGTGGTAATAACGATTCTACCCTCATTCTTTAGCTCTCTGTGAATTTGTGGTCTCTCACTACCAGCAGAGGGAGCCCTGAGAATTAAATCGTACAAAGATGGCTTTGTTAATTCTTTTGTGTTTACACATTTAGCTTTATAATAAAGAAATAAAAATCATCACAGATTACTGGAAAGTCATCATTCTAGGATTAGGCTGTAGATTAGCATTTGATTCCAGACCGCCAATTATAATGAGCTTCAGTAGACTAGGAGTATCTATAGCTTTCTTCCACTCACCCTACCAAAACATCAGCTGCAAACTTCCACCATCCAATAAAGTTCAGTAATAATATCACAATTCACAGTTCACTACACAGGACATCAGAAAGGATGCACGCCTCAAAACATAATAAGAATTGCTCTCATTGACTACATTACCTCCACATGAAGATTGGAAAACACACACATATTATGTAATCAGTTTTTCCTCATTTAAACATATTTCATTATCTAAATTTATCATTTTTTTAAAAAGGAAAATAGGCTCAAGTAATCTGAATGGAAAATAAATAATGAAGTCCCAGCATTTGTATTTCAGCAAAAAGCTTATTTATAGTATCTCATTGAAAAATAAAGTTTTCCAAATTTCAAGAAAATTAACCTATTTTTCAGACAGCATATTTTCATTGCTTTATTTCCCTTAATTAGATATAACAGTGCAATGCAATTGCGTATTTTATGCACCTGTGACTAAAGGAACCTATTAAAAATTGAGACCGCAATAACAGCATTTTGATATTACATAGCAAGTCTCATTTTAATAATGGTATTTTAATATTGACGTAACTGCTAACATGATATCAAAAATACACCTTCCTCGGCATCAAGAAATTTACAATCTTTGCCTTCAAAGAGCTTATCTATTACAATAGGGGTTGTAATAGATACACTACAGTAATACAATAGAGATTACAAATCAATAGGGATTGATTCCCTTCTTCATGCTAAGGAATTCACTTCAGCAAACATTTATTGAGTACCTATCGCAAGCCAGATAGTGTGCTCAGTGCAGAGGTACAAATGTGAATAAGGCAGCGCTCTTGATCAAGAGGCCGAGGCTGACAAGCAAACCGAGGATTCCAAGGCAAGGTGGTACATACAGTAAAAAAGGCAACACTCTGCTGGGCTTTAAGGTTATCGAAGGCAGGTTACATATCTAATCATTGTAACCCCAATAGCAGGCACAGTGTTTTGCATATATTTAGTGCTCAATAAGTATGTATTGAATTAATTAACAATATGCAGAGTGTAAAGCATCTTCTTGATAAATAAGTTACTTTAATGTTTCCTACTACTTCTTCTTCCCATCACTCCAGTCGTCTTTTCCCTAGTTCTCACAACTTGTGGATAGCCATGGTTTCCTCTTAGACAGCCTAGCAGTTGGGTCACATAATGATTGATACTTGGTTATGTGCTACTCCCTGGGTGTTTTATTTGCTATTCTCTATATTGTGATAGCTTGGCATACATGAGATATATGTAATAATAATAACCAAAAAACCCACAACAAAGACAGCAATGATGAGCATTCTGCTAAGTACTCTCACTTGATCCTTAAAAGAGCTCTCATTATTCCCATTTTCAGGAGAGGGATCTTATGCACAGAAAAATAACCAGCTTCAGGTCACAGGGCTGGTAAATGGTGGTGCTCAGATTTGAATCCAGAACTCTCTGACATCAGACTTCCTGCTCTGAATGACTGCAATATATTGTGTCTTTATTTAGGTTGCTTAGAGACAATTTGAATTAGTAGAGGAAATACTTTCTTGGAAGAGGTGGTCTACTTCTTCCAAGAATATTATAAATAAATTGCTTTTAATACATAAAATATACTTAGTCTTTTAAAATTATTTTATGAACAGTACAATATTTAGGTTATAGAAGTACAAATGAATCAACAACTGATGATGCTTTCTAAGCAATATGTTTCTTAAAACTGAAGAACTAAGAGTTCGATCTCTGTAATAGGCAAAACACCTTAAAATGTATCTTCAGATGCTCAACAGACCCCAAAAGACTCCCCAGACCTGGACCACAGTGCAGTCTGCTGTGGAATGGTTAGCAGCTTTGTTCTCCCAACTAGACTCATTAGCAGCGCCAGGTGGTAATAACTATCCAACTGATTCCTACTAGTAAAAAAATCTGCCTGAGGTCACCACGGACTCTTTCCCCCATTCTCTGCTTCATCTCTGACCTGATACGCTTTTGGAAAATAATTATGCATGGCAGGAAGTTGCCATACAACAGAGAAGGATCATTGTGTCGTGGGATTATATAGGATCTGAGATCAAATACTTTTTATTGTGAGAAGAATAAATTGGAAAACACGGTTTTCACCAGCCTAGCACAGTAAAATCTATTTTTTCTTTCCTGTTTATTTCATCATTAAAGGCCCAATAAAGGAAATTGTTTACCAATTTGGGAGAATGTTAGCATCAGTGTTTAGCATTCAGCACAGTCACGTAGATCCCAGAAAGAAAAATGGCTCCAGAGTCTGTCCAAGTTAACTGGAATAAAAGAAGGGATACTTTAAAGCCGTCTCTTTTCATGCATCATACGTTGTTATCATCAGGTAGATGAAAGCAATAAGTACTTAGTTAACGATTCTCTATCTAGGAAGAATTTTTAATTAGCTAAATCTTGTTCCTGCTTCATTTTTTTTTATTAAAAAGAGGAAGATAACAAGGGGAAATAAATCTGAGGATATGTTTTAAAAAAGCAACATCCTGCTACCTTCCAAAGAAGATGTAGTCAGCCAAACTCCGAGACTTGTGCTATCCAATATAGTAGACACTAGCCACATGTGGCTGTGGAGCACTGGAAATGTGATTAGTTCAAATTGAGACATGCTGAAGCCTAAAATACATCCTAGACTTTGGAAACTGAATGTGAATTAAAAAGAAGATGAAATAACTCAGTACTAATTTTTATATTGATTATAGGTTAAAAGATAATATTTTAGATATGTTGAGTTGAATAAAATATATTATTAAAATTAATCTCACCTGTTTCACGTTACTTTTTAAAAATGTGGCTACTACAAGATTTAAAACTACATATATGACTTGTATTATATTTCTATTGGACAACACTCTCCTAGGCTTTCACTTTGGGACATCATTGCTTCCTGAGAACCAGCTGACTGTGAATAACAGCAAGATCCTCAATCACAGAATTAAAACTTAATTCAAAATCCTTTTGAAAAGCAATTTGGAGATACATATTACGAGGCTTAAATGTGTCCAAACTCTTTTAAGCAAGAATTTACATTTCTAGCCCTGTGACCCAGCAATTTCATTCTTAGGTATATTCCCAAGAGAAATGAAAGCATATGTCCACACAGAAACTTGTACACAAATGTTCATAGCAGCATTATTCAGCATAGCCAAAAGATGGAAACAACCCAGTTGTCTATCAACTGGAGAATGGATAAACAAAATGTGGTATATCCATACAATGGAATATTATTCATCTATAAAAAGGAATGAAGTATGGATACATGCTACAACATGGATAAACTTGAAAACATTATGCTAAGTGAAAGAAGCCAGTTACAAAAGACCACATATTACATGATTCCATTCATACGAAATGTCCAGAACGGGGAAATAGAGACAGAAAGTAGAGTAGTGGTTGCCTAGGGTTGGTGGGAGGTGGGTGTTGGGTGAGGAGTAGGAAGGTGATAGCTACAGCGTATGGGGTTTCTTTGGGGTAATGAAAACGTTCTAAAATTGACTGTGGTGATGGCTACACGTATGTGTGAATATATGGAAAGCAACTGAATTGTACACTTTAGATGGGTGAATTGTATGCCATGAGAACTATACTCAATGAAAAGCTATTAAAAAAAGAATTTAATTCCTGGGAAATCAAAGTTAAGAAAATTGTCCTAAATAAATTAGAAAACCCCTTTTAGGCATGAAGCTGCACATTACTGCATTATATATAATAGTGAAAAATTAAAAACAACCCAAATGTCCAAATAGAGGAGTGGCTAAATAACTTATGGCATCATCTCATCATAGAATGCAGATATTAAAATGATGAGTACAAACAAACTCTTTTAAAAGTTTGTAATAAGATGAGAAAATTCTTGTTTTCTATGATTAAGTGAAAAAACCCCCTGTGATATATGTTATTTGCATAGTATCATAACAATAAAAAAGTGCTTAGAAAAAAACTAGAAGGAAATATTGGCCCCAAAATATTGGGAATGTTTGGATAGTGGCGTATGTGAGAATTTTACCTCTTCATACTTTTCTTTATTTTCCATAATTATCAACTTTTTAATTAAAAATATTTTATTAAAAATCCAATAAATGCTATGTTTTAAAAAGTTCACTTTTACACTTTAATTGCCAAGAAAGGAGAGTAGACTAATAATAGATTTTTACAAAATTCAAAAACAGAAGTTGGAACAAGGCAATATTTCTGTTTGAAACCTTCAGTTAACCAAAACATTAAATTAACTGAGCGCCACTCAGTTTGTCTTTCATATACAAACATGAAGATAGGGGCCAGCCCAGTGGCATAGTGGTTAAGTTCATGTGTTCCGCTTCCGTGGCCCGGGGATCATGGGTTTGGATCCTGGGAGTGGACTTCTGCATCGCTTATCAAGCCATACTGAGGCAGCGTCCCACATAGAAGAACTAGAAGGACCTACAACTATGTACTGGGGCTTTGGGGAGAAAAAAGAAAAAAAAAGAGGAAAATTGGCAACAGATGTTAGCTCAGTGCCAATCTAAAAAAAAAACATGAAGACAATTCACCAAATTGAGGTGATAATTAAATTAGCTAAAAAGGATGGCACAATGGCATTGACTGTGATTTTACTCTGCTGATTGAGACCAACAATTGACAAAATTCCACCAACTATTTTCAACCCTGAAGTTTTCTTTTCTTCCTATACCTAAAGTCTGGAGAGAAAAAATTCCCTGCTCCTTTCCAAAGTGAACGTTTCTATGTACGCTTTCTCTCTGCTGCTCCTTTTATTTAGAAACAGGTTCAGATCCCCCTTTCCAAGCAAACCTTTCCTTGGCCCTGCTCTGCTTCCACTTCAGGTTCTCATCTCTCTGCTCCCCTTCATTATCCAAGGCCTCCATTTTCTTCCCCACTTGGCAGTCTGGGTGGTATTGATATGACCCTAGTGAAATAGCTCTCTGGAATATTTATTTATCTGCTCTCACCAAACGCCATGATCTCTCTTTGCAGTCTGTCTGCAGGAGGATTCTAGACAACTAGCACTCTCCCTTCCGTTCAGGCTGTTGCCTCTGCCCTCAGTGCCTTACCTTCTACTGCCTATTAATGTTTTACCCCTTGGGATAAAAGTCATGTCCAGCTGATACCCCACATCTTGCCAGCGATTTCTCAGATTCTGGTAGGCAAAATAACTCTCACTTGGTCCCATGTGAGTGGAGGGCATGGTCTGGATTTTATTTACCTTGTTCCTACTCAGCAGAAAGTTTTCCACACAGTAGGTAATGCTCGATACATGATCACAGCATTGGAGGAGCTGACAAGACAAGGGATGTTAAGCTTTTTTATCTCCTTTTGGTGGTATTTAGAGATTTTTTTTCAGATGAGTTGGAGATTTCTGACTATTTCTAAAATAGAAATTTAGAGCTAAGAAAGAGCTAGTTTAAACTTCTCGGTTATAGATGATGAACCCAAAGCCCCGTGGCACTGAGACTAGCCACTCAGTTGGTCTTCAACAGAACCACAACCAAAACTCAGGCCAGCTGGCTCCCAAGTCACTACTCACCTTTCCCTGCCCATCTTGTGCTTCCATCGCCTAAAAGTTTCAGAACTGACTGTTTTGTATCCTTCTCACTGAAGCCCCTCAAGAAACATAAAAACAATCTGCTGTGGACTTCGCTGTTCTCCCTAGTCTGTGCACTCAAGATTTTAATTCATGTCGAATATTTCTTTTGTACCCAGTAGGGTGACTAGCTGTCCTGATCTGCCCAAGATTGAGGGGTTTACCAAGACATAGGACTTGCAGTGCTTAAGGAGAGAGTCCCAGGCAAACTGGGACTATTGGTCATCTTAGTATCAGGCACTCTAATAACACTTTAATATACCTTATTTAAATGACAGCCCTGTGAATAGGCTCATTCCCATTTTACAGATAAGGAAAACTGAGTTTCAAAGGGGTTAAATGATTTGTCCAAGGACATGTATCTTATAAATGACAGAGCCAAGATTAAACCCTAGATATGTTTAACTGTAAGCTCATGATCTTTCCACTACCTTCCAATGTGGGTGCTTTACAGCTGTTAAAATCTGCACAGGGAAAGATAACCCTGTGAAATACTTAGTTTAAGAATTGATTTATTATAGACTAGTTTCTTTGAGGTCTTGCGAATTTGCATGATTGACACATAAGGAGAAGAAAAGTAGCTGCTTAAAATGCATAAATTATTTGAAAGTGATAATGAACCAGCTAAAATTTAAATTACGCAGTCTCAATCCATTTAGTCTTCCCTTCCTGGAGTGGGAGATGGGGTGGATGAGAGGCAAACATGACATTTATGTCTGGGAAGAAATGAATCCAGTTACCTTTATTAAGCTGAAATCTGAATCAAAGACAGTACAGTGCAGTCAAACTCGTATAGAAAAAACTAAGGCGAAATATTAATAGTTTGATGGTAGTTTGATTAGTAGTTTGGTAAATTAGATAAATTAGATAGTTTGATAAATTAAGCCTGATTTTCTCCCTTTCTCTAATTCTGTGATTGATTTATTGATTCATTCTTTTCTTTCTTTGGGAAAAAGCAGTAATTATAATTAGATACTGTTTTGAAAACCATTTAAATGTTTGAATTTTATTTTTATAAAAAGAGGATATATTCAGGTGGTTAAGATAAAAGCATAAAAGGCTATTCAATGAAAAGTCTCCCTTTCACCCAAAAGCTACACCACACAGTTGTTCCCGTCAACACAACCAACCACCATTATTCATTTCCTGTATATCCTTTCAGAGATAATTAACCATATGCAAGTGAATACAAATTTATATTCCTCTTCCTTCCACGAAAATGGTAGCATATTAGGGACATTATTCTGCATATGGATTTTCTTTTAAACACAATAACACATCTGATAGATCTTTCTATATCAGTATATAAAGAGCTTCATAATCTGTTCTACGGCCACATAATATTCCATCCTATGAATATACCATATTTATTTAGCTAGTTCCCTGTTGATAGTACGTACATCGCTTAACTTTTAATTTATTAAATAAGTAATACATTTACATGGTTCAAAATTTATATCTATCTGTGTATATATAAACATCTTGTACTCATTCATGTCCTCCATCCACCCCAGTATCCACACCCCACCATACATACACCCAGATAAAAACATTATTAGTTTTAGATATAGCCTCCAGAGTTTCCTTATGCGTATAGTAGTAAATGCAAATGTATATTCTTAATTTTCCTCCTGTTATATGTAAAAGATGGCCTACTATATACACCATCCTGTATTTTGCTTTGTCCACTCAACAAAATACCGTGGAGAATTTTTCATATCAGTGCATAGTGAGCTTCCTCATCTTTTGTTTGTTTGTTTTAACAATTGCATAATCTTCTATTGTGCGGATGTACTGTATTTTATTCAGCTGGTCCTCTGTTAATTAATGGTCATTAAGTAGTAGTTTGCGTGTTCAAATGCCCTGTGGCTCAACACCCTGTGATTATTGTCTGGCCTGGAGAGTATTTGATAACTTAAGTTTAAGATAAGTGCTTGACTGCTTCTTTCCTTTCACTAAGAGTTTTTCACATTAAGGGTTACATTTCAGTGCTGAATTTTTTGTTATTCTGCACATAGCAGAAACCTCTTACCTTACACACCATAAATAGTCTCTCTGAATATTATTGAAATGCTGTTGCTACCACAATGAGGAATCACAGAAAATGTTGCAGCAATTATTACATTACTCTTCCCTATTGATTGAGCTGTTGCGGACGATACCAGATGTGAGTGTGCTGAGAATGCCTGACAATACCCGAGGAATCTGTCTTTAATCTTTTTTCTTTCTTTTGGGTGTGGAGAAAGTGAAGCCTCTAATGTTCATTGATTTTTAAAATGTTCTCTGACCAAATCCAAAGTGATAACTCCCAATGATCCCTAATTAATTATTTCAAGAGCTAGAGTTTTATGTCCCTAAATAATACAGAATATATACAAACTTTCTTTTAGATTTTTTTTAATGGAAATAATCTGCATATCACATACAGTCCTATAAAATCCTTCTTAGGAAAGAGACATTATTAGAAACCTTTTATTAAAACAGTTAAGCTTAAATTACGGTAAAGTGGCTTTGGCTGTAATGTGGTTTAAATGGAAACAATCCAGTATGGGGGAAATTAATCTACTTTTCTAAAATAGAGGCATGTTTTGCAATAAGATAGGGCAGACTCTTTGCTATTTTAGAGGGGATCTTTAATTCCAGTGTGGGAATTACAACAGTGGGAATAGTCTCCATCAAACATAGTTTGGCAGCATAGAGTAAAAAGAAATAGCATTGGAATATAGCAATAATTATTTAGTTTTCACATGAGGATGGGTATTTGGGATATAAACTTTGTTACTCAAGAGATAAATCATAGATTTTAAATTTTATTTTAAAGAATAAGAATTTAGGCTTCAGAGATAGTATGACATTTTACATCTGAGGGGCAAGTAGTGTAGTGGTTAAGAGCGTGGGCTTACCCACGTGGAATTCATAGCCAGCACAGGTATGAATTCCAGCTCCAAAGTGTTGTCAGCTCCAGGCCAGTCCCCGGGCCTCGGCTTCCTCATCCACCACGTAGGGTGGTTGTGATGAACCCGATGCCTGCGCATTTCAAGCTCTCAATAAGGGGCAGCTTTTGACAGCTTATCACTAAGCTCGGGCACTTCTCCAAAGCTTTTGATTCTAACCTCTGATTTGCCTCATCTTTAAGGCATGGTCTGGTGTCACATTGGGGTGTCAGATGACATCTTGGGAAATGATCATAAAAGCCTGAGTCCTGGGAGGCCACCTCTCTCCCCACCCCTTTGGGAACGTCCCTGGTTAGTTTTGTTAGGGTTAGGCTGAGAACCGAGGGTGGAAAGCTTAGCACCCCCTTGAAGGCATCCCTGTCTAATGGCTGTGCTGTGCCAGGGCACTGAGTCCTTTCGTCTTCCAAGTCATGGGACTGTCATCAGAATGTTACTCGATTGGGTGAAGATCATAGCATGGGATAAAGAACATAAACTCAATGCTGTCTGCTAAAACTCCTCTCCTACATCTGGCCATATCTTTCTGAGCACCTAGAAGAAATGGTGAGAAACTAATGATCAGTTTACAGCAATTTAAAAGGGTGCTTTTCATGTCTAATTTCTACATTCTAAAGTAGCTATACAGTAACCAGTCAAGCATTTTCTTATTTCTTTATGCATGTAATAAAGAATGGGGAAAAACAAGGTAATGAAATCAAAGCTGTATTTTGACTAGTTTGTATATGTATTATAAAAATTCATAAGCTATCAAAAGCATCCACGATATATATGAAGAATCAAAACGGTATTCAAAGAGTATGCCCTTCAGAAAAGGTCAAAGAAAGCCAAGCCTACGGTTTAGAAATGGTAACAATGTACAGATTCAATGAAAAGTTTTAGGTCATGGCTGATTTTTAAAAACATCTGGAACACAAAGTCACAATAAACGTCTGAAATAAACAACACATAAATATATAATAGATCTGAAATTTTTCTTGCATTTCTAATCCTTGATCTTTGGGAGACGGGGCCACATCTTTAGTCACTATTTGTCCTAGGCAGATATTGAGCACTTGATGAATAAATGAATTAATTAATGAATTAGAATAATATCAGTGTCTAAAAACTCCTGACAAATTACATTTACAATATTTTCAATGTGATAATAGCAAGATACAGAAATACATCTTGAATGTCAAATGTCTCATGGTTGAGTGATAAATCTAAAAACAAGACAAAAGAATTCTTCAGTATTTGAGGAAAAACTGTAAATGTCATCCATAAATTTGCTGCCTTTATAAAAATGCAGACTTTTGATTTAAATATGTAACAAAAGATACATCTCATTACCATATTACTTACAATTAGTTAATAATTTGCAGCAAGGGGCAATGAGTTAATGTGTCACTAGTAATATTCAAACAAAACGAAACCTAAGCTAGACTTTTAGAGTAAGTGTAGTTGAGGCCAAACACTTATACTAATCCATCTCCGACTTTTTTTGTCATTTTCTTATTTTAGGAGCAGAGATAGAAACAAAAAAAAAAAATAGATATTTTCAGGTTGTGCAATTAGCTCATTTACTTTATTATCTGGAGATCTCATAAAGTAATATTTTATTTTGGGTGATTCTTGCAAGTGATTTGAAATTAAACATTTTCCTTACACCTGTAAAAATGTGTAAATGATGGAACTGGCAGCATGATGATCGCTTTACAGAGAAGCATTTCCTTCATCATCTTCAAGGTCGTGCAGATTTATGATCTAATCACCCGTGGCTCTTTAACAGGATGCTTTTGAATCTGATTAAAAAGAAAAACAAATAGCAGTATGGATTTATTAATAAAATGCGCCTGACCTTTTCACTTATCTACCTCTTTCAACATATTGTGAGTTTAAATTCACAATAAAACAAGGGCGTTTGTGGGGTTTTAATCTTGAACGTTTCAGCTTCAGAGTTGCTTCGGGAGTTCCCGCGTCGGACTGGTGTGTGTGGATCGCGGAGGGCTATCTGCTTCCCCTGCTCTTTCTCTTTGGGGTTTAATTACTTCGCCTACATCCTAATTCAGGTAACTCATAAAACCTAGCCTTTGTTGTAGGTCCAACAGCTGTCTTATGTCAGTAGCAAGTAAAATGTTCACAAAGTACCGGAATGCTGCAAGACGGTTTATAGCGCTGCAATAAAAGGTAAATTGAATTTACAAAGATGCATTTGTCACTGATTAAAAACTTACAAAGTTAATTGGAAACACTGTGGAGGTGTTACCACACAACTCGAGGTGTAATGGGTGGTTCTAATTCAGCCTGAAGGAGAGTTGCAGGTCCCATTATGGCCTCACACAGTAAGATGCCCGGCGACGCGCTCCAATTTAAGTAGCAAAGCAAAACCGTAAAGATCTCAAATATTTTTTAATGTGAGGTGAGTGTAAATTTACTCACGATTGTTCTTGAAAATAGCTAGAGGAAAAAGCCTTGGGTGTTACAGAAACACTAAATGTGCTAATCATGTGGCTTTCCCCTAGAAAACATATTGAAGGGTTTTTATTTTCCCCATCTGCAAGGTTTCTTATGTTCCTGATATTTACACTGGCAGCGCTGCTGCAAGAAGGTGTCAGTTGGGAAGAGAAAAATAAGGCTGAATCAGCCAGCAATTTGAAGTTAGCAGGACCCTCCCTTGGGACCTTGGCGAATTATCTCCACATAATTCACTTAACCTTTGCCATTTGGGGACTTAGGAAACTGAATGTATTTCTAAACTTGAGGCTTTTAATTGCTGGTTTTAGTGTCACTAGTCTAGCTCAATTGGAGAGATGATGATTGAAAAACAGTTCTAGGAGGCTTTTCACCTCTGGTGCGCATCCTGGATATAATTAAGTTGGTGGCCTGGGGTGGCCTTCAGATTTCTGCAGACAGGAGTGAACAGTTAAACCCCAAGTGATGGGCCTTGTGTGAACATTCCCTGTTTGCCCTGAGTTGGATACAGAAATTCTAATTTTAGACTAGGTGTATGTTAAGAGATTAAAAGGAAAAAAACTGAGATAACTAAACTAATTACCTTTGGTATACTCATTGTATCAAATAACTAGTACCAAATTATTGTAGAGTCATAGAATTTTTTGGCTGGAGTCTTAGAGATCATATGTTTAATATCAAATCTCATGTACTGAATTTTATACGTATTTTTTATTTCCATATAATTTATACTCTATACTTTCCAACACCCTAATACTATTTACCAATAGTGTTTTTGGTGTCAGGGATGGCAGTGACTATGGGATTTTCATATGTGTTTAATTTGTTACCTCTACGTGGGTTTCATATGTGTTTAATTTGCCCCTCTTGGATGGGCAGTGTTTTAAGTCTGATTGATTCCTTTAGTCAACAAAGGGGACCATCTAGCCACACAAATATATTTTTCTTAAAGCTAGCATTTATTGCATGCTTACTATGTGCTAAGGGCATTTTGTATTTAACCCCATTTAATCCTCACAACAACACTATAAGGTAAGTGGTATCATTATCCCCATTGTACAGATGAGGAAACTGAGATTCTAAGATGTTAAGCAACTTGACCAAGCAAGCATTGGAACCAGAATTTGCATCTTGTGCTGTCCGATTGTAGAGGAAGCACTCTCTGCTCTATAGCCTCCTTACCACTGGATTTGTATGGCAAAGCCCTATTGCAAATATGCAGAGACAACATATTTACCTGACCTTTGCTGGTTCCCCAGGATTGAGAGACTGGCTGACATCAGTAATTAGCTGAATAGTAGGAGCAAAAGTCAAGTTCATTTCTAAGAGTTAATGTGGTGTAGTGGAAAGTGCACAGAATTTGGTATTTGAGTCTCAGCCTTCTCTGACAGGCTTCCACTGACCTGGATAAGGCCAGCGACTTCTTGAAACTTCAATTTCTTTATCCATAAGGTGGGGATAATATACTTTACAGGGGTTTAAATGAGACAACGTGGAGAAAAATATTGGGTAAATGGTTAAGTCCTATTTAAATATTAATTACAATTTTTCTTCTTCATCTAACATCATTTTCAGAATTTTCACCAAAATCTCTCTGATAAAATAGTTGTGCTCGAAAGCTGCTTGAGAAACTTACTTAAGTATGCTTGGAGGGAGCAGTGAATTTGTATCACACATACGAATCCTAGGAGTACTCATTTGTACCTGTAGTCACCTGTTTCATTCAGAATTTTCCAGCAGAGCTTAGGTAACTATCAGGAAATCGTCTTCCTGAATAATGCATATGCATTGTCAAAGGAACCAGTCACTTTGCAACCACAGAGAAACTTGGAAATAGAGGAACATTTCAAGTTTAAAAACTCTGAAAGGGCCGGCCCCGTGGCTTAGTGGTTAAGTGCGTGCGCTCCGATGCTGGCGGCCCGGGTTCGGATCCCGGGCTCGCACCGACGCACCGCTTCTCCGGCCATGCTGAGGCCGCATCCCACATACAGAAACTAGAAGGATGTGCAACTATGACATACAACTATCTACTGGGGCTTTGGGGGAAAAAAAAAACAAAAAAAACTCTGAAAGTTTGCAGAATTTCATTAGAATCTCCGAAAAATCAGAAATGCATCATTATAGGCAAGAGAACACAGAAGAATGTTAGTTATTTCATTCCTTGAGGTATAAAAGTGGTTCAGCCACAGGCACCCAGGAAAGTGTCCCAACCAGCAGGCAGCTCCACTTAGCCTCGAATTCCTTCCACTTTTTCATTAAGCTCCTTCTTTCCTTTTTATCGTGTATCTGTGGGTTATTGAATTTTGTAAGGCCTTTGTTTTTAAAATTGCCCTTTTATCGATGCTGCTCAAGTAAATATACTTAAATATATATAATGTACTTATGCTGCTTAAGTAAATATTGTGGCAACACAAATCCATTATTATACTTACAAGATATCAGGTATCCACTGTAGTCAACTCTTGGCACCCATCCCTAAGGAGACACCAGGAGAATCTGAATGATTTCAATCTACAGATAATTTAAAGAAAAAAATCTTAACTCTAGTTCTTTTTCTCACCAAGCTTTTGGTGAAAGAGTCAAAATGTTGTAAAATGGCCAAAACTTAGAGTGAAATTCACAAACTTAATGATCAGTTCTCAAAATCTCTGTAGTTGAGACCAACTACCCCATAAAGTATAGATTACTATTATCCCATTCTTTTTATATATAAGGAAATCAAGGTTTTAAGAGATTAAGAGACTTGTCTAAGATCAGTGGAAGCCAGTCAGAGAAGGACCTGGGATTTATATAACAAATCCTTTTATAGAAGGGCTCTCAGGGACGTCTCTGCCACAAAGGATAATGACTCTCAATACAAGCAAGCTTATATTCTCATCTTTGAACCCAAGGAAGTAGCATCACCTTCCACAAACAGAATCAAATTTATTTATATATATGTGCAAATATACATCAGAAAACAATTCTATGTTTTAAAAGCACGTATCTCAACAAATCCTTGTCTTTTGAAAATATGATGAGGCAAGTAAAAAATATAAGGTGAATTATGGGTTGAGAGGGAAAGTTTGAACACAAAAATATTAAAATAAATGAGAGTTAACTTTCCTTTGTTTCTAGGTAAGGTATTTCCTCTGACCTCAGAGAGTAACTTCTAGTTCGAGACCAAGATCTAAGAGATTTCAGGACTTGAATGAGATATGAATGAATTCAGAATAACAGTTTAAATTATCATACAGCCTCTTTTGACTAAAGACTTCAAAATATTTATGAGTAAATGAACCCACATATCTTATTACGATTAGGAGATATTGGTAACACACATATATTACCCAAAGTATGCCATCTATTGGCAGAGTAACTGAGCAGCTAAAAGATATCAATTCACATTTCTGAGGTAACCGTCTTCCTTATCACTGGGCCCTAAAGTACTATACTTCCTTTTCACATAGTTAAAATTTTATGTTAGGTAGTATGGTATCATCACTGAATTTAGAAATTAGAGTTTAGATACATTTTGACAGGCACATAACCTCTCTAGGCCTTAGTTTGCTCATCTTTAAAATGTGTATGTACAGGAGAGAGGATTGGGAAGAAGGGAAAGACACCAGCTCAACAAACTCTGTTTCAAAGAAAGCAGTAGTGGTGGTGTGCCGGAGCCAGGAGCTTGGGAGCCAGTGGATGTCATGTGTGACGTTGGCCATGGTGGGAGTATTTACACCATGGAAATAGGTAGATGCTACAAATCAGGTCCCCTCTCTTTGCCAAGAGCTGATTGTTAAACATTTACCAGCACACCGCTAGTGTTCATAGGTACTCTTTGACTAGAGTTCTACAGTCAAATAGGTTTTGGAAACACAAGGTTGTACAAAGTTAAACAGTTCCCTTCTCTCTTTCTCCATCTCTCTCTTCTTTCTTCTCTCCCTCCCACCCTCTTTCTCTTGTTCCTTCTCTCCCTCCCTCTTTTCTTTCTTCCCTCCTTTCTTCCTTCTCTTTTCTAAGAACGCTTTAAATTGCAAAATTATACTGTGTATGATTCTAAAGATGGCTATTATTTCAGATATAGGATGAACCATGTGATGCATAGAGGTCCTAGTTTTTGGATAAGTTTACAAAATAAGGACAAATAATTCTGTTGATTTACTTCAGGCTGGTAAAGATTCATATTGTTTTAAAGTATTGAAATATTCAGATCTCTTTTGATGATTATCTAGAGATATGATAAGTATAGAAGATTTTGTGAAATTTCAAGAAATATTATGCTATTTCCCTAATGCAAAACATCCTAGAAATGGAGCTTATGTGCCCTTTGAAGTAGAAAATCTATTCTAAGAATTAAGTGTATTAAGAATATATCTACAGATATACACAGATATAGAGATGGATGGATAGATGGATAGATAGATAGATAGATAGATAGATAGATAGATAGATAGATAGACAGATATAGATGTACTTTTAAGGATTCTAGAAGAAATTTGGGATCCATGAATTCTCTTTAAAGGCTGGCTTTTACTTCTACCAATCCTGTTCACTAAATTTAAATTATTTCTATGGTATATTTGCAAGTTTATGCCCACTGCTTCAACTAGTGTTAAGGAATGTTATAAGACTCTAATTCCCTCTTAAGGAAAATTTAGCCAATTAACCCCTTTGATTTATTGTCAGATCTTTTAAAGATAAATTGTAGATAACTTGTAGTTATTGAAAACAGTTCATTTGCCTGTGAAATATGGCATCATTATGAAGCATAATATGAGTGCCTGGTCCAGTGCCTTGCTCATACTGCCCGAGTTCTTGTTAGGTTGAATTAGGATGTGGATTCTGATAATTGCTATTAAAATAAGGTGAGATGTTAAAAGACTCAAGTAAAGCAAAAGGCCAAGGGAGATGACAACATGAATTATAGGAATTATTGAACTCTTATTCCAGAACAGAGAGATAAATCTTCAAGATCACCTTCTTTAAACTCACCCTGTATCTTATTGAAGAAAGCAATAAAAAGCTGTCTGGTCTCAGTGTGTTAAACGCTACTGCTGAAAGGGTGTGAGACTGAAGGGATCCAGTGGTGAGTTGTAAGTGACACAGGCATGGACCTGTTAACAATTAACCTTTTTCTCCCTCTCAGAATTCACAAGGGACTCGGCCCACAGGAAGCTTGAGTTAGCTTTCTTCTCCTTTCAGTTAGGAGAAAATGCCTTTTGCAGAAAATACTCCCTGCTGACCATATCGAAGATCACATTGAGAATAAGTTAATGTAACATCACCATCCACAGGTTAGTTAAGTGTTGACAGAAGTTGGTATGGATAGAGGCCGGGAAGACTTACTCTGAAGAGTGTAAGCGTCGGCTGGCCTGGTGGCGTAGTGATTAAGTTTGCGCCCTCTGCTTCGGTAGCCCCGGGGTTCACAGGTTCGGATCCTGGTGCAGACCTATGCACTGCTTATCAAGCCATGCTGTGGCAGGCGTCCTGCATATAAAGTAGAGGAAGATGGGCACGGATGTTAGCCCAGGGCCAATCTTCCTCGGCGAAAAGAGAGGTGGATTGGCTACAGATGTTAGCTCAGGGCTAATCTTCCTCACACACACACAAAAAAATCCAAGGCAACCTGAACAGAGAAAATAAAGATATTACAGACAACTCCTGTCAGAAGCAAAGATAAGCTAGGATGATTTTCAAATTATTTTTGAATATTCCTAAGGGATGGATTATAAATTCTTGCTTACTTTGAGGATGAATGTACATGAAATGCCAGTGATTCAGTGATGAAGAGACTTTTTATTCTCTCTTCTTTTCCCAAAAAGAGATACTCTCAGCTCAAGGGAAATGACTCTTCTCCTATGAAAGCAGAATTGTTTCTGGGAAAAGAAAGAACAAATGCTGAAATGAGCTGAATTCATGTTAGTAGTAGATTAAAATTATTCTTTGAAAGCTCCATGCAGTTTTGTGAACTCTTGTATACCCAGAGTCCAAAACATATTAGGTAAACAATATATATTTGCTGAATAAATAGGGAGCAAATGAATATACGAATTACTATTATTTTTTTTTTGCTGGAGAATGTAAGTTACATTCAGGGTGGGAAAAAATCAGCGGCTTTAATACGATGTAAGAAGAGTAGAAGGATGTCATAGAACTAGAAGTTTCTGCCCCTGCCATCCATAACAGCCCCTCTCCAACCCCAGCCCGAATCTGAAACACTAGTACTAAACAGTAACGTCAGCTCTATGAACGATTTTTTTAAAATGTAGGTGAACAGAGAGGTCAGTGAGCAAATAGAAAAAAGATAGGTAGGTGCCTTTATATATACCGAATACAAGTTGATGGATTCAATTTTTCTTTTTGGCAAATTAATATTACTATTATTTATGATAATCACACAGTTCCATCAAGCTTAGCTAATACTTGTGATCTTATTGTATTTTCCCCCTTTGTTCCAAAACTCTTATTTTCACCAGTGGTGGGAGTTAACTTTAGTACCATAAAAGTGTTGGAGAAATCTCTCTTCGGTGGGTAGCCCTAACTCATGGCAGAACCAGGTTGCTGTTGGGAGAAGCCCTCACCCACAAGAGTCTATAAGCACTATCCCTCCCTCTCTACAGCCCCACTGATTGTCCAGTCATCTTCTGTCACTTCTCCAGGTCCCATTTCCTGTTTAGAAGCTTTTGCTCTTGTGTCTGACAATGATGAGAACGTGGTTCTCAAGCCCCTTTGCCCTGTGCTGTCCTCTTGACTGCACTGGCAATAGCAGGAGAGCCAGATCCACACTCAGCAACAATTTCAGCCTCAGATCCTAGAATGACAGCCTTAGCCAAAAACCTAGCCCTTTTGTCCTTGGAGGGAAGGTCAGACTTGGTTCCCAGTTCCCTAAAGAGGATTTAACTCTAATTCATCTCTAAGGTCTTGTTCAGATACAGCAGTATGCATTTTGATTTTTATGATTCTAGGATTCTACTACCTTAAGAAGTGGTAACCACAGAATATAAAAGGCCCATTTCAAAGGTCTGGCCCCTATTTGATTGGCCACGTGAATGGAAGGAGCAGAAAAGCTGTAGGATACAGCTGAGGAGGTTGCTATGGCCAACAGCAGACGTGTGTAGGGGACTGCTCCCCAGGACTCCTGCAGAAAGGATGCATACATGTGCTGCTACTCCAGGATGTGTGGAGTGGGGGTGAGATGTCAGGGCTTATATGCCATCTGGCCCAATCACTGAAAAGATGCCCCTCCCTGGTAACTTGGTATCTATTTCAAAATTAAATATTTCTTCACCATGAGACTCAAAATTTATACCAAGACTAAAATGAAAACTACGTGTGTATTTTTTTTTAAAGTTTTCTTGATTGCACAATTTGGGACAAGTTCAAAGTTCAAGCTGAATTTTCTCACTGCTACTGTAAGCACACATTCGGATCTGTCTATTTGAAAATCTCACCCTGACATTGAGTTTGGGTCTGAAGCTTTGCCCCTTGTTTTTGCCAAATGCCAACTCCATGGTTCTATCAGTCAATCGTGTGGAGAACTGAGTCTAAAAAAACCACACCGAGGTGCACAGATTAACCCTACCAATGTCTCCAGCTCTTTTTCCATTTCTGTAATTCAGTGGCATTCTCATCTCTTCTAGGGCTTCACTAGTCACTTGTAGGTCAGTGATTCAAGAAAGCCCTCTCCAGGTCCACCCTGAATGACTCCCAACACTCCATTTTCTTCCTGATGCTCAACTCACCAGTTTCTCTTCCAATTTCTCCAACATTCTCTCAGCCACGTGACCCACAAATTTAGAGGTAATTTTTGGCTCCTTCCCTTCCTTTTATCCCGTCAGTCACTGATTCCTGTCTTTTCTACTTTCACTCATCTGTTCTCTTACCAGCAGTTACCGTGTCCCTGTCGTGCACTCGGCACTGTATTAGGAACTGGGGCTGCAGCTGGCTCTGCTTTCATGGCGTCCGCAGACAAGCAGGTTTGAAATCTCTCTTGCATCTTGCCCCTTCCATTCTATTCCCTTAGTTCCTGTTCCCATGGCCCTGGACTAATGCTACTTTGTGCTAATGCTGATCTTTTAATCCAGCTTACATATGGGACTGCCGGATCAGTCTTCCCAAAACACAGAGACGATCGTGTCGTTACTTGCTCCGAAACCTTCAATGGCTTCCTATTCCCTACTGTAATGTAGCCCATTGTAGTAGAAGGAACACTGGCCCAAGAATCTTCAGGCTGGGTCCTGGAAGGGCAATGGGCTGCAATGGAAACCGAGTAGGTTTGCTGGCTCTGCCTAAAACTCACTGTCTGGCTTGGGATCCATTTTTGGATCTTTGTTTCCTTATCAGTAATGGGATGGAGAATGGGGAGTTGGGTGTGGTGAATTCTAAACACGCTTTCAGCTCTTATTTTCTATTTATTGTTATTGCTCTATTTTCAGAGCCCTACCCCTCTGCAGACTCAGGGCTCTTTGAACTTTGGCATATCTTCTAGCATGTGTACATGAGATTTCTAAAGAAATTTAAGAAAAATTTTCTAAGGACTTCTGCTTTTTTCTTTGGAGTTGGAAGAGTTTCTTTGTTTTACCCCCAGAAGAAGATGGTTTCATAATTCTCTGCTCTCTTCTTTCTCGATGTGAAAGTAATTACCAGTGCAGCCCTTAGCTATTGCACACACATGGCTCTTTCTGAAGTTGGCCTGGGTATGTCAAAAAGGGAGAATTAGGAAAATGAAGGCTGGCTCTGTTTCAGGAATCAAAATGCTTATGGTTTAAAACTGTGAACATGAACACATCTTCTGGTGCTAAGTGGACATTAGCACAGATTGGAAATCAGTTACTCTCTCCCAGGTTAGGCTGTGGCCACTGACTTACAGTGCCTTTTCTGCAGCACCCAGCTTGGGAAGACTTAATAACGATTCTTCCTGTTTCTGAGGTTTCAGCCTTAATATGCCGAGGCCTCCTTTCTATTGCTCAACGTTCAGGTGACAGCAGTGGCAAACTTGGTGCCTTTGGAGCACCGATATTTAAGAGTAGCCATTTCTACACATGAAGCAAATATGGTTGTGAATATATTTGGATTTATATTAGGAAAAAATCATGTGTTCCCAGAACAGAAGTATGCAAGCTTGCTGATTTTTTTCCCCCCTTCTTTGAAGGTTCTATGACAAATTTGTTGTTGAATTATGGTCATCACAGCTACATAAGGAAAAGCAAGGAAAAATGATAGCCTGTCATATATTACCATGATGTTCCTGTGTTATTCATGGTGATTATACTGATTCTAGAGGTATATCATGTTGACTACCAGCTTGTGCCTTACCCGCTGCTGTGCCCCCTCTGTGACCTCCACAGCTACCGAGTCCTGCCTGCTGGCTTCATGGGGACCTTGTGCAAGCAGAGAAGAGTATTATGGGGAGATAATGAGAAATAGTTCTCAATCTTATTATTACATTTATAATTATGTACTTGAATTTCACTTAGAGAACAACAATTGGTAGTTTTGGTTAGAGAGAAAATAATGTATGTTAGGTGCCTGTTATGTAGTTTATATAGTTTTTGGTAATCCTTTTCCTTGTAAAATTATGCCTTATAAAACCATGTCCAAATTATTTAGAAAATAATTATTCATTTCTTAGCAGAATATACTTAACGTAGATCATTTTGGTGGCCATTATGTATATATGAATAAAATAGGTTGTAGGAATTTTGTATTTGTCTTCCATTTTTCATTAGTCTGGCTTTAAAAGACAGAAGTTAGACTATCTTTCAAAAAATTTTTAATCTAGATATGTCTTACTCCCACTCTTAGCTATTTTTCTCCCCAAATAGGGTATTATTGCTCTTTCTTAATTGAGTTGATATTTATAAAGCACTTGGAACAGTACCTGGCACATAGTATTAAATAGAATTTTTTTAAAAATTGCAAAAATTAATTAAAAATAAAAACTTAGCAGCATTTTGGGGAAAAATTCCAAAACTTTGGCGTTATCAGTAGCTCATGTGTGAAAGTAATTTTAAAATTTTCCCCAAATAAATGAAATTTTAAACCAGATTGATAAAAGTCAGTATTTATGTTTAAAAATATATTACATTTATTTTACACAAATTATTATTCATGCTTACTATAGAAATATATGCAAATATAAATTAAAAAAATCTACTCCTCAGAGACAATCATCTTAATATTTTATACATTTTCCCAGAATTTTTTCCTTCTGTGTATATATATATTTATTTAAAAATATAAATGTACATGCATATTAAATTATATGTTTAAAGATATACATTAATATGTATACATATTTTAAATACATTTTTTTAGTGGGAACTGTTTTTCTTATTCCTTTGAGGGTTTAACGAATCCCTACACAGCAGTTTAAATCACTGCCATGTTGATGACCACGTGGCAGGCCCTGAGCTCTGTGCTGTACATGGATCATTTTATCTGGTCCTTATAACTCCTCAGAGGTAGCTACATTCCATGCACATTACAGAGGAGGATCTGAGGATTAGACTAAGGAATTTAGCAAGGCCACACAGCTGGTGTCTGACCTGGAATTCGAATCCACTGTGCTCTGAATCACTGGACTTGCATGCTAGATAACTCTATGGGCTAAAATAACAACTCATTACTTTCAATACCAAGGGCAATATCTTCATAAAAAGCTGTCTAAATCAGTCATCATGAGCCACAAACTATATTCAACCCATTTTCTCTACTTTGGTACCTGCGTTTGACTTGCCAGCGGAGATTTCCACAGCATGAAAATCAAAAGATCTAGGTTTTTATCCCATCTCGATTCTAATCAACTGTACGACCTAACACGAGTCGTTGTCCTTCTATTGGTTTCTTTTTTATTGTCTCTAACAAGAGGGGATTGGGCCAAGAGTTATTTATTCACCCACAATTTATCGAACATGTTTGAAAGGACAAGTTAGACACCGGGATAACAAAAGAAATAAGATATCCTTCTCCTCCAGTAGAATACAGACCACTGGGTCTCAGCGAGCTGTGCGCTTTGACGGAGGAGTGAGTGCGCTGTTGATGGGGGTGGAGGAAGGAGCGACACCTCCTCCAGCCCTTCCGGCTCTGAAACTCAAGACTAAAATGACTG
Source organism: Ceratotherium simum simum (assembly GCF_057802395.1). NCBI lineage: Eukaryota > Metazoa > Chordata > Mammalia > Perissodactyla > Rhinocerotidae > Ceratotherium > Ceratotherium simum. The sequence goes on from NC_141908.1 coordinate 54,423,421, forward strand.
GCCCTTACTCAGTTGATCTCTTCTCTATCCTTTCAATTGTAACTCACTTTAATGTGAAAAAAATGTTTACTGAAGCTTTAAAAGTAATGTCCCATGAATAGTAGCTTAGTTCACTTACACACTTCATCAGAGAAAATTGCAATGACAATGTAACGTTAGCCATTTGGCTTCTTCTTTTGGGGTAGGGTGAAAGCTTTGAGCGTGTTTTTGAGTTAGTTTATTATAAATTAAGAAATGATTTGGGCTTTGCAAAATTAAGAATTTCATCATTCCTTTTCATTCCATTGAAAAATAAAGGCAAGGTATGTAAAGATGGAACTTATCCCATGCAAAAATGGATGTTTGTGGTTTTTCTTTGGAAGTAATGCCGGCAAGTCTTTAGATAAATTGTTGGAAATAAAAGCCTCACATTTCATATTTCTTAGTAAAATATTTGTAAAGGGAAAAGGTTCAAATCTTATTTTGTTAAAGTGAACTGAGGCATATTTCTAAAGAAATTTCTATAACCTATTTATTTTGTTTTATTTACTGCCACATTCTACAATGATCTACTGATCGTTCTACAAAGAGATCATTCTACAAAGACATCATCTACATCATCTTGCTTTTTAGTTAAATAAAATTGTAAATCCTTGTTGGTGTACGAAATCAACATTTGCATATTGTATTACTAAATGTTGCTGCCAAAATATTCATAACCTATTGACTTTAGGACATTTTACATCCCAAGACCTTCCAAGTATAGGCTTCAATATGGTGATAAATAAGGCAACTAAATTATCATTCATTATTTATTGTAGAATTTCTGCTTAAAAAAGTAGTATGATTATCCTGACTGAGGAATTGGCAATGTTCATATTCAATTTAAATTTAAAGAAGTGAATCTGCAGGGGGAAGAAGGAGAGGAAAGTGAGGAAGCAATAGGATTAATTCATACTTCTTTATGAATGATTTTGCTTAAGGGTACCCGGAGTCCCAGTGAGGGCACTGATAAGCCAATCCAGGATGTCCCTGCGCTCATGTACTAGTGTGGTAACAACATCCAAAGAGCAGCCAGCCTCTAGAACCCTGGTCTCTTAGGTCTTGTTTTAGGGCTCTATCTACTGCACCACCTTGTAAGGACTCGTGACTTTTTTTTTTTTTTGGTAGGCCCAAGTGGACTCTACTTAGAACTTTATGGTTCAAAAGAGGATAGTGAGTGTAATTGTGCTATTACTCACTCAAAATGTCTGCTAATAACGCAATAGCAGGTATAAGCTAGCGAGAAAGCCAAAAGAACAAAGTCAATGTTAACTAACTTTAAACGTAAATGACACATCAGTTGTAACCCTAACAAAATGCAGGGGAAAATTACAAAATCATGAAGTCAGATTTCTAATTTAGAAGTCCTAAACTTCGTGGGCACCCTTTGAAAATTAAATTTGTGCAGGTCACATCTCATCGATTAAATTTGATCCTGACCTGCAAAGATCTTCAATGAACTTATGCGTAATATCTTTCTGGTTCTATCTTGAAGAATATTCACATTACTCTGCAGTTATGCGGAGAAGACAAACGTGAACCTGTTATTCTTCGAGTGCCTTTTCCTCCAGGTGCTGTATGTGTTTTAGGTTCCGACTTGTAGATGGAGGGGAATGTGGGTCACAGAAAGCTTCACAGTAATGATGGTACATAAAGAGGTAAGAGAAACCACTCATCTCTTTTTTTTTGATTAAAATATTGTTTGCCTAAACCATTAATTTTGTAGGTATTTTTAAATAATAAATAGCCCTTTTCAATCTTAGGTGTCTGTTTTTGGAGATTTATCTCAGGGTTAGGCAAAGAAGATGATAACCCCTCTGCTAGGCTGACCCACCACTCTTAGTTTCCTGATTTTATTGCTGGGTTCCTTCTTAATTTTTCCCAGCTGGGGCACCTTTGCTCAGGGGAGACTTTCCTGGTTCATGCCACTCAGAATGCTATTATTTCTGAACAATTAAAACACAATCCACATCTCCTCTAATCGACAAACGTCAATGATTATAATGAAAGACTTGCCAATATTTTAAAACCAGAATGGCTCTGAGCTGCTGGGTAGCAGGAAGCCAATGAGAGATGGGTAGGTGGATCACCTGACATGGAGCCTGGCAATAAAAGAAAAACGAAAGGGGGTGAGATAGGTGGAGATAAAGGTGAAAGCATTTTTATTACTTGGCAATCCATCATTTTAAGGAGGACAGAGCCCCAAAGAACAATGGAACTATGCAGATACAGTGAATCTGGCTGAAGAAACAGATGTTACGCTACAATGGGGTTGTCAGTTGACAACGTCTATTTATTGAACACAGCATAGAGCACTATACTAGGCATTATGCCAGCACTTAAATTATAGACACTCTCAGACTCACACCCCCTCCCTCCTGTAACTTGGAAAGAAGGGAAACAGGGAAGAGACGTTTATTTCCTCCCTCTCCTTAAAGTTTATACTGTAACTAATTACATATTCTACTGAAATGATTTCGCGCCATGACAATCTTTCTTAACACCAAGGTCCCGTTAAGGAAAAAGGATTCTTTCCTGATGAGCACAATAATACAGTTTAATAAATTATAGTTATCACACAAGAAGAAACAACAAGGGTAAAATAACACTTTCTTTGTGCTGAGACAAGTATCTGTTTTTCAAGTTTCTTAAGGCCCCTTTAAATATAGGGCACGCCCTGCCCTCGTCTTCCACCTTTCACTTCCCTGCCCCAAGCCTGCTGCCCCCATCCTTATTTGGAATAACCACTTCCCTCCCCACTCCACGACTTCACAGGAGCACAGAGCCACTTGCAAAAAAAGTAAGGAAGGCTGTGCTGAAGAGAAAAGGCTCCTGAGCAGGCCGTTTAAGCTATGGCTGGGAAACTTCCCTACTCCCGCCACCCCATTCCCTCATTCTATCAACCAGAGTTCTTTTGGTATAACTAGGTCCTTGGTGGGGCTACAGAACACCTCTTCAGTGTGCTAAGCCTGTTACTCACTTTCACTTAGTATTAATTTAAGCAAATCAACACCTGACTCAGGGCAAAGATGCTTTGATGTTGGTGCAGAAAAAACACCAAGATGCAAAGATGCTCATGCAGAAGAGAAGGTGAGCAGGACCAGGACAGGAAAAAAGCATAAGAGAGGTTGCTGGAACTCCACTCACATCAGCCCTTCTCCTCTACACTTGCTTGCCATGGCTCCCACATTTCTGTGCACTTTGAATCCTAACCTCCTCCCCCAGCAATGGGAGGGGGCTGCATTATGGTCTAATTATATTCTCATGAGCTGAATTTTGTCCTCTCTAAATTCCTGTGTTGAAGCTCTGATCCCCAGTGCCTCAGAATGTGACCGTATTTGGAGATAGGGCCTTTAAAGTGGTAATTAAGTTAAAATGAGGCCTTTAGGATGAGTCCTAATCCAATCTGACTGGTGTCCTTATAAGAAGAGAAAATTTGGACTCACAAAGAGACAGCAGGGAAAGACCATGTGAGGACACAGCGAGAAGGTGGCCATCTACAAGCCAAGGAAAGAGGCCTCAGGAGAAAGTAACCCTGATGGCATCTTGATCTTTGACTTCCAGCCTCCAGAACTGTGAGAAAATAAATTTCTGTTGTTTAAACCACCTAGCCTGTGGTATTTTGTTATGGCAGCCCTAGCAAACTAACATATATATGATGGAGTCCTGGACAACAAAATGCTGTCACTTCTCTGGAGTATTTATTGAGTCTATCCTATTATACAGAGCTCCTGCTTTCTGAGTGCTTACCATGTGCTAGATACTCTGCCAAGTGCTTTCCTGTCTTATCTCATTTAACTGTTAAGCCAAATCCTCTGACAACCTCTTGAAGTCAGACTTATCTAAGAAACTCAATATTGTAGTGAAGCTGTTTTAAAGAAAAGCTGAAAGCAATTTCTTTATCTTATTTGTTATGTTCTATTACGTTTCAAGATTGTTCTAGTCTAAGGACTGCTAACAATTTAATTTACCAAAATCATTAAACCAAATAACATCTTTAGTTGTGGCTTCTAGATGGGGATAGCCCTTTCAAGGCCATCTTTGGGAAAAAACCAGAGTAGAAAACATATCTATAAACAAGAGTTAATTGCTATAAATTACTTGGAAAGGGAAAAATGTCAAGTTGATACAACAAATATTATTGACCCATGGATTTATAACTGTATAGTAATTTAGTACCTGGTTTATTTCTTAAAGACTGAGCACACTTCTCGTTCTTTTCTTCAATTATATTATATGTACGTGATGTTTTGATAGTCAAGCAGAAAAGATACATGCACCATCTCAGTCTTTGTTGTCTAATTAAAAACTTTTTATGCATAGCAATTTTACCATTTTGCATTATCACTCGAGCTCATTTCTCAAGGAAAAAAATTAGCATCAGTTTAAAAGAATATTTCTTTAATCACCAGTTCTGATTGTCAGTAGTACCATTTTGTAGACAGTTTTTAGCTGACTAACAAATCTTTTATTTTATTGGCTGTCTCATTTTGCTCTCTTTCATATTTCACATTTATGGTCTATTCAGACATTCTCCTGTTTTGTTAAGTAGGAATCTGTGTGGTCTTTGATGTAAGACATAATTTATTTGACAAGGAAATATGAGTCTGTGCCCTGAATCTACATTTAACTGATGGATTGAGAAATTTAAAAATTGCAACAAGATAGACTCTCCCCCAGATTGCCGTAGTACTAGCATTTTGCTAATCTATTTGGCAGTGAATTTACATATCTGTGTCTCTATATGAATATATAGATATTCACACAGTCATGCAACTGTACCCAAGTGTTTTCATTGATAGAAAAACAAGTCTCATTTTATTAGTCATTGATGGTTCCTGAGGAAAATTTTTACAGATTTTTTTCCTGAAATTAAAATCAAGATATTTATTTTATTTTATCTTTATATAGATAGTTATAGCTTTATAAAGTGAGCCATAATGTCTTCAAGTCTATGCTGCTCATTCTTCAACCTAGTAAATGGAAGTTCTGTTAGAATTTCAAGATTTATATATTTCATACATTCTCCCAAGTCTATGTCCCAGTTCTAGTAATTGGAAGCTTACTTGCATCTCATTCCCTCTGCTCAAACTGCTTGTCAATTAACCTTTGCAAAATTGAAGTTTTAAAAAATACGACTTTCATATTTCAATCATGTTCATTTTCAATCATCTCAAAACGTAGAAATTAAATAACACTCGGAGGTCTGCAGTGTTTTTTACATATCATTTAGGGTTTGAAACATCTCTTTGATGTACGATATGACTGTTATTTATATGCAATGGATAAGATTAAGTGGTTAAAATTACTTGTGCTGGAAATCTCCCTGCTTTGTTTATAGGTATGAACAAAATACTAAGTATGCCAAAGGCATTTTTCATGAATGTGCACCATTGCCATTGATGTTTTGACTGCCGTCTGTAACATACTAGGCCGTACTGAGCATTGGGGAAGAAAACAAATGTTCTACTGTATATTGGACATTTACATTTTGATAAACTGGATGGAGTGGTTGCCCATCCTGAACTACGGAGCCCGTTGTCTTAGGAAAGGTTGGAGTTATTGTCTCCTAATAGCAGCTAAGCAAACAGGGAAGAGGTCCCTCATTCAGTGCAGACACACTTATTAGAGCCTACTATCATGTGGGGTATTGTGGTTTCACAAAGGTGAATCCGGACCCCGACTTTTCCCACTTTAGCAGCCCGTCTACCCACCCCCACTGTGTTGTCCCCCACCCTGGACTGCTTAATTGTTTCTTTGAAAAATCCCTGTTTCTTCCTTGGTGTTTATTTTAACGTATTTTTACTAATCTGGTAGAGAGGAACATGTTTCACCATGAACATCACAACCCCGATATTCATCCCTGAGGAGAATGGTAAAAACACGACCTCCCGTCAGAGTTGAAGGCAATCCTTCATGCTCTTGGGAACATCTCGACGTAAAGTTTTATGTTATTTACCTGCCCTCTGCCCTTCTAGATCTCAGATTACCTTAGAGACAAAAGTTCTCATTCTTAGAATGTACTCTCCTCCACTTAGAAAATATACCTTATCATTTTTGAATCCCATTTAATAACCACTCTTACTCTTTGGGAAAATTTCCAAACTTTGCGTAATCTTCTCTTTGTATTAGAGCCAATTTACTCCTGAACCTGCTAGGGGAGAAAGAATGTAGCACATACACGTAGTCTCTTTCTCTCTTGCCTTTTTCATTTTTTTTTCCTTTCTCATTCATTGTTGAATGTTAGCGGAATTAAAATCCAATAACAATTTCTTCCTCTGACAACATGTGAAGTAATATGAGTCTTTAGAGTCTGATAGAACTGGATTTGACTTTGAGCACTACTACTTGTTGTACGACTTTGGGCAGTTTCAGTTCTCCTTTTTAAGCCTCAATTTCCCCATCTGTAAAACCCACCTTGCAGAGTTACGCAAACAGAAATAAAACATTTAGCAAACTTGACACAAAGTAGATGCCCGGTAACTGCTATTTTCTTAAAAGCAGTATAGGACAGAGGTTAAGAGCATAGACTCTGAAGCCAGATAGCCAGGGTTCATAGTTCCAACTCTATCACTTGAGAGCTGTGTGACATGGACAAGCTACCTAACCTTGTGGTGTGATAATAGTAATTTACTTCCTAGAGTTTTTGTGAGGATTAAATGAGTTAATATTTGTAAAGTGCTCAGAATAATGTCTGGCATCTGGTAAGCATTATTTAAGTCGGAGTTACTATTATTTTCCTCTTCTTTCCCCAAGATATGACTCTGATCTCATGAGTGTAATCATTGTTTCCCAATGACTGGAACCAAAGTTGGACCAGGACCTGTTGGAGAAAAACAGCCTTCCTTGGCCGATCTTCCAAGCAATGCTCCGATGATAGCACTTTCACTTTTCTAGAGAGAAGGAAAACATGGAGGGTACGTTCTATCTGCTATGAGCCATGAATTAGAGAGATGGCAGCACTCGCTAGGACACTGGGTTGATTGGTTGGCTATAGTTCACAATCATTCTTACTCACGTGGGAATCCAGGAAACCAAGCTGAGTTTAAGGAAAGAGAAGCCCCAAGAGTAACCCTCTGAGCACTGAATTCTACACCTTATCAGCACTCAAAAATGTGAAAAGAGAGATTACTAATTATTTCAGCAATGAAATAAGCAATAGTCAACCTCATTTGTTTATGTAGGCTAGAATTGAGAGTCAAATGAAACCCTAGTGGAAACTAAGTTGAGGAAAAAAATCAAGGTAATTTTCTCTTTCTGTAAATCAAAAAGAGACCATTTAAATATGTAATAGTGATGCGTGTATTCAGCTTGAAAAGACTGAGATGAAGGTATGGGAATTCAGTCAACTTCTGGAGGCTGGTGATACATAAATTACACAGACGCTTACGAACACAAATTAAAGATAAAGTAAAGGTAGTGTATACAGCATGGAGCTTTGGAATTCTAACTTCTTGTTCTCATTATATCTTGCCTGAGTATCAGTGTGATTAAAGCAATTGATTTTTCTTTTATCATTTCATCTTTTTATCCTTCATCAGTAGCTTCTTATAATCTTTATTCATCGCTATAAATGAAGGCAATGTTTTGACTTCATAAAACAAATAACTTTTTTGCTTCAGTTTTATTTTAGACCTAGTTTTGGCCCATGATGAATTGCTAAATGGTTGATTTCCTCACACCCCTTTTTGCTAACCTTTCCTGACAGCTTCTGGATTGCTCTACCTAGTAATTTGCTCCGTAATAATGGCTACTGTGAGATGTCTCCTAATTATTTCCTTTATTTTTAACAAGGATTCTTAACACCCTCTGTAGGTGACAATATGCAATTACAGATATAAAGTGTCCCCCAGGGGATGGCCGCTCACAGATGCCACCAGGATTTTTGCAGTGCAACTGTGAAATGTAATGAAAACAAAGAATCAGATTCTCTAAACATCCAGTTCAAATAAAATTTTAATTAAAAATTATGAAGGCATTTCATTGATTAACAATCTTAGTAATTAAAGAGTGTGGTCGACATTTTTTTTCTGGTTGGATTTGTTCTTCCTTTGAGATCTCTAATTGTTGTATGGTTTTACATTTATTGATAACTCTGTTTGATGAATGCAGATGCCACCTTTTACAGCCATCGTTGACAGAGTAATCATATTGTGAGAAACACCAGGCTTATGTAGTAACAGCTGTTGCAGTTATCCATGCTGACATCCATCGGGGAAATGTGTTTGCTGCTATCATGGGGACACGATAAATGGAAGGTGCAATAAAGCACAAGCTAACATTTTGAATATCCTTACAACTCTAGGAACTTTATTGCATATTACAAGCACTTTGATCTCTGTCCAGTACTTAAGTCTTAATTATCAGACTAATTGCACAGACTATGTTCATTTTCAGTGGTAATCCTTTTGTGATTAGCTTCTGTGTTCAATAACTGACTTATCCTTTAATTAAAAGGACTATTAACCTTAAGGCTGCTGCAGTGTCTTGGGATTAACCCATACAGAGTTAATGTTTAATATCATTGTAAAAGCTTTTGCTGAAAGGTGTAGCATAAAAATGTGGAGAGGGAAAGCCATGAAATGTATCTCACTTTTCTGATGTGCAGAAAAGCTTTGCTAACAGTGAGGGTTTTAACGAAACCTCCTTGTAGATTAAATTTCCTAAGGGCCTACCTAACTGTACAGCCACTGGATTAACCCTTTGAACCTTGGACTCATTTACAGGAAGAGAGTGCTTACTTTAGGATAAGGCCGAATTTTCTCTCCATTTTCAAAATCATTAGACGTGTACATGATCAGGGTATTTAGCTACCAGTGGTCCAGAATAGAGAATTTCTTTTTTTCTTTTTTTTTTTTTGCCCTTACAGCTGAAAGTTTTTTGATATTGATTTCTTCAGAAAGGCTTACGGCAGCCTGAAAATAGACATAACAGTGGCACATTTATCCACATTCCAAGCAGTGCATGGTCAAAGTGGGTAAAACTTAGTTCACAGGTAACTAGTGAAACGGCTAAGGAGCAGATGCACGGAGAATCAGTAGCTCGGTGTGGAAATCTTGCCAAAAAGCCAGGTGCGGCTGCTGGAAGCACTCTATTGCTTCCTCACTCTGGCATCTGGGTTCTGCAATGAACGTTTTCCCCCAGTGTGCCCCTGGCACAGGGTCTATTGCTGCGCCAGCCACTCAGGACGAGGAAGAGAAATGGTTTCTCTGATTCCTCTCTCTCTAGCTCATATCCTTGCCTCCCAGAAGAAGAGGCCCTTCATTGATTTCTCACCCCTGGTGTCTTCACATGTAACATGCTGGCTACTGGGACTAAGGAGCCGCGGGAATTCCTCCATTCTAAAGCTCTTGGGCCAGCAGGCGGCCCAGTAAATGCTGTTCTGTCTCATCCTCCAAATTTTACTTCTTCTATTAGTAATGTGAAGACTAGCCAGACAAGAATTTTTCTTCAATGGTACATGTTTTTCAGGAACTCAGCGATAACATGAAATATTTACCAAGTAAGCATTGCCATCTGCCAGGGGGTTCTGTGTTGAACAAGAGGGCGAGATCCCATCCTTCCGAAGTTTAATCTAGCTAGTGGGATAGTAACTCCTTCCAGCCCCTCTTCCTCATTGCTTGGGGTGGCAGCATGGCAAGGGGACTGACTATGCCCCGAATAGATTATGTTCTTTCCAGGTTTAGAATTCACTGCGTATTTTGTTCTCAGTAATGAATAGGGAGTTTGCATGTGATAAGTGGAGCTGATAAAACTTTACCAAAGTTAGTGGGCAGGGAGTCTACCCTGGTGGTTGAGAGCATCATCTCTGGAGCCATACAGATACCAGTTCAATCCCAGCTCCATTGATGATCAGCTGTGTGACTGTGGACAAATTACTTCCCTTTCTGAATCTTGGTTTCCTCAATAGGGATAGTACTGGTGTGGTTGTAAGATGACAGCATGGATGATGATGGTTGTAAGAGATGGCATACGTGAAGCATTTAGCACAATACCTGATGCATGGTGTTTAATAAATGGTGGCAATCAGTATCCAGATTTAAGTTTGTAGATTTTTCTTTTTTGTGAGGAAGATTGTCCCTGAGCTAACATCTGTGCCAATCTTCCTCTACTTTGTATATGGGATGCTGTCACAGCATGGCTTGATGAGCAGTGTGTGGGATCGCACCAGGGATCCAAACCAGCGAACCCTGGGCCGCTGAAGCAGAGCACGCGAACTTAACCACTACGCCACTGGGAGGTCCCTTATGTTTCTAGATCTTGAGAGACTGTTCAGTAGCTAAGAAAGTAGGGGGGAATATGTTACATACAGTGATTATGATGATAATAATTTCTTATAATTCTGAACTATACTATTTCTATAATTCTGAACTATCCCTCCCTGGATCCTTACAGGAGCAACAAGAAGTAGGCTACTTTACTGATGACGAAACCGTGGCTTGGGGTACGTGTGTGTCTTGCTCAGGCTCACGTGTTGTAAATGAGCGACTTAAATAAACCAGGCTCTTCAAGCCCAGTGCTCTGTGGCTAGCAATTCTATTTGGAGTGAGGGAGGCATGTGCATCAGGAGGCTGCATTCTTTTTCAAGTTTTGCTACCAGCTCACAACTCAATCACTTACCTCCTTTTCGCTCAAGGCATTAAACTTTTTCTAAATAGAGTATCTAAGTGCATCTATTAAGTATATATTCAATATATAAAATCCATGGTAATTTCTCATAATTGAAGGATGCATTTATATTTGTAAAATTCAAAAATCTACCCTGCTGCCAATATGCATTTCAAAATATATTTCAAAAGAGCTTACAAAGTGAATCTGCTTTTAGTAAAGAAATTCTAATTATGCATTTAATTTCTGTGGCAAATCTGCATTAATTATAGGACATTAATTAACATCAATTGTGATTTATTAAAGCTCAAAATGTCTTGGAAGGAAGCAACACATGAAAAATTATAATATTACAAATAAAGTTAAAATAGAGCTAGGGTGCTGTTATTCACATTCTACTGTTAAGGAGCACCTATGAAGGAGAGTCATCAAACTGTTCAGCACATTTTTTGTAAAAGAATAATGGGCCAGGAAAACACTGGGTAAAATTGGACATGTCTAAGAAAATATCCTAGGATAATTTATTGGCCCTAACAATTTTGAGGTTGGGGGTAGGATGGAATATATTGATGTGTGTATGTAGGAAAATGGCTGGTTGTTTTAGGGGTAGATTCTAAGAGCTAATTATGTACGTATACACTTTAATTTCTGCCTATTATATTAAGTAGAGATGAAGATACTCTGTATATGTTTTAAAAATAAGTTGCAGTTGCAATTTCCACAGTAAGCAGCCTATCTCAAATAGTACAGGAAAGTAGACACAATTAGCCTCTTTAAAGAAAAAAAACCTGTTTAAAAACGACTATTACACATAAAGGACTGTTAGGGGCCGGCCCCGTGGCTTAGCGGTAAAGTGCGGGCGCTCCGCTACTGACGGCCCGGGTTTGGATCCCGGGCGTGCACCGCTTGTCTGGCCACGCTGAGGCGGCGTCCCACATACAGCAACTAGAAAGATGTGCAACCATGACATATAACTATCTACTGGGGCTCTGGGGACAAAAAGGGAAAAAAGGGAGGAGGATGGGCATTAGATGTTAGCTCAGGGCCGCTCTTTCTCAGCAAAAAGAGCAGGATTGGCATGGATGTTAGCTCAGGGCTGATATTCCTCACAAAAAACAAAAAACAAAAACAAAACAAAACAAAAAACATAAAGGACTATTAGATAAAGGATTATATTTTATGTGTTGACCAAAGTTTTTTATGTCTAGCGGGGAATCTCTCCTATTTATACTTTCTTTGTGTTCAAATTACACATCTTATTTAAACAGTGTGATTGAAGAATTTCAGCTCCTCGAGACAGAAACTGCTACCGCGGGGCTCTGCACTTCAGTCACTGCTACCAGGGGCTTTATCTTTTTATCTCCTGCATAGTGAGCTGCCTTGATCACAGCTCACTCTGATTCCTGACCTTCTCAGTCACTTTAAAAGAGTCTCATTTTGGTTATTAAAATTTAGTCCCTTTTATTTAAAAACTTTAATCTCCTATTTGATCTAAAGTATTCTTCTTCCCTTAGCACAGACTAGCCTGGGGACTCCAGTGGTTGGAGTGTGTGTGTGTGTGTGTGTTGCACAATTTGGTCTGTCATACACCTCTCTGTCTTCCCCGTTCTTACTACTCTGGTGTAGGGGTTAGGAGGAACATGAGAACAAAACCATTTCCTTGTAACTCCAGTGCTCAAAGAGTCTTCCTCAGTTGTAATTGCTGCTTTCATCATGCACATCTCATGTCTGACCCCTTTCCAGTGGTTTTTTTCTTTTTCTGTGATTGACCAGCCATCCAAATGCTGGCTCCCTTGAGTGGATGTGATAGGGTGCTTTGAAGTGTTCTTCCAAGGGCCCGACAGACACTTTCACCTGAAAAGTCCTCTCTAAGAGTCCCCTCTGAGCCTTGGCCTCTTGTTTTCTCCCTCAGCCCTCCTCTCAGGCTGTCCTCCCAATGGATGGCCCTCAGGGGTGGCACCAGCCAGGGAGCCTTTCAAGACTGTCTCCTTTATCCTTTCAGCACGGTGTCTGACGTCCTTGGGAACATCCCTAAGAACTGACTGGCAACAACAGGGTGTTCCAAGCCTGTCCTGATTTTTCCCTGCCTCAGAACTTAGGATCACCTGCCCCAGAAGGAGTTCTGGTTCTTTGTAGTGAAGAACAATATTAGAGGCTAAAGTCCGCGTACCCTGGGTGTGCATGAGCTTGCGAGTTGGCAGTGGGCAAAAGTGCTGTTGCCTGCCTTGGACACCTTTACTGGTGGAGCTGGAAAAAATGTTTGTTTTTAAGATCATGAGTTATATTATTTTTCCAAAGTAGCTCCAACTTATTTTACAATTTTAATATAAATACTTTAAATTTATTTTCTCTGTCACATCCTTACTTAAAATTTTCACCTTTCAACTAAACTGTTTTTTTTCAAATTGTCTCAGTCTCAACACTCATCATTTTTGTACTCATGTTACTGACACAATGGAGGATAATTAAAAACATTTTATAAGAGGGAATAATATAGCAGTATGTAAACATATAATATATACATAATGTATAATCAATGTATGAATATATAATAAACATTTTATGACAAGCTATTTATTTGTAGATTTATTGAATCAGACTTAAGCAGAAAACAATCAGATACTCAGATGAACTTACTTGATCCTTAAATAAAGATTTCTTGTTGTTATAGACATGAATAATGAAGAATTCTCAAAGTAAGCTCATTTTATTTTTGTTAGCTGGTGGTGGACAGAACCTAATTCTCACCTTTTCATCCCTCTTCTGCGTTCCAATGGCATTATGGAGCTCCACAAATAGAAGAATTTGAAATGGCCGTCGTCATAGTCGACCTTTGGCTGTTTCAGTGGTTAGACAGAATTAAATCTTAATGAATACTACCAACAGCAACCTAGCCTAGTTGTTTCTGCTTTTAGACTGTTTTTTTAAATTTTTACATTTCTGTCACCATCACCTTACTTCAGGCATTTGTTACCTCTAGCCTCAATAATTGCAATGATTCTATCTTGAAATGCACCAGTTTTGACTCTGACTAGTTAAAATTTACCCATCTGTTGAGGATTTTTGTAAAACTGCAACAATTACATTCATTTCCAGGATTTCTAAATCTTTTTTTAATATCTATATGCTTGAGTCATAGCTGCCTGTTTTTATTTTATAACCTCCTGTTGTTTTACGATAAAGCATCTGAGGATCTTACAAATGTTCTTTTAAATTACTCTATTATTTCCATTTCCAAAATAAAAGTGAATTCTTTTTATTTATTTATTTATTTTTTATAATTTTTTGTTTATTGCAGTAACATTGGTTTATAACATTGTAAAAATTTCAGGTGTACATCATTATACTTCTGTTTCTGCATAGATTACATCATGTTAAAAGTGAATTCTTTTGTGCTTTGAGTTTGTTGACTGTTTTTCATGGGGTGAATTTTCCTTATGTGCTTTTTTTTTTTTTAATTTTATTTATTTATTTTTCCCCCCAAAGCCCCAGTAGATAGTTGTATGTCATAGCTGCACATCCTTCTAGTTGCTGTATGTGGGACACGGCCTCAGCATGGCCGGAGAAGTGGTGCATCGGTGCGTGCCCGGGATCCAAACCCGGGCCGCCAGCAGCGGAGTGCACGTTGTTAACCGCTAAGCCACGGGGCTGGCCCTCCTTATGTGCTTTGAAATTTTCTTTTGCAAACTCATTTTGAGTGGAAATTTCTGGATTTTGTTTGTGCTTGTTCTCTTCCTGAGCTCATCCTTTCCTGTTTAGTGATTTTGTAGCTGTCTCCTGGAGACTCCAGTCCAGAACCAGGTCTTATGCTATCTGAGCATCTTAGAGCTCTTGCTCTGCAGATATTGCACATCCAGTCCCAGAGCTTTAGTCTCCATTCCTGGGATGGGCAGCCCCGTCCAAGCTCTGGTCCCCTTCCAGGAATGGGAAACGTTTAGTCTTCATTCTCCTTCATGAGTTTAATTTCCCTCTTGTTTCTTACCCACTGAGATATTTATCTTGATTTTGACTGTAACAATGTCTTTTAAATATTTTCTCTTCTTATTTTTTCTGTTGCTACTGTATGTTTCAAGATCATAGTGATAACAGTTGTGAGGTGGGGCTGAGGGTTGTTCCTGTGAACTACTCCATCCTCTTGATCAGAAATCTCCACACTTAAATTCATAATTGGTATCCTAGTCTCCATTCTTTTCTCTCCTTTTTTTTTTTTTTTTTGCGTGTGTGAGGAGATCAGCCCTGTGCTAACATCTGCCAATCCTCCTCTTTTTTTGCTGAGGAAGACTGGCCCTGGGCTAACATCCATGCTCATCTTCCTCCACTTTATATGGGACGCCAAGCGGTGCATCAGTGCACGCCCAGGATCCAAACTGGCGAACCTTGGGTCGCCGCAGCGGAACGCGCGCACTTAACCGCTTGCACCACCGGGCCGGCCCCCCTTTCTCTACTTTTATTTGTGTTTTATGTTACTGCAAAATTCATATTCTTAAGGCATTAATTTTGATCTCTACATTACACTTCTTAAAAACCTTAAATGGTTCCCTACTGGCTATCAGTAAAAATGGTCTAATGTATCAGGATTACATATTACATTAACTGTTAGTTTAAGATTGCAGAATTATTTCTAAACTTCATACTGCTTTTTTTATTAGAGTAACTTTCACGGATCGTTTTTTTTTCCATTTAAGAGCCAGATCTTCACCAAAAATAGTTGTTAGTTACTACTAACGAAAGTTTTCTTTTTGTTTTTTGCTGGTATACTTTTCAATGAGCTCTGATTATTTTTTCCACCCTAATGTATTAGAACTATACAGAAAGATAACTATATGTACCCACTGCTAATTTGGCATTTCCTTTGATTTATTTTCTAGTACTGGGGATGGATTAGTATTGACTGATTCATATTTTCTTGGCCACGTGTGCAAGAGCTAAGAATTAGGGATGCAGTCTATGTTATGGAGCAAGTCAAAGTTAATGGTTTAAATGAGATTGAACTCCTGACTTTGACATCATTTATATGTTGTGCTAGTCCAGGATTTCTGTACTTGGTGGTAATCAGTGAAAACATGATGATCTACCTAGGAAAGCCACTGGGGTTTGCTTGATGGCAGAGATGTCCTGAACAGCCATGTGGCTGTGCCTCATAGGGAGAGAGTGTCTGGGTGGGGTC
The DNA here is from genome assembly GCF_057802395.1 of Ceratotherium simum simum. NCBI lineage: Eukaryota > Metazoa > Chordata > Mammalia > Perissodactyla > Rhinocerotidae > Ceratotherium > Ceratotherium simum. The sequence continues at coordinate 54,439,217 of NC_141908.1, forward strand.
ACGGCAATCCAGACTGTGGTCCTAAACTTTTCAGATTTATGAACTGGATTTTGACAGTATACGCAGAGTTCTTCTGGCTTCGGGGGATTGACGTACTCCAAGGAAGCCAGGGCAGCTTGGCACCACGGTAAGAGCAAGCACTGAAGGCAGACAGATGATGTGAATATGAATCATAGCTCTGCCACTTACCTGAATATTTAGCCCTCTGAGCCTCAATTTTATCATTTCTACGATGGGAATAGGTGAGAGGTTTTTACGTTTTCAGGTTGTTGTGAAAGTGAGAGATAATGTCCATCTGGTATTCAGGCTGCTTTATATGACCCTTGTGCCCCATGACCCAAGCTCCCGGTAACTTACTGAAAGGAAAGATCCAGAAGCTGTCTTCTCGCTGGCTCAGGGCTATGTTCTAGGTTTTGTCTCTTATCCCTTTTCCTTGTCTAGATCCTCATACCTGATTCTCTCTCTCTGCCTAACTATAGACCATTCACTGGATATTCTCCATGGAGATGATTGCTGTAGTGCTAAGATGTCCTTTTAGAATACACACTCTCCCCTCATTACCTCCCCAACCATGTCCATGCACACAGTCCTTGGACAAAGGATGCCTCACTCCTGTGCCAGGGCTCTGGAGTATCCATCTCCAGCCTATGCCCACGACCCTGGGCCCCCAAGTGTCCAACTGTGGGAGAAAGGAGGGGGAGAAAGCAAATATCCAGTGCCACATAATAGCTTTAATAAATGCTTGTGAGTTCTACTCTTAAAAAATTATGAGTAAACCAGAATGCCAATTTATTATTTTGCAATGGGGGCTGCCCCTCTAGTGGTTGATTTTTGTGTCCATTATCCAGTACACTCTCTTTTTACTATTAAGATACTTGAGAAACTGAATTTGTGTTCATAAAGGTTGCTGGGTAAGCAGAGAATCAGGTAAAGCCTGGATTATGGCCAAGCCTAGGAGGAAACATTCAGTCTCTGTAGGCTCCCTTGCTAATCCCACCATTAGCACAAGGCTGAGAACCCATTAGACATTTGTTAAGAGCTCAATAGATGGCCTGCTCCTGTTCCTGAGTCTAGCCCACACAGAGTGGGCATGAAGCAGTTCAACAGAATAACCCAGGTGGCTGTAGCCACGAGGATGCTTGATGGTGTGACATGGGAAGTGTTCTAGTCAGTTCTAGTCAAGGGAGACTTTTTCTGGTTTTACAGAACCTGTCAAAAAACCAAGTGGTCTATATAGTCTCCCTCACCACAGGAACACAGAGGAGAGTTGACGGCGTGCAGAAATGGAATGGGAGAGAAGGGAACTATGTTTGGGTGAGGGACGGCAAGCGTCTTTGGCAGCAACATACAGAGAAAAGGAACTCGCTTAAGTCCCAGGTTGCAGGCGTGTCCAGGACAAAGCAGAAACAGCAGTGGCAGTTTGATAGCTCTCTTCTCGCTGGCTAATATTCTCAATGTTTGTGCCTCCACGTCCTTTTACAAAATATGCTTTGTGAACCCCCAACATGGCTCAATCCAACCATCTGTCATCTCTGCTCCTGCATCCCACACTGCTGAGGATTCATGTCGTTGCGTGAACTGGTGTCACTGTTAAGTGCATGGTTTCCCACTTGAATAGGCACCTCTGAAATGTGGGGCAATATTTTTATTCCCCCAGATCCACTCTCTCTTTCTCCATCCCCACAGCATGGATGACCCCTCTTCTATAGCTCTATGGTTCTATCAGTTATATTTACTTGCCTGGAGCCTCTCTTAAAGAGGGAGCCCTTTCCTTTTCAAGGCGAATCTCTGGCTTTTGATTTCTTTCCCTTGTTTCCTTTTAAAATGATCTATCTATCATCTATCTATACATCTGTCTACCTACATCTGTCTGTCTGTCTGTCTATCTATCTATCTATCTATCTATCATCTATCTATCTGTCTGTCATCTGTCTATCTTTCTATCAATCATCTATCTGTCTATCTATCTGTCTGTCATCTATCTATCTATCTATCTATCTATCTATCTATCTATCTATCTATCTGTCTATCTAATCATTTATTTTTTAAAGAAACCCTCCTGGCATCTTCCTCACAGACCATAAACATGCTTAAGTCTTTCATCTGAAAAACAAACAAACAGTGAAAACCTCCCTCCACCTTGCTTTCTCCCACTTGCTTCTGTCAACTTTCTTCTGAGTTCTATCACAACTGAGTTCTAGAAAGAGCAGCTACAACAATCCTCTTCTCTTTCTAACTTCCCAGTCCATTGCAATTGGCCTTTGCTTTCGTTATTTCCTGGAAATTAATTCTTCAAAGTTTCCAATAACTTCTTTTTATTCAAAATAAGTGAAAAATTTTTTCTTATATTCTTCTTATTTGACTTATGGAAACATAAAACTATGATCATCCATTCTTTTTGTTTTTTGCTGAGGAAGATTCACCCTAAGCTAACATCTGCTGCCAATCATCCTCTTTTTTTTTGCTTGAGGAAGATTAGCCCTGAGCTAACATCTGTGCCAGTCTTCCTCTATTTTGTATGTGGCTTGCCACCACAGCATGGCTGACAAGCAGTGTAAGTCAACGCCTGGGATCCGAACTCATGAACCCAGGCCGCCAAAGCAAAGCATGTGGAACTTGAATACTAGGCTCTGGGGCTGGCCCCTGATCATCCACTTTTTAAACTCTTTCTTTGGTTTTTATAATGGGAGGAGCTGAAAGGGGGCTGCTGGTGAGGGTGGGGTAGCTGAGACCTGATTATGTTGCGTATCATTACGTATTTATTAATGACAGGGGAACTGAAAATTTCTTTCCAGAAAGTTGTGAACCCATTCTGGATGACCCTGGAGGTTCCTCAATACTACTCTCTTTTGTCCCATTTCAGCCCTCTTGGGTGATTGCTTTTCTCTGGCTGGCTCCTTAAATCTGGTGCCTGGAGTTCCGCTTTTTGCCCTGTTCTCTCTTTACACGCTCCAAAAGGTCTCATTCACTCCTAATGGCTCCAGCATTAACTATGTGTTGTTAGCTTCCAAGTCTGCATTTCCAGCTCCCATCTCTTTCCTGAACTCTAGGCCCAAATATTTGATTACTAGATCTTTCCACCTAAAAGTCCCACTGGCATCTTAACCTCAATGTGCTCTAAACTTATCTCTCTCACCTGTCTCAAACCATCTTGATGCTGCATCTACTCAGTTATCTGGGTCGGAAACTTGGGAACCATCCTTGACTTTTCCCTTTCTCCCACCCTCTAAATCCTCCCCCCAATCAGAATCTAAGAAGTCCCCATGCTTTTTTCTATAGCTCTGTTTGTTGTAGTTAGTGCCCCTGAGTGGATTCCGACTCCTGGTGACTCTGTGGACATAGAGCGGAACCCTGCCCCATCTTTTTGTGCTATCCTCTCACCTTCCAGCACTACATCAGCCAATGCTCCGCTGCTATTCGTAGCGTTTTCATGGTCAATATTTTCAGAAGTGGGTGGCCAGGTCCTTCCCAGTCTGTCTTAGTCTGGAAGCTCCACTGAAACCCATCCTTTGTGGTTGACCCTGCTGGCATTTGAGATACCAGTGGCAGAGCTTTCAGCATCACAGCAACTGTTACTACCAACTCAGTTCAGGCCTTTATCGTTGAGTGTCTGACAAGATCCCAGAGAAAGAGCTTTGTGCATATTATTTATTATTTTAATTATGAATATACATTATAAATATTATGACCACATTAATTACATACATTGCTTTAAAGACCTAAAATATCAGTTTTTCCACTGGGCTTTTGATTAGCACAATGATTACTGGAACATATCACAAGGAGCGCTCTTAACCAAGGAGATTTATGACCAAATTTTGATTATCTTGGTTGGGAGGCCAAGGAAAACACAAGGGATGGAAATAGTGAAAAGACTCTAAAGCCTCATATTAGGCAACAGCTTCAATCCTCTTTTCCTCTGAATGTTTTATCAGCACAGACAACATGTAAGGAGGCTGTTATTGGCTTGAATTTCTGCCTTTTGAATGCCCATACCAGCTGAGCAGTGAAGTAGCTAAGTGACCACAATTCCCAGTCAAGGTAAGAAGAGGAAGCAAGAAACCCAAATAATCCACAATTTGGTAAAAATCTGCACGTTCTAGTGGAAGGGAAATCAAGACTTGAGACGGAGCAATCTTAGTGCTTTTATGTCTCTTAGTACTTATCTCACTAAGTGACATGGTGATGACTGAATTTCTGGGCTATGGTTCTAAGATTTAACCTCCTCATTTGTAGTGGCTCTCCCTGTTACTCTGTGTATCTTGGTCATTTGTACAGTGAGGGGAAATGCTGTCCCAACAGCTTAGAATCTTGCCATAATGTCATCAGCCTTAGGCAAGATGAGAAAAGGTTGGTCAGAAAAGGAAATAGCATCTATTATTAGACAAGGGCCAGCCATGTCAATGGGCAAATTGAATAAGACATTGTGGTGGTGCAGAATCCCTCCCTTAGCTAATCTCTTGTCAACACCTTGATTTCAGGTGCATGGAGATGGAGAGCAAAATGTAGCCATTTAGAGCCATTTTATCCATCATTATCTCAGAGTTCCTGATGGGGCTGATAAGCTTGGTGTGGGCATTAAACCAGCCTGTCATTTCTCTCCTGCCACCTTTCATGATTTCTTACTGGTTTGGCCCAATCGTCTGTGTAGGAGCTCTCTTAATATGTATGCTCTGTTATGTGACTGCCCAATGTGAATGCGTCTAAATGTACTGATTTCCTCACTCTCTTAAAATCAGATGACAAATACTACCTTTGAGACCTGTCTTTATTTAGTATTTTGTTTGTTTATTTTCTGGCAGAATATTTACATAAAGGGTCCCACAACGTGGAAGAATCTGCTGTATTGCATTTTGAACGCCTGGTATTGATTGCCAGAGAATCAGTTAAATTGCGGTGTGAATAATGATTGGCACTGGCCTTAACCCTTTTGGCTAAAATTGCTTATTTGTCATCCTGGCTCACGGAAGAGACAAACAATTGCTTGCTGATGATCTAACGGATCAACTGTATCATTTGGCATGTCAGATGAGAGCTAATTTAATGAGCTGCAGTTCCTGCCAATTACCTGGGAACAAATCTCTCTGCAAGCTATTCTGTACATCATCAAAATGTTTAACCAGATTCTCGCTTGTGGCAGGTAAGATGATCGGGTGTTTGATTAGTCAACATGCTGTGGATATTATCTTGCATACATTTGTCCTCTCTACTTATCCAATCACCTTCGTTCTCTAACAATGACAAATTATAATATGTAGTCATCCAATTCTTGATTTTAAATTACTCTGCTCAGTATGGATACTAACTGTAAAACTGAAACATCCCCATGTGGGGGTGGGTTGAATTGCAGACCAGGTTATTTGTGTGGTGTGTGATCTTGTCAGTTGCCTGGAATAGAAAAAAGTGACTTTATTCATGCGCCATTTGAATGCCTACAAAGAAATTCTCTGACAAGAGCAGGAAATGTGGATGACTCTGTGAATGGCTTCACATAAAAGGGGGGAACGTCTGGGAACGAGAATCTGTGAACTAGCATTGATTGGGCAGGGGGAAAGACATAGACAATGGGAGGAGAGAGTGTGAAGAAGGCAAAGTCCAAGGACAAGGGGAAGAGGGAAGAGGAAGTACATGTAGCATCCCTGTGATCAAGGAGGGGACAAAGGCATCCACCACCCAGACCATGGGTCACCCAGAAAACCTGAGGTGAGCCAGCCCTGAGGGTGTAGTGGTTACGGTTTGCTGCTCTCAGGGCTTCAGCAGCCCAGATTTGTTTCCCGGTCTTGGAGCCACACCACTTGTCTGTGGCGGTGGCTCACATAGAAGAACTAGAAGGACTTACAACTTGGATATATAACCATGCACTGGGGCTTTGTGGAGAAGAAAAAAAAAAGAGGAAGATTGGCAACAGATGTTAGCTCAGGGCAAATCCTTCCTTGCAAAAAAAGAAAAAATAAAAGAAAACCTGAGGCCTCCCTGGCTATGGGAGCTTCATACATCCTCAGCTCATACACCTTCCCTTTTCCCCCTCCCCAAATTTCTGAGTTTCAGATAATGCCCTTCCCCAGGAACATCCCTTTCTAGCTCTATCTTTCTATCTCTGGCTCTTGCATATGAGTGCATTTGCTGCTTCCATTCCACTCCATGTTAATCCAGGAAGCCCAGTTGGTTGACTGTTAATCCTTTTCCATATCAACGTGCACAAAGCCTTTGGTGACTTTGGTAAATTTACCTCCAACTGTCCACCAGGCCACTGCCTCTGCTCTTCCTTCTCTGCCATCTTTCTTCCATCTCTCTTGAACAACACATACCCCCTCTGTTGCCAGAACTGGCATGAGAGTTGGGGGAAGGGCAGCCCAGCAGCTTCTGTCCCAATCTTATCAGGAAATTTGCAACACAGGTAGGTCTCTCTCTCTGAAGAGGAATGCTGGTGGTAGTTGGTAAGAAGATAACCTTTTCACCATCTTTTTAATTCTCCCTGAGAAAAAGATTTCCATCCTTGCTAATTTACCGTGCACATTTTCTGAGACATAAATAAGAAGACATTCTGAACTGTTTTTACTTCTGACAGCAAATGTGTAGGAGTTTTCTACACCAAGCAATTTTCCAATTCTCTGTAGACACCAATTGGGTGTCCCACAATTCAATTCAATTCTGACACGAACTTCCTGGAGTTAGTGCAGACCCCACAGGCTAAGGGCTCAGTGCCACAAGACTGCACCCCACTTCAGCCAGTCCCAGGTCCCAGGTTGTCCCCTGTACTTCTGACTGATTGGCTGTAAATCAGGAGGTTCTCATGACTCCGTCTTTAGGTTTGATAATTTGCTAGAACAGCCCACAGAACCCAGGAAAGTGTTTTACTTACTATTACCGGTTTATTACAAAGGATACAACTCAGGACAGCCAAATGGAAGAGATGCATAGGGCAAGGCGTGTGGGAAGAGACTCAGAGCTTCCATGCCCTCTCTGGTGTGCCACCCTCCCTGCACTCCACGTGTTCACCAACCCAGAAGCTCACTCAACTCCGTGGTTTAGGGGTTTTTATGGAGGTTTCATTAGGTAGGCATGATTGATTAAATCATTGGGTGTTGGTCATTAACTCAATCTCCAGCCCGTCTCCCCTCTCTGGAGGTCAGGAGGAGGAGCCGAAAGTTCCAACCCTCTAATCACACCTTGGTCTTTCTGGCAACCAGCCTGAAGCTATCTAGGGGCACCAGTCATCGCATCAACACACAGAAGACACTCTTATCACTCTAGAGATTCTAAAGGTTTTAGGAGCTGTATGCCAGGAACCAGGGACAAAGATCAAATATCCATTTCCCATTGTACCACAGAACCCAAGATTTGTTTGCGGCATCCATATCTCACGCATATTTCGTTATTCCACAGGACTGGACAGGATTTTTTTAAAAATTGGAGACCCTTTTTGAGGTATTCCTTCCTGGCTCTGCCTTGTTACCTCAGATATTGGGAGACAGTGTCACTTTCCTTCCACTGTACTGGTACATTCTGGGTCTCCTCCATCCCCGCATGCAGGCATAGGGTTACCTTCGACAGAAGAAGTCCTCAGTGGTTCACAGAGGGCTGGAACGGTATCATTGGTTTCTACATAGTGATATTACGGACTGGGACTTCTGCCATATATCCTTTGCCATTAGAACAGATTAAGGTTTTTGCATCACACGGTCCTGAGAAGTCTTGTGTGCTTCTGGTTTTGTATTATATGCCTGGACCCTGCGAGATGCCACGGAATCTCATCTGTCTTGTGTGTGACCTGACCCTATATGGAAGGCAAATTTGTGGATGTTGTCTCTACATCTGGCCCCTGGTTTGTTCTAGGGTGTAGTCTTAACCAGAGATGAGTAACCTACTTATTTCTTTCTCCCGGGGTTCTGCTTTTTGAGAATCTGATCACAGGAGATAGAGACCTCTGTCAGAACCTGGTTCTCCAATTCCAGCTTTGATGATCTGATTTGTCCCCCAAGGACAGCCGATAACCTTGCCTCCCTTCCTCCTCCCAAATTAGTTTCCCTAAAAGTGAGAACTCAGTGCCCTCTCGGGTTACTTCAGCAGTCTGAGCTTCTCCGGTAATGGTTCACAGTATGGCTCCCGCAGCAATTTGCTGTAATAGGATCTAATTCTCCAAACTATGACCGCAGCCTTGTGCTGTTGTAAAAGGCTTTCAGTATAGAGGTGTTTTTTCTCTTTTCCGTCGTTACGTGATCAGAAAGTTAACATTCATGTCCCAGCACCTCTCTTACTAGAGAAACCTGGCAAGTCCACACAGGCAAGTCTTCAGCTCGAGCAATAGGCACATTGGTGGTTGTGACCAGTTTTAATTCCTACTCCAGGGTTCTGGCCAGTTCTCTGTTAATCTGCATGGCTTCTCCACTGCCGAGGTCGGCCACATGTAACCTTTTCTCCTCTTCAGGGGAATGGGTGTGGGAAGTGCAGTTAGAATTCAATCCGCTCTGCAGGGACCAAGTTCAGGCGCCCACCTGGGCAAGTATCTGGGATGTGGGAGCTGTCCATTATTCCTTCTCTCTGTTTTAAACTCCAGCTGGGGAGGAACAAGTTGTTCTGTCACCTGTGACCTCTAGTACAGCACCTTGCCCAAATGCTCAATAAATTTTTGTCCAATTAAATTTAAATCAATCCACAGCAGTAGGACACACTGCTTAGTACCTGTAATCATTACCCACTATTCAAGAAAGGGCAATGTCAAGGGGAGATGCTGGCTTGCGTGCACTCCCTTTGTGCTGTACATCTAGAAGGAAGGCGGTCTAACAAACATGCAAACGCTGAATACTGACCAGTATTAGGAAACCTCACTTTTTGCTCATAGAGTATTTTGCAAGGGTCCCCTTTTCCCTTTGCAGCCTCAGGCAATCTCCTCTACCTTCTTCAAATTATTCGACTCAGCCTGATTCTTTTCAACAAACTCCTTATAAACTACGCAGGTGAGGACTGCTGGATTAGGTGCTAATGGGACACAGAGTCGAATAAAATATCAACTCTGCCCTTGAGGAATTCACAGTCCAGTGGCGGCCCCTCTTCCTGGCTGTGTGACCTCAGGCAGATTATTTAACCTCTCTGTGCCTCAGTTTCCTTATCTATAATACTGGTGTAGCAAGAGCACCTACTTCACGGGATTGTCATGGAGACTAAATGGATTAAAAGTATAATGTACTTAAAAGTGTGGCTGGCACACAGAAAGCATTTAACAAATGTTATTTTTTATACTTACTCAGCCAACACCACGGTAACTATAATCTAAGCCCCTCCTCGGCCCTCTCCACTGAGCTCTGATTTTCCACGGTTCTCCGACTCTTTGTGTGACAATGATGAAAGTGATGGACACTGTGGGTAGTGTGTGTGCTGGCCGGAGTGGACCTGGAATTATGGAAGGCGTGATGCAGAAGCTCAGGGTACTACTTCATTTTCTGCATTTTTGTTCACAGTGGGGCTAGTTCAGCACCACAGGGTTCAAATGACGGTATTAGGGAGGTGACATGTATTGTACTTCCCCACAGTGTATCCAAATTGAGGTTTTCAAAACCTTAAGTTGGTTATCAATACACTTTAGGGATGTTGTCTGCATTTCAGTGCCAGAGTCACACATACTTGGCAGCAAACTGTTTTGGGTTTTGTTTTGTTTTCAAATAACAGTAATGTAATTGATCCTTCTAAAATAATGGAGCTGACCTCAATAAAAAACAGGTCTCACTTGGATCCTCCCCAAGAGTATAATTGGTGATTTATTAGAAAACCTTGTCAAAAGGCAATTTAATCCATACGGTGAGTCAACGGTATGGGGATGCTGAGAATAAAGAACATTCCAGAAGGCGCTAGGGCAGAACCTCCAAAACAATATTTCCAAATACGTAATTTCTCAGCATAAGTATATGGTTTCTGATTGTCTGATCAGACTCCACATTGTTCCAGCATGAGGAGGGGCAGTGCCAGGCACCCTCTCATCCTGTCCTGCAGGAGCATATCTAGGAGCACACTCAGTCCCGAAGCTTCCGGAATGTGTGTGTTTTCCATTCCTGTTGAGAGGCAGTGGTTTGTAAATATTGTGAGAAGTCTGGAATGAAAAGGTTAAACTAGTACATTTTGGCTGGATGAGGATTAATTAAGAGATGATTTGCGAGGACTATTATGTGCGTGCTGAATTTACTGACCTTTTTTCCCCCGTATAGAATGAAGCTCTATGCTCTGTGCTCATTATCCTTAAATATTTTCTTTTCTCTGTATCATCACCTCATTCATTTTATTTGGTAGTTTTAAAATGCACTAATTTGGAGCAGTAGGCTTCATTGATTCCTGGGAATAGAACTTTTAGGAGGCACAGCTATGTAGGCCTTAGGAAAACCCTTTATGATCATTGCGGGCTCTCTGGCACTAAGATTGGGCTCCTGGTCCAGGTTGGCAAGGATCCCAACAGATACTCTCCCACTGCTCTGTGGGCAGCAGGCATGGCTGAAGGCCCTAAAAACAAGTTTTAAAACCAAGTTAATGTACTGCCTTGTTATTTCTTGGCTATTTAGGGACAATGATCTATTTTGTTGATTCACTAGAATCCTTTTTCATCTATTTCTGTTTTTTTTGTCAGCCTTTGGACCAATTGTTGCTTTATTGCACTGCTGTTCAAGGGCAGGCTGGGGAAGCTAGGAAGTGGGGCCTGGGCATTGCGGGAGTGCCTACCTCCGCTTTGTGTGAGCATCCTACAAAATGCAGAAGGCTCTCCTGCCTAAGAGCCCCTCAGGTCACCAAGAGGCAGACAAGAGCAGAAGAGGAGGTTTAGATGAGGACAGGGAGCTTGCGCAGGAGGGGCAGGCTGGCCAGGAAATGCTGCTGGTTCTAGCCTGAGGTCATTGATGGAAGAAATGAGTATGGAAGAAGAAGGCTCCTCTTTGGCTTCCATATGCTCTTGTGTCCCAAGTTGTGGAGAGTCCAGGGCAGCAAGCGGATAAGGGGAAGGGTGGGAGAAAGCCCAAAGGCCGGTTGAATCATTTCCTCCTGAGGTCTTGTGTTCATCCCTAGCTCTTCTACTCACAATCTTTCTGTTTCTTGGCCTTTATCAATGATTTGAAAAAGGAAGTTTGAGCCCAAAGACAAGAAACAGAGCTCTTTTGACTGTTGGACATCTTTCCTCCATTGGGTTCTGGCTAGAAATTCTGGTAAAAAAAATACATAAGAGGGCAAGAGGAGATAGAAATAAGGACTAAAATGAGAATCTGTGGTTTTATTTGGGTTTAATTGCTCTCTGTCTCCCTATCTATTCTACTTTAAGCCAACCTTGATTTAAATACGCAAATCTTGACTTTAAAAAGACATGATTTTAAGAATTAAAAAAATGTGTAAAAATGTTCATCGTATTTTAGAACACAATCCCCTGGTGCATTATAAATATGAATTAATTATCCAGGAAACAATTTACCTGCAACTTCTCAAGAATTATGTCTAATTGTGGGAAGTGAGCTATCTCAAGAGTGTAAGTGTGGGCTGCTCTGAATGTTTGCCCAAGTCCTTAGCCCATGTAGATGTTCAGTTAACTACTGAATCCATAATCAGGATATTTGGACTCTTTGGACTGCTCTGCATTGCTGAATTTCAAATTGCTACTTGCTACGAGGGCAAAGTTGAAGGTGAGGGGCAAGTGCCATACCAGCAGTAGCTGGAGGATGGGAGCTTTGATGGGACTAAGAAAGATGGAGTTTCCAGGGCTTTGACATTTCATTCTCTTGTTATATAGCAGCTATAAAAAAGTCACTAGCATTTTCCTGTCTTCCTTACTGATACACACCAGCAATAGGAGAAATGAGGGTCCTGGTCTCTCATGCCTAATTTGGTAGCTTAACTGGTAAGAGGAGCTTTGAGATACCCGGAGCAACAGGGCTCATGTCAGCAGGTTCACCCAAGCAGAAGGCCCCTGTGGAGGTGATTGAAATGGGGAAATGTTTCATGTGAAGGTCCCTTTCCTGAGAAACCCAGTGTGAATGATTACTGAAGGCCATTTCTAAAGTTATTTCTATAATGTGCGTTTGCTGAAAATGGAAGAAAGTGAAAGATGCTAATGTTCGAATATTATGAAGCTCGATGTTGTACATATTAGGACATTTCATATTTAGTTTAATGACTCATCCAGGTGTTCATTGACCAGTTGCTTTCTTACACTTGGAGACTAATTTTTTTTTCTTATGCTGTGGTCTGTTCTGTATGTGACTTTTTTTTAAACATGTAGGATATTACAGCACTGAAAATATTACTGATACAGATTTTATTCCCAGACCATTGAGTCTATTTAGATATGTCACACTCATAAAAGCTCATGTTTATTGAAGAGGGTTATTAAATTTACTGTAAGATTTCATAAAGACCCTTTTAGGTGAAAAATGCAGGTAGAATGGTTTGAGTGGATGCTTTATAGACCTTTTATGAGCCAAAAAAAAAAAAGTTCTAAATGCAAATGTCCTACGTGGAAAGTAAAAGCAATTTGTTTTTCTCATTAGGTGGCAGACAGTTGGCTAACGTGAAGATGACAGATTTTGAGATCTGTGAAATCAGAGCCAGCTTTCTTTAACAGAGGACTGCTAGCTGTTTACCTTCTTTATCAAAATGAGTGTTCATTCCAAGGTTAGGTACAGACGTATAAACCATGCCTGGTTTGGGAATGGTTCTATTTGAACCCTAGATATATTGTTGAGAGAATTGCAACACATTTAGTTTAAAACACACACATGCGCGCGCGCACACACACACACACACACTGTTACAGAATCCAGTGTAATTAAAGATATTCATCACTATGTTCATTTGAACTGGTACAATAAAAGTATCCCACACTGTTTCTCTTCATTACTATGCAAGGCTGGAGCTTATATTTCCTGATTTGGAATGATGCCAGAGAGTCATTTCAATATTTGAGCTTTATACATTATTATTAATCATGATGATGATGCACTTTTCAATATTCATGGTACTTCACAACAATTTTTATTAGCTGTTTCTTTTAACAGCTGAATCAGGTCAAAGAAAATTACTACTCTGTTGCAGGTGAAGAAACAGAGGCACAGAGATATGGGACTTCCGGATCACATGTGGATTATTGGCGTAGCTGGTATGAAAACTCACAATCTTGTATTTTAACATTCTGACACTGAGGTTCTTCTCACAAATTCTTCTTTTTGAGAATAAATTTTCATATTAGAAGTTTCAGATATATTGGGGAAGCTCAAAAAAATACCATTGAGTAACACAGTGTTGGGCACATGATAAGTTTTCAATAAATATTAGCTAAAGAAATTTATAAATATTAGTTGGAGGTTTAAAGCATAAGATTTTCAAAATAATGCTCTGTGTAAAAGTAACATGTTTTGAGTTAATTAATGGTAATTGGAATAGGACACCAGTTAGTGGAGAAGTTGGATATATATCGTATGTTTCAGAGTTAAGTGATAAATCACTGCAGGATAATAATGACAGCATATGTCTCCAACAGCTTTTCAGAAGAGGTGTGATGTTCTAAACATAAACTAGTAGACCAAAGAGATAGTGAAGATTTATTTCCTATCTGTTGGCAGAAATAGATATTTTCCTTAGCCTATTAATGATGATGCGTTAAAAATGTTTATACAATAACCTCAGTTAAAATGATAAAGCAAATGTACTATAATTAAAATGCCTAAAAACTCCCAAGGGCCAACTCAGTCTTTTTTTTTTTTTTTTTTTTTTTAAAGATTTTATTTATTTATTTTTTTCCCCCCAAAGCCCCAGTAGATAGTTGTATGTCATAGCTGCACATCTTCTAGTTGCTGTATGTGGGATTCGGCCTCAGCATGGCCGGAGAAGCGGTGCCTCGGTGCACGCCCGGGATCCGAACCCGGGCCCCCAGCAGTGGAGCGCGTGCACTCAACCGCCAAGCCACGGGGCCGGCCCAACTCAGTCTTAATATTGTCAAGACAGACTGCATCCTAGGAACCTAGCTGTTGCCTGTAATATGGGAGAAATTTAACAATGGTAATGCCATATAGTTTGTGGCCACTGACAAGACAAGCACATTATCCCATCAGTTAATCTGTTCTCATTGGTATCTTTGTGTTTCATTACCATATTGCTCTTGAAATGTCTGGCTCTAGTGTCTCGATAAATTCTAATTTAGGCGGTTTAAATATAGTTCACTCAACTTTTACTCAAAAAGTATAAAGCATTCTAAATGTTCTTTCTCCAAAATTATGTTGTACACTTGTGTTAGTGTTTGGAGAAGATGTCTAATCCACAGAGAAACTCTGAGCACTGTGGTACATGGTACAATGCTTGCTCATCTCTTCCTTCTGTAATGACCAGGCAAGCTGGATGCTGCCCGAGTCATCAAAGGAGAGCAGGATCGACATTTGTCTCTGTTTTTAGACTGTCTATCAGTTCATTCATTGTGAAGCCCACTTTTTCGAACTTCTTGGATTTTGAATAATTTAGTAAAATGAACCAAGCCAATTTTCAGTTTGTTTTTAAAGGTGTTATCATAGGCAGTGCTGGAAATCAGAATTCTAAGCTTAACACAACCTGTGTTTATACAATGAAAATGTTTTCTAACTAGACTTTATCGTTTGGACTCAATTCTTACCTTTTGCTCTGTCTGAATCACATCTGGCAGTCAAAGCAGCAGCAGGGGGAGGGACTCTTGACCAAACGACACAGACACAGCCTCGTTTCGCCTGAAGGAGTGGCAGATCCAGGGCAGCTGAGACTCTCCTGTGTTTCAGGGGGAAATTTATGATATCCCCCTGATGAATTTGGAGATTCAATCAACAAATGCTCATTGAATGCTTATTGTGTGAGAGGCACAGTGCTGACTCTGCTAAGACCTTAGAATAGAGCCCTTACAAATAGAGTCTGCTGTACTCTCACTAATTAAGTATTTTGATCTGAGTTTGGGATGGCCTGAACCTGAAATCCTGGAGGGGAGACCCCATGCTGGTGATGCTGACGGCTTGGGAATAGTCTTGCTGAAATAAGGCAGCAGAGGTCACCCATAAAACAGGCATAACAGCACCCTGCTTATCATGTTCGGTAAAATGTTGGGCAAAAGAATGTATCTAGGCTTGTGTGACAACAGAGTCTACTTGTCCTTGTCACCATATCACCTGTTTTGCCAGCAATACCTTTCCAATGACTGAGCACATTATGCACAGTAGGTGGGATTAGAATGTTTTCAGGAATCTTTAATGCCCTCCTATCTTGCGTATGGTTTCCTTAGGCAAATACTGATTTCAGAACATGTGCTTCCATACAGCTGTTTAAGGGGCAATCAAACTAAATGGGTGCTGCAACTTTAGTTTTGCTGTTTGTTTAACCACTGTCTCTCCCTCCCCCATACCACCACCCATGATCAAAAAAAGAAAAAAACAGAATCACATTGACACATAAAGCAAAGAAAACAAAACAAAACTCCCCAAATGGTTTGGGTCATCTACTTGTGCAAAGACTTGTGGCAATTCTCAAGTTTGGAATGACTACTAACTAAAGGGAAGTTTTGCAACTGTCTCTCCCTCCCAATGACTGTTGCATAGTTGTAAATAACATCACAAAACCAGTTAGACACTCTCAGTAAAAATGCTCTTTTAATTTTCTTTTATTTATTTATTTATTTTTTGAGGAAGATTGGCCCCTGCATTAAGATCTGTTGCCAATTTTCCTCTTTTTCTTTTTTTCTCCCCAAAGCCCCGGTACTAGTTGTATATCCTAGCTGTAGAGTTGTAGCTCTTGTATGTGGGATGCCACGTCAGCATGGCTTGATGAGCCATGAGTAGGTCCATACCTGGGATCCGAACCGGCAAACCCCAGGCCACAGAAGCAGAACACCCGAACTTAACCGCTATGCCACAGGGCTGGCCCCTTAATTTTCAAAATCTACAAATCCTAGGGAGTGTTCTTTACTATTGTAATTATAGCGTTGTACAAATTGAGTGAAGAATAATAGCAAGGACCATAGCAACAACGATAGTTAATATACAATGATCACGTGCTGTGTGCTAGTTACTGTTCTAGGGGCTTTTATGTATTCACTCATTTAATACAATTAACTGTGGAGTAGGTACTATAATTAGCCCCATTTTATAGATGAGGACCCGAGGTACAGAGGGGTTCAGTAATTGTCTAAGATCACATAGCTAGTAAGTGACAGAGCTGCGTTTATGGACCCAGCAGTCTGGCTCCAGAACTTGCATTCTAAAATACCCACTATCCCCTTTTTGTAAAATCATTCAAGTGCTTTACTTTGCTTATGTTTTAGTAATCCAGTAGTTCACAATGAGAAAACATCTACATGCATGTACTGTTTCTTTTGGGCTTAATCTTTCTTGCTTAAAAATTTCCCTTTTGAATACACACACATGGTAAGAAATTAAAACTGTGCAAAAGAATACAGAGAAAAGTACGTCTCTCACCCACTTCTGTTACTTTCGCTTTCCCTACCCAGAGGCAAACTTTGTCCCCAATTGCTTGTGTATGCTCCTAGAGATATTCTGCGCACATACAAGCAAATATTTCAAACCACTTTTAAAAAATGGTTGAACTTTCTGAACAGACAGTTTTAAACATTGGCCGACTCAAATCAGTGACACCAAATGCATCCTGGAAAACCAAGATACCCAGACGCTTAGATAATCATATTCAGTTGGGCATATTGGCTAGGTCACTCAAGCTTATGCTGTCCCCAGCTTATGGGAAGCACAGCTAAGAAGGTTATAAATGTGACATGTTTAGTCTACTGGGACCCAGGTAGACAGAACCCTTGGCCATTTGCTCCTTGCAGCAGCACCGAGCAGCGCCAGGAGAACCTGCTTCAAAGACAGTCTGTTCCAGAAGAAACACGCGCGTTATTTCAGCGGGGACACCAGATTCTAGTGAAGATGACGACGTGTCTGTGTGTACAAATCAAGTTAAAAATATGAGAATTTAAAAATCAACTGTTTGTTAAAAAGAAAAGTGTATTCTCATTGATCCAGAAAGCTCACTTCTAGAAATTTATCCAAAGACTTAGCTACATGGATGTTCATGGCAACCATTTGGGAACCAACCTACATAACCAACAATAGAGGCTTAGTTAAATAAATTACATTAATTGGATAGAAAATCACCTAGCCATTAAGAAGAGGACAAAGAATACTAAATGATATAGAACGGTGTTTACAGTACATGGCTAAGTGAAAAGACCAATATATAGAGCAAAACGTGTACAGAAAAACATTATTTATTATATACATTTATTTTATATATTGTGTATGTATAGAAAGACCATGGGTGAGAGATAGCGGAATGATTACAACAAATATTAACCCTTTCTAGGTGGGAATGGACAATTTTAATGGAGGCTTTTCACTGCTTATTTAAAATCTAAAAAATTTAACAGTGAATGCTTTTTATCTCTATTGAAAATAAAAGGAAAAGATTTATTTTTTTTTTAAACTTAAGAATAATTGATTAACTCTTGAAGCAACCAGTTGCAGATTATTCACTAACCAGTTATTTAAATGGCTTTTTTGGGGGTACAATCTAATATTTTTTCCAACATCTGCTAGCTTGTCTCCCTCCTACCTTTGAAATTGAACCCTTTCAGAATCCACTGATTAAAATAGCATGTGACCCCTTCACAATGTCTTTGGATTATTATCTGGCAGGCAATTATTGTTTTTAATTTAGATGTGTTGCCTGAACTCTGTTGAACAGTCCCCAGACTCTTTCAGTTTAGACTCGATAATAATAATAATAATCATAGCTAACATTGGTTGGACTTTTTCGCTGGTACCAGGCGAAGTGCTTTACAAGTGGGATCTCGGTGAATCCCTAAGGGGCATGGACTACTACTATCTTCTCTTTACAGATGTGGAAACTGAGGCTCTGAGAGATTAAGTAACATGTCCAAGTTGATAGAGTTGATAAAGTGGAGGAGACACGATTCCAGAACTTGGGCTCTTAATCAGTATAAAAACCTAGGCTGCCATCTGTAAGTGTCCCATCTCAGATTTGATGATCAGAGGTTTTTAAAAGCATCTTATAAATCCCGTTTTGTAGACAATGAAATTGAGCCAGGAAATGGGTGATGTGCACGTGCTTGGAAAGATAATCCATGGAGAGGCAGGTACAATTCAGCATCCCCTGGGTCTTGTCTTTGCATTTAGAGCTAACTTACTTTTCAGTAGAACATAAACCACCTCAGCGTCCTGCACGGCACTGTGATGGAATAATGGGAATGTGAGTTTTGAGCCGCTCAATAATGGAGGAGATGGAAAGCTTCCCACCTCATCTTGCTTATTGCTGATTGTGCACACAACACTTGCCCATCAAGATCATTTTCAAAAGATGATTACTTCAGTGTGCCCAGGCCTGCAGGACATAAGTACATGGGCAGGAGTAGTAAGAGCTATAATTATTCTTAATGGGAAAATATGCAGGTAATGACTTGGATGATCATGTATCTGTAATGTACGAGTTCCAAAGCCCAGTGAAGTAATTAAGCAGTCTGCAAACATGCAGGGGGAAAAGCCTGAAATGAAAAAGAACCAGAATAATGTTCCTTTTGAATAACTGGCAACTTTCTTAAGGAAGAGTCATAAAAAGAAGAGTTCTTTCTTATCTATCTGGCTGTCTATCCATCCATCCATCCATCCATCCATCCATCCATCCATCCATCCATCTAACTATCCTGCTTGCCTGGTCTCATAAGCAAAGATTTCTATATCTTGGAAACTAAGTAGTCGTTGGGAGCCAGTTTTCCCAAGTTATCAATTCAAAGGATAGTATTTGTTCTGTATGGAACATAAGTTTGCATATAGCTTTGTCCTTCTGGAGTGCATTCACACATCTGAGTCCATCTCATGCTCAAAGACAGTAGCAGGAGAGAGCAGAAGTAGTCCCTGGCAAGGCCTGGAAGGTCCGAGTGTGAATTCTGCTTCTTCCGCTCACTCCGTGGTTGACCTTGGTAATTGCTCGCTCCCCTCTTCAGGGCGATGATTCTCCCCTCCTGGGCGGGGTTGTTGCAAGATGCTGAGCATGAGAAAGTGCTTCATCATGACAGAGCCGGGAACTGTGCGCCTATTAAGTATAGCCTGTATTGTTAATATAAGTGCACTGTGGAGCAGGCTTCTTTTTCTTGCTTTGTAAATGAAGAATCTGGGGCAAAATGATTTGTCCAAAGCCATAGAACTGGTTGTAGGCAGAGAACTCAGATTTTCTGCTTGTTATTGAATACGAGGTAGTGTGTTCTAGAAAAAAAAAGAAAAGAAAAAGAAAGAGGGTTTGATGGTTGATTTTGGCGATACCGTCATAAGCCTGGGGTTGTTCAGAGCATCAATAATAGAAGATTTTCTCAAAATAGGCTCTTTGAAATGGTGAGTGTAGAGAAACTATTTGTAAACATGTGAACCAATCGAATTAAAGGGGCACTTTTGAGGAATACTAAACCGATATATTAGTCTTTTGAAGGATTTATGGAGTAAATGGCAGGGAGGAAATGGCTAGATTAGGGCTGTCCAGGGAGCAATTAGCAGTACTTACCAACTATTAAAGCACTTTGTCCTTAGAAAACAACGACAGAAATTCAGAGAGAAAGGTTTCTTTTTCCCTTTGAATGTGCAGGCTCTCTGATGCCAAAAGCAAAAATGCTCCCGTGAAATTTACAAGAGGTTGTCGTCTGATTAATTCATGCTGCAGCTCTTAAGTTTCTATAGGGCGGTCACTTGGGTTATGATTTTGTCACTGTCACTAACAAAGCAACTTCAGGCCAAATCGGGATTTCAGGGAGACCTGAAAGGCTGACAAAAAATGTGGAGGGATGTCATTGGTGGCCCAGTAGGTGGCAGCCTCCCCTCTGAGTTAGTGTCTTGTAAGAGGCTTGGGGGCGGAAAGGATGGGGGGAGATTCTGGCTTTATTTATTTATTAAAAAAATTCTTCCCGTTTTTTTGAGGTGCCCTGGGGAAAATGGCAAGTAAGGAAGATACGGCATTAAAACTTTTTTTCCTCTCCTATTCATATTGGATAATTACACGCTGGCTTCTACGTACATTTAGATGAAGCGCTTCTTATTTAAGGTGGTATTGTTTCCTGTGATACCGTGCTGAGCGGATGCTGCATCTCTCTTCCACTGTTGGATATTCTTATTATTTTGCTTTCACTTTGTAAAAGATCCTGGCTTTCTTTGGATAAAAAAGCAGATAGATATACCACATGCACAGGCATAAACTCCTAAGTTTTTTGGGGAAAAAAGTTTTAGTAGTGTTTCTTTCTATTTTGGTGAAAAAAAATCATGACTCACCTTCCCTTCCCTACCAAGCACCTGTAACAATGCCCCATAGTTTGTGGTGCAGCCACGCCTCACAGAGCCTGGTGTTCTTACATTTCATCCTGATGCTCACACTCAGTCAACCCGCAGTAGAACACCTGCTCCATCCCCCATTGTTACAGGGTCAGGGTGGGCTACTCCATCTGCTGCATCTGAGGTTGTAGGTCCAGGCTGTCTGGCTAATCCACATGTCTGGATAAGGAAAAGGAAGGGAGCTGAGCTGGTGGGGGAAGGAGAAATGCTAACATTTATTGACTTCTCATTTTATACCAGGCACTGTACTAGTTACATATATTATCGCATGTATTTCTTACAAAAAAGTGAGGAGCTTGGGGTGATGGGGACTGGATTGATATTGTCTCCATTGTAGGGATGAGAAAACAAAGGCTCAGAGAGATTAAATAACTTGCCCAATGTCACTCAGCCGGTAAGAGCCAGGATATGAAACAGAAGCTGTACAGTACGGATGCTCAAAATTATTTCTAATCCCCCCACCCCATTTCAAATATGTATTGGCATTTACCCTTAGGCTATGTAAAACAAATGCTTTGTCACCAAAACACACCATTGTGAACCTTTTTGCCTTACTATGATTCATCTTCAAACTAAAAACCTTCAAGAACCAGAAATACGCAGTCCTGACTCTCAACTTGAACCTAAGCCACAATTAGACTTGTATGGACATCTCTAGAGGACCTGGTGGGCTCATCTTTCAGGGTGCATTTGCCTGAGGAGGAGGAGCCCAAATTTGGACAAAGACATGCCTGGAGGTTGGAGGGGAAGGGTCAGCAAGTAGTCTGTTTCGTAAGTTTCCTCCAGCTCAGTGTGAGTGGTGGAAATCAAGGACTGAAAATAAAATCTGAAAGAGAGATTTGAAAACTCAATAAGATATGGGGGGCATAATATGTTGGGGGCTCATGTTATAAATGAGGTCAGAAAGGTACAGAGGAGAAATGTTTCCTTATTTCAGCACCATCCAAATGTACAGTGTCAGCCATATCAATTTTGACTTTGACTCTTTTGAGTGTTGTTAGCAAAAGAGAATGGGTGGTCTTATCTTGGTGAATGGGCTGCAGCCAGGGAAATGTTTCATAATTGTTTTTGTGGTGATGCATCAAAGGAACCCCAGTTATCCAAAGAAGAAATAACGGCTGAATGTTTTGTGTTGGGCTTGGGATTTTAAGGCAGTGGGCTCTGGCATAGTCTCAAATTATACCATGAGGGCAGCCCTTACTTGATCTACTCAAAAGGCAACTGTGGTTCTCACCCATTTAATGGGTCCCTTGAGGTGAGATTCATGAGGAGGTAATGAGCAGACAAGAAATCTTGCTTAATTAGGTCTTCAGTTGATATTAACATGATATTAACATGATCTGTATTCCCTTTTATTCCCCCCTTCCTGCCATCTAACCCATTTCTGAAGGGCAGAGTAATTAGTAGAAGAAAAGGGACAGACCTCACCCAGACTTGGTGAGGGGAATGTGGGTAATGCTTCTCCAAAAATAACTTCCAGAGGGAGGAGGACTTGATTGTTGCTGCTTCAAGTATTTGAGGACCTATTTTGTGGAAGAGAAATTAGACTTGTTTTGTACTCCTAGACTTGTTTTGTATGCCTCAAGAGGTAGAACACGGGCCACTGAATAAGTTACAGGGAGAAAGACTTCAGCTCACTGTAAGAGAGAACTTAGAGACTGTCAAAGCCATCAGAGGTGAAATGGGCTGCTTTGGGATTCTCTGCCACTGGAGATGTCTAAGCAGAGATCAGAAGCCACCTGGTGGGATTATCTCAGAAACAGGGAATAGGCAGGGTGAGAGTAGGTAACCATTAATGTCCTTTCTAACCCTGAGATCCTGAGATTCTATAACTATACTGTTTGGATTTTATTGAAGAAGTGAAAACAATTTTCTTAAAAGTAAAAAAAACCCTTTTTTAAGTAAAAAAAAAAAAGAAGTGGTCCAATAGCCCAAAGAAAACAAGAAAGCTTAGGCTTCCTTGACCCTTGAATTCGACATAGGAGAGCCTTAGCCCTCCTATTTTGTGGGTTGAAGGTCTCATAAGCCTGCCCAAGATTTCTGTTATTTCCTAAGGCTCTTGTGATCCTGCTTTTGAGAGCAAGTTGGTTGCCTCTGTTTTATTTCTGCATCGTCCTGGTGCAAAAATTAGTTCTGTACTGATAATTCACTCACGACAAGTATTCTGTGAGTTTTTGTAGTATTTACTTAAGATTTGGAAGTTATGGAGTGGGAATTCCATTGTACAACTCACAGCCTCCCTTCTTTTCCTGCCTGTATTACACTCTACCTTTCTTTCCTTTTTGTAGAACAAGGAACAGAGTCTTCATGCAGATCAGTTCTGTGAACAACTAGGCTTTTTGAGATCTGGTGTTCTAATCTGTATTAGTCAGGATAGGTGAGATAAAGCTTCCATAACAAATTAACTCTAAAATCTTAAAGGCTACCACAATAAAAGTTTATTTCTTACTCCTAGTAGATGTCCAATACAGGTCATCAAGGAACTCTACTCCATAGAACCACTCAGGGACCCAGGCTGACAGGGGCTCCACTGTTCCAATACAGCAAGCACTCATGTATGCTTCTACCTCAAAGCAACACATGGTGTCACTTCTCGTAGCCCATTGCTCAGATGATGCCCACTAACTTTAATGTGCTAGGAAATACAGGGGACCATAGAATAGTTGGTGAGCATTACTGTTTCTACCTCCTACCTAAAGTAGGAATTTTCCCAACAAAGATGGCTCCCTCTTCAAAAGGAATTCTCATACTTCCCACTAAAAGAATGATATTTTCTCCTTTGACTTACACTCCTTTTGTCAACTTAATTTTGCCATAATTCAGCAATAACTTCTGAGATGAATCCTTAAATTAGGAAGGTATGAACTCTGCTTGGCTGAGGTTCTATTTATGTTTGTTGCCCAACTTAATGGGCAGTATTTGAAAAGTTTAGAGGAAGCTATAACTATCCAAATGCAATACATTAGACTAGCTTGGAGTCACAAATTATTTCTGGTTTAGAAAGAAAATAATTGTGGGGATATGGCCTTTATTTAGTTTTACTATGCTGTATGTTTTGAGCTAGGACTTTCTTAGCCTAGTCTTTAATAGCATTGGTTTGCATGTCAATATTTCCCCCACTTGAGAATGGATTCTCTACTTCTAGTTAAAGATGCTTGAGGATTTTTATTACTTCTGACAAAATTGATGGTAGAACACAGATATTCTAATCTAGGTTTTAATAGTTTCCCAAATTTGGTCTGTCTTTTCAGAAACTGCAGTTTGCTCTGAAAAGCTCAGGTTTTAGATTTTTGCTCGGTATCAACAGTGTGTTTATGGTTATGGAATGTACCTTGCCTCTCAGTTTTTGATAATTGTTATTTCTGGTCCATGATGCTAGTTAGGGTATTTTGTGAGGCATGTTATCCCTCACTTTTTAAAAAATGGCTTTTAATTTAGGCTGTCCTTCTCTTGTCTACTCTTACGCTCATTTTCTGTAAACTTTTCTGAAAGATAAACTTGTGCACGGGCAGGGTGCCTCACGTAATTCCCATAAAGTGGTTAATGTCAACACAAGTGAGAAAAATCTTAAGAACATATGCTATCTCAAAATGCCATATTCATGCCAAAAACAAACACACAGTCTACCAGAGCAATCAACCAGATAAAGTCAAACAAAGCAAGAACTTCCACCAAATAAAAGTGCAGTGAAAGCATTTTTAATATTGTTTTAGTCATAAATGTTAGTCTCTGACCCTGGCCTCTCTGCCAACGAGGGCGCTAAGACCCAGAGGGGAAGGGACTCATCCAAGAGCACAGTGAGAATTCTAAGGGCCAAATGTGGGTTTTGTGTTGACTGACTATGGGAACATTGTGGCCCACAAAATCACAAGTGTGGACGTGACGAGAAGGCTGAGCAACAAAGGATCAAGCAGCCTCCTGCCATGTTTACTTGTTCGTTCCTTCCCTTAAAGATGTATGGAATTCTTACTGTGTGTCAGATGCTGTGCCGGGTGCTGGGGAAATAACTAAGAACAAGACAAAATCTCTGTCCTCAAGGGGCTTGTTCTCTGTTTTTCTAACCTTGAATCAAATTCCTCCCTTATTCAAGACCAGGCCTCCAGAAAAATAGACATTCCTCTTTACAGGTTCTAGACTTTATAGGCCAAGCTCCTCCAAGTAGGCTCTCTACTTCTGCCTGAAATGTTTATCATAATATCGATATCTCTGCATGTTTGTACCATATGCCTCCTCTTAAAATTGAGAAAGCTTATCTTGGAAAAAAATTTTAAGCTACCAATTACTTTATAAATTATTTTGCATAATGCGAGATCCTGAGCAGAAGGCACAAAGGCTTGGTAGTGTGGCTATAGGCAGGGGAGGGAAAAGTTAAGAGTAGGAGGAGATAGGGCCCTGTGGGCTGCGGAGGTTGGTGGGTGTGATGAGCTGCATCTGAGAAGAGAGGAAGATCTTAAAGGGGAGCTGGAGGGGCCTAGCAGGAAATAGAGCTCCAGTTAGATGTTTCAAAAGGTTTTTAATGAAAGGACTACTTACAGACTCACAGATGTGGGGATGGGGCTTAAAGGAGGCCACAAAGGATACTGAAGTACTCAGACACCAGGAACAGCAGGAAGCCATTGTCATCCCTTATCACAGAGAGGACACAGTCTTACAAGAACCCATTGAAAGTCAGAGCTGCAAGAGAAGGACCACTGGGCAGGAGCTATAATAATGGAGGGCACAGCCACTGTCAACTAAAGTGACTCAGAGGAGGGAGGGAGAGGAGAAGAAATACCCAGGCTCTCCCTTCTTACATCCTCTGACCTCCTGCAGGAATCTCACATTGGTCGAATCCAACCAGTAGACAACTAGCAAGGGAAACCAAGTGATGCAGTGCAGAGAAGCCAGCTCCCCGAAGCAGAGAACCGGGTGGAGGAGCAGGGAGAGTGGATCTGAGCTGAGGGCAAGCGGAGAATAGCCAGCGCACATTGACACAGGAGGAAAGCAACCTCCAAACACACGTGAAGGTACAGAATAGAATAACGCCTGCTCATCTAGCCATAAGCCAGCTTTAATAATTGTTAGCATTTTATATTTAGTAGAATGGAATATGCTTTATATTCCATTGTTTGAAAGACTCCAATTCTCTATATTAAATCTCTTACTGATTGAAAAACAGAGCAGTTCGGTGCACTGAACCTTATTGAAAGCCATATTCTACACTAGTTACCCTCCTTCTATTTGAAGAAGTTGGAAAGCTAAAAGTTATATTTCTTAGGTTGCATTGCAGCTAGGATTTTGCATGTGAATTATGTCTGCCTTTAAAATAGACTTACAGGCGGTTTGGAAGCACGCTCTGCCAGATGCAAGCATTGGCAGTTGTCAGACTCCACGTTCCACTGTGGGGATGCTATCTTCCTGGCAGTGAGGAATTGGTAGCAATGGCAGCAGCAGTAGCTGAAATGTCTTTGCATCATGGTGACTGTGTCAGGACCCTGTAACCCGTCTAGTGGAGGCCTCCTGACTTTTACCCCCTGAACCTTTCCATTGTTTGAAACAACCCAATTCCCTGTATTAAATCTCTTACTGATTGAAAAACTTAGAGCAGTTTCTGTTTGTTGCACCAAATCTTGACCCTTATACTAGGTGAGTTCACTTATGGAACTTAATTCAGTTCTGAAGAGTGACATGAACTCTTAGTATTTATGTGAAAAGAGATGGAGGTTTGTTGAAACCCAAGAAGCATTGTTTGGAGTAGTAAGTGATATTTGATCTTGAAATTAAAAAAAAAAAAAATGTTATGGAAGAATTAATTTCCAAACAATTAGGCAGTATTGTTTAATAAAATGCTCACAGGGCCCCTCAGATACGGTATGTTCTGGAGGTACTGAGGAACCAGTTGCAGAAGTGCCAAGAATAGAACCCAGGAGGTCTCAGCCTCAAGGAATGTGGTGTGGGGGTGCAGCAGACTGGATGGGCAGTAGTGCGAGTTGGTAAGTTTGATCATTTCTCTGTAGCATCGCTGAACATGTTACCTTGCCTGTCTAAATCAATGATGAAAGCCATATAATGAAAGTGTTTGGATCGCATTTCTAACAGTGTGAATTTACCAAGGTTCGACTGAGACACTAAACAGGACCTTACACTCACCCAGAGTAAAATGACCCATATACTGGCTGGCCCCAAGGGCAGTCTCCATAATTACTCCATGACAACTTGAAGCAGGAATCAGCATTTCCTTAAATTCATCATAAAGAATCCATTTGCACTAAAGCATTTGTGAACAATGAAGATTTTACTGAAGGTTTCTTAGGAGAGACTAAAGGTGATTATATTCAATATGCCAGAGTATTTCACTAAAAAAAATTCCCTTTAGACTTTTCTCTTTTCCAAACTCTTTCATTTGGCCACTAGCCATAAAATTGGCTTCTTTCTCACTTACTCTATGCAAGCCATATGCTTGGCAAGTTTGTCACAGATATTGGTGGACATTTTTGGAGGTAGACAGAGGGGGATTGGGGCAGTTTATGATAGCAGAAGATTCTTGACATCAGATTAGGATGAGATCTCCAATCATCTCCTCTAATGTCTTTAATATACTATGGTACACTATTTACAGGGTAATACCAAGACCTTTGTGTGTTTTTCTCTCTAGTTGTGAACTGAGATAATAGCATTTTATCCTCATCTTCTTTCCTATCCCCATTCTTGTCAGATTATCAGGAAACAATTTCCTGTTCCCTGACAATAATAAAGTGAATATCTGCAGTTGCCTTTTCTGTAACTGCTTCAGTGGTTTTGTAGGTGAGAAATCATATTTAGGCTTCAGCTCCAATAGTCCTGGAGCCTCACGGATCAACCTGTCAGCAGCCACGGGCAATAATTTCCCCACATAATTGCCACATAAGTGCTTAAACAATACAGCAGGAAAGTGTCTGCTAAAAATTGAATTACATAACCAATATTGTATTGGGGGCTTCACCATTTGTAAGTGTCTGCCATGTTTTTACATGTTATTTTCTCACTTAATTCACTCAACACACCTTAAGGTAAGTATCATCAGCCACATTTAACAGTTGAAGAATCTTAGGATGAGAGAAGATAACTCATTTGTCTGGACCATAGAGCTAATAAATAGTGAAACTTAGAATCAATCACAGGTCTGAGTAGAAGTGTGTGTGTGTGTGTGTGTGTGTGTGGAGAGGGCAGGAAAGAGACAGAGCAATCACAGCCCTCAGAACAGTTTTCAATAATGATCCCTTTCCACCAGCCAAAATGGAAGGGAAAATGTTAGCCTTACCCTGTAGTTGAGATTATGATGGAAAGACAGAAGATGGAGCAGTGAAATAAAACTGTGAAATGTATAGAGAAAGTAATCCATTTTAAGTAAATAATCACTTTAGCATAACCTTTAATGATTACAAAATCAGTGTTTGTGTATTGAAGAAAATTAGGAAATACAGATAAAAAGAAGAAAATGGAAACATTGTGTTCTCACTACCCAGGGAGTATTTCTTCTTCCACCTTAATTCATATACTTCAACATGTGTATGTATGTATATGCATATATTTTTATAGAAGGAGTTCATATTGTACATATTGTTTTGTAACCGGCTTCTTTCAGTTAACAATTTCCATATTTCTTTGGCAATAAATTTGCTTGCTGGCTCCCCCACCAAACTGTGTGTGTATGATGACCCCCACCTCTGCCTGGCCCTGCCTTCAAGCTTGCTGTCTTCCTTGTAATGTTAGAATCTAGCTGTGTTCTTTTCACAATAGCATCTTATGTCTGAGCAAAATTTTTCACCTTTTGTTCTAAGTATAAAAATAAAAGCCAGTGGGATTTAAATAATTGTTTAGATTTAGATTAGATAACATAAATTCTTTATCTGGGATCCAAACTGTGTGTGCGTGCACACATGCACATGTGTGTCTGTATGTTAACGAGAAAGAGATAAGTGATAAATATGTGGTCTGGTACTAGGATTCTGCTTCTCTTTATATAGTTTCTGAAGTTACAGTCCTGTTCAGTGATAATGTGGGAAATGATGACTCAAGGCCCCCAGATCTGACATGTCTTCCGGATCATTTTATCAGGGTTATTTGGGTGTTAGAGGTCAGACTCATTATTCCAGTGTTGCAGGTATTTAAACAACAATGTCCCGCTACTTTGTTACATCAGCTCCTGAAAGGTTGAGCTATTTCTTGGTGAGTGGGACAAGCATCTCTCTGGAAGGTGAAGTAAACAGACTCACTACTTGGTGTAGCTGGAATTCTACTTTATACAGTATCTTTGGAGCATTGTTTTTCTTCCTCAAACTCAGCACCCTGCTTTGTTAGGCTTTATTGATTGAAAAAGTTACCTCCATGGGAAAATTTGCTTGGGAAATTTATTTTCGTGTTAAAAATCATAGCCCATATCCCAACTGGGGATCACCATGCTTAATAAATGGTGTGCTGATGCACAGTAACTGATAGTTGATGCTCTTTATTATGTTTTCAAATATTTAACCATTGATATTTATTGAACTATGTATGACACTTGTTAACTAGTCTTGTAGTTTTTTCTTGAAGGCTTCTTGCTTTATGGCATTCCAATTCTTTATAAAGTAACAAGAGTAATAACAAGGGATATAAGAGGGGATAATAAGACCTACGTAGTAGGGAGTTTCCTAATGAGTAAACTGAGATGTCATATGTAAAGTATTTAATGTGCATCTGGTTAGAGAAGGCAATAAATGTTATAAGCAAAAGAAAAGAAGAGACTAAACAGCATATGTGAGGTCCTCTGGTCCATAAGGTGGAAGGTCAGGGGCTTGACCTTGGGTCCTATGACTCCAAGGTCAGTGCTCTTTGCCTCACTATGTAGAGTTTTACTGCTGTCAGTTCTTTAAATCTGTCTCTACAAATGAGTGCTTGGTAATGATATGTGTTGAAATACATTCTTGAGGGAGATTGTGAAACCGCCTTCCACGATGTTGTAAAGACCAGATATGTTTTTGGATCTGGGGTCTTTTCGGATCAGGGTAGTCTTGCACATTGGGGTGCGGTGGACAAGAGGATCTGTGTGTGGATCATGAGATTTCTCTCTGTCCCTTCCACATCCTACAATCCGTTAACTGTGACACAAAACTCAACCAGGTGAGAAACCTGCCTCCTTACTGGGAGCTGAACAGATACCATCTCCCCTTCCCTCCCCAGAAAAACACCACACAGCTTTAGAGAGTAGGTAACGTTTTACAATAAAGATGTGGCTGAAAAGGAACACCTGGCAAAAAAGATCAAGTGATTCTGATGGTCGTTTCTCTTTGACAAAATTCATGGAGGACTGAGAAGCCACAAATTAAGAGAACTAAAAAAGTGGTTCTAATCTAGACTAATGTGTGTTGTTTAGTATTTACTTCTGTCAGTACATTAATCATGTCTTATTATGCTTCACGCTAAAGTTATATTTAAAAAAGCTCTAATGATAGCATTGATGCATTGTCCTTTGTTGTGAGTATAAAGACTTAATTTGATGAATAGAAGTTAAGAAAATGTTTAATCTTCCATTATAGTATAATGATTGAGATTCATCCATCTGCTCCACAATAATAATAATTTATCCTGAATGAGCATGCTTATAAAATTATGGAGGCATATAACAGAAATTGGGTTCTTTTTCCTAATTCAAAATTTTGACCTTGCCCCCTTTTAACTGACCTATGCTTTTATCTTTAAGGTTATTCATTATACCCCAGATTTCGTCCACCTACATTTTTCAACGTTTTCATTAATTCTCCTTGGAAGGACTGGAAGATAGAGGAGGACAGAGACTTGTAAACAACACCTCAGGCACTAAATTTTCTCATTCTATGTAGCAGCCCTGTAGCAATGTATCTATTTCCTTTATTTCCCATTTAGTGTCCTTGGAGGTTTTATAAAGAAAATTTGAATGTTGGTTTTTCTATCCAGCTAACCTCTGATGTTTTGAATTAGAGGTAAATTTCTTACAGTTTGGGCTGACTATAGAGAAGATGTGAGTGTATAGTTGGGGTAAGCCAGAGCAATAAATTGGGTTTTCATGATGCAATATATGCTTCAGGTTTTCATTTTAACTTGGAGAAAGCACAGGGGAGGGTGAAAGAGTAGACAATCCTACAGAATTATTTTGGCAACTTTGTGTCTCTACTGAGAAAGAGTTCTTTCCTTAAGCTTAGCAGGAACCAAGAGATGGAAACACATGACAGTTATTAATGATCTGGATGGAGGAACAAACAGTACTATGGTGAATTCGCTAATGAAATTAGATGGAGAGGTGTCAGGACATCTATGGGGAGAGAGGAAATTCCTGGGAGGAATGATGTCTATTGGCAGAGGAGCAATTGTCTGGACGTTGATGATTTAATTTAACTTGGAAATAACTCTCAGTTCTCTGAACAAGTGGACTTGAGGGCAGAAAGAACTTAGAAAAGAAATATTTTTCCTGAAATTCGATCTACTCCAGGTTGGGAGGATGAAAGATGTTAACAGTCAATAAGGAGTCTATATGGCAACATAATGTGAGGAAAAGGCCAGCTGACCTGCTGGCTACATTGTGAGGGCCATAAAAGAGGACATAGGTACAAAAAGTTCAGGTAATTAAAAAAAAAAATCCATGTGCCCATCATGGTAATGTTTGCCATATTTGATTCAGATCTCGTTTTCAAGTCAATAGTTTTTACAAGGGCAGTTGATGACTCTTTTTGTCCTTCCTTGATTTGGCTCTCCTCCCCAGTCACACCATTCTTGGGAAATTACTGTCTGTCCTTTCCTTCTTGTAAGCCAACTCAATGGGTCTGTCTCTTGGTGAGTGTGGGGCTAAAAAGCACCACCAAGGCTGAAGTGGGTGAAGGAAAAAGGTTTAAATTGCTTGCACAAGCAGTGGAGAATGCCAAGGATAGCTCCCAAAGCAGGGCCCCCTCCCCCAGCTTAGTGCTGGTGGAGACGTTATACACCAGAGTGCAGAGGCTATGTTACAACTGTGTAACCACTGGGCCTAATCAGGGCGCATGTGCAGGCCATTACATAACGAGCTCAGTGCAACCCGCCATTACATAACAGGTCCAAGGTAACTTTTGGACGCTTAGAGCTGGCACAATTTGCAGGAATCCTGCTGCCACCGTATAAGTTTCACTGTAGGATGGCAACATCTGCAAAAAACGAGGACACTGACTTCTGAAAAATGGCACAGTAGGTTTTCTCCTTGTCTGGAAAACATTTGACAGCCTATGTTTAGTTATGGATCAGATTTTCATTAACCCTTTGCTTGCCTGGTTTCTGGTCACAGTCTGTGTTTTTATCCCTTCACTGGATGGGTGTGAATCTGTATAGAGTCTTGACTTCCGTATAAAGGGCATCACACTGTACACACATCCTTAGGCAACTTGCGGTTTTCACTGGTATTGTTTCAAACATTTTTTCCTGTTGATGCAGACAGCCCAGGTTATTTATTTTAACTACTGTATATATTATATATACAGTATATAATTATACATATATTATATATATTAAGTACTGTATTGTATTGTATAAATATATCATAATTTACTTGTCTGTCTCCCTATTGATGAACATTTAGGTTGTTTCCAATATTTGGCTGTTAAAACCAAATGGCAGTGAACATCTTTCTGCATGTCTCGTTGGGCGTTTGTGTGTGATTCTTTCCTAAGATATGTCTGTTAGAAGTGGAATCTGTAGATCATCTGGTATGCACATTTTTTAGTTTTCTAGATATTGCCAAATTGTTCTCCAAAATGTTTGGGCTGCCTTATACTCCCCAGCAGAGAATTTTCATTTTGTCACATCCTATGCTTTTAAAATTTTTTGTCAATTGATGTAGTTCTCTAAGATTTTTTTTTTTTTTTTTAAAGATTTTATTTATTTACTTTTCCCCCCAAAGCCCCAGTAGATAGTTGTGTGTCATAGCTGCACATCCTTCTAGTTGCTGCATGTGGGACGCGGCCTCAGCATGGCCGGAGAAGCAGCGCGTCGGTGTGAGCCCGGGATCCGAACCCGGGTCGCCAGCAGCGGAGCGCGCTCACCCAACCACCAAGCCACGGGGCCGGCCCCTCTAAGATTTTTAATATCAGAAGAGTCCTGAATGGCCTCTTGAGGTCATTTTTAGGTCTGAGAATCAATTTATTCCCAACACACAGAATTATATTTATGACACTTCTTAATGAAATTGCTCTTTCTTTAGTGATTGACTTAAAATGTAGCCTAGTATTGTGCCCATCTTAGTCTTTTGAATGTTGATATTCCTGAAATTTCTGGTGTTGCAATAAGAAATTATTATTCCCAGATCTTTAATGCCAGATACACACAAGGAATGTACACCACAGTGGGAATGTGTAACCCCTGCCGTGTGGGCCAAGAAATAATATATGCCATCTAATTTGTGCAAGACAGAACATGTCTTTTGCGGGGCGCCTGGATGCCTGCTAGGGGATTTTGGGGAACTTAAGGAGCCAGCCCCACTCTGTCTTACTTTCTAGGATTATAATGGGCTCTGGCAGCCTTCTCTTCTGGTCCTGATTCTGGTCACCTTACCCATCTCTCCTTGGCAAAGAGGGAAATTCAAAGGCCCCACAGACTTGGAACAAACCCCAAACCTGGTAACCCAGCATGCAAATCCCACCATTTCTGGATTTATTCCTCCCAGGATGGAGAGAAGTGCTCTAACAAATGACATCGTGAAGAAAGACGAGTCTCCATGAGCCACGATAAACTTGAGAAAAGAACTTGAACTTGAGAAAGCAGACCTGAGGTTAAATCAACCTACTTATTTTATCAAACAGGTAGCAAAATTGCTGGAAAGCAACTAGAAACAAGCTGGTTTGACTAAATTAATGAATTAGCAGCTAGTATTGTATGTTTATCGTAACAGAAGGCTGCAGTCATGTGACAAATAAAGAAGTAATGCGAAAACACACAAGAGAAAGGTCAGAATAACTGGAAGAGCTCCCCCTGGAGGTTAGCTGTGGAATCCCCATCCCCGTGGCTCTTCCCAGTGGTTTAGTGGGAGCAACCTGCCAGGAGAGCTTTCCTCCCCTGTACCTCTTTGGTAAACTAGAGAGCAGGAAATAAAAGTTGCTAGATGAAAACGAATAAGGATGTGTGGCTGGAGAAACTCTTCCAGGTAGATGAACTGTCTTATGGTGATTCCCTGAAAAGAGAAACAGTGGGCACATTATCTCCAAGTCCCCTCACTTTTAACACCTTTCTAGATAAGCTCAGCTGAGACCCAGGAATGTTTGTCAGGACAGGCTCTGGAATTTAGAAGGCTTCTTGCTTCACAACTCGGAGACAAGGTGACCACTGGGCCAGAGAAGTTGGAAGGTGGTGGCTCATGGAGACTCATTGTAGGTCTTTAAGTCTCTCGTAAACTTGTAGAGCTTCTTTGCTCTCTCCATCTCAAACTCGTAGAATTACTTTAAAACATGTTTGTTTTAATAATAGCCAATACTTAAGCAGTGTTTTGCACATGCCAGGAAATTTATACATAGGAACTCCTTTAACTCTCAAAACAATCACTATATCTATTTTGCTAACGGGGAGACTGAGGCACAGAGTGGTTGAAAAACTAAAGTTCAAACAACTAGTAAGCAGCAGAACTGGGATTTGAAACTGGAGATAAAGTCTGTTCTTAACCACTGCATTATACTGCCTCTTGTTTAAAGCATTGTTTACTGCCTCTTTCCAGCTTTTATACAAATAAAAAGCACGCAGCTGTGCATTTCAACCCAAGTGACCATTCTCCCTTGGTTCTGTTATCTTCTAACCATTTTAATAAACCAACTCCTCAAATAGAAAAATTAGGTTAAAAAAAGGTTGTCATATTCTATTTACTTTAACAGACAAAATATAATTTTAGTAACGCCCTTTTGATGTAAACATAAAAACACTGAAAGCATAAATAACTATCAGGCCATCCAAATGGTAATTATTTTGACATTAAACAAGATATCCATCTGCTTTCCCAAGTAAATAATCTCTGACAGCATCTAAAAGACAACAAGACCACGAAGCGTTCGGGGCACTAATGTACGCACTACATGGGGATAAAAGAAGCAAATGTTGGTGGATCAAAGGGGCCTCGAGCAATGAGTAATGTAACACTCATCTCAGATTAAACAGCCATCTCCATGATGTGATGCAGAGTTGTCTACCCCACTTTCTTTAGTAGCTGGAAGAGGGGAAGCAGTATTCCTGGGAGAAAGAGAATTGAAGAGGAGGAGGGCAGCGATGGCTGGGGCAGAGGCAGAGAAGGGGAACAGAGGAAAGAACAGAGGAGGCCATCTTTGCGTTCTAGCTCCTACTCCGCTCCACGGAATGAGTGAGGATCCATCCATGGCACCCGTTCTGATGGCACTTGGGAGTCCCTCATCTTAACCTACGGGTGCCTGTGTTCTGGAGCAGTGGTGTTTCAAATGTTGCGGAATCTTTGAGAATGCGATGAAAATATTGGGGCACCTACGGAGAAAAATGCAAAACTATAGGTACAAACATTTGCACATAACTTTAGGGGACTCGAGGATCCGCTGAGGCCCACCCATGTACTCCAAGCCACCCCTGCTTCACAGATCCCAGGAAAACAACCCCATTTTTAGAAATTGTTCAATCACTCAAATTGCGTCAAATAATCACCTAATGTGCGCTTAGTACTAGGTGGATACAAAAGAAAAGTTAAATGTCATTCTTCCTACTAAGAGCTTATGAGTTTATGGCTGATTTTCAAGACAAACCTACCAAATACATAGAGATGGATTAAATACCAATCTGAAGTAATAATAACAGCAAATTTCTATCTAGCACTTACAATAGGCAACGACTTTAATTACGGTGTCAGTGGTTCTGAGACTTCAGTGGGCATCAGAATCACCTGGGAGCTTCTTAAAGCAGATTGCTGAGCCTGGCCCCCAGGGTTTCTGATTTCATAGGTCTGGGTGAGGCAGAATTTGCATTTCTAACAAGTTGCCAGGTGAGGTCCTATTGTGCATGGGGCCACACTTTGCAAACCAGTGCATTAACTCAATCCTCACAGCAATCCTATGATGCAGATTCTATCATTATCCGCAATTTCCGGATGAGGAAGCTGGAGTCCAGAGAAGTGAGGTAACCTGTTCAAGATCACACAGCGATAAGAGGAGAGCCAGAACTGAAATGCAGGCAGTTTGGTTCTAAAGCAGGGATTGGCAAGCTTTCTTAAAGGCCGCATGATAAATATTTTAGGCTTGCAGACCTTACGTGGTCTCTGTTGCAACTACTCAACTCTGCCATTGTAGCCCCAAAGCAACCATAAACGATACTTAAACGAATGGGCAGGGCTGTGTTCCAATAAAACTTCAATTACAAAAACAGGTGCCTGGCACGTGGGCTTGCTGACCACCGCTCTAGAGTCTTAGGCTTTTCA